>NC_064259.1:43642167-44843834 GCF_003254725.2 Canis lupus dingo | reverse complement strand
GCAGTTATAATAATCATAGCCTAACAGAGGCATCAAAACTTTCAGGGATAAAAGTCTGAGTTATCATGGACAAGCAACAAAAACTAGCTGAAGTACTGGTTGAATAAGGGGGATAAAGGAATTCTAGAATGGGTTTTAAAAGAGCAATAGGATAAATGTCAGTTATGACCTTGAAACCAACCATAGGAGCATCAGCAGGAATATAGCTTGTCCCAAAAATCTATATCTACATCTTCATCAATATTTATATCTATCTATCTATCTATCTATCTATCTATCTATCTATCTATCTATAGAGAGACATAATATGTATATATAAATATCATATATATTCTTATAAATCATGTATATAAATCATATAATAACCAGAAAACTGCCTTGAAGAGTCAGGGACAAGACAGAGTAAATATGAACAATGGAAGAAATCTGTGCCTCAACATTCCTGGCAGTCTCTTCACTGGATCATCTGTACTTATCCCTAATCATGGCCTAATTTGGCATGTTCACATCATTTTTTTCCTATTGAAAAGAGACTATTTTCACATCATAGAAATAGGTCTGACTTAGCAATTTTCAGCAAAGAGGGAAAGATATGGGAGAAAGGGAGAGAGAGAGAGAGAAACTGAACTTCTTATTTCTGATATCCCTCTAGATACACAGCTAAAACTCCCAAGGAAGGCCTTAATTGGCCAACTCCTTGGAACAATGACTTTTACCAGACATAGAATGCAGATAACCATGTCAGAAATGTGTATCTAACATAACAGGACAAGTTTGAACCCCATCATGTGTGGTATGTTCCTCACTTACTTACAAGAAAGGAAGGATATCAAGGCACCTCAGAAAGACCACATGTTGACTATGGCACCACCCATGCAGGATGTTACAAACACCTGCTGTACTGCTCAGGACAAAAAGACAATGCTCCTGAGGTTCCTTTAGCTCTTATGTGGCATAAAAGTATCAACAGCTTCCTGGATACTTCCAGGGGGAGCAACTGAGAACCTTAGCACCTGAGAAATATGCAGTAATACCACAGTAAAGACTATCTATAAAATACTGACAGCCTAAACCAGGAGCTGAGTGGAGGTTATGGCTGAGAGGTGGCATTTGTGGTGCCCTGGCAGAAGGAAACCTAGGTCAACAAGAAAGGATGCTGAGCCTCACCAAATTGAAAAAGAGGCAATGTTGTGTTCATCTGCTGCAACTTCAGTTTTAGCCATCAGTAATGCTCCCCATGACCGGGTGGAAAGGAACAAACTTGGGGATTGTTACTGCCTAGTAAAATTCTAATGTGTGTAATATCCTACCTTATGATCAACCATCTCATCCTTCTATGACTCATTTTTGCTTTGCTCTTTACCCTAAAACTTTCCAAGGGTGGTTCTAAGACCACCTGTAACAGTGTCACATAGGGTAACTGGTAAAAAGCAGGCCCCCAAGCTCCTTCCACATACCTACAGAATGAGTTTCTGAAACTATAGCCTTGGAGTCTGTACTTTTGAAAACAAGATGCTCAGCATCTGTGAGTAGTAAATATGTTCTAGTAAGGAATAAATTGCTCTTTCAGTTATTTTTGATGATTAGACTTTTTAAAATTATAAATGCATTAATGGAGCCAAGAGAGGGGTGGTCTGAATATGGGTTATGGGAGCATATCTAGATCCTAAGGCTGCTAATCTGAAGAGGTGGCTTATTTTTGCTATGCTCACAGGGTCCAAACCACAGCAAAAGAGTTATTGTGATATAATAGGTAAGGAAAAAAGAAAATTCCTGGATACACTGATATGGAGAGAGCCATTTGCTGGCCATAGCACAGGGAGGGAAGAGGGGAAATCAAAGTGGGGAGGAAATAACAATTTATTTCTTATGTAGTGGCTAATATGATTAGCTTTTCAGTATGTGTGTTTGTGGAGAGGGGAGCAGCTGGAGACAGCTTTTGATCTCTGGCAGTCTGACTAGAGAATCATCACAACAATGGGTGGAGGCAGCTTTCAGATCTCTGGGCAGGCCAACTGGCTCTTTGAAGTGCTTCCCTCTCTAACAGACAATGAAGAAAAAGGCCATGTCCCCAGGGCAAATTGGGCAGGCCTTGAAGTTTCCCCAGTTTCAGGAAGTTAACACAGATGACTGGGTAGAGTTGCACAGTAATCCAGGCTGCATTTCAATGTCTTTCCACCACTCCTTGGCTCCATCTCCATCACAGCCAAATAGCAAGAATGCTTTTCTGCTCCTCCTAATTACAGAAAGCTTCTTCATGGAGTCCTCATCATCTCAAATTATATTCTCTGCTATAACTTTTCTTCTCTTCCATTAAAACTGGCATGAACCCATCCTGTCAAGGCCCTAGTATAAAATAAATTCATACTAAGCTCCAACAACTAATTGAAATACCTAACACGCACTAGGTCATATTTTAAGGACTTTAGTAACTTTTCTGATACTACAATAATCTTGTTATAAGATTGACATTCTTACTTTCTCAAATCACTTAATAGAGGCAATTTACTACTGCTAAATTGCCTACTCTGCTAAAGATGAGATTTATTTGGCAGCTAAAAGAGAATTATGTGGTAATTCTCTGAAAATGCCAGCCTTGCTTTTCCCAAGATCAGCACATTGAAGAGATAAATTTTAAACAATTTAAATGAATGAAAAAATATACCATGTTCATGGATTAGGAAAATATTGTTAAATACCTATTTTTCTAAATTCATCTACTGATTCAATGAAATCCCAATCGAAATCTTAGCAAGATTTCTTGAAGGTATTGTAATCTTATTCTAAAATTTATATAGAAATTCTCATGATGTGCAATAACCAAAACAATCTTGAAAAGAAAAAGTAAGTTGAAGATCTATCATTACCTAATTTCAAGATGTATTGTAAAAGCTACATTAATAAAGACAGTGTGGTTTGGGCATAAAGATAAGCAAATTGATCAGTAGAAACAGGATAGAGTCAGGAAATATGTATACATATATTGTCAACTAATTTTCAACCAAACTACCAAGTCAATTCAATAGGAAAGTAGACTTAACAAATAGTGCTGAAACAACTGGATATTAGTGAGGGAAAAACAAACAAACAAATCTTCAATTCCTCCAATACTTCATACAGAAAAATAAATCAATATAGATCATAGCACTAAATATAAAAGACAGAAAGTCAAAGATTTCCAAAAACTTCATGGAAGGGTATTTTCATGCCTTTAGAGTAGGCAAAGATTTCTTACATGAGACGTTAAAGATCTAACCATACTCTTCATACATCAGACTTTATCAAAATTAAAATTTACTTTTCATTAAAAGATACTATTAAGAAAATAAATAGACTGGGAAACATATTTGCAATACAATATCTGACAAAGAACAAAGATCCAGAATATATAAAGAATATCTTCAAGAACCCAATAGAAAATAGACAAAAGAAAATAATGAATCTTAAACTTCATTCCTTATATAAAAATTAAGTCAAAATGGATCACAGATGTAATGTGAAATGTAAAACTATAAAACTTAGAAAATAACAGAAGAAAATCCTTGAGATTTAGAGATAGGCAAGTAGTTCTTGATATCAAAAGCACAATCTTAAAAGATAATATTTGTAAATTAGACCTCCTAAAAAATGTATGGAATACCTGCTTTATCCAGTTGGTTTAGTTACTATTAAGACTCAATAAGTTTATTGGATGGTAATATGTTGAATTGCCTAATTTTTGCCCATTTTCCCATTAACGTGCATTTTTTTCTTAATAGTATCTAACAACGTTTTACATATTAAGGATACTGATATTAGTCTATCAAATATATTGCAATATTTTACAATTAAACTTTAAATTATTTTTTAATATCTGGTTGATTTTTTGTAACATGGAATTTTGTGTAATTTAGTCAAATGTATTAACTATTTTTTGAAAGCTTTCTAAATGCATATATAAAGATATATGATTTTTTGTGTGTATTAACTTCCCATAGTTCAATTTTTACAAATAAGTATTTTATTTCTCTTGACTTGATTATAAGTTAGGAATCACCCCTCCACCACCCCCCCCCCAAAATAGGTCATTATCGGGAAACAATTTGTTGAGCACTCCTTTGTTTAGGCACTGATTAGAAATATCACAAAATTCTCATGCAGACTTGTTGAGAATTTAGCTAAGATACTCCATAGTATTGCTGCCTCAGTATCCATTTTGTTTGACCCAGCAGCCTACAGAACCCTAAACTGATCCTAGCTCTTTATGCAATGTATGACCTAAACAACAACCCATAGAGTCACAAGGAAATGTAAGTTCCCCTTATGATTTCCCCAACAGCATTTGTGATTAATAGTCTTTTCAGCCTCCCAAGGCCTTCCCCTTGTGTATCCCTTAGGAAAGACCTCTGTGGAACTTATTAAAACCCTGCTTTTTTTTTTTTTTTTTTTTTTTTGGTTTGAATTGACCAATTTGGCCTTATCCCAGGAAGCTCCAAAGCACTGTACCCATAGATCCTAATAAAGATAGATGACTTTAGTCCTATCTTTTTCTGCCTGCACGCTGCTTTGACCTCCTCATGTAGCCCCTGTGTCTGTACCATATACTTGTTCCAGGATCTAAGAATAATAAACTTCTCTATTTCAATTTCTCTTGTGCTTTTTTTTTTTTTTTTGAACTGTAGCTTGCCAGCTGGTATCCAGTGCTCCACTTAACAAATGTTAATTTAACAAAGTCATAACACCACTTGACTCTGTTTCTGAACTATATCTGTTTCATTGAATCATCTATTTCTGAACTCACACTGGGGTTATATTTCTCTATTTACTTGATCTTTTTATGTCACTCAGTAAAGTCTCCTGGCTTAACAGCCACCTCCTATGGTAACAGGTTCTCAGTAGTCTAACTCCAAATTTCTTCCAGTGTTTCCAGAAGCCCCAAGTAGGTATCACACATGTAAGCCAATTACCATGTGGCATTGTGGTGTCTGCCCTCTTTTCCCTGCTCTTTTTCCATCTTCCATGTGTTAAGATCCTTACACCACAAAATCTCTTGAAGGAGCTTCAAAGCTACTGCTTTTTACTATGAATTATTGCTGCTTATTAGGAATCATTGAGGGGAGAATTTCTGAATGCTCTCATATTTGGGATGTCAGGATGGTGTTGGGTTGTATAACATAAGTTGACAGGACCTTAACACTATCCCTCTGACTTTGCCATTTTGGTGGGCTTTCAAACTGCTAGTGTCTGCATTTCTAGAGCTGTCTGTAATTGGCTAGAAGCCCTAGACAAATTAATATCCTCAGGAACAGGGATCCCTGGGTGGCGCAGCGGTTTGGTGCCTGCCTTTGGCCCAGGGCGCGATCCTAGAGACCCGGGATCGGATCCCACGTCGGGCTCCCGGTGCATGGAGCCTGCTTCTCCCTCTGCCTGTGTCTCTGCCTCTCTCTCTCTCTCTCTGTGACTATCATGAATGAATAAATGGAATCTTTAAAAAAAAAAAAATATCCTCAGGAACAGCTATCAATGACTGATGGGAATTGATGTATAAATATACCAGCTTCCTTGCTTCTTGGGTGGGATAAGGTTTTCCAGAGTTTCCTTTGTAGGAGTCAGCCACCTGTGACAGAGACTTATAGCCATGTTAACAATTTATCCTTCATTGGATATTTTGCTTTCCTGTATTATCTTCCCTCAACTGCTTGCACTTCCTAAAATCACCTAAATAAATTCCTTTTCTTAGATTCTGTTTCTGGAGGTACCTGAACTAATGTAGGCTCTCTCAGAATTTGAGGAGAGAAGGAACTCCTCTAAGGAAGATAATTTTTTGTAGGGAAAATTTTCTAAAGTTATTATTTTGTCTGACATAATTATTCTAATGTTATGTTATTATTTAAAAGGTGGGGATCCCTGGGTGGCGCAGCGGTTTGGCCCCTGCCTTTGGCCCAGGGCACGATCCTGGAGACCCGGGATCGAATCCCACGTCGGGCTCCCGGTGCATGGAGCCTGCTTCTCCCTCTGCCTATGTCTCTGCCTCTATCTCTCTCTCTCTCTGTGTGACTATCATAAATAAAATAAACTGAAACTTTAAAAATATAAAAAATAAAAGGTGGCTATATGTGTTATAATATTTGGACTGACTCAAGGTGTTACTTATTGCTCAGGATGTGCTCATTCATCAATCTCATAGCATATAAAAATTAAATTTTATTTAGTCAACATAGATTCATGCTATGTATCAGACATTGTTTTAGGAGATCCAACCGTGAACAAATTAGATAAAAACCTTTGTCTTCAGAGAATTTATATTTGGAGTATGGGGGCAGACAACAAAAAAGTTAAGGAAAATGCACAACATGTTAGATAATGAACAGTGCCAAAGAGAAAAAGGCAGAGAAGTGGGAGGGGAAATGAGAGGGGGATCTGGGTCACAGTATGCAAAGGATAAAGCAGGAGCTCAGGTAGGATAAAGACCTAAAGGTGAGCAAGTGACCTACTCAAGATATTTAGGAAGAGTTTTCTAGAAAGAGAACAAAATGTGCAAATATGCTAATGTGAGAATGTGAGCTTACAAATACAAAGAGATATAAGTTAAAGAAATAAATACAGAGCAGATCAAGGAACATAATTTAAGCCAGTTAAAGGACTTCTATTCCAATTGTTTATTCTGTTAATTATTTTGTTCAAGAAAGTCCTCTGTATCCTCACTTATGTAATTACTTTTTTGTTTATTTCATCTCCTTAGCATGCTTGAGCTATCCAAGGTTGAAAGAGTTGTGCTAAAATATTCTTCTAATGTTATGATTTTGGCGAATTTTCTTTATTTTTCTGATTTTTGCTTTCATTTCAATGCCATTTTATTGGGTACATAAAAGTAAAGTTTTTTTTTTCAATATAATTTGAAAATTTTATATACTATTGCAACTATCTCCAAAACAGGTTATAGAGAAACATAATCACCACACAAAATCTCTTTTTTACAGTTTCCAATAAATTCTACTCACTTACCCAAAGACTAACACCCCATTATAGGCTGGTTATTACAAATAACCAGTGGGATCATATAGTATCTACTTTTGTTTGAGCTCCTTTGATCCACATATTGTGGGATTTTGTTGCTTTTTTTGTATGTCTGTGTTTGTGTGTGAAATCTGCACTTTATTTTTTAGGTTTTTATTTTAATTCCAGTTAGTTAACACACAGTGTTATATAGTTTCAGGTGTACAATATAATGATTCAATAGTTCCATACCTCACCAAGTCAAGATTTCATTCTCTTTTATTGCTGAGTAATATTCCATTCTGTGTGTGTGGTGTGTGTGTGTATAGTCATGCTATGTCTTTTATGCAATGTAATATTTTTCTGTGAATTCTATTTTGCCTGATATCAATATTGCTACTCATGCTTTCCTTTTGTGTGTATTTGATTTACCTGAATAGCTACACTCATTCTTAATCTTTTGTTTATTTTAGTTGTAGCATGTATTATTGTATATTGATAACTTTTACTATTTTTTCTTTAATTGTCTTTTAGTGGTATTTTGAAGATATCTTTGTCCTATTTTCCCCTTAGTTTGGAAATATGTATCTTCTCTTGCACTAATGATCACCTTGATTAAACTAAAAAATATCATAGCCCACCTGTATTTCCCCATCAAGAAAAGGGAATATCATGTATGTAGGATGACAAATTTTGCCAATTTTTACTTTTTCACTATAGTCATCGTAAGCCACATTCATATACTTACCCCCTGAACCTACACATTCAAACAAATGCACATGTGCAAACACACACACACACACACACACTTTATATTTGCTATTTTGTACAACTGGAATTGCACCCATTCACCCTGTTTTTTGCATTGATGAGAGTGGGTCTTTGGATCTCAGACCAAAATATCACGAAGGAGCTGTCTCCTCAAAGGGTGAAGTGTAGGGCCATTTTGTCTCCTAAATATTGAGTTCTTTGGATGACACTTTAAACTGAATACACTCTTGCAACAAGATTGTAACAGCAGCAGTTCAGAGAGATGTGAGACAGTTTAAAGGAAATTGTATGCAGTGGAATATTCCTTTTATTATTCAAAGCTGTTTATCATTCTTATCTTGTTGAGTATGTGGGCTGCTCTGACTTGCCTTTTTAAATCTAGACTGTTGATTGGATCTCTGTCACATTGTGTTTCCTTATTAAAAGTCTGCCCACTACCTATGGTGAGCCACACCAAGGGACAGATCCCTTCGTGGCAATCATGTGAGGGACAGGCAGGACAACATTGCAGCCTGAAGTATCTGGGTGTCTAGAAATCCCTCACTAGCAGCTTTCTTAGGGAGATAGGAGGTTCCTAACTTTTCCTTCACTAAGCTCTGTGCCTAATTGTACTACTTAATCCTTAAAAAAGCCCTATGATAGGATTGATGTTATCATCCCCATTTTATACATAAGATATTGAGCCTCAAAGATACCCAATTCAAGTAAGCTAGAGGCAGATAGTGGATTCAAAACTCTGCATGTGTGGCCTCCAAAAGTTGTACTTTTCTCTAATGATACTTTTAAGAACAAGGAGGAAAACAGTGGATTGGGACCATCACCATTAAGTAACCACAGAATGGTGTTTATGAGCTTCCATAGATTCAGCTTATTTTATTTACCCACAGCTGTCCTTCAACCATTTGAGAAAACAAATGCCCTGGATTTGGAATCAGTAGAACCAACTTCTGACACTTATAAGTTCTGTAATTTTGAGCAAGTTACCAAGACTTCAATTTTCTTTGTCTGTGAAATGAAAATTTCAGTCCAATTCAGGGATTTTCAGACTGCACTCTGAAGCCCTCTAGAGGTGGGAGGTGTGAATGAGGGATGGCTAAGGTGGCTGCTCTGGGATCTTGCTGCTTTTTTATTTGATTTGTTAAAGCCTCTGTATATAAAACTTCATTTGAAAATATAGGCCTCCCTTCTACAGAATACTTGGGAGTGAGTAGGTGGGTGAAGGACTCTGTAAGAGGAGATCAGAGTGTTCAGGCTTTTGTAGAACCAAGGCCTCACCAGCTCTAGCTCCTACTCTCCTGCCTAGCCTTGGCTGCAAGGCAACTGACTTGGATGAGAAAAGGAGCCAAATAGAGGCAAAGTGTAAGAACTGGTGTAATTAGGAATGAAAATGGATCCTAAGAAGCAGCCCCAGGGACAGTGCTGGCAATCACCAATCAAGTCCAAACTGAGTAAGGAAAATGCAACTTAGTTCTTCTCTGTGTTAATGGGGAAGAGATTAGGGAGGAAGCAATGGGCAAGGGCACAACCTAGAAGTAGAGAGAATAATATGGACAGCAAAAGCATATTTTCAGGCAAAGCCATAAAGAGAGAGCCTATGTATGCCTCACAATCCAAAAATAATGTGCCCAAGCCCAAGATAGGGGGGGGGGGGGAGGAAGTAGTTGTCATAACTTTTGAAAATGCATTTTATTAGCAATGCATATTTAAAAGTCTAAGTCCTGGTTATACTTCTTTAGTGAAAGCATTAAATCATAACTTTCTGTTTAGAAAATAAAAACAAAGAAAGAGTCCCAGTTCCCTCTAGTAAGAGACTCTCTCTATCTCCAGATAGTTATCTGCATTAAATTTATATTTCCTTATCCTATGCCAATGAGGAAGAATGTCAGGGACTGGCTAAATTGTCCAGGCTGAAGCCATTAGACAGTGTGTCAGAGAATAACAGGAACAAAGCCATGTCTTCTGTTGTGGCTTAAGGACAGACCATCTAGGATGGGATGGAAAATGTACCCTTAAGAGAACAGAGAAATGCAGGCACCTAGAAGATCCAGACAATAAATAGTATAAAAACTACCTGACTGATTGAGATAGAGACCTCAGAAGAAAGGAGAAAGTCTTACACCATAGACCCTTTAAGGACACATATTTTTCCTGCTTCTTGAACCATGGCCCACATTTCCATTTTCCACTGGGCCCCATGAGTTATATAGCCAGCTTTGCCTGCAAATATGTAGGGTTTATGGGAAAAATAAAATATGATTCTTCCTTTTGGGGAAATCCTGTTTCCTTTCATTTCTTAAGCACTCTCCTGTGAGCCCACTTTCCCAGAATGCTTTCTTGAATGACAATGGAGTTTTATGCTCATTTGTTAGGACATTGAACTGTCAAGGTCAATTCTCCCTTTTTGTTCTTCTCCATCTCTAAAATACTAAGAAAGTGGTATTAATATTTTGCACTCTTATTTGCATGCCTTTGTTTTCCACACTAAAATAGCCATTTGAAATTGTGGTCTGTAGGATGTAGAAGGTCCTCTTTTCCAAAACTTTTCTTTCTTCCTGCCATTATTTTGCTAAGGAATAAAAATTTACACTATTACTTGTTTTAAGTAGGGTGAAAGAATGGCATGTCTTTTCCTTCTCATATATCCATAATTATCTGCCTCTTCTGGTAAGATATATGTACCCATCTTAACAAGTAGCTTCTTGAATCCTACCTGCAGTTCTATTTTCATCCTTGTGTGTGGGAACCATAAAGTATATGTTGGAAAGCTCTTTAAGAGAGTCTGTTAACTGGAATATGTGAGAACATTGCAGTGCCTACACCACTGCACAGCCTTGACTGCCCTCTGCCAAAACAATTGGCCATTTCTACAAGCAAAAAACAAAACAAAAAAAAATGAAATATACAAGGTAGCCAAGTTAGTTGTTTTATGATGAAAAAATCACTGGCCCAGTGGGTCCTGGCCTTACCACTATAGCCATGACAAGATAATTAACTTCCCTGGGTTTAAAACCTGAGAAAATAAAGATTATAATCTCACTAAGTGGCTTGAATGTTATAGTGGGTCTTTATTTTTTTCATTTGCCCAGTATCCATCCTCTGTACTTCAATTTTCCTTTAAAGAAATATAGCTCCCATAGGCACGTAGGTGGCCTTGCCGGTTGAGTGGCTGATTCTTGGTTTGGGCTCAGGTTGTGATTTCATGGGTTGTGGGATTGAACCCCACTGAGCCCTAGGCTCCATGCTCAGCAGAGAGTGTGCTTGTCTCCAGTTCCCTATGCCCCTCCCTCTACTCCTGTGCTCTGAAATAAGTAAATGAATCTTAAAAAAAAAAAAAAAAAAATAGCTCCCAGAAGTCCTTGGGCCACACTTACTCAGTTTTGTGCTCTACCACATGCCCCATTTGGCAGCTTTTTTCTGAAGGCACTGCCCTTGGTTTATTTGGTCTACTAGTACATATTGCCTTGCATGCCCAAAAAGACAAAAGTGCCTGGGGATTTACAATCCCCTCTCTCCAGAAAAGGCCTGTAACCAATGAGAGTGGGTACAGGACTATGAAATCCTGTTCAGATGTCTCTAGGCTCCATTTACATCTTGCATCTCCCTTACAGAATCAGGCTGAAGCTACCCCAGACATAAATTTCCTCGGATCCCACTCCTGGTTGATTTGTTCTCTTCCCTTCCCACATCCATATAAGTTTTTCCCAGAAGCACTTAAAGTATCATTTATAAATAAATCCTCATCTCAGGGGATGCTTCTGGAGAATTGAAACTAAGAGAAGCACCATGCCCTCATGATTGTAAGAAGCTTTGGGGGAACTGTTGGTCAAGTGCAGTATTCCACAGATCAAGAGTGGCTTGTGACCCAAAGCACCAATCAGACCCTCTCACCTGGGAATTTGCATTTTCACTGGATGACTCAGTTGAAGAAGCTGGTTCCCATGGTCATAATCTAAAGATACTAATCAATCATTCCCACTTTTCAGTCCCCCGACAACAGTGATTCTTGTTCTCCACAGCCTTCATCTTTCCAACTTTCTTCTTTCTGTGAGCTAAACTTATACTCAGAATAAACTATGTTTTTCTATTGCATTATTGAGAATTGCTTGTCAACAAATAGCCCTGACACAGAAATCAAATAAAATAACAAAGAACTGCTTTGTCAACTGTGAGTATTCCTCTGAAGTCATCTGTTATTATTGCAAAAACAGTCCCACTTAGTGCTATCTTGCTATTCACTGTATTGGTGATTTGACATTACAAAAAAAAAAAACTGTATTTGCCTTTTCTTTGCTTTTACTTGTGCATTGCACAGTTTCAGTAGTTGACAGCACAACTTTCTGAAACTACTAAAGACAGCAGTGCATACTTGGTCAGAATTTTTATTTATTGGTGTCAATATTAACATCTTCCATAAATAGAATAAGGTGATTCCAGGGATCCCTGGGTGGCTAGCGGTTTGGCGCCTGCCTTTGGCCCGGGGCGCGATCCTGGAGACCTGGGATCGAATCCCACGTCGGGCTCCCGATGGGTGGAGCCTGCTTGTGTCTCTGCCTCTCTCTCTCTCTCTGTGACTATCATAAAAAAAAAAAAAAAAAGAATAAGGTGATTCCAGACATCTGTGCTTTATATTTGCGAATTTATCAATTTTTGGCATAATTTTCAGGAGCATGTTGGTTGTTGCAGAAGAGATGACAGATATAATTCCTTAGCTGTATATCCAGGAAATCACCATTAGCTGGTTTCTAAATGTTTTCATTAATATTTCTGATACTTCCAGCCCAATTTCTGGATTTGCAAACAACTATAATTTATAGTAGGTATCTGTAAATAAAATATTCATAATAATAATAACTTTTGTCTTTTATAGGTGCTTTGTAATTTATTGATAATTTTAGGACATCTCGAGACATTTTTATGAGCTTAGCTGCAGTTGCAAAAAGAAAATTAGAGCTTTTCAGATGAGAAAAATAGAGTTCAGAAAACTTGTCATTTTTAAATGCTTTACAATTGTTACATGACACTATGTTTTCATCTTTTCAGTCTTCTGAATTTACCATCTGTTTATTTCTGCATAATAAACAACCCCAAAACTTAATGCTTAAAACTAAAATGTAATAATATCACTCATGGTTCTGTGGGTTCGCTATACTTGTTTGGTATTTCTGGATTTTCTCATGTGAGTATAGTTAGATGGTGGTTTTAGGGTTCTGTCTTAGCTCAGACTGTTGTTTAAAAATACAGTAAACTGGGTGGTTTAAACAACAGATATTTATTTATTACATTTCTGGAGGCTGAAACATCCAAGATTAGATAACAGATTTGGATCTTGTGAGGGCCCTCTTCCTTGCTCATAAATGACCACCTTCTGGTTGGATGCTCATATGGTCTCTCCTTGCTGCAGAGAAATCTTCTTTTCCTCTTTTTATGAGATGCTAATCCCATCTGGAGGACCCCATCCTTAATCTAATAAATTTATCCAATCTAAGCTTAATTATCTTCAAGAGATCCCATTTCCAAATAGCATCACATTGTAATTTAGGGCCTCAACATATGGGTTTTGGGAGGTCACGTTCAGTCTATAGCATGCTCCAAATACTAAGATTGCAAAGAAGAAAAAGCAAAAGCTTCTGACTTCTTAGACTCAAACCTGGGTATAGGCCTAGTGATACATCCACTGTATTCTGTTTGTCAGAACAGTTGCACAGTCTGCCCATATCAGAAATGTGAAGACATAGATCTCATCTCTTAATGGGAGCAGTGTCAAACACTTTGTGGCCTTTTTTACTTGGCCACATCATCTTAAACTCTATCCCTGGGATTTAAAGTCAGTCAGTACTTTCACAAGGATATGAAAAAGCTAAACATGAATTGAAAAATTTCCCAAACTTGAAACAGAAAAAAAATAAGATAATCCATTTATTTGGAAATCATTTTTTTCCCCTCATGTGGACGTTTTGTCTTTTGTCCTGACATTTCAAGATACCAGTTGATGGCTTTACTTTCTGTTTTATAAAAGGATTCCAGGGTGTGGTTTAAAAAACTATATAGCTTAAGCCTGATGTATCAAGACTCATTTTTTGTGTGTGTCAGAAGTACAGGCCAAATCAGATTTTCCTAGGATGACATCTAATATATGAAAATTAGAGGGAATCTATTTTTTTTCCAAGTTGGGTTCTGCCTCTCAGTGTTTTGTTATTATTATCTGCACAATACAAGAAATGGATGATAGATTCCACTACCTCCATATCACAGAGCTTAGCTGGAACAGATGATTCCTGAAAAAGCCAGGAAAAGCAAGGATGTTATTTTCTTTCCTGTTGTTTGGGATTTTTCTGTTTTGTTTTGTTTCTGTGAGCATTTAGCATAATTTCCATAAGGTAAATATAGATTTAATGATGAGAATGACCAAAGAGGAAGTGTTTGTTATTAAGAGTGGAAATTACATTCTTTGTCTAGTTTCCTATATATAAATGTCACAGTTGGTGGATTAATGAGGTGGGTTGGTTAGAATTCAGTTCTACTGCAACCAAAGTTATCTGTAACTCATTAGTATTTGTATTTGCCAAAGCAATCACCATACAATTAAGTGCAATGCACCAGTTAAGAGTGGGGGCTCTAGAGGTGCCTGGGTGGCTCAGTTGGTTAAGCATCTGCCTTTGGCTCAGGTCATGATCTCAGGGTCCTGGGATCAAGCCTTGCATTGAGCTCCCTGCTCAGCAAGGGGTCCTTCTGACCTCCCTCATGCCCTAATTGCATTCTCTCTCTTTCTCAAATTAATAAAATATTTTTTAAAAGATCCAGCTTTCTATGACCATATAGAATAAAATTGATCAAGAGTTCCATACTCCCTAAGTGGGATTACTTTTGAGACCAGACAAGGTTTAGTGTCTACCATAGATTCAAAATCTGAAAAAGAGTTACTGATCCCTCCTTATCAACTAGCCACTTTCATTTGGCTTTAATTCCCCCCTGATTTTTCTTCTGTTGAAAAATGTCAACATGAATAGAACATTTAATCAGCTTATCTCCCTTCCTAATTTTAATTCCAAGTCAGGGGCATGATAGATGAAGTGAACCCCATATCCAATGAGCTGGTGGTGATTTTGATTTTTCTACTGGCTGCCCAAGGGAAGGCAGCAAATGTTGGAGAAGACTAAAGTTATTTTAATCAAGCACAACTTTTATGTTCTTTTAGGTAAACAACAGTAAACATTAAAAGGTTTGAGGTAAGTAAAGACTGGCTACTTCCTTACTCCTTACTAGCTAGCATGCTCCACAACTTTGCCATCTGACTATAAAAAATGATGTCTCACACCACAATCTATCAGGATATAGACATGCACATAGACAGGCACACAACAGATAATATAAACTGTCCCCTGAGCTTGGTAATATTCCAATGCTGTTACATTTATATGCTCCCATGTAACATTAAAGATTTAATTGTGTTAGACACAGAAATTTCCAAAGATGAGATTTGGTGCCTTAGAGTCAACATCAAAAATCAGAAAGACTCTTAAACAAATGGTTTGGTGCATCTGGGTGGCTCAGCTAGTTGGGTGTCTAACTCTTGATTGATTTTAGATCAGGTTGTTGTCTTGGGGTTGTGAGATTGAGCCTCACATCAGGCTCTATTGTCAGAGAGAAATGAGATTGGGATTCTCTCTTTCTCTCTCTGTCTCTGTCTCTGTCTCTCTCTCTCTGTGTCTCTCTCTCTTTCAAATGGATAGACAGATCTTTAAGAAAAATAAAACAAAAAACACAAATGGCTGACCAAGGTGGGGACTAGAATGAGACAAGCAAGGCAAGTTTAGGATATCACTTACTCTCAACCACTCATCATGTACTTGCATGACCCTCAAAACTAGCATCTCCTTAATTTTTTGCAGCCTAGCTTGCCTTACTCTAATCCAGTCTGGACATGGAGTCATTTAAAAACCAAGCCAAAAAGAGCCATCTTTATCAGACTGGTCAACAACTACCATTTTTCACTATTAAAATCCCTTACATTTGGTGTATTGATTAATAGAACATTGGTTACTGATTAAGTACAGACATCAGAAGCAATAAAGCAACTGCCCCTGGAGTGTGGTTTTTTTGTTTGTTTGTTTGTTTTTGTTTTTTTATGATTCCAGTTAACTACACTTAAGCTATGAATTCTTGTGTAGCAACTGACCAGAAAGTTAAATCTTAAACTAACTAGTATATGTATTGTGTTACATTGTCTATGCTGAAATATTTTAAAATAAAGGTGTTATAACAAGTGTGATTATCCCAGGAGGTTATCAGTTGTATATTGGTCTCAAAGAGATCTCTGGGGTGGGGGTGGGGGAGTAGAGATGATGTATACAGTTTACTCTCCATCCTCTTACTTATAAAGTACTCTCTAGCCTTCTGCCTCACACCTGGGTCTATATTGCTGAGGTGTAACTGATAATGTATTATTTATTTAGTATTTGAACTCCAAAATTTCCGGGCATATACCTTCCCCTATTTTTCCCTCCCTTTCTTCTATTTCTTCTCTGAAACCATAGGGGTTTAAGAAAACATTTCCCACTACAAAATGCGGACAATTTGCCCAAGATTTTATAAACTTCCATTCACTCAGATGTGTGGCTACCAGACCCCTCTCTTGCCCTTAATTCTAACCTTTCTCCCAAGGAAGTGACTATACACAAAGACCCACTAATTTGTCAAGTAGTCTGGCTATATCATTTGCAAACACTTTCCTCCAAAGGCAGTAAATTGGATGCTGAGAGGATCTGGCCTGTGTGTCATCTGTATTTATTTTTATTTCCTTACATATTTATTCAAAGAGAAAACTATTTACCTTTGCATTGCCATGGTTCCTATTGCCATGGCAGCTAAGATCTTGTATTGCAAAGATGAGACAGAGAGACGGAGACAGAGAGACAAAGAAAAGAGAGTGAGATTGTTTATTAGCAACAAGATTGCAGAGAAATGTTCACAGGCCTCTGGAGCAATACTTCAGATAACCAGGGGTTTTGGCAGGTGGAGCTTACCTGCTGAGAGTGCTTGATTGACTGGGTCTCTACCCCATCTTGATGAAAAACAAGGAGATAAGATAAAATGTTGGAAAAGTAATTAGTGTTCAATAGGGTCAGCTTTCATCTTTCTTTGATGGTGCCCTTTAAAAAAAATGATGGTTCTTTATGTGCTTAATTAAAATTTGGAATGGCTATTCACCTCCATAAATCATTTCTGCTGCCCAGGGAAGCAGTGGTGACAGTGGCAGTGAGGGGTAACTAGGGTTACACTGAATTCCCTGGGGCTGAAAACTGAATGCTATTTATTGGAGCACTGGAAGGACATTTTCTATGCTGAGAGCTTTATTTCACTCTGTAGTCGTTGAGAGCTGAGAGATTTCCAGCCGATGCTTTAACTGGCTGATTTTCTTTCAGAGGCGAGCTGAGAGAGAAGTGCATACAGAACAGCAGAGATTGAATGGCTTGAATCATCACCTAGGTGATCAGTTATAATGCCAGATTGTCTCTAAGGGACTTAGAGATGAAGCTTTCTTTTAAAATTTCCAAGTAAGTTTCCCAGTGTGTCCTTAAAAGCAGAGGTGTGGTTAAGTCCAGTACCCCATTTCCCAGGGTAAGTTACTGAGGCCCAGATGGAATGGGATGTTTTCAGAATTACACAGCAAATGAATGATGGGAATGAAAAGACAAAATAATGTCCTGAATTTTGGACTGAATTGAGGATCAGAGTCAACAAACCAAGCTTTTATTCCCTGAGCAACTCTGGCTTCAGTACAAGAATTTAACAAAAACATATCGGCTCCCATAATCCTTCACTTTGTTCTGTTGGAGCATCTCTGAATGGGGACATTGCCCTCGGTCTGGTCAGTACCACACTGGGTTGAACACTGGCTTCTCTTCGGAATTCTCTAGTATAATAACCTTTATTTTCCCTCACAGAAGTGGGTGGAATATTAAGGTCCACATTAGTGCCTCTTCCTGCAACCACCCAAATGTCACCACGCACCTGCCTGAGTTCTTTGTCATCTTTCCTTTTCTCTCCACTTCAATTTTTCTTTGATTTATCCCCCAAAGCTTTCTCCTAGGCTATTTGGCAGCATTTCCTCTCTCATCAAAAGAGAGGTGGGTCTTTCTTGAGTGAGCTCTCAGAGCTGACCTCCTTTTTGAGACATCCATTTACATGCATGAGGCCACTGATGACATCAGTAGTGTTGCAGTATTGAGTCACATTTTGGGTTTTATCTAGAAGAGGTTCAGAATATAAATGTTTTCATGAGAAGTATGGGCCAATTTCTGATTCAGGAGGAGAAATATTGTAGAAGAAAAAATTTAGGAACATAAATTGGCTCCTTGGTTTCCTCAGGCATTTTCACTCACTTATTTAATATGAATGCATTAAGCAACATATGAAAAACAGTTTCGGTGCTAAGCAAAAATCACTACAGTCCCTCTCTTCCAGGAGCTTATAATCTGGCTAAAATAGAAAGCAGTATCAGGCAAATATAATATGAATCAAATAAATAATATAGACAAGGTTCTACACAGAAGCTCAAAAGCACACAGAATGGAGAGCTGGAAAAGACTTTGCCATCAGCTGCAGGTAAATTAAAATAGAATTGATTCACAACCATTTATATACATTTAAAATACATGTACAAAATAGCACTACTTTTCAAGGACATATGGGTTTATTCACCTACAACAAACACATTAGTGTGGGAGCCTTTGTGTAGGGAGAAAAGGGAATGGGATGAGGTGTAAGTAGAAAACAAAATAAGAGGAAGACTTTGCTCAAATCAGTGATTATAATGTACTATGAAATGCAAATAACTCAATTTCCTGCTTCATTTCCAGTTTCAATAGGAATAAGAAAAGGAAGACAGAAAAAAAATAAAATAAAACCAGCAAATATCCCAAACAAAAGCAAAGTGTACTCTGTATAAATCTGATCTGTAGGACTGAATAGAGGCTTATGATAGCCTTCAAATGCCAGTAGTCTTAGGCTGTTCTGGAACAATAATGTCCATATAAAGGAACTCATCCTTTCACTGGATGGGGTTGATTGCGTGTGGAGTATCTATTTGGTTCTGGTAATGAATTTATAGGGGACATTGACAATATTGACTATGATCTGAGAGTGACTAAATTCCTCAAAGGAGATGTGGGAGAGACCATTAAAGGAAGAAGAAATGTCTGTCCTAACACAAGGAAAGGAGGCTGCCTCCTCAAGTTTTCTGCTATGTTTGTCCTCAGAGACCCCAGTGGTGTCATGTTTACCAAGGTAATCATAACTTTCCTAAAGAAGTAGTCTGGAGGGTGAAGCACATATCTGCCTTCATTAGCCAAGGAAATGTTGGAAAGCATCTCCCTACTGGCTTACTGATGTCTTACATACCAGAAGGAGATAGGTATTGAAAGCAAATCCCCCTGGTTGAGAAAATACAGGAGTAATTCATAGAGAGAAAAACTAGACTATTTTCAGAGTGCTTCCTGAAGGTAACTTTTGATTTAAAGAAAGAAAACCTTCTACAGAAACAACCTCAGAGCCAATGGTATGTGTTTGCCTATGTATGTGTGTGTGTGTGTGTGTGTGTGTGTGTGTACATATTTATTACAAGGAATTGGCACTCAATTATGAGGACTGATTAGTCCCAACATCTGCTTTTGGAAAGTGAGACACCCAGGAAAGCTGATGATACAACTCCAGTTCAAAGCCTGAGAGCCAAGAGAGCTAATCTAGTAAAATGCTAGTGGGCTTGACACTACACCTTGTTGAGAAGAAACCCTGTCCTATTCTGTGAAGCCACTTATTCAACTTGCAAGTTTTTGAAAAAATTAAACACCTTGAGTTGGAAGAATCAGCTTGCTGCATTAGATTTCACGTGTTAATAAATTTCAAATTAAATGCCACCTCTAGGCCAGAAGTAAAAGGCTGCGAATGAAAGAGGCAGTGCCAATTCTTCCTTCCAATCAATTTGGAAAAGGTGCTTTTCTCCACTTGGCTGGATTCCTTGTTTTTTTGGTTCCAGCCTACACACACACACACACACACACACACACACACACACACACTTTTGTTTTTTTCTAACTGTGCCTGTATTTCTGCCCCTGCACGTGTTTTGCCCAAAGTGACTTCTTAAAAAGCATTTTAACAGCAAATGCTGGTGTGGGTAGCTGGTTAATGGCAGAGGAATGGAATGAAACTGCAAATTATAGACTTTGAGAATGTTAAAGGGAACTAACCTTCTATCCCCACCTCTCCATATATCCAAATTCTACTAATTCCTTATGACATCCTCTTAGGATCTCTTTTGTCCTCCAGTAGATTCCTAAGGTAGTAAGTAGATTAACGGAGTATTTAACCATATACTCTGCCAAATGCCTCCAGGATGTGAATCTCATTTCCCCCAACAGAACTGTAAGTCTCCAAAGGCAGAAATTTTGACTTCTATTTTTTCTGCCTTTCCTTGTACTACACTTAAAAACAGTACACAGTAGAACTGTAAACACTTAGTAATAGAATTCTGGGAATAGTGGGAGGTAAAGGGGAAGATTTTGACCTAAATTCTAGCTACATAAAATCTAACAGTGGGTTAAAGATAAAAAAAACATACACAACTTTAAGGAACATTCCCTCAGGCAGATACATGCAATCACATTGTCTATATCTAGTTATAGAATGGAGAATGCTGAATTGTCTGACTTCTTGAAAGATGGTGATTTTCTCTAATCTCTTTTCATTTATATAGCACTAGTACCTTTCAGACTTTCAAAGCACTTCCATCAACATTATGGGTCAGGAAACAATGAAAAACTTTAAAACTCATGAAAGAACTTTTCTGCTGGGATAGAAGTTAATATGAACTGTGACTTTTGCTCATTAAGCATGCTTACTTTTTTTCTAATTTGCTACTCTCATTTGTCCATGCATGTATTCAATGCATTATTGTGCACCTGACTGCATACAATGTGCCAGGCCCTGTGCTAGGCACTGAGAATACTCCAGTAAGACAGACAGACAAAGACCCTATGTTCATGGAGCTTACTGCATCTGAAAGTTGAATGACAAATAGGAAACATGTATATAAAAAAGTGAGCATTCCTCTCCATCCCTTACTCCCACCAAGGAAAGTAATGCTCTCTTTGTTGAACTTTTGTTCTGAGGTTCTTTCCAAAACCATGGGACCAAACTTCCAGAAGCTTGCAAAGACATTTATTTCTTGGTACTAACAATGTCTCTCTATTATTTTACATCTAAACAAGAATTCTGAAGGAAATTTCTAAAAAGCCAGTCCTTTGACCCTATCAAGACCTACAGTCTCCAGATTATTTAAATTCCCTACCTGGATTTACTTTCTCCTATCCTCAGCTAGACCTCATGGTTTATTTTATTATTTTCTCTCCTTTTCACTTAAAACTCTTTGTCACCTATCCTGCAACCAAACCTTGGGTTAATATAATCAGTTTCTCTACACCTGTTCCCAAACTACTGAGGAAAATCATATAACCATACAGATTAGAGACACTACACATTCATCCTCTCCCAAAAATCTATCCATCTTTTATCTATCTATCTATCTATCTATCTATCTATCTATCTATCTATCGTCATCATCTATCCTTCATCTACTCATTGCGTTATATCCCTTTCTCTGATTTCTACTCTTCCCTTTTTATTTTTTTCCCTTGAAGTCACATTTTGAGACAGATTGTCCACATTTACTGGAAACAAATAAGTAACTGGAAATAGTTACTCATCTATCTTCCACTTGAGCTCCAAATCTCTATTATCTATTTTCAGCTTCTATCACCTCATGCAACCGCTTCTCCAAAGGTCACTCATGACCACATTATTCCAAAACCAATCTGTCATCATCTTTCTTGATACTGCTAAAACATTCAAATACTTCACTCTCCTCCCCCCCCCAAAAAAAATCTGGCTTATTTGTGATCACTCATCTATTCCTCCCTCCAACTTTCACTGCTCCATCTCAGTTTCTCCTTAGGGGTCTTCTTCCTGTTTTTCCTTTTATTATCTTTTGAATATGAGTGTTCCCCCAGTTTCCTCTTCAATCCATTGTTCTCTCTCTCTCTTCTCTCATATATATATATATATATATTATATCCAAAGGTCCAATTCCTCCTTAGATTCTGATGTTCCCAAAGCTTATCTTCAGGTGAAAACTCTTTCTAGAGCTTCAGTACCATCTGTCTGCTGGGCATCCCTACTGAGATAGGCTGTAGGCATCTCAAGCTCTGAACATCCAAAAATGAATCTACTCTTTCTTCCTACAGATATGCTCTCCACAAATATGCCCAATGCACATTTGGTACCTAAAAATAGGTTTTTATTTTTAAAGACTGTTTATTTATTCATGAGAGACACAGAGAGAGAGAGAAGCAGAGACATAGGCATAGAGAGAAGCAGGCTCCATGCAGGGAGCCGGATGCGGGACTCAATCCTGGGTCTCCAGGATCACGCCCTGAGCTGAAGGCAGACGCTCAACCACTGAGCCACCCAGGCGTCCCTAAAAACAAGTTTTGAATGAGTAGAGAGGACATTGAACTTGGAATCACCGAGTAACTTATCCAATGTAATAGCTCCTGATTCTATATAGATCTTTCAACAGAGATCTTAATTTTAAGAACTTAGAAAAATCCACAGTCCTTCACTATCTGCTTCTTTAAAAGCTTCTCCAACAGTTTTGTTGAGAATACTGTTGCTGAGATAAGCTTTATTATATGGAGTCCCTCGGCTGGATTCCAAGAGTATGGTGGTTTCTCTGAGTAGACACAGTAAGTCAGGAGTACAGCAGGCAATACCGCTGCTTTGAATTCCTGTGTCAGGCAGTGTGTGATAGCTTATCCTCACAGCCCACTAGCACTCAGAGCCTTGCTCTTGCAACTCACAGGTGAGATTTATTTGGATGTCTTTAGCAAATGATGGAAGGATCCAATCCTTGGATGTACCCTATTAATTTGTTTAGCCTGTCAGCATTATTCTGCTTGTTTAGTGCCATCATCACAGGCTACAAGATGGAAAATAGGCGAAGCAGCTAATAAGTTAAGAAAACTCTGATTAAGTTTCGAGAGGATTCAATGAGCATTGTACAGGTTAATTGAATTTTTATAGATTAATTCCCCTTTCTGGATTCTAAAAGGTTGCTCTGTTTCAGAGCCCACTGCCAGACCAGTGATGGGAGAAATTAGAAATCCCAAACTAAATAAATGCCCCTGCTTTTCATCTTGGAGATCATAATGCACAAAGCAGCAAATATGAGATAAATAAGGAAGAAGTAATAACTGAATTCTAAAGTTTCATGGACATAGCAATAGTCATATAAGGAACACTTCTGATGTAATAATGAATAATCAAGCAAACTGAGGAATTGTTGGCTTTAAAGCTTGAAGAAGTTTTTTCTAGAGCTGAAACAAAACTCCTGATAAATCATCCCAATAAATGCATTCTAGGGAAACCCTAGGGAACTAAGTCATATTGGAGTTTTCCATAAATTAAGAAGCAGATATGGGGAAAATATTTTTACCAATTGACTTTTTTTAGAGAAGGTTTAAGCTTATGGAAAACTTAATCACAAATTAAGGAGAGTTATTATAGGCTTTCTCATCCCCTACCCCTCCAGACACACACACACACACACACACACACACACACACACACACACACATAGCTTCTACTACTATCAGTACCTTATATTAGTGATATATTATTACAACTGATGAGCCAGTATTAATACAGTATTATGAACTAAAGATCACAGTTTATATTAAGGCTCACTCTATACAACAATGTTGTATAGTCTAGAGGTTTTGACAAATGGGAAACAGCATGTATCTTCTACTACAGTATCATACAGAATAGTTACACCATGCTAGTATTCCTCTGTGTTCCACGTTGTTCACTCCTTCCTCACTCTTCCTAACCTCTGGAAACCACATCTTTTTACTGTATTCATAGTTTTTCCTTGTCCAGAATGCCACAGAGTTGCAGTTTTACAGTATGTAGCCTTTGAAGATTGGCTTCTTTCACTTGAAGTTTCTCCAAGAATTTTCAGAGCTTGATAGCACATTTCTTTTTATTGCTGAATAATATTCTGTTGCATGGATGTAAAAACATGTGAATCCTTTTGAATCCTTATAGCTTTTTAAAAACTCCAGTATAATTGACATACAATGTTATATTAGTTTCAGGTGTACAATATGGTGATTCAGCAATCCTATACATTATTCAGTGCCTGTCACAATAGGTGTTCTCTTAATCTTCACCTATTTCACCCATCCCCCCACCCACTTCCCCTCTGGCAATCATCAGTGTGTTCTCTCTATTTAAGAGTCTGGGGGGATCCCTGGGTGGTGCAGCGGTTTAGCGCCTGCCTTTGGCCCAGGGCGCGATCCTGGAGACCCGAGATCGAATCCCACCTCGGGCTCCCGGTGCATGGAGCCTACTTCTCTCTCTGCCTCTCTCTCTCTCTCTCTCTGTGTGACTATCATAAATAAATAAAAAAATTTAAAAAAAAAGAGTCTGGGGTTTTTTATGTTTGTCTCCTTTTTTTTTCTTTGTTTTGTTTCTTAAATTCAATGTATGAGTGAAATCAGATGGTATTTGTCTCTCTCTGACTGACTAAAAATATATATATTTTTAATAATAGATCATAGACCTCTCCAGGAGCTAGGAAATCTTAACACTTTCTCCTTTCTCCAATGAGAAAGGATGGTGTAGAATTCATTTACTGTGACAAGGCTGGTTTGTGAATGGCAATCACATCAACGTATGATAGGAAGAATTGTTTTTGTATTGTCTACTTCAGATGACATACCATCAAAAAATCCTTTCAACCAATCACACCAAACCTGAATATTTTCCCTCTTAAATTTATTAAATTTCATTAGATCCATAACTTCTTTTAAATTCTACCTGCAACTAGGTTAGGCCCTCATCATTTCACAACAAACTGTTATAATAATCTCCTCCTATATTCTCTGCTTTCAGCCATGACTTCCACCAGTCTATGTTCTTTTTTGTTTCCAGAGAGATTTTTCTGACATAGAAATCTTACCATGTCATTCTTCTACTAAAATGATTTGATGACTCCTCAGTCTGGCATGAAGTGTAGATCCCTCATCATCTGATTCTTCTTGCCTTTCAGATTTATCTTTGGCTCCTCCCTACCTCACACTTTACTCTTTGGCAACACTACTTCTTGTGCAATATTTTTCCTGACTTCTGCAACTATTTTACTCTTCCTTCTTCCTAAAATGTCATTCTGTGTCCCCTAATCGGCTTCCCTTGACTTTAATCTTAGATTAAATATTACATATTATAATATACCTTCCCTGAAATTACTTTTATCTCTTCCTCTTCTGTCTCAATTGTGTTGAATCCCCTGTTCTGGATTGTAGTAAATATTGTACATGTCTCTAATTCTATACCTGCCTTGTTGTGGCTTATAGGATTATCTATTTCCATATCTGTCTTCTACACTAAATTTCTTAAAATGCCTTCTTCATAAAGCCAGAGACTTATTTATCATAAAGTCTACCACTCCTGGCAGATATTGGTACATAGTACAGATTCTAGATGCTATTTATATTAATGAAAGAGTACATGTTCAAGACTGAGTTGACTCCTGATGGGTCACTGAGTAGAGCTCTTCAGCTTGAAGTCTTTATCCCTCTCAGTGAGAACACCAATATGGAAGATGATTATAGTTGGCCCAAGCCACAGCCTAAGGTAGGAGAGCCTTGAATGGACTACAGGAGCCATGTAGAGGATCAAATGTTTTTGTTTTCCCTGCTAATGTATTTGAATACCATTGCAATATCTAGAGATTATTTATCTCTCTGCTCATATTTTGGCATAAGGAACATTTTCCCATGGTTCATTCTCATCTCCCCAGTTCTTCCTTTGGTATAGTCAATGTAATGTCTGTGAAGCTGTCCCAACAGGGGACAACTCGAGTCTTCCTTCAGTTGGCTCCCTTGGGAGTTAGAGAAGTGAGATCTGGACTTTTTCATTAAATAAGAAGCTTTTTCATGAACAGAGAATTTGTTTGAAAAGACCTAATGAGATCAAATCCTAACTCACATTGGAGAGAGTTATCATGACAATACCTACCTTTCACATTTTTCATTCCTCTGTGCTCTCCATCTCTGGCTCAGATTGCTCCTATTCATTTTCTCATGGGCAGTGCTGGCCGACATTCTGAGAGAGGCTTTCTCTGAGAGAGGCTGTTTACTCTTCTCAGTGTTTAAGGTCAAACCAGACTGTCTCTGTTCACTCACAAAACAAAATATCAGACTCCTCTTTCTCCTGTCACTTGACTGAAGAGTATCTGCAAGGAATGTGGAAAAGGCAAAGGACAGCTTTGTCTATCTCATTCCTTTAGTTCCTACTTCGGAGAGTTTGGGCCAACTTTCTCTTGTTAGGAAATATTAACTGCCTTCTCAGTGAAGACGGAGGTATGTTGATGGGAAGGCTGTCTAAAAAGTCTTCTAACAACTGTGACTGTGTAATTCCTTAGGACAGAGACTTTTTTTTATTTTGTTTTGTTCTTCTGAGATAGCACCCTTTCAAGTCCTATGCAAATTAGCTTCACATTTTTTATTGCTAAGAAGGGAATTAATATTAATTGTCTATTCAGCACCAAGCATAAGCTAAGTGATTTGCCTAAATAGCTATCATTTCAATTTTCACAACAACCATAATAATAATTTTGCCAGCATTTATTGAGCTCAATTATGTGTCAGGCCCTCTGTTAACAGGTTTACTTGAGCTACTTAATTTCACCCTCACAACCACATATAATACAGGTACTTTTAAATTATCCTTGTTTTGCAGATAGGAATAAAACATAAAGAAAAGTTAATCAACTTGTCCAGAAAACATAATTAGTAAAGCAGTTCTGAGAATTCACTCTAGGAACAAATGAATCTGTGCCTAACCTCTTAGAAACTATGCCATACTGCCTTTTGGCCATGTAAGATAATAATTATTATTGTTGTTATTCTCATTTTATAGCCCATGAAGCAGTGACAATAGAGGGCAAGTTAGTTTGGAAAAATCAACCTTGTCTCATCCTCAACTCAAGCTCTTTGACCCACCATGATGTAATAGAGTTTAGAAGTCCTAATTCAGGATTGGGTCTTGTGGTATAAGACTTTGCAGACAAGATGTAGGGTAGGAAACCACCATAGTATTGTCACATGGATGCCTTAGGACAATCCCTAAGCTTCCCCACTCCTCAGGCCACTTCATTCATTCACAATAGATGTTAGTCCAGAGAAGGGACACAGAAATTGACACAGCAATCCCAGAACAGTATCTGGATCCACTAAATTTGACTGAACCACAGAAAAATAAAGTGAATTTTGTTGTAATTTTTACTTGATATTTTCACTTATTTTAAGGAAGTAAATTTCCAAGGCTTTGCCAAGGTGAGATAGACTACTCCTTTCAGGAGAAGTCATCTGTAATACAAATAGACTATTCAGGTGGCTGAATATGCCTTGATTGAGGACTCATAAACCAAAGGATTAAGCACATCCTATAGAGAAAGGGAAAAGATCTTCCCTCCCGATGGTTCTTTTTCAACAGGTATCACTCTTGTAAGAGCTCAAAAAAATATCTGCTTTAAGAAGTCAAATATCTGTTGTGGTTATAAATATCAAAGATTGAATAAAACCAAATTAGGAACAAACTTTGAGTTAACCAGAGTCAGAAGTTGTCAGAGATTTAGGCCACAGGGAAGATTATATAAACAAGACAGAAACAGATTCTTTTAAAGTGGCACCAGAGCTCATAAATGGTCCAGGCAATGAGGAGTTCAGAAATAAGTTGCTGACTGATGGGTTTTGTTGAATAATATCCAGTGGTATATCCATATATATGAAATATGGAGTAAAACACTCAATGAGATCTTCAGCTTCACAGAGAAGTCCAAAACGTCTTGAGTATGACAAACCTTTTGGACAAGGAAAGACTGTAGCTGGGTTTTATACTAACTCTGGGAAAGCAGAGCACATTGGTAACCAAGGAGTCTCCATGTGGGCAAGCACAAAACAGTACACTTCAGATTGTTAGAGAATTAAGGAAAGAAAATATGAAGTCATTTTTTAAAGATTTTATTTACTTATTCATGAGAGACACACAGAGAGGCAGAGACACAGGCAGTGGGAGAAGTAGGCTCCATGCAGGGAGCCCGATGCGGGACTCGATCCCAGGACCCCAGGATCAGGCCCTGGGCTAAAGACAGACGCTCAACTGCTGAGCCACCCAGGAGTCCCTGAAGTCATTTTAAAACAAAAACTGAAATGTATTTAATTGAAAAAAATAACACATTTTTATGTCACATTAAAAATATATCTAAACATGTATTTATGTATATATGTAAATTCAGGAGCATTGCTGTGTATTTGACTATAACAGTTTCTGTAACTCTATCTTAATTGGCCTGTGTATATTCTTTGTCCTGTGTTTTATTATATTCTTTCTTCTTTTTGTTTCATCAGTCTTATTACTGTAGGTACATACTCTTAAATACTTAATTTATATTATTAGTATTGTTCTGTTACAATTCTAGTATTTCAACATGACAGTTTTTCTGAGACCTATCCATGTTACTACCCATATATCCATCTATCTATATAAACCAGTCAATAGCTTGATAAAAATCTAGAACATTCTTTTAGTTTATGCATAACTCTTCACACTTTTCAGATAATATATTTTTGATGGACGTGTAGGCTATTTCAAGGTTTTGGCTATTATAAACAATACTTTGATGAAATTTTTGCCCACTCATTTACATTTCTGTGTATCTGTGTAAGAAACTATCTAGGTTCCATATTCAAATATTGTATAGGTACATATTTAATTTTATTAAATATTTTCAAATCACTTCAGAATAGCTCTACTTGTTTACAATTCCTGTTTTCACATTCTTACCAGGACATGATTTTATCAGACTTTAATTTTTGCCAGTCAGATGGGTATAAGGTATTGTATCATTGTTGGTTTAATTTGCATTTCACTGATAACTAATGAAATTGGTCATCTCTTTACATGCACATTAGCGACTCTTGGTTTTGTTTTTTTGGATTGCCTATTTATGTTTTGCCTAGTTTTCTGCTAAGATAATTATCTTTCTTTTGCTTATGTACTTATCCTTTATTCGTTATATATTAATTAATATTAATCCTTTATTAATGATATATATGAATACTTATTCTCTTACAGTATAACTATTTGCAATCTAATTTTATTTTTTCCAAGCCAAACTGTATCCAGCTTTATTAAAGATTCTTTTCATGAACAATCATGGTATTTCAGGCAAGACATGGGCAGACAATCATTAACAGGATACAACAATTTTCAAACTCCCTTCTTCAATATACTACCAAAATCAGAAAGCCACTATAAAACCCAGTGAAGTCTTCATGTGATGCTCTGAACAGGGGAAGTTTAGAATGAAGGTTGACAGTTCATATTTAGCATGATCTTTAACAACTTTTTACAACCTGACCCTGACTTGCAGGAAATGAAATGAAAATGACAGAATTATCAATCTGAAAACCCACAAGCTAACAAAAAGGAACTCTTTTGAGGGACACCATCTCAGTGGTGACACTGTAAAGTCTGGATTGTCTGACATACTGGGAACCATTTCCTGGGGTCAGGTTCCAGCAGGTCTCTGGGTTTAAGCATGTCAAGTCTATGTTGAAGGCAGAGAGGGAAAAGGGGACAAAAAAAAAAAAAAAAAGAATTTTAGTCTTTCCACACCACCAGGGTGTTTGTGCTGAGGTGGCTCACATGTGTCAACATCAAAGAATCCATCCTCCTGGGAGCCAAGAGGAAGTCTTTCAAAACTAGAAGGGAAAGGTTTTTCCCCTTGTATCAATCTAGCTTCAGAGATATTCTATTAGTGACATATGCCCTTCCCCCAGAACAACAATGAAGTGTTCTGTGTACTAACATAACTTTAAAAAAAGTAAAACAAAATTCTGCATTTTTATAAAACTTGATAAAAGTAGTATTTCAAACTGTACAGTCACCAGAAGTACACAGTCATCAAAAGTGCACACACACTTGGCATCTCCAGCATCTTAAGCTTTCTGTGCCTGGTCTGTTGGCATCTCCATTTTCTAAGGGTTTTTTCCATCCTTGCCAGTATCAGCTCCCTTTTTCCCTTTGAGTACCTTCTCTCCCTTCTTTGCAGAAGCCTTTTTAGCCTTGGGCTCTGGCTTTGGAATAGCAGGTTTAACACATCTTCTCTGTGGCTCATCCTTCACCTTGGCTTTGTTTCCTTTAGCATCGCCTTCAGCCGGTCTCTTGGGAATGGTGGTAACAGAGGCAGGACATAAGCGCTGAACGTGGGGATGTAGTGAAGCACAGGCTTTGGTCCGTCCGGGGGTCGTTCTCCCCTTTTCTTCCTGCAATCTAATTTTGACATAGTCAAATACATTAAATGTTGTGGTTTTTGTGGTTTTTTTTTGCTTTTGGTGTCTTATTTAAGAAAATTATTTTTCTAGTTCTATATGTTTTCAAATGGTTTTCTAGTTTTTCTCTTAATGTTTCCATCTTTAATCTGTGATGGAAATTATTATGATAATTATTATAAAATAGGAAAATATAATAATTATTAAGAAAATTATTTTTGTTTAATGTTTGGAATATAATCCCAGTTTTACTTTTCTTCATATTAAAAACAACATCTCCACACCATTTGTCAAGCAATCTCCTCCCTACTGCTTCAGATTGTCACCAATTATCAATTGGGATCTTTGTATATATAGATGTATTTCTGAACTTTCCAGACTGCTCTCTTGTTTTGTTTGTTTGTTTGTTTGTTTTCTGATTCATTTTTACCTTATTTTAATTGCCTGGACTTTGTGTACTGTGTTGTAGCATATCATGGCATTGATTCTTTTTGAGAAGTTTTTTTTTCAACTTTTACTTTTCCCATGTGCATTTTATAATCAGATTGTCTAATTTCACCTCCTTAACTCCTCAGATTTCATCTAGAATTGCATTATACTTTTGGATTAACTTAGGGAAAAATTGACATCTTTACAATTTGAAATCCTCATTTCCACAGATTTGGTATATTTCTCTATTATTTCAGTTTTTAAAATATTTTTAATAACATTTTATACTTTATCCACAAAATGTGCACATTTTTGTTGGTTGATTCCTATATGTTCTAAACTGATTGTTGTACATGCTATCTTCTTTCTCAGTTATATTTTCAAATCAGTAACTTCCAGTATAAAAAATATTATTGATTTGTATGTGTTGGTCTTTTATCTAATGTATCTAATAGTCTGTTGGCTTTGGGGGGTTTTCTATGTCAAGGTTCATAATAGATATAGGTAAATCACAACAATTTTGTCTGTTTTGAATACTACTTGTTACTTTTTGAGGATCCTACTGAATTCGTCAGAACACCCACCATTATGCTAACAAACAATGGTGATAAAATGAGTGTCTTTTTCTAGCCTTAAGGAAATGTCTCTAAGATACCTTAATGTTTGCTATAGGTTTTGTAAATACCCTTTATGGGTTAGAAAGTTCACTTTTAAGTTTTTTCAAGAGCTTTTATTTTTAAATCACAAATAAGCACTGAATATTATAGCATATGATTTTTCTACATGTATTTAAACTACCCTTGCATTTCTGCCATAAATTCTAGTCGTAATGTAACAAGATTTTTCATAGGTTACTAAGGAAATATTTTCCTTGCCCATGCAGTTAGTGGGTCTTGCTTTCCATGTAGGAAATAAGGGATGAGAAGAATACTTTTTTTAAAAAAACATGGATAATGTAATGAGTTTTATAAGATAAATACTTTTCTTTTGCTCTGACGAGATAAATCAATACAGAAAGTGAGAAATTAAGATAGTCAAAGCCAGCATAGCTTGGTTTCAAAGAGAGCTTGAAGGAGATTAGAGAAAAGGGAAGAGAGACTGGGTGCAGCTATATTGTGATGAGTGAGACTTTGAGGAAGTTTTTTTGGAAGTGTTTTTTAAAGATTTATTTGAGAGAGAGAGAGAGGAGAGAGAGAGAGAGAGAGAAACAGACTCACTATTTAGCATGGAGCCTAACATTGGACTTGATCTCACAACCCTGAGATCATGACCTGAGTTGAAATCAAAAGTCTGATACTCAACTGAGCCACCCAGGCACCCCAAGAAAGCATTTTAAGGAAGATTAGCTGAATATTACAAATGTCTTTTCTGAATAACTGCAAAATCTTAATCATCATTTCCTCCTGGTTCTTAGAGTTGTGTGTTTCTTTACAGTGACCATCTGTGCTACGACTGGGCCACAAGGTGGCTCAGGTTTAGGTGGTTTCTACCTCCGCTTAGAAATTCTCCTTTTTCATACTTGTGAAATTTGGAGAATAAAGCAGGCCGAAAAATTATTACTTGCATCTGTGGGTTAACTGAAAAAGCACTGCAGCAGGGAGCTCCTGTCATCAACTACTTATGTATGACTTAGTTCAAATTATTTAATTAGGATGGTAAAATGAAGTGATTAGTTTAAATAATTTCTAAAGACTGGTTTTGTGCTGATGTTCTATAATCATCTCTCAGTCATAGTCAGAAGGTGAAATAGTGACACAAGATGCAGTCTCATTGTACTCTAGAGTAATTACGACATCAGCAACTGCCTTCCACATTCCTAAAGTCCAATTTAGTCCATTTTTTTCTCCCACCTTTAGGACTGAAGTACCCTCATGATGTTCTACAGCTGCTGCAGACCCTCACATTTGCCCTCATCAACTCCTGCTATAGGCACCACATCTTCCTCTGGCAAACCTATTCTACTAGTTGCCTTGTTTGTGGACATAATCTTCAGACCCTTGGCATGGGGAATGAATCCGGTAAGTCTTTTCCCATGGAGATATTTACACCTGTAATATATGCATGCATTATCTCCCAAGGGCAGTGTTATTTTAACCAGACATAAGGTTTTAGTTAAAATGAAAAACTTCAGTTAATGGAAAAAGACATGTACTTGGCCATCTGCCCTTTTGGAGAATTTTCAAAGGATATCACACAGTCAATTCCCTTTTGCTTATTTAAGAAATAAATTGTTTAAGCTTTCATTCGTATATGAAATCTAACCTTCTGACCTTTGGTAGAATATATGCTTTGCTTTCTCCCAACAGTGAAGCAGGTGTAGACAGAGTCAGCTACACTTGGTTATTCTTATTTATTCATTCATTTAACAAAGACATAATGAGTAGTACTTTGTGGAACAAAAATTATGCTAAGTATCAATTTGGAGTTATACTGTTCTTAAGTTAAAAATCAAATCACAGTTAAAATTAGGAAATTATTTCTTAAACAAGTTTGTGAGGTCCATATTTGAAGATATGTCCAGAATGGAGGCTGAAGTCCAGAGATTGTATATAAAGCCTTCGACAAAATAGATGTTCCACACCCAGCTTAAATCTCATTCTTGACCTTCATTCAGTGAAGAATATTTGTCTGGGTGTTTGTCACAATTCTAATATCTTTGCAAATATGAAATGCTGTATGAATCATGCAGCATCTCATCAAAAACGTAAAGAAACAAAGATATGTTTTATCCTGATGGATTTTCCTAGTGTAAATCCAATAACTCTCATTTCTTCATTGTCCTTTCCAAGAAATGAGCTTTTTCTTCTTTTCTTTTCAAAACTTAGCTGGCTGCTTACCACCCCATCCATGTATAGCTAGTATTAAACCTTATCTCTCTGTAATTAATGTTTGAGCACAGAGCAGTTAATTAGTTTACAGCATTAGCCACATTTTACCTCACTCAAAGAACTAAAAGACCAAAATGTTGATATCTACAGAAAAAATTACTTTAATGACTTTGATTAATTTTTATATACCATCCTCAAGCACTTCAACAGATATAATACTTTATACCCTTAATTCCCTTCTATGTTATGTAGCTGGGTTAAAACTGGACAGGCTTCACATGTACGTGTAATTGCTTCTCAGCTGATTGGTGTTACGTTTTGAACTGCCCCCTCCAGCCTGTGGTTTCACAATTTTGATAGTACACAAGTAAAGAAACTCTCCAGGGTAGAGTGTGCGATACAGAATTGTATCAAAGATTTGAAAGTAACAAGGCTCAAAGAAGTGAAATCCAGGTGAATGACTCCAGGTCAAGGGTAATTGATCCTTCCTCTCAGGACAATGGACCAAAATCCTTCTTTGGTCTATATCTTCTACTACCCTACTCTAAGTCCCCAAACAGGAATTTTTCCTATGGGCCCCATTTTTATTCAGCATGATGAGTTCATCTTGCATGTTGCTCCATTGGAGGATGCCTATACCACATTCTACAAATGGAATCCAATTACTTTCTCTAAGAAAGGGTCTGCTATGTTTCACTCATATGCTTCAGTTACTTGCTAGTACCCAAGCACATGGACACTGGTTGGCATGCCATGAAATAATTGCTCATGGACAAATCCCTGTTTTTGCACTAATTCTTGAATAGGTGAAGGTCACATTAACCTCAAAAGTATGTTTTTATAAATGGAAATGAATTAAGGCCTGTTCTTTTGGCTTCATTATTAATTCCAAAATCAGAAAAATAGTAAGGATCACTTTAGGAAGTTATTGTTCTGATGTGATAGTTACACCCTATCCCTCAAGTGTTCTCTTTACCTCTTGTTTTCTCTTTACCTCTCTTCTTTCTTCTCTGAACTTCAGCATTGATAAGATACTGCCATTTTCTTCAACATGGTTAGAACTAGAAGGTATTTTGTTATGTGAATTAAGGCAGACAAAGGAAAACAAATTTCATATGATTTCACTTATATGTCGAATCTAAATAAAAAAACAACAAAATAAATGAATAGACAAACAAACAAAGCAGATATAAATACAGAGAACAAACTGATGGTTACCAGAGGAAAGAGGGTTGGTGGATGGGCAAAATGCATGAAGGGGAATGGGAGATACAGGCTTCTGGCTATGGAATGAATAAGTCATGGGGATAAAAGAAACAGCATAGGATAAAAGGAACACTATTAAAATAATAGAGTAATAGTGTTGTGTGACAGTAGCTACATTAGTGGTGAGCATAGTGTAATGTATACAATTGTGAAATCACTATGTTGTATACCTGAAACTAATGTAACATTGTTTGGCATACTATTCTTACAATCTGCCTTTTATTTCTTGAGTCACTTGCCTTTTTTTAAAAAAAAATTAATAGCTTTGTTAAGGTGTAACTCACACATCATGTAGTTCATCCATTTAAAGCCTATGATTTAGTGGTTTTATTATTGTTACAGAATGTGCAACCTTCACTATATCAACATTAGAATATTTTATAATTCCAACATGGAATCCTATACCAAGGAGCAGTTACTCTCTGTTTCTCCTCAATCCAACCAGACATAAGCAAACATTAGTCTACTTTGTGTCTCTATGAATTTGCCTATTTCAGAGATTTCATATAAGTGGAATCTTACAATCTTACAATATGTGGTCTTTTGTCACTTATTTCACTCAGCATTGTGTTTTCAAGATTCATACATGTTATAGCCTATACCATTCATTCACTTTTATGATCTAGTAATACTCCATTGTGTAGATAAACCACATTTTGCTTCTCATTTGATGGACTTTTGAGTTCTTTCTGCTTTTGGGTTTTATGAATCATACTGCTCTAAATATGTGTGTACAAGTTTTTGTATGGATATATATGTTTTTAATTTATCTTGGGCATATACCTAGGAGTGGAGATTATGGATCTTATGGTAATCCCCTGTTTAACCCTTTGAAGAACTGCCAAACTATTTTCCAAAGTGGCTTTGCCATTTCACTTTCATACCAGCAATTAATGAAGATCCCAATTTTTCTGCATCCTCACCAACACATTATTATTTGTCTTCTTGGTTATGCTATAGCTTTTCATTTTCTTGGTATTATTTCAAATACAAATAATTTTAATTTGATGAAATCCAGTTTATCTCTTTTTTCCTTTTGTCACATATGCATTTGATATTGTATCTAAGAAAGTTTTGCCTAACTCAAAGTCACAAAGTTTTACCCTTAAGTTATCTTACAAGAGATTTATATGATTAGCTTTTACATGTAGGTCTATCCACAATCCATTTTGAACTAATTTTGTGTTCCGTGTAAGGAAGGGATCCACATTTATTCCTCTGTATGTGCATATCCAGTGTCTCAGCACCATTTTGTTGAAAAGACAGTTTTCTCCCAGTGAATTGTCTTGGCACCCTTGCCAAAAATAAGTTGACCACAAATGTAATGGTTCACTTCTGGGGTCCCATTTCTATTCAAGTGATTTATATGTCTATCCTTCTGCCACTACCACATGGTCTTTGTAGTAAATTTTGAAACTGGGAAGTTTCTATTTTTTAAGACTGCTTTAGCTGTTCTGACACCTTTGCATTTCTATATGAATTTTAGAATTTGCCTATCAATTTCTACTAGAATGAAATCTGAAAAAAAAAATAGAATGAAATCTGGGATTATGTTAAATCTGTAAATCAGTTTGAGTAGAATTGTCATCTTAATAATAGTAGGTCTTCCATTCCATAAACACAGGCAATCTTTTCATTTAATTCTTCTTTAATTTCTTTCAAAAATGTTTTATAGTTTTCAGAATACACACTTTGTATTTCTTTTGTTAAAGTTATTCCTAAGCATTATTTACGACACTATTGTAAGTGGAATTGTTTTATTAATTTTACTGTGGACCTTTCATTACTAGTGCATAGAAATACACCAATGTTTGTCTATTAATCTTGTATCCTGCACACTTACTGAATTTATTAATTCTGATAGTTTTCTTGTGCATTTCTTAGGATTGTTTATATAGAAGATCATGTCATTTGCAAATAGAGGTAGTTTTACTTCATTTTTTTTAAGAATCTGGAAAAACAAATCTGGATGCCTTTTATTTCCTCCTACTCCACCTCCCACCCCTCCCCATCTACCCAGGCTACAACCTCCAATTCAATGTTGAACAGATGTAACAAGAGCAGATATCTCTGTCTTGTTTCTGATCTTAGAGGGAAAGAATCCAGTCTTTTATGCTTAAGCATGATGTTAAATGTGGGATTTTCATAGATGCCTTTTATCAAGTTAAGGAAGTTCTCTTCTATTTCTAGTTTGTGGAGTGTTTTTTTTTTTTATCATGAAAGGATGTTGGGTTTATCAAATGCTTTTTCTGAAAACACTGACTTGGTAATATGATTACCTTCTTTTGTTCTATTAATATATATGGAGCGGGATCCCTGGGTGGCGCAGCAGTTTGGTGCCTGCCTTTGGCCCAGGGCGCGATCCTGGAGACCCGGGATCGAATCCCACATCAGGCTCCCGGTGCATGGGGTCTGCTTCTCCCTCTGCCTATGTCTCTCTCTCTCTCTCTCTCTCTCTCTCTCTGTGTGTGACTATCATAAATAAATAAATTTAAAATATATATATATATATATGGAGCATTACATTAAGTGGTTTTCACAGGTTGAAATGATCTTGCATGCCTGGATAAATCTCACTTTGTCATGGTGTATAATTCTTTTTACATAGTATTGGATTTTTTTGCTAGTATTTTGTTGAGGATTTTTACATTTATATTCATAAGATATATTGATCTGTAGTTTTATTTTCTTGTGATGTCTTCATCTGATTTTGGTACCAGGGTAAAACTGGTCTTTTGGATTGAACTGGGTTATTTGATTTTTTTACATAGACCTTTCTCCTCCAAGAGTATAAATACTTATGGGCATAGTAAAACCCAAAGACTTACAAACCAGTAATTCAATAAAGGTGTAATGAACTGAATTGATTTGGCTACACCCAGGGCCCCTTCCATTATATGTTTCTACCAAAATCTGAGGAAATGGCTTATTTCCCAACTCTTATTTTCCCAAACTCTACTTGGCTTCTCATTTCAAAGTTTATGAAACTTTAAATATATGTATTTTCATAAGTTTTATTGGAAATAGAGCTTGTTTATCATTTGTTTTGCCTTAATTCAAATCCTAGGCTTCCTGGAAATTTAGCAAGATTTATAAAATACCTTAAAATTTGCCATTTATTTTGAGCTGTTCTGTGATTTTCTCTTAATGTATTAATACTACAGGTATTCAAAAATAAATGAAAAAAACATTGAAATAAACCAATGTTGATCAATATAAATTTGTTAAATCTTTTAATTAAATTTTCACATAATAAATGGAGATCATGCAACATGATAAAGGATATTATATTAAAACATTGTATTTATTCATTCAAAAATATTTATTGAATACCTATTATGCTCAGACAAAAAAATGATTGTTAGGTTGAGGCTATTGGTCCATCACTTAGAAGTGATGATTTCATTATTCTCTTTATCAGTGTTCTTCCTGGAGCTATCAGTCAAATGCAATCCAGTCGATAAAGTGGAAACAGTATAATTTTAGGTAGGGTAAAAAAAGAAAAATACATGTTTTAAGATTTCGTCTTCAATGTGAACTTTGTCTTACATCAAGGTGGCTACTACCTCACTTTTTCAAAGTTTTTCAGGTCCAAGTTCAATTTGAATTACGGAACATTGATTGATTCTGTTAATTTTCAGACATTAGGCTCTGCTCACTCATATAAAAAGATCCATGTATCATTTTCATGGGCACTACAATGCTCTCTATTGCAGCCTATAGGAGAGTATGCAATCCTAAGGAATCCTCAAGAAAAGGGTTTATCAAATTATGGTCAAACGGCTAAATCTGTTCTGTTGCCTATTTTTGTAAATACAAATTTATTGGCACAATGTCACATTTATTCATTTTATTGTCTATAGCTGTTTTTCTGCTATAACAACAGGGTGGAATAGTCATGAAAGTACTGTATGGCCAGCAAAGCCTAAAACATTTACCATCTGGCTCTTTACAGAACAAGTTTTCAGTCCTTTCTCAAAGAACTCTACTATTTCTTCGTAACCATCTGAATGAATGAAGATACTGGTCTATCCATTTGTATGTCAAGCTTGGTCTAGCAAGAGTCACTAAAGATGTACATTTGATACAAGAACAATCCTAATGTAAACTGAACTATGAAGTAAAGATTTAATAGCCACTGAAAAATTAGTTAGGAAAGATTTTTCTAGAGAAGATGATTTCTGAGGCCAGTACTGAAGTTAAGGAAAGGACACTGTTTAATAAAGAAAAGGAGTCCTCAAAATAGAGAAAAAGACCCAAATAAAAGTACTGGCATGGAGTTTAACCAATATACCTCTCATTTCTTCTCTAGATCAAGAGAAAATTAATGTGGATCTTATTTATTGTCCATTGTGTATTGGCAGAGGAGTCTGTTCTATATAGACTTTCAGAGATCCAGGCTCCTTCCACTTGCAACTCGATCTCCCCCAGACCCTCAACATCCTACTCATTCAGCTGGCAGAAGGGAAAAGACTATAAATATAAATACATACCTAAGAATAGTTCACAGAGTGTTCACATTACTCACATGCTGTTGGTACAACTCATCCCTGAGGCCACACCTGACTGCCAGGGAGGTAGAAAGTGAAATCTAGAACTCTGCTTTATCATCACATCTCTTTCCTGCTCTTTTCAGTCCCATTCGGAAGATCTCAGGAAAAAGGGTAAAGGCCATGTTTTCCCCCTTTTAAAATTTTCTCTGATTATGCTTATCCCCTTCCCATCCTCTTATTTACTGTAAACCTAATGTGAGTACCTTCTAAAAAACAACTGAAATTGCCTGTAGTAGTATGAAAGTGAAATAAATTATCAATAAATGAGAATTTTTTTTACATATTTCAGACTAACACTTTGATATTTCTCTTAAAATAATAAGTACACTTCATCTGCTGAATTTTTCTCAGGAATTTCTGGGAAGAATAGAACATAAGAATACTAAAGTTATTCTACCTACAAAAGTAATAAGGAATTGAGAGTTGTTCACTGTAACTCATGAGACAGAGAAGAGAATCCTGGAAAAAAAAAAAACAAGAAGCAGGGAGACATGAAATGAAGGCAAAGAAGAGAGGCCAAGTAGGCTAGCTAGGCCAGAGGGGCATGAAGAGCCTCGGCTGGCTGTAATTCCATTTATTTCAAGGAATTGTTATTTGACATTGATCTTGATGTGGCTTTCTTCCCTACACTGGCATTACTTTCCACTATTCTTATATTTTTCTGTAAATTAAAGAAGAAAAAGTTGCCTAGTATGGTACAAAGCATGTCAACCTCAGGAATGAGGGCCACAGTCAGATGAAAACACAGGAAGACAGGCAGCTTCAGCAAGGCCTGACACAGGAATAAATAAACCCTTGACCAGCCCCCTCAGGAATCTTGGGGGAAGAGACATCAGACTTTCCTTAGTTACTTACATATCTTTAGCTTTCAAATTAGTTTACCTGAATCTTGAAGAAAAATGCAATCTCAGAAACTGAAGGGCTTGGGACAAATGAGTTCCTACTGTGGTGTGTGTGTTCGCTTTTCAAGTGATTTATCCTATGTGCCAAATGATCTCCAGGCTCATGGAACACATTTGTAGAGACTGGAAGTTTATTGCACCTCTAACCAAATCTTAGGCATGGAACACAGTACAGCTTCTTCCAAGTACTTGATGATGTTGCTATAAAAAATTGTAGTCTTCAATTGTAAGCCCCAGAGTTGAAAGGAATCAATACCTGGCAGATAGAAAGTAAGGCTCTGCCTCTGTGACTCTGATGATCTTTTGCACCCAAAGTAGGAGGTAGCCTTGTAGATGCTGGGATCCCCTGGAAAGACCTGTAGACCATGCCATATGATGGCTGCAGGGTTTGCAAAGAGGGCCAATGAGCACTGATCAGAATCTAGTGCAAAAGGGAAGTCAGACATGCTTGAATTTTTCAGATAAAGCGAGCACCATTCTAAAAAGGCAAGGCAAGGCAGAAAGAAAAGAAGGAAGGAAGGAAGGAACGAACGAACGAACGAACGAACAAACGAACGAAAAGAGAAAAAAGAAAAGAAAAGAAGAAAAGAAAGAAAAGAAAGAAAAGAAAAGAAAGAAAAGAAAAGAAAAAAAAGAAAAGAAAAGAAAAAAAGAAAAGAAAAGAAAAGAAAAGAAGAAAAGAAAGAAAGAAAACAACATGGAGGTGCTTACTCACAGTCCAAATATCAAATTTTGTTCTCTGAGTAAAATAGAGTGAAGTACCAAAAGTCTAGGCAAGGGGCACCTGGGTGGCTCAGTTAGCTAAGTGTCAGCCTTTGGCCAGGTCATGATCCTGGGGTCCTGGGATTGAGCCCTATGTAGGGCTCCCTGCTCACCAAGGGGTCTGCTTCTCCCTCTCCTTCTGTCCCTCCCCCATGTTCATACAAACTCTCTCTCTCCACTAAATAAAATATTTTTTTAAAGTCTAGGCAAGTAATAACAGTTAAAAAGTCACAATTCTATTAAACTAAAGACTAATTCTGTGTTGAATTTGAGTCTAACTTTTCTTCACTGATTCTAAAAACACTCTAGACCCTCAGAGTGTCTGAAGATCATCATTATAAATAAAACTATAACATTTTTGGCTATTATTATTAAGCAATCATAACTACCTTTGCTCAGTACTTATTATTTGCCATGCTAAAGCCTTTAGATATTTTATCTTATTTAATAACCACAGCAAATTTTTTAGTTAGTTATTACTACCTCCATTTTTCAGAAGAAATAATTAAGGCTTAAAGAAGTCAACTTTCTAGGAAAGCAACTTTCTAGGAAAAACTGGGATTTGTATCAATGTCTGTTGACTCCAAAACCACTGCTGTTACCTAGTCTACCACCTTTCATATATGGCACTGGCCCCAGTAACAAGAATCTTAGAGTTTATCCATTGAGACAAAAATGAATATGAGACTCATTCAGGGCTGAGTTATGGAGAATTGTTGGTATCACAGAAGTTGAGGAAAAAAATAGCAATGTATTTACCAAAGAAGGTTAGAAATATTTTCTGAAGAAGGAATGATATAAACTAGTCTGTGAGAGTTGACTAGGGTTTCTTTTGCTGAGTGTCTGATGAGTGTCATTGATAGGGAACTTGTCTACACAATGCTCTCTAATGATTTATTTTATAAATAATTCTTACGAAAATACTGTGAAGTAAGAAGAGCAAATTTTATGATCTTAGTGTTACAGATAAAAGGGTCAGGAAGGGACAACTGCCAGGTACTCTTGTGAGATAATATTGTCAGAGAACAGAGACAAGATGTAGGTTTTTAGAGTCAACCTTGTCTAGTTTCCCAACCACTCTGCTGACACTCACACCACACACACACAGGCACACACAGACACACACATCTGTCATTTGGAAAAAGCCGCTGGCAGAATTTTTCCTGAATATCTCATATCGGTTACTTGTGGGAGAGTGGATTGGTTTTTGTATTTTCAGTTTTTCAAAACTCTAGCATTAGAAAATGCCTTTAGCCCAGATATTTTTTTTCCAGATTTTAAATTTACTGGTTGATATGACTAGTAAAGGGAGAAAGTAGGTGTGGAGACTCAGATATCTTTATAGGAACAGGATATATCCTTGTCCACATCTATGAAGAACAGTGTTTTTCAAAACACTTTAATTTCCACTAATTCATTAAATTCTCATGATTCCCTTGAGAGGTTCAGGAGGCAGACATGTTTACTGCTATTTGACAGATTGAAATACTGTATCTAAAATAGGCTCAGTATTTACTCAAAGTAAAATTAAAAGTAAATGGTACGGGTGAACTTAATTTTGGTTTCTGTCTCCTGGTCAAGTGTTCTTTCTACTTCACCAGTCTCTACCCATCTGCTTCCCTGTGGCTTTCCTTCACTAGTGAGCCATTACTCTTGTGTTCAGGGAGAGAAGTTTTCAAGTTTTTGTGGCTGGTTACTTGCCTGCAAATACATTCTCTTAGCCTTAACATCTTTCTTCACAGACTTTGAGATATTTTACCATGATAGGAAAAAGATAAGTAATGTAAAGAATAGACAGAATTTAGTTGTGCCCCTCCCCCAAATTTCAGATCCCCAATGTGCTTAAGCTGTTCCATATTTCTTTCTACTCAATCCTGGCTACAGGACAGCATCCAACATCAGCCACCCCTTAGTGAGATAGTAAGTTACTCCTCTTTGCAAAATTATTTGTGTTCTAGAGCCAACTACTCATTTAGAAAGAAAAGACTTTATCTAAACATCAAGGAAATATCAGCCATCAGTCATATTGTTTTGTTCTCTGTTAATTGTGAGGAGTTTGCACGGATATTTTTCCCTAAAATTATATCATAGATGATTAAAATCATGTGTAAAGAGTCTAAGGAACTTGCCCAAGGTTATAAAGCTGTTAATTAATAAAGGGAGCTTAGAGGATGAAATAAATAAAAGTGTATACCTAGGCAAGCAAATACTGCTGGTTCTCTGCCAACATCCATTTCCATTTTCCTCCCTAAAAATAAAAAAAAAAATAGACAGAACCATAATTTACTTTCCAGGCATGTAGCCTTTTTTATGTCACCATCAGTTTCAAGGGAGGATGCCTTATACCGAATCCTGTTTAATTTACTCTAATGATGGTCTCCTTTTATTGATTGATTTAGAATTGGCCATTTAATGCAGTTCTATCTAGTGATATTTTGGGGGGAAGTCTCCTGGGGAAAGTGAGGTGGGAATTTCTTAGGATTTTTCCTCATTTCCTTGAAGATGAAAATTGGCACTGAGAATTGGTGGTACTGTTATAACAAATACCTAAAAATGTGGAAGCAGATTTGGAACTGCATGATGGGTAGAGGCTGGAAGACTTTTGAGATACATGCCAGAAAAAACCTAAATTGCTGGGAACGTGCTGCTTAAGGCAATTCTGGTAAGGGCCTAGCGAGGAAAGAGGACAATGTAGAAAAAGCCTCGGTCTTCTTAGAGAATACCTAAGCAATTTTGAATAGAATTGCTGGTGGTAAAGGTCATTCAGATGAAGTCTCAGATAAAAATAAGGAACACATTATTGAACAACGAGGGAAAGGCCATCTTTGTTATAAAGTGGCAAAAAAAATTGAGCTGAATTGTGTTGTCATTCTAGTGTTTTATGGAAAGCAAAACTATAAGTGATGAGACTGGATACTTGGCTAAGTAATTTCTAAGCCAAGTGTTAAAGGTGTGGTTTGGCTTCTCCTGACTGCTTATAGTAAAATGTTTAATATAGTAAAATTTGAGAAGAGAGAAATGACTTAATGGATTAGATTAATGATGGATTATTAATCAAAGAGGAAGCAGAACTTAAAGATTTGGAAAATTTTTCATCTTACCCATAATGTGAAAAAAGAGAAAGTGTGGTAAGAAGAAAACACTAAGGATGTGGCCAAAGGACTATTTGGTAAGGAAATTAGTCATCTCAACAAAAACCACTTTTACTCAAGACATTGAAAAGGAGTGACATCAGCATATGGTAAAATGCGATGTTCCTCATTTTTGTCCTCCCCTCAACAACCATAGTTTGACATCTATATATAGACAAAAGTGACTTTGTAGGAACTGTGGGATCCAGCATTATATACCAAGCCACTCAGGATGAGTCTCAAACCCATGCATTGGGTAATAGACATACAGACCTCATTCTGGGCGATGGCACCTGCAGTGGCCTATGAATGGGCCGCAGTCTCTCCCAGTGTAGGTCAGGGGAGCCTCTGAAAAACAATGTTTTAGACAATCACCCATGGACAAGACAGCTTTATGGAAGCCCATGTTTCCACAGGAGATTTTCGGTATACTACTAGAGCATAACAATATGAGTTTGGCATACTGGAGAGGGTAAGAGGAGTAGTTTTACTACCCCTATTAGCCCTCTTCCAAGATGGCATTGTTTAGGAACAAGAGAAATCTTTTTGGCTATGATTTCTCTCATGGAAGAAAGTAAGGAACGTAACTGATTTCTGTATATTGATTTTATATCCTGCATCTTTATTGAATTTGTCGGTTAGTTCCAACAGTTTTTGGCTGATTACTTAGGATTCTCTCTATATAAAATCACATTTTCTGCAAATCACAACAATTTTACTTCTTCCTTTCTTTTTTTTTTTTTTTAACTTTTTTTTTTTTTTTTACTTCTTCCTTTCTAAGATACCTTTTATTTCTTTGTCTTGTTTAATTACTCTTGCTATGGCTTCCCCTACTATGTTAAATAAAAATGGTGAGAGTGGGCACCCTTGTCTTGTTCCTGATCTTAAAAGAAAAGCTTTCAATTTTTCACCATGAGTATGATGTTAGCAATGGGTTTGTCATATATGGCCTTTATTGTGTTGAGGTTTATTCCTTCTATACCCAATTTTGTTGATGGTTTTAAGCATGAAAGTTTGCTATATTTTATCAAATGTTTTTTTTGTCTCTTTTTGCCATTTTTGGCTTAAAGTCTATTTTATCTGTCAGTCCTGTACAAAATCACCCATAGATTCAATGAAATCCCAAAATTCCAATGGCATTTTTCACAGAAATAGAAAAAGACCATAAATCTACATGGTATCACAGAAGTCCCAACTAGCCAAAGTAATCCTGCAAAAGGAAAACAAAGCTGGAGACATCATACTTCCTCATTTCAAACTATACTCCCAAACTATAGTAGTCAAGAGAGTATGGTACTGGCATAAATATAGACATACCTGTTAGAATGGTGACCATGAAGAAGAAAAGAGAAAACAAGTGTTGGTGAAAATGTATAAAAAAGGGAAATTTGGGGATGCCTGGGTGGCCTAGTGGTGACTGCCTGTCTTTGGCTCAGGTCATGATCCCTGGATCCTAGGATTGAGTCCTGCATTGGACTCCCTACAGGGAGCCTGATTCTCCCTCTGCCTGTGTCTCTACCTCTCTCTGTGTGTCTCTCATGAATGAATAAATAAAATCTTAAAAAAAAAAAAGAAAAGAAAAGGGAACTTTTGTGAACTCTTCATCTGAATGTAAATTGGAGCAGCCATTGTGGAAAACAATAGGGAAGTTCCTCAAAAATTTTGAAATAAAACTACAATATGAAAAAAAAAAAACTACAATATGATCCAGCAATTCCACTTCCAGGTATGTATCTGAAAGAAATTAAAACACTAACTTGAAATGATATGATATATGCACCCCATGTTCACTGTAGGATTAGTTACAAGAGGCAAGACAATGGAAACAATCTAGATGCCAATGGATGAATGATGGTTAAAGAAAATTTAGTGTATACACACACACACAAATATTATTTAGCCATAAAAAAGAAATCTTACCATTTGTAACAACATGAATGGATCTTGAAGGCAATATGCTGTGTGACAAATCAGCCAGAAAAAGACAAGCCATATAATTTCACTTACATGTGGAATCTAAAACAAACAAACAGGGATCCCTGGGTGGCGCAGCGGTTTGGCGCCTGCCTTTGGCCCAGGGCGCGATCCTGGAGACCCGGGATCGAATCCCACATCGGGCTCCCGGTGCATGGAGCCTGCTTCTCCCTCTGCCTATGTCTCTGCCTCTCTCTCTCTCTCTCTCTGTGACTATCATAAATAAATAAAAGTTAAAAAAAAAAAAAAGATTTAAAAAAAAATAAATAAAACAAACAAACAAACCAAAACACAAAAAAAACAAAAAACCTCACAGATACAAAGAACATATTGGTGGTTACTGGAGGATGGAAAGGGGGCAGAGGTATAAAATTGGTTAAGGGAGTCAAAACATACAAACTTCTAGATACAAAATAAGTAGGCCATGGGGATGTAATGTAGAGCTGTATAGCAAGTATTACAGTTAACAATACTGTATTCCATATTTAAAGTTCTCATCATAAAATATTTTTTCTAACTTTGGTAATAGATGCTAACCAGATATATCGTGATGATCATTTTGCCATATATAATAAATATTGAATCATTTGAAGGTTGTACTCTTCAACCTAATATAATGTAATATGTCAATTATATCTCAATATTTTTTTAAAAAGGGAAGAGTTTTCAGAATCATAGAGGACTCCAAGCCTTGATCAGTGTGTGTGCACCTGAAGCTGATCCTGTTTTGAATTTCTTGTTACTGTGAGTCAGAAGATTTCCTTATAGTTTAAGCCAGTTGAATCCATGCTGTCAAATTCTGACAGCGGGGCATCATAAATGGTACCCTGCTATTCTATAAGATTTAAAGATTCTTTCAATGATGACACACAACATAATAACACTTGAATAGGTGGAAGGCAGAGCTTTTTGTTCTTATAGTTATGAATGAGAGAAAGCTGCCAGGCAGGGCCACATAGGGGGTCACACTCTAGGAATAGGGTAGCAGCAAACTGGAGTTGTAGGGTAGGCTTACATATGACAGTTGAAGTGAGATTAACTAGGTTTGTGGCTCTCTGTGGACTGACTAATTCAAACAAATTATCTGACTCCAGGCATAGGGACAGTTGCTAGCTGTTTGATACCTGGCCGCAGAATGGGCATTAGGTATATAGAGGCCCTGAAGTGTGAAAACCTGATATGGGAAGGGATTTGGGTATGGACTTAATCACCAGGACAAGAAGAAGAACTGACCAACCTCCAGAAGTGCCTCAAAACTAGATCAAAACAACAAAAATAAACTATATTACAGTTGTTAACCAAAAGGAGCAGCAGCTGCCACCTTTTGCCATTTGCCCTTGGACAAGCTTCCCAAGGCAACCCTGGACATTTCCTTTCTCTACCTTCAGGAGCCATGACCACCCCAGGACCCCAGGAGATCCCCTGGTGGTCAAGGGCCTGGAGCACAAGCACATGTGCACAGGCACACAACACACACAAATATGGCAAAAATTTCAGGGAAAAATCTCAAACAGTTGATATCCAGAAGTCACCCTTCCTATCCACCAGAGAGCATGGCAGGAGTCAGTACAAGAAGAAGCCATATTTAACTCTGCCAAGAATGAAGATACAACCCTAGATCGAGATGCCTATGGATCGAGATGCCTATAGCCAAAGAAATAGGTCCAGCTCAGCAGGGACTGACGTTGCTGGTAAAATGAAGCTACATAAATCCACCACCCTCCAATAAATCTAAAATCCCTGCCTTTCTGAAGCTGCTTTTCAAAGCTATCTTCCGAAACACAAAGGATGGTCTCATTTTTATTGGAAGACTAAGATAAGAGATAAATCCAAAACCTCCTAAGATCTCCCCGAGGTGCAGAAGCTCAGAGAGACATTACATTAAAAAAGAAGGGCACTGAACTATGAGAAACTGGAATACATGTATTAATGGGAAAAAAAATCAAGGATGATTCCCCCCAAAGCTTCCTAAAGCTTAGATTTTATAGGCTACGGGATTACCTTTTCAAACAGTTTTAAAGATGTTTTCTCATGTAATAATCACTCAAATTCAAGCTCCCAGAAAACAAAGAGAGAAGCTACAAACTCTATCTACCGAAATACTGAGAATCCATATAAAAATAAGAGCGTCATTATTCTCATTGTCTTTTTCAAATAGCTTTTCAGAGTTTGTATGTGCTGCTTGGATGAGTCCTATGCACTAAAAAATACAGCAACTAAACTCCATCTTCGAATACCTAATATGTAAGATAGACATTGTCCCACATAAAATGGATCACTGCTGTCTGCCTGGGTTACTGGGATGAGGAAGATTCTAAAGCTGCATTTAGGCTGAGTGGGAAAGATTGCGTGATAGACTAGAGCTTTCTGCTATGGGTTCTGAGTAGGAGAGAGTTAGTACACATTCTGCATATTTGCCTCCTGGGAAAAATTATTTTATGTCTCTCCTGAAACAAGTTATTTAAAGTCTCTTCCATTTCTTTATTTGATTGTATATCACAACTTTTTATCTGTGAAGGAAGACATCAAAAGCAAATAATCCTGGAAAAAGAAATTCAATGATTTAGTCACCTCATTTAATTACCTAAGGGTACATTTGCAATTAGTTATCTTGAAGATTTTATCAGGATGCTGCAGTACTTACAATTAGACATGCTGTGGGTACTTTATTAAGATTGGTTTATAGTCATTCTGGTGCTAACAATTGCAAATACATCTCTAATCACAGAGTGTCTCATGTTGGGTATTTCTGGGACATAAAATTAACTTGGAAATCTATATCCACTCTACTTTAGGAGCTAAGTATTTACCCTGTGTCTAGGAATAGGTATGTTGTAGCCTGACCAAATGTTTCCACTGTGCTGAGTTAGGCAATGACTCTCCACGGCACTTGCCCTGCACCTCTGCCTTCATTTTAAGCACACCTGAAGGGTCTTTTCCTTCCATGGAAATAAATAACCCTTATAGAGGGAAATTTGGCAATACATATCCTAACAGTCTTCATTTGTTTAGACCTGATAATTCTAGGAATTTATCCTGGGAAAATAATTGCAGATGTGCACATAGATATATGTACAAGGTTATTCATTACAGTGTGTTTAAATTTCCTAAAAACTTAAATTTCAGGATGCCCAGGTGGCTCAGCAGTTAAGCGTCTGTCTTTGGCTTGGAGACTGATCCTGGAATCCTGGGATCGAGTCCCACATCGGGCTTCCTGCATGGAGCTTGCTTCTCCCTCTGCCTGTCTCTGCCCCCCTCTCTCTGTGACTCTCATGAATAAATGAATAAAATCTTAAAAACAAAAAACTTAAATTTCTTGCAAATGAAGACAGGATAAATTATGATAACCCATAATGGCATAGCAGTCATTCAAATTTTTAATGAAATTTTTAAATGAAATATCAATGGAGAAAAAATAGGTATATGTAGTCATAATTGTTAAAAAAATCTTTAAATGTAAAAATTAAAAACATCCATAAATATGACTTATGTAGGGAGAAATATTAAACTTCTTTTTTTGCTTCAAGTGTACAAAGTTTCCAGTCTATAGAGAAACTCTGTGGGCTGGACTGTGCTCTACAGGAACTAAGTTCTGTCCTCAGGAATAAAAGTGTACAATTCAAAGTAGATTGTTTCATGTGCCCTGCATTCTTAAAACTTCTAGAAATAGCCTATCAATTTCCCTGTCTCAAATACAACTTCCCCACTATGAGCAGTCTTGATAGGGCTATTAATCAAGATATCCTTTTCTTCCTGGTCCAGGTGACAGGAACATTACCCAGTCTAGGCTAGTTGGATACTCTCTTGAGGATTTGGACTATGGAAACAAGAATTAAAAGTATTAATACTGATGTAACCCCCATAGCAGTGGCCTGACGATATAGACCATTATTTTTTGCTACCAAAAACAGTGTTGTTAGTCTATTTTTCTGAAGCTAATTCTTCAGCTCTTCTTTTAATTCTTGACCTATCATTTGATTTTCTGGTGAGTATTTTTGTTCAATTTAATCAAAGTTGGCTTCTGAGTCTTATAACCCAAGAGTCATAAACTAACCAAATTCATGTAAAAAAAAAAACAAAAACAAAAAACCCCAGGTGCTGTTTATGTGATTAGAATCTTAGATCCAAGACCACTCAGGTTCCTGGGTAATCCACAATCTGTGACATTCCTTGCTTGTGGGTCTATGAACCCTTTCTTCACTTCTCATTGCAAGTTGCCAGTCCTAGGATACCACTTGTAAAACTCAGCTGCCTCACTGTTTTTCAGTGGGTACATTGCCCATTGAATTGCCAGAAGAAGCCAATCTGCGCAGCTCTTTGAGTAGCGGCCTTCCAGATGTCCCTACACTTATTACTTATGATGTTCCTGGGACTTATTTTTCATTTCAATGCAAGAATCATTTGATGCTCATGTAAGATAAATGGATTTTTTTTTCCTAGTGGCAATTATTGCTCCAATGGTTGGCATTTTCCATTCACATGCCTTAAATTCAGTGATATTACAATCTCTAAATTACTGTGAAAATCTCAGCTTGACTTTTATGATTTTCCCCCCTTTGGAAAAGTTTGGCACAATACATCTTAAATTATACAAGAGCAGATTGAAATGATAATGAAACACTATAGGATACTACCAATTGTGGTTATTATGAGTTAACTCTAAATATTCCCAGAATGCTTCTACCAGGAAAGATTTTCCTCTTACTCTTCCCATCAATTCCTATTTAAAACCTGACTCAAAATTCAGCCTTTCTAGATTAAGCTTGGCTGGGCATAATCTAAAAACAAGGAAAGAAAGAAGAAGAAAGAAAGAGAAAGAAAGAAAGAAAGAAAGAAAGAAAGAAAGAAAGAAAGAAAGAAAGAGAAAGAAAGAGAAGAAAGAAAGAAAGAAAGAAAGAAAGAAAGAAAGAAAGAAAGAAAGAGAAAGAAAGAAAGAAAGAAGAAAGAAAGAAAGAAAGAAAGAAAGAAAGAAAGAAAGAAAAGAAAGAATTCGTTTTCTATCTGATAGATAGAACCAGGCTAGATGTTGCTCAGTTTCTTACAAACTGTGTGATTTTCATGAAGTTGTGTGACCTGAGAATCAGTTTCTTGACAATATATGTATAGATAAGCAGGTATCTTGTGTATATTTTTTTGGTGAGGTTTAAATAAGCTAGTGTAATGTGTGTAAAATACCTGAAATATATGGGAAGGTGTGCAAGTATCCTGTCCATAATGACAACTACCTGTCTAAAGGGGCCATCATTATGGACAGGGTACTTGCCATAGTCCATTTAAGCCAGGATCCAGACATGGAAAAGTGGTCACTTTAACTACTTGTGTGTATAGAGCAGGGAAACAAGGTAAAGAGGAAAGCATGGCTGACTGAGGATATAATCAAGATACTTTCGAAAGGGATAAAATATCATAAGGCAACAGGGTATGAAATCTCTTGGTAGAACCAATGAACAAAAATGAAAAACTGCTCACTTTGGGCTCCTATAAAAATAGGTACTTTATCAGTGAGTGCTTCATTTTTTTAGGCAGTTTTTTAGACTTATTGTTTTACTCCCATTATCTCATTTATTCTTTTTTTATAAATTGCTTTCTTTTTGCTTTTCTTTTTTTTTTCTTTTTATTTGAGTATAGTTGTCACAAAGTTACATTAGTTTCAGGTGTACAACATAAACAGAGACTTGGTAAATTTATGCATTATGCTACACTTACCACAAGAGTAGCTATCATCTGTCCCCATACATTGCTGTTACAATACCATTGATTATATTCCTTATTCTGGGCCTTTTATTCTCATGACCTAGAGGGTATCGTGTTAAGTGAAATACCTCATTTATTCTTCGTAGTCATCCTATAGTAGGTATTCATCCATTTTTCAAGTGAAGGATCAACGGCTCAGAATGTGGAAGTGGCTCTGTTGTTATAAGAACAGTTACCTGATTTTAGCACCTGGCTCTGGACTGCACAAAGAGCAAAATCACTGGGTAGAATCCATCACAGAACTCTCTTAAATCTAATCTTACAGAGAAAGAGAAGTAATCCACTAGATCCAGGGAGATTCAGGGAGCTACCAAGATGTGAAGCCAACAATGCAGGGGATCTTGAGTCATGCAGTTCTCTCACCAATTTTCTCAGCATTTCAAATATCATGACCTGAGCTGAAACCCCTATGTGTCTACGATTCCACCTAAAGGTAACTAAGGCATAAAGTTAATTACCAGGATCACAGAGGCTTCCAAAATACTTTCATATAAATATTGAGATAAATAATTGAAGCAAAAATACTTTAGCATGAATTACTCTGATAATTCTTTCCATTTGCCTCTGTCCTCTCCAGAACACACAGGTCTTTAGTAGGTCTGTTCTAAGGAAATCTCTGTATTTCTTGATGTCTCAACCCACTTCAGTCTCTTCTGATTTTGGTCATGGTTAAATATAAGGTACTCACTGCCAATACCCCTACCACTACTCATGATATATGGCTTATTAGCTCTTTTAATAGGCCAACAAAAATGTAATTGCAGAGGGCAGCCCCGGTGGTGCAGCGGTTTGGTTCCACCTGCAGCCTGGGGTGTGATCCTGGAGACCTGGGATCGAGTCCCACATCGGGCTCCCTGTGTGAAGCCTGCTTCTCCCTCTGTCTGTGTCTCTGCCCCTCTCTCTCTCTGTCTATGAATAAAAAAATAAAATCTTTAAAAAAATGTAATTGCAGAGTCAAATCACTTGTCAAAGATCTACTGAATGTCAATACAACATTAAGATAAAAGTTATGGTGTTTAAATGGAAATACTCTAAACTGATTCACCTTGTCCACAATTTTTGCTGTGTCATGCATATTGATGGTGTAGCCTTCTTTGCACATTCTGATTGCATAGTGGGTAGAATCCAGGCAAGGGTGAAGTGTAAGTAATGAATAAGACATTGCATCATCAATTGGGAATCAGATTGGAAAGAACATTTCAAAAGAATTTTTCAATCATGAGTGTAGTCATTATTCTCTTAACCAATATTTATTAGACAACTCTTATATCAACAGTATTGAGCAGTATTTCATGAAATTCTATAGTTCATGGGATTCAAATACCTGTGGTATTTGTGAAATGCACTTTCCTTGGTTTCAACCCAGGATTTTATTCAGAATCTCTGGAATTAGGGCCAATAAATTGTCCCAGGTGATTCTGATTTACTCTAAACTTTGAAAACCATTGTGCAATGTGCTGCTGGAGGTAAGAAACAAACTATTCTGAAAAAGAATATAAGCTGGTTAAAGATACAAGTTACATATAAGTTGGAGAATAATTAAAGTTCGATAGACTTGAGTGTATTAGTCAATAATAGCTCTTGGAAGTCAGAGGAAGAAGATTAGAAAAACTGAATGAATCAGGAAAGCACCAAATCTGGATAAAATATAACAAAAAAAAGACATGTTTGAAGGCATCAGAGGGCTGATGAAAGAGACAAGAATTGAGAAATCAAGATATTAGAAAGAAGGGAAGGCCATTGCAGTATGCCCAACAGTCTGCATGTTGCTTTAACTATCAGAATATTTATGAGTTTTTTTCTTTAAGATTTTATTTATTTATTCATGAGAGACACAGAGAGAGGCAGAAACATAGGCAGAGGAAGAAGCAGACTCCCTGTGGGGAGCCTTTGGTGGGACTCCATCCCAGGACCACAGGATCATGGCCTGAGCTGAAGGCAGAGCCTTCAGGTGCCACACAATATTTGTTTAATATTTTTCAATTGAGGTAAAATTCATGTAACATTAAATTAATTAGCCATTTTAGAGTATAAATTCAGGAGAATTTAGTACATTCACAATATTATACAATATTCACTTCTATCAAATTCCAAAACATTTTTATCTCTGCCGCAACATAGACCTGTACAAACTAAATAGGCATTCCTTATCCCCAGTGCCTAACCCTTGGCAACCACTAATTGGATTTCTGTCTATATGGATTTATTATTTATATCATGGATATTTCCAATTAATAGAATCATGTAATATGTGCCCACTTATATCTGGTTTCTTCTTCTTAGCATAAAAGTTGTCCATGTTTTAGCATTTATTAGTACTTAATTCCTTTTTATGACTGAATAATATTTCACTGCATGGATATATTACATTTTATTTATCCATTTATTAGTTGATGAGCATTTGGGCTGTTTCAACCTTTTGGCTATTGTCAATAATGCTGCTATGAACGTTCCTGTGTTAGTATTTGTTGGAATAGCTGTTTCAATTCTTTGAGGTATAGATGTGGAAAAGGAAGATGGTAATTGTGTATTTTACTTTTTGTTTAACTATCAAACTGTTTTCCTAAATGACTGTACCATTCTACATTTCCACTAGCAATGCACAGGAGTTCCAATTTCTCCACATCCTTACCAACACTTGTAATTTTTCTTTTTTCAAAATTAATAGCCATCATAGTTAGATATGAAGTGGCATTTCATGTGGTTACAATTTGCATTTCCCTAATGATTAATAATGTTGAGTATCTTTTCATGTGCTTACAGGTCATTTATATATCTACTTTGGAGAAATGTCTGTTCAAGTCCTCTGCCCACTTTTAAAATTGGGTTGCTTATCTTTTTGTTGTTGTTTTTAACTAGGAATAATTCTTTATATATTCTATTAGACCCTTTTCAAATATATGAATAGTGAAATTTTCTCCTGTTCCATAGTTGCATTTTCACTTTCTTGGTAATATACTTTGATTCATAAAAGTATTTAATTTTGATGATGTTCATTTTTTGGTTGACTTGTTTTTGGTGTCTTTACTCATTCTTAACATGGCAAGTGACTAGGATACAAAGAAGTAGTAGCTGAAAAGTAAAGCTGAGTTTTTTGCATTCTTGCTGTTTTAGAAAGAAAAGAACTAGAAGCAGAACCTCCAAAAAGTATGTTCTTAATTTTGGCCAAACAAGAGTTATATCAAATCAGAAAAAGAATACAAACCAGCCTGTAGTCACCTCAGTCCCTGTTTGACTAAGATGAAGAGCCTTTACTCAGGTTGCTTGACAAGGGAAAATATTTTTTTATAAGAAGATTGCACCATCCAGAGCACTACTTCCTACAGAGGGTACTAGCAAACAATCAAAAATTACCAAACACACCAAGAAATGAGACCAAAAGTTAAAAACCAACAATAGAATGGATACATGGGAATCCTCAATAAAAGATATCAGAGATTCGAACACAATTGTGATTAAATATTTAAGAAATTAGATAACAAAGTAGAATCTATTTTTAAAAAATCAAATAGAAATTCTATGAATAAAGAATACAATAACTGAAACTAAGAACTCAGTAGATCCAAAAAAGGCAGTTGAGCACAGCTGAAAATACAATTAGTGAATTGGAAGATAGGTTATAGAAAATTTTGAGACTGAATTAAAGAGAAAGACTATGTAAAAACCAGAAAAGAGCATAAAGACACATGGAACTAAATGAAAGAATCTAACATGAATATGATTAGAGCCCAGGAAGAGAGAGACAATACACAAGAGCAATGTTTGAGGAGATATGACAAAGTTTCTCCCAAATTGTGAAACATCAAGCCAAGGATTCAGACATTCTTACAAACCTTTACCTGGATAAAAATACAGAAGATTATACCTGTCCACGTCATACTAAGTTTGCTAAATACCAAAGACAAAAGTATAATATGAAAGCAACCAAGTATCAAAAAGATAAGTGCACTTCAGTGTGCTTTGCAGCATTATTCACAATCACCAAGATATGAAAACCCAGGGCACCTGGGTGACTTAGTGGTTGAGCATCTGCCTTTGGCTCAGGTCATGATCCTGGGGTCCTCGGATCAAGTCCTGCATCAGGCTCCCTGCATGGAACCTGCTTCTCCCTCTGCCTATATCTCTGCCTGTCTCTGTGTCTCTGATGAATAAATAAATAAAATCTTAAAGAAAAAAAGAGAAAATATCCCTTAAAAAAAAAGATATGAAAACCCCTAAGTTTTCATCAGTGGAGGAATGGGGGAAAGAAGATACAATAGAATATTTTTCAGCCATGAGAAAGAAGGTAGTCCTGCCATTTGTGGCAACACTGATGGACCTATGTGAAATAAGCCAGAAAGAGTAAGACAAATACTGCATGGTATCACTTATATGTGGAATAAAAATACTTTTAAAAAAGTGAAATGCATAGAAATAGAGAATAGAAAAGTGATTACGAGGGGTTGGGGAGTTGGTCTTATTAAATCCCAAATAGGAATAGGTTAGTAAAAGGATACGAGCTTTCAGCTATAAGATGAATAGTCTAAGGATCTAGTGTATGACATGATGATCATAGTTGATAACACTGCACTGTATAATTGAAATTTGCTAGCAAAAAAAAAAAAAAAAAAAAAAAAGAAATTTGCTAGCAGAGTAGAACTTAAATATTCTCAGGAAAAAAAGGTAAATATATAAATTTATGAGGTAATGGATGTGATAATTAACTAGATAGGGGAAATACTTTTACAAAGTGTACATATTTAAAAATAATAAGGTATTCCTTAAATATCTTATAAATTTATTTGTCAATATACTTTGAATAGCTGGGGGGAAAGGGCAGCCAAAGGAAAAATATACAATATCTTCAAATGAAAATTAGCAATAAGACTGACTTCTAACTTCATAATAATGGAAGCCAGAAAAAAATAATATAATATAAATATATTATATTACATAGTATAATTATATATACTATGTAATATATAGTGTTATAAAATTGGAATTCTATGATCCAGCAAAAATGTCCTTTAAAAAGGAAAAAGGAGATTTGAAACCTCTTGGAATTGCCTACATGGATATGATTTCTTCTTTGCTGTAATCCTGAATTCTAGCCTTTCTTTTGATGCCAAAAGATCCTCTTTTTATTTATCCTTTCATTGGGTCTCATCATCTTGAAGTCCTACTACTCAGAAAGAGAGACATGGAACTAAATTTGATGAGGACAAAACATACTTTTCTTCTTATTAAAGAAAAATCTTTGAGATTATTGATTCTATATTAAATACTCCAATCTTGAGTATGACATTATTTCAAATAGCTGTTTCTTTGTGTCTGGAAAGAAACAAGCACCTTGTTGAAAATTCTCTCTTAAAAAATAATAACAGGTAAAAAGAGGACATGCCACATGAGGTTGATAGAGCAGCTAAAGAGAAAACTCTGAAAACCAAGGACCAAAGCATTCATTTCATGAAATCAAAGCAGCATCTAATTTAAGGCTAAATATCCTAGGTTCATAACTATAAATAACTTCATTTTACAGGTGAGTAATAGAAGCTTAGAGAGCTTAAACAATTTGTTCAAGGTCAATCAGCTATTTATTGACAGAGTCAGGAACTGAACCCATGTTTTGCATATACCTTCTGTTCCATTACTCAGAGACTCCTGGTTATTGTGATCTCTATTTCTGAAAGCCCAACAACCAAAACCATCTTTCCCACAGAGCTTCCAGTGTGACATAAATTCAGGTGAGTCCATTTTATAAATAACACAATATCTACTTAAGACAATAGTTATACCTATGAGATATAGTATGCTAAATTTTTACATTTCAATAACACTGTTATTTTCCTGAACTGGTTAACTTTCAGTTTTTCAATATGGCCTGAGGACATAAGACAGACAATTTCTGATGTAGAGGAAATGGGGTAACAAAGAGAAGCCTCACATGGATTGAGGCAGGGGCTTGCACAAGAAGGCCAAGTATGAAGTTGCTGAGAAAAGATGTTATGATCTCTCTGGGGAAACCAAATGGTCTGGAATTTTATTCTAAAGAATTTTCATGAATTTTATAATTGTTTTGAAGTCTTAATTCTCTCCAGCTAGCTTCATATATCACATGACCCAATTCTGTTAGAACTTACCACAGGGCCTTAGCATGACACTTCTGCTAAAAGAAACCTTATTTCAAAATGCTGTCTGAGATTATCTGTGCTGCCTGCCTTCCTGGCATCCACATATTATCATGCAATAAATATATCTCTGGATTTTCTAGGCATGGCAGTGACATTGATAGCTAAGCAGCTCAATGATTAGCAAAAAGGTTACTGCTAACGTGGAGAAGAATCTCTTCATGGGAAGTTACCTAAGAGCATCATAGTATTCATCTGTATAGGATTAGAAGCAGATACTTAGAATTATGAGAGGTTTCACCTTCACCTCGCCTCTATTCCCTCACTTTCAGAAGATGGCTCAAGCCTAGATAAATATTAAACTATAGGTTTGTATAAGAGAGAGGACCTAAATCTAGAACTCTTGACTCTTAGTCCAAGTTTCTTTTTGTAGTTATAGTTTAGTGGTTCCCAAGAGTACACAAGGACTCCTGAGTATCCTCTAAACTGTTTTGGGGAGTCTGTGAGGTCAAAATATTTTCCTAATAATATTAACAAATTATTTTCCTTTTACATTCCCCTTTCCCAAGCAAATAATGAACCTTTCCAGTGTCTCCATAACGTATAATGATATCATCGCTCTAATGGATAATAAATATGTTCTTGAGTACTCTTGTGATTTAAAATTTCTTCAGTTTAATTTCTAATATATCCAATATTTGCAGATTCAATTTACATAAACAAAAGCCTTTGGGATCCTCAAAAATTTTTAAGAGTGTTAAGGATCCTGAAACCAATAGTTTTGAGAACCACCATTGTAGATGAATAAATATTACTAAGCTGCTCTTATGACTAAGGGCACAGTGCCAAGAGCTTTCTTTGCCCTCAGAACAAAAGGTTCCATCCTGCTAGCATTAGTGTGAAGTATTCATAGGAGGAAAAGGCCGTATGTGTTTCTTCTAGTCAGTAACAAAGTAATGGAAGAGATAGATCAAGAAGTGGGTTTTCAAGGATGGTAATTTCAACAGATAGTAATGTGGTAGCACAGTGTTTCTGGCTGAGAGAAAAACACAGTCAGATGCTCAGAGCCACCAGATAATGGAGCACATTCTGATAACAGTCAACCATTAGGTGAGAGTGACATGTGCATGAAGAGAAGTAGTAGTAGGGAAAACCAAGAATGTTGGATGAGTTTAAAGTATGAGGAAGTCTAAGTACCAGACAGAGAAAGAGGACTTAATTTTAAAGATCATGATAGTTTGTTTTACAGATAAGGGGGAAAAAAAGAAAAGAAACTCCCTGCTATGAGAATAAATTACTAGTAAATAGAAATTACTAGCAAGGTAGCAAATTAGTAAGGCCTTCTTCAATTATAGTACGGTATATAACGGTATGGGTATATATTTTTAATGAATACATAAAAATTCAAAGGGGGGAAGATAAATACATCTACAATTTAGAGTAAAGATCTAATCCTGATTAGATTAGCTGTCTGACCCTAAGCAGTATCTTTCCTTCACTTGATATCAGTAAGCCCACAAGCCATTTAGTCATAAGGCCCACCTACTTCCCAAAGTTGTTTTGAAAACAAAGAGAGTAAATGTCAATCTTTAAAGGATGCTATGTAAGGGTATAAATGTTTCGATACCAAAATCTGTGTTATCAATCTCATTGAAAGGCATTGAATATAACTCAAGATAATGGGCAGCCAGTGGGTATATGCAGACATGAAGAAAAAACCACAAGGCCCTTTTTGCTTTTCCAGGGAGGAGGGAAGAAACAACATAGAATATCATGCCTTCCTTGGGATGATCTTGGTAAGAATTAATAACAACAATAATAAACTCTTGTTCCTATACTGAGAGCTATAGCAGAATGAGTACCTTAACATTTTAAGAAATACTTCCCTCTAATTTTTGTTTGCTTAACTAGCTGTTTTTAATCGATGATACATACACATGTGAAAGATTTATACAAGCAAAAAAAAGAATATATAGTTAACAGTATGCTTAATTTAAAGACAAATCTGATTGGATTGAGGAGTTACATTTTATCAGAATGAAGTCCAGCTGGAGGTCTCCTGTTGGGTAGAATAAAAGGTAATAATATCAGAGGGAGGAATGGGGAATGCAGATGGAAACATGGATTATGATTCTTTGATCCTTTTCATCATCTTTCCAGGTCTTTGTAGGATGACTACTTCCTGCTTCTGTCTATTAGGGATCATGTTACATGGAATTAGAAAGAAAGTACAGGTCATACTCAAAGAATTTCCTGGCTCACTGAAGAATCCTTAAGAGTAAAAAAAAAAAAAAAAAAAAAAGGCCTATAGAATGGCAGCATGGTTAGCAAATGTCCCATTTTGAGCTTGCTCAAGCCTCTCATACTAAGGAGTGACTATACCAGGCCATCTGTGGTCCAGCCAGATCCAGCATTCTTTCCCTTACTAGAACCCTTGATCCAGTCGCAGCAAACACTTCCATTTATCTAACATCTCTTCCCAAATGCACCCACAAGTATTAGACACAATAGTCACAGTTTTTTTTTTAATTTTTATTTATTTATTATAGTCACACAGAGAGAGAGAGAGGCAGAGACATAGGCAGAGGGAGAAGCAGGCTCCATGCACTGGGAGCCCGACGTGGGATTCGATTACGGGTCCCCAGGATCAGGCCCTGGGCCAAAGGCAGGCGCCAAACTGCTGGGCCACCCAGGGATCCCAATAGTCACAGTTTTTAACATCCAGGTATCATCAAACCATTTTTGATAAATATTCTGTGGTCAAATATTAGTAAAAGTGGATCAAGGGGTTGCAACCAACAACAGGTGAATTCACCTTTGGCATTCTAGACTTATTTAGAAACTTAGCAGGATTTTCATGCCTCTGAAGAGCAATAGCAATCACTAGTGTTTACCACATATTCCCAATTATTTTTCCAAGTGCATAGTAAGTTTACATTTCTTGGGTCCTTAGGCATGGACATGAAATATGAGCAGAAGAACCATGTCATTTCTGGGCAGAAGCTGTAATCATGAGTGCGTGATCTGGCACAGCTCTTTTTCCCTCTGCTATGGAGACCACATCATTCCAGACAGTGCAGCTCTATCAGCCTAGATCCTTAACTAAGGATGACACAAAGCATAACCTCTTGCTGGTCAGAGTGGATATTAGGTTAGCAGGTGAAACAAACTTATTTGTTTCAAGTTACTGATATTTAAGGATTGGTTGTTACCGTAGCATATCCTAGCCTATCCTGTCAGAGTGATTGGGGCAGAGGTAAGACAGAGATGGAAGACAAAGGAAGTGCCATAGAAAAACAGGGGAAATAGTTAAGGTCAAATAAGAAAATAATACAGGATTTGGCATCAGACAGATTTAAGTTTTAACCTCTCTATCAATTTCTAGTTGTGTGATCTTTGAAATGTTACTTAAACCCTCTGAGCCTCAGTTTCCACATCAGTTATTTTGAGAAATAAATGAACATATATAAAATGCTTGTCCCAGTGTCTATAATATTATACATATTCATTACATATAATTTAATCCCCTACTCTCCTCCAACACACCTGAGATCATGCCATATGAAAAACTGAGCCTTCTTACACTGTTTATAACCAGCCACCACTGGAGCTTCCCTGTTTACCATAGGTTAGGGACCATCTCTGGAACAAGGACTCTCCTTTGCTGCTCTTCATGCCCTAGGCCAAGGTACCTAGATAGATATTCAGTGTGTGTATTGTATAAACCAAATCATTATGGAACCAAGGAGCAGATGAATTATACAGTACAGTGTTACCACTAAATCAACACCGTGCAAGAAGCAATCCAGGACAGGCAATCACTTTCCTTGGGCCAGGCTAGAATGCAAATGAAAGGCAGAGAGGCAGGTCAAAAGGATTGAATGTTACTGAGAAAGTCATTGAAAATAGCTGACTCCTGGCTGGTGAAGGTCTCAGATCAGAGCTTCACTTCCTAATGTGACTTTGATCCAGAGAGAAAGCATTAAATTTGAAGGTAACTTGAACATGCATGGAGCACCACCCTGCCACAGCAAATCATGTATATTAAAGTCTTTCACAGTGTAAGGTCTTGGGGGAAAAAAAAAGAAACTACCAGCAAGCAGTTTTCAGGATAAGCAGATGAGCTAAGTTGATTGCTAATAAAGGAGAGTAATTAGGAAATCCCAACTCATCCTCTGACAAGACAATTAGAACCATCACCACAAGTATTTGTGATGGTTCATAACTGGGTTCCCTTACAGTTATAGAATGACTTATGAGATTTTTTTTCTTCCTCAATATATATTAAATAAGCAGTAACTTATGTGTGCTTTAAGTTCTGATAAGTCTGTTGTCACTACTAGGGCCGGTCTCGTATGCAGGAGATCTACAGATGTGTAGTTTATAGAGTTCTGTGAAAAAATTACTAGTTTGAAATAATCAACTTATCTTTTGCTTAACTAGCCCGTTAGTTTATGAAACTCTTCAAGCGAAATACTTTCTTTACTCTTTGCAGGAGCAATGCATTAAACAAAGTCAATACCTTGGTGGGAATTAGGATTATTTGTTGGAGAAGAACTATAGAACCCTCAGCTGTTTTAGGTAGAACCAAATCTAGAAGTAAAAGTTTCAAAGACCAACCACCCCTCCAAAGTTTCAAAGATCCTTCCCTTCACTGAAGCCCAACTAAATCCCTGAGAGAATACAGCTTCAACCACCATCAACCTTCAGTTTTGTGTCAAAGTAGATTTCACATGTAAACTAATAATTGAACTTTTTGAAAAAGGAGGTGAGTAGGTAATAATTTAGGTAGAAGAGGAATAGGAATAGACAGAAAATATTTAAGTTTCCTTTATATTTTGTGTTTGTTTGTTTGTAAAGTACGTAGTTTTAGCCTTGTTCTTCAAAATCATCCCATCTTGAGTCTTGTGTCAGATTTATAATGCAACATTTCTTGGTATGTGTAAAATATTGGAGTAAATATTTGCAATCTGCAAATAGGAACTCAGAAAGTGAGAAGATAATTCTAGTTCTCTTAGCGATTGAAATGAGAAACAAAATGAGATGCCTTCTTTTGTGGTTCTTTCCACCATAGCTGTTTTGCTTTCTACCTTTTTTCTCCTACCAAGAGAGCTCAGGACAGATAATGTTTCCTGGGTCCTATGAAATGTTTCAGTAATGGCCACTGTAATTCACACCTTGATTTGTCCTGGGTCACTGGCAACTATGATGGATTATGATTGCTGCACATTCAAAAGGTTTACCCAAGGTTACACAGTGAGGGTTAATGTTCAGTTCAGCCATAGCACTTACTAGGTGGAAGAGGAAGCTTCTGTTATATATTCTGCAGCTTTAATCAAAGTTTAGACAGTAGTCTGTGCTCTCAGTCGAAGCCTTGTAATCTGCTGAAAGCCAAGGGCATATTTGGCTCATACTTAGTAGGTAGTCAGAAAAATGTGTCACATGGAGGTCTGAGTAAGGGCATTCCTCAAACGTGTCATCAAACAGTGTATTTAGGAGCTATGCAGAGTGGGCACAAGATAAGCTATCCACAGAAAAAGAAAAAAGGCAGAGTTCTAAAAGTCTAAAAGGCACGTTTTGCCACAATATTCAGAATTAAATTAATTCAATTAATTACAATGTTTTCACACAAATGGAACATAGCCTAGCTAGAAACAGAGATCTTTTTCCTTTTTTTTTTTTTTTTTTTTTTTTTTTTTTTTTTTTGATCTTTTTCCTTATACTAGGAACAACGACCTAGTTTTCTGTGTTTGTGGGTCCTATTTGTGTGGGTTGTCTTTTCCTAATTATGCTCTTTTGTTGAGCTTTTCTCTGCCAGCACTCAGTGAATGACAAAGGGATGAAAGAGATGGAAGGCTGCTTCTCAGTGGGAGAAGGGTTTGTAACCCTTGTTCATTTTGGCCACAGGCCAGCTGATTCTGGATTGTATAATTTGTAGAGAGTTTCAGAAGGAAAACTAGAAGCAATATTCCATCTTTGAGTACAGAGACAAGATTTTAGCATCATGGGAGAAACATTAGAGATCAAAGCAGTTAAAAGAGTTCCTTTATTCATCATTCAGCACAACTTGGGGGCACCGAATATGTGCTGGGTACAGAGAAGGATATTCTTCCTTAGTGTTCCAGGAAGGGGAGATAAATAGCAGCTATTTTCATATTTGTGTAAAATATTTCGTATGTCATAAGTAGTTGCTCCAAGAAGGATGAGGCATGTTGGTCAATCAAGAAGTGCAATTTTAAAAAGGATGGTCTGGGAAGGTCTCTCTGACATTTCAGCAAAAGGACCTAAAGCAAGTGAGAGAAGAGAAGAAGCAAATAGGGAGAAAAGATTCCTGACAGAGGACAGAACAAGTGCAAAGGCCCTACAGTGACAATGTGTCCCATTGTCAAGGGACTTCAGGGAAAGTATGGCTGGAGCCAAGTAAGCAAGAAGTAGAACTATAGAAAATGACCTTGAAAGCTATTGGGGAGGAAATTGCGTGAGGCTTTTTTGACTACTGCAGATTGATCTCTGGCAGAAGTGTGCCAGGATCTGACTTTTCTAACTGCTTCATTGAGAACGTACCAGAAAGTGCAAAGGAAAGCAGAGTAAGCTTTTGAACACTGTTCCTCATAATTCAGGCAAGAGATCGGTGGGCTTTAGGGACAGAAAGACTACGCTGACATGCACTCTAGCAATTAGAAGTTATTGGCAATGGAGCAATAGTAAAAAAAAAAAAAGAGGACAAGCAATTTACATAAATTACCTCAATTATACTATTATTACAACCTACAGTCTACAGAGGAAAATCTTTCTTTTGGTTTCCTGTTCTGGAGAATCTCTGTTCTGGAGAAAATGATACTATTTACCTTAGAGAGTTGTGATGAAGACAAACTGCAATAATCCTGACACAGAGTAATGCCCAATAAAGGATGGTAACGGCTATGATTACAGAATTTTTTAAAAGGCTTATTTATTTGAGAGAGAAAGAGAGCACCAGGAGAGGGAGAGGGAGACAAGTAGACTCCCCACTGGGCACAGAGCCATTCAATGCAGGGCTTGATCCCAGGACTCTGAGATCATGACCTGAGCTGAAATAAAGTCAGACACTTAATAGACTGAGCCCCTCAGGTGGCCCTATAGAGTTTGATTAAGACAGACAAAATTTGGTCCATATACTCTACCTTCCTGTGTATGCAGATTGATGAAGCTGTTACTCTCTATCATTGGCTTTAATCTAGTTTTAAGTCAAAAGAAAGAATTAACACATATCTGAGAGGCATGCTTTCTATATTTAAAAAAAAAGACTCCTTTTGACAAATCTTTCTGTGGTCTTTGCCTAGAGCAGCTAGCACTTCCATTTATCTGCCCTGGTGTTTTTCTCCTATTCTTATTTCCTGCTCAGAGCTGTGTTTTTCTAATCCTGGAATTCTATTTCTTCTCACTCGTCTGTGGTAAATTTTATGGTCCTCCCACACTACTCAGAATTTCCTTCTGCAATAAAGCCTTTAGGGGGTATCACCTCATCCTGTCCAGGGTATCATCCCAGCATCACACCCCTTAGCTTCTCTATAGCTGGACACTGTCAGGATTTTCTCTCCTTTTCACATTTTCTGATTTATTTCTTTAGGAATGGGCTCCATATTCTTACAGGCAGGGTTCTTTTTCTATACCACAATGGCCCCTTTGAACTTGGAAATGAGAAGATACTTTGGACATCTCCTTCAGACATTCTATACGCTTATTGTAAAGGGAGACAGCTTATACACAAAGCTGCCAAGAATGGAAACTCTAGACCCCTCATTCCACCTGAAATGGAATGTGGTTCTGCTGGGCCACTCAAGGTAGAGTAGTTAACTTAGAAAAATATTCACCGTTGAGCACTTTACTAACATATCAACAGCAACAACAAGAAGGATTTATACCCAGTCACTCATGCACAAGATATAAACAAGTTAGAACTTTGTTTAGATAAGGTTTTAATTATCTAAGGGCAAAATTTTTTGTTTTGTTTTGGTTTGATTTTTCCCTAGAAGAGCTGAATGTTGTACCTGAAAAAGAAAATCTTTCCTGCCAGACTCTTCCTTGATTTTAGGTGGGATGACCTCTAACCCTATCTATTAAAATTTAAACACAGAGATTAGACAGCCAGTAATAGACTCAGGCCAACCCCTAAACCAGACACAGAATTCTCCCCAACCACTGGGACACCTTGTTAAGTACTTATTTACTAGAATAAGAGACTTGAAAAGGAAGAATATAGATGACTCTCCATCAGATATTCCTCTGGTCAATAGCTGCCCTATAAATGGATAAAAGGCAGGATTTTTAAATTCAGGATTTTCCAGTGAAGAACAATAACCAACCTCAAACCAGATATCAGCCAAGAACAGTGTGTTCCCTTCATGGTTCTTCAGCCACACATGCACTGAGCTTTCCCCACAGTCCTTGAGCACTGCTTGCTGCTGCTGCTGCTGCTGCTGCTGCTGCTGCTACAGATTCCAGAATGTGTTGTTCTCTCTCCTCCACTTCTAATATTGGCTTTTATCAAGGCACACCTACGTGACGGCAGCAGCACCCCAATCTCTGGCCTGCTGGGTACGCTGATGCTCCTCCACTGCCCACTCTTGGCAGTGGCCTCCTAAACAATTCAAAGCAGTCTTTCCACAGGTATAATGCCTTAAACTTCTGTTCAGGCCTTCAAGACCTACCAAACTTGAATATGCTCAGAATTCCCAAAAGCAACCTGTGTTTTGTCGGGCCAATCTGCTTTTCTTCTAATACTGTCTATCCCCACCTCCATTCTTTGCTCATATTTTCCCATTCCATTTGGAGTGCCTTCCCTTTGCCACTTATTTAAATTCTGCCTAAAATTCAAGATACAACTAAAGTCCTTCCTTCCCCATGAAGCCTCTGGGATCACTTCAGTCTTCAGGGTTATTACAATTATAATTGGTACCTTGTAGTAGTGATTGTCACCCTGGTTAATATGTATGAATCTTGTATATAAGGTTGTAAGATAGTTGAGAAAAATATCCATGTATTTTACTATTGCTTAGCCTAATTCGGTACACAGAGTAGATGCTTAACTTTATGGTTATGAAATTGGATCAATACCTTACATAACATGAAATAGAACAGGATTTGGATTTCAGTATAATAAACGGAATACAGAGATTTTTTTAATACTTCTTCTCATAACCCTTCAAAATGCCCAAATTCTCCACCCAAAAAGAAAGAATTAGGCTGTCTTGTTTTGTTTTCTCCAATTGTAAAATAATTCTAACTCTGTTCCATGCAAGGAAAGACTACTTGACTTTCAAAACTGAAGTTGTTCAGAGATTGTAATCCAAACCCTAAGGAAGAATTCAAAGCCCAGAGAAATGAAGTCTTTGCCACAAGTCATAGAGAAAATAAGTGGTAGAACAAGGACCAGATCCTAAGTCTTTTGAATTTCTAACTAGAACTCCTGAGCGAATCTCCACATATTGTCCCTTTGCATTTTCTGTTTCTGGTTTCTTCATAGTAGTGATAGAAAGTAGTTTGACAAGTACTTTGTTAGTATTTTCTATGCCCGAGGCTCTGCACTAGGGCTTCTGAGACCAAGGAGAAATGGAAATAAAAATGACATGAACCCAACTTTAACACTTAGGAACCCAGAACTCTGTATTCTTTTCTTTCTTTCTTTTTTTTTTTTTTTTTGCATTGAGTTTTAATTTAAAACATTAAAACAACTTAACCACTCATAATTAATTATAAAACTTTGCCAGTTAAATTGTACTATCATTTATGAAGCATTTATTTGTCACTGTTTTTGTAGACCTGAAGGAAGCTTTGTGTATTCTTTTCTAAAGCAATATTCTTAACCTTTTTCTTTTTCTTTTCTTTCTTTCCTTTTTTTTTCTTTTTACTGAGTCACAGAACCCACTGATATTATAATTAAAATTAAACTTAGGAAAGTGTGTATATGCACAAACCAATAAAACACTGCATTATTTCAGGTTTTTGCAGCACCCTCAAACCTCTAGGTTATAGCCTCTTTTTTGAAACCTTGGAAAGCTTTTTCTCAGCACCTTCAAAAACAGAGCTATGGTTTTATAATTTACAGAGTCCAGATGCTAACCCTTGCCTTTTCCTCCTCCTTTTTGAGTGACTGGAGAGAAATCTGCAATCACAGCTTTATCTCCTCCCTAAATAAATAAGCACTTCCCTGAGTGCCTCCAACTCTGTTGCTCCAGATGTTCACTGGATAAATGGTTCATTCAGGGCTCACCAGGGCCTAGGTCATGCTCTACTCTGATCAGCTTTTCTGTGCCGTGCCCTTGCCACTCAGAGAAGCTTCCCCATCACTCTGCCTATTTGGAAAATCCACACTCCCATTAGGGTCCTGAGAGCAGAATGTGTTCTTGCATCATTCTGGCAGGCCTGGAGAGGAGGGGAAGAGCCAAGCCACAGAAAATACTGGTGAAAGGCCTATGAGGTGTTTTAAATGGTGGCTCTGGAATGAAAGAGTCAATAGAAGGAACACTTCTCTCAGAAGCCATATATCATGGAATTTCTTGAGGCAGGAGAAAGTGAGAAACAGATGGCAATGAACAGGCGAATGCACCACAGGGACAAAACTTGTGTGGGAGGGTATAAGGAGACAGAAGCCATGGGCAGCAGTGGACAAAGGGAAAAGGCCCACACTGTAGAACCTACATATGGAAAGTCAGGGTGGGATACAGAAGCCAGGACCAAATGGCAAGAGACTAGTTCTCATTAAATGTGGAAACAAGGATAGGGCCACCTTCCCTAGAAGACAAGAGACAGTTACACCTCCTACTTAATATCACTGTTGGAGACTAATTTCTGCACTTGAGAAAATGAAATATTCTAAAAAGGGTAAGGATGGTAGTTTTCGACCATACTGTGCCTAATAATCACATGAGGAACATGATTAAACACACTAGTTTATTTTGGATTAACCAAATCCCCAGTTTGACCAAGACTTCCTTAGTTTTAACACTGACATTCCTAGAATAATTGCCCTTCAGACCTGGGTAAACTGGGACAGCTGGTCACCCTGGAACTCTTGTGATTATTCTGACTCCTTAGTCTGGGATGAAGCCCAGAAATCTGCATCTCTACCCAGTACTCCCAGATAATTCTGATACTAAGGCATGAGGAGTGGGGTGGCCAGAAGACCCATACAAGTGTTTTATATTTACTCCCTGGCATAACCTGCCAAGTAGGTCTAGAAAAGGGAAACATTTAAAAGAGAAAGAAAAGCAGAAATTTTTGATGGTTTCTGAAAAATTCTAAACTACATGTTCTCAATCCTTTGAATCACAATGAAACCTTTTAAAACCAGATCTGGACAACCGCTTCAAGTTCTACGGGGATGGGATCTGGCAGTGGCAGAAATAAGAACCATGTTTTGGGTGGCCTTTTAGTTTCCTGATTGATTGTGTCTGGTGGAGGTAGCTAGAAGCACAGGAGAATTAGTGAGTGCCCACATCTGGACAAAATAGCACTGTGCCTCAGCTGATGGGAGCCAAGAAGTCCCTCTAGAGTGCTATTACTACTCCTTGGTGTCACTGTTCAGTGAAGAAGTAGTTAATTGATAAGAATTGTCCCGGATAATATTAGAGAAACCTACACATATTATCCTCTTGGAATTACAAAAATGAGATCCCTTTGAATGGTCTGTAGGAAATGTGTCCAGGTTCTCTGTGTCTAAGGAAATCACATACCATGGGTACAATATCATCAAACCTCCATCACTGAGAAAAATCTGGAAGATTGGGCATCCACTTCTTTCTTTTCTCTGGCTAATAATAAGGGTGGACAGTTTCTGAAAAGGAAGGAAGGGACAAAAAAGATTCTGAAGCAGAGAAAGGGAATCAAGACTAATGATAGAATATGACAAGGAGGAGAAGGGAAAGGAGAGGGGCAAAAAGGCAACCTAAGGGACCATGTGTTAGATTAAAGCCTATCAGTCATGACCACCTTACAACATGAAGAGGCTCAAAGGCAAAACACCAGAGAACAATAAAATAGTTATTTTGCCCAAAACAAAGCATTATATTGTGTGGCGTTGATTCTAACCAACATCTGTGAGGCAACTGAATGTTAAATTGGCAGAGGCCAATAGAAGGTGTACCATAAGGAAGCTAAAAGTTAAACTTTCACTTCCTTTCCACTTACACAGATTCTTCAGAAGACAAATGACTCCTCAGTTTATATAATGGGGAGGAAATGTAGTTCCTTGCAAATGGACAGTAGTATAGACTAGGAACATAATAAAACATAATAACATGAATAAAAAACATAGTTGTAATCCTTGGCAAAATTTATAGCAATACGAAAACATTTGCAATAAATTGTTATAATGGAACAAAAATTGTTATAATGGTTAGCACTTTGAATTAGAATAGCAAATACTTGTTATATAGTACTTATGGTTTACATTTTATCTATCACATATCAAAACCAAATATGGGCTTGAGACTTTTATGGTGCCTTTTTAGTTAAGTATTGCACCTTCATTGGAGAAATTTTTGTCAGATTTATTTATTAAGGCCTACATCTGCATTGGATCTGTGCAATGCACAAACTTAATAAATAAATAAAATATCTTTAAAGCTGTCCTGCCCTCAAAGACCTTACACATCATGGTAAATATTCCTACTGAATCATGTAAAATGCTCTTAAAGCAGGCAATCTATACCTGAAAAAGAAAGACATGCCTTTCTCTGCAGAAGGAAAAGACCTAAATCAATGTAGAATTGGCTACTGTTATCAGTTTGCATTTCTTGAGCATTCAGTAGGCATAGGGCAGTGGACTTCAGACAGGTATAAAAATTGGACTCTGCCTTAAAGGAGCACACAGTCTGGGTGGAGGAAGAGGAGGTAAACATACACAAAAAGATTAATAACTCCTAGGTAGCATTTTTTAAGTGGTCAGTGAGTAATCAGATTCTAAATGCTGAAGTAGATTGGAGGAGGATAAATCGCCAAAGCAGTATAGGACTGCTTTGCTATTTGCTTTGCAAAGCAGGACTGTTTTGCAAAGCAAACTAGGTACACCGAAAGAAAAGAAGACACGTAATAATAACAAGCTTACATTTGCTTTATAGAATCCAAACACACCAATTATCATATTTGATTCTTATAATACTAGAAACAAATGTAATAATCTCCATCTTACAGATAAGGACAGTGGGGCTCAGAGAAGTTGAACAGCTTTCCTGAGGCCACACAGATTTAAGTCTCAGAGCCAAGATTCAAAATCAGTGCCAGCAGAAGTGTGCCCTTGAAGTCCAGAAGGAAGGTGTTCAGAAGCAGTCAGCCACAGTAGGGTGTTATGAATGTCTTCTGACTGAACATAAAAGAAGACAGACCCTCTTAGTTTATTTAACTCAACTGTGTTCATCCTATTTTACAAACTCCAATTGGGAATATCTGATGCTTACAATAGGATTTGCCACTTTCTCCACTTGTCAGGTCCCTGGTTATTCATCATCATTAACAGAAGCAGCAGCAGCAGCAACAGAAATAGTGGGAAGACAACTTATTCAAATGAAATCTTTTGTGGAGGCTCAATGCATAAAATCGCACATATTTTCCTGTTTCTGGCCCTCTTGTTTTCTGGTATTAACATTTCTGAAAGGATATAGAAAGAGCTGCAAAGGAGCATCAATTCAGTATTTTGACTGCTATAAAAATAAGCATCCACACCTAATAAAGGGGTCGCTACATTTTTACTTTGGTTATTACAGAATTGAACACTGATTTACAGCCTGACAGTGTAGGAAGGGATAAAATATTTTCATATTTATATCTGGAGGAGAGGTTTGCTCAGTTTCCTAGGTATAAGCATTGTTAGACTAATGATATATTTTTTTTCCCTATCGTGCTTCTTTGGTCATTTTTAGTTTACATTTGATTCTGGTAATGGGCTCTTTTTAAGTTTTAGTTTCTAGAGACTGATGTATATTTTTGTCTTTTTTTATGTCTTCATTGTTATTTTAGTAGAAATATGGGAGATGATGCATCAGTGGCAACTAGCCAAGCGCCATTTAAAACTGAAATCCAAAAAAAAAAAAAAAAAAAAAAAAAAAAAAAAAAACAAAACAAAAAAAAAAAAAAAAACAAAAAAAAAAAAATAAATAAATAAATAAAACTGAAATCCAATGGAAATTTAATTTGATTGCACTACAAATGTTAACTTCATGAGATTTTTTTCCTCCCATCAAGTACGTCTCTCCTTCTCATTAGGCATATTTGGATAGTACAAATGAGTGACTTGACTAAGAGCAGAAAAATATTATTTCCATTCCAATGCTGAATATAACAGTTGTGAAGTCAGACTCATGACCTGTGTGCCAATTTGCAATCCAATAAAAGTTTTTAATGCTTGAATTATTAAGAGGGAATGAGGGATGGAGATTAGAATGGAGACATTTATAATGAGGTGATGATTCCCAGCATAATAGAGTTACTCATTTTTGGACCATCCAATGTGCATATTCCTGCTGTTTTTATAGCTTGTAAATTGTTTGCTGCTAGGACTCATTTTAAATTCTCTTTACTATTTTATTCTCATCTGAATCAGCAATCAGGACAGCTGTAGATAACAGCATAGTATAATTTTTAAAAGACTCAAGCATAACTCAGGTAAAGCTCAAGCTTTAGAGTCAGGCATACCTGGATTCAATTCTAATACTAAGTTTTACTTGCATTGTGGAGCCAATGAAGGATTCCCACCCACCACAACGGAGGTGCTTAGGTTAACCAGATACCACAAATCTCAACCTCCCAACATCTGCTCTATTATGATTTCCTATGCTAGTTGTCTCATTCATAAGCATCCTTTTCTTTGCTTTTTAATTACAGAAGTAATACAGATTAATTTTATATATATTTAAATATAGAGAAAATGGAAAAAAAATAGTGCCAAGATGGCTATAATTAACCTGAGATTTTTCTATACGTATTTAACTATACATAATTATGTTCTATATCATACAAAAAAATGGATCCCACTGCACATACCTTATGTTGGCTTGATTTTTTTTCACTTAACAGTATATTATGACCACTGTACCATGGGAATAAACAGATGACTATGTGCATCATTGATGCATAATATTCCACTATTTGAACATATAACCATCTATTAGTTGAGTTAAAATATATCTGCAATTTCCAGGCAGCCTAAAGTTTCTGGACTCAATTCCCATGTGTTTATGTGTATGGGGGCAGTTGTCCATACCAACAATTCTCTGACACCAACTGGGTGGCCTATATTTCACCTCATTTCTAACACTATCTACCAGGATCCCACAAATTAAGGGTCAGTCTCAAAAGAGTCTGCTCTCAGCTTGCACTTCAGACATCAGTCACAAGTGCAGGTTATCACCTGTGCTTCTGATATCTATAGAAGAGATTCCAACAAACCTCTCTGTGGGTTTTATTAGTTTGCTAAAGCAGCTTATAGAACTTAGAGAAATATTTTGCTTACTAGATTATCAATTTATTATAAAAGGATTGTTAAAAAAAATAAAACAAACAAAACAAAACATGACAACTGCTCAAAATGGAATCACTTATGCTAAGCCCTGTGTTTCGACTTAACTTATTACAGTTTTGACTCTCAGAAGTGGAATCTTACACCAATCAGGAATCTCCAATCAGCACCAGTTAACTGTCTGGTGAACCCCTGTCATCCTCTAAAAGAAAGTAACTTTGCAATAAACAACATAATTTTCTTTGTATAACCTCCTTGTCCCCACTCTTAAAACAGAACAAGCCCAAAATGGAGTTACGTACCCCCAAGACAGCAAAAGAAGACTTAGTTACAATTTTGGCTATTCCCACGTAGAATATGATCTTTAACCAGTCCATCTGGAATTACCTGATCAATACTAGTGAGATGATCTGCATGAGAGACCACCACCCTTCCCCCAAAGGGAAGTCACCTTGCCTGAAATAATCTCATGATTTTCTTGTCTTACCTACTTTCTGTCTATAAAAATTTTCCATTTTGTACAGCTCCTTGGAGCTTCCATTTATTTGCTAGATAGGATGCTGCCTAATTCATGAATCATTGAAGAAAGCCAATTAAATCTTTAAATTTACTCAGTTGAATTTTATTTCTTAACACCACTCCCTTCTGTCAATAAAAGTCTTTCATTTTGTACAGCTCCTCAGAGCTTCTTTCTGTCTGCTAGATTGGATCCTCTGGCAACCAGCCCCCATCTTTAAGTACTTTCCAAAAGTCACCTCATTAACATAGCAAAGATATTTTTATGGCTCTCATCACTTAGGAAATTCCAAAGGTTATAAGAGCACTGAGCCAGAAAAAGGGATGAAGACCAAAAATATATTTATCATTAAAAACCACAGTATCACTAAATCTCTACGGTACACTCATCCCCTTGGTCTTTGCTAAATGCCCATTCTCTAAGCATCCATAGCATTTGAAGGGCCTCCCTTACAACACTTAGACTTTGCTTCTATGCACATATGAATACTTAGCTGACTTTAAAAAAAAAAATCCCAATACTTAACCAGTTACTAACAGACACAGAGTGGGTTTCCTAACATATTTATTAAATTGAATTGAGTAATGCCACTATGGTTAAGAATCTTTTGGAAATAATTTGCTTGAGTTAACACCTTAATATGGAATGACTGAGTTTTATATATATATATATATATATATATATATATATATATATATATACATATATATACACACACACACACACACACAATACTAATGTTTTTGATTTACAGAAAGTGTTCTTTCTGTCACAGGATTAACCATCCCATATTTCAATCCTTTTTTTTTTCTTTTTTGCCTTTTTGCCTTTTTTTCATGTTGTCTTTCTGGAAATGAAAAAGGTGAGGGAGGAGAAAAATGATGTCTGAGAAAGGAAGCAGATAGCTTGCTTCAATCCCATTACTAACTCAACATCCAAAGTAAACATCAACTCAATCCTGTAATTTATATATACTGGTCTTAAATCCCCCAACACCCTAGTGTTTTTTAATTTTCACAATAGGTACAGCTCCATTAATGTTGTTTACAAATACGTGCTGCTGAAATTTTATTGCATCATTTTGTTCTCTCCACAGAGAAATTACCAAACAATACCTCATAATCTCAGAACTGGACAGAAATTTTGTTGCAAAATGATACACAGTGAAAATATTATAAAGTCCCTCCCAGGCACTTGTGCCTGAGAGTCTTGTTTAGAGAAACAGGTATTGCAGGGAATAAAATTGCAGTAGGGCTGAGAAATTTATGTTATTTTCTTTTTTGTCATGACTGAGAATGAGCAAGTTGTCTCAGGTTGTTCAGGGACAAGAGGTTTCACCATTATAACCCTGAAGGCAGTAGCATTACTCTGCCTTGTATGCCTGTGCCTCTTCCACTTTATGAAAACAGAAAATTTTGTGGTTTTGGCACACATTTGCCTGTCATACCAACTTGAGCCCAAAGAAGTACAATCATATGTGGCAGCTCCTTCCAATCTGGAATCATACAGCACAGAACATATGATGAACCAGTAATTAGTTTGTGAATTCAGTTACCCTAAGCAGTTTAAATGCATATCTCAAGCTTTGATTACCCTTCCATCAGGATTTTTATTTTTCCTTCCCTTCAATGAAGCGAGCAACTATAGAAAAAGTAGTATTTTTAAAGGCTTATCACACCTGGATGATTGCAATTAGACAGGCTTCAGAGATGAGGAGTTGGTTCCCCACAATAAGAATTATCTAGTATATATGTGCTCACTTCGGCAGCGCATATACTAAAGAATTATCTAGTATATAAAGCAGGTAAATTAGAAGGTGGTTTTAATATTATGAAAGATTTCACTGTTTTGTGTAAATTGGATTGTTGAGTGATGGCATAGTGGAAGACACTCTGAGCCAGAATTCAGTGTACCCGAACTATAGGATAAGGAAGCTCGATCTCTAAAGCCCCTCTGTGAATTCTAATTATATGTGAAATACACCGTATAGAGGCTGGCATAGGAATCAGGCAAATAGGGGGACATTAGTAATTTGAGAAATTACAAGAATTTAAAATTCTAGAATTTGAAAAAAAACAAGCACGGAAGCTAGATGATCACTATAAATTATTTTATTTGGCTTTCATAGATTTTTTTAAGGACAGATTGATTCTATCGATGAAAACAATTGACATTTTGCTTTTTTTCAGTAAGTTGTTGAAGAACTTTTCCAAGAAACCTGAGTACATAGAATTCAATAGAGTGCTTAACAACAGGGAAAGTTCAAACAACCTTGGTGTTCACCATTCCAGCTTCCTCAATTTATAACTGAAGAAACTGAAACCCATATACCTAATAATGGGTTATGTAAATTAATGAGCAAAACTAAGCCTAGAGACTAAATCTCACAGATGTCAGGCCACTGTTCTTTCAACATGATCAAGCGCACTTGGGCTGAATCTAACCATTTAATACCATGGCTTCACTGCATTACCTTCTTGTTAAATCAAGGCTGCTGGTTATGCATCAGTAAAGAGTTGTAAGTAGCAGAAAAAAAAAAAACCTACATTGGATACATTTTGTAAAGAAGTTCAAACTTCAGTTGAGAAATACTAAGGTTCCTTTATGTTTTGAGGCTCCAGCAAGTATGTAACTTCTGTCTATAAACAGGTAGCCATCCAGGGTTCAAAGCCCTCTGGGTCATAATAGGCTGCTTAGCAAGCCTCCAAACTGAAGTTTCTCTTTGTTGTAGGTGATGAGTTGGAGTTGCCAGGAGCAGAGATAATTGCTTCTTCCTCCACTGGTAGGTTCCATTTTGATTAAATTCCTAGCAATGCATGCTTGTTTGCTTTAAACTATGTAAGAGTGTTATAAAAAGGAGGATTGAACTTACATCATTTCTCAAAGCAGAATTAAGCCCATGAATAGAAGTTACTGGAGAGAACCTTAGGCCATAATTAGAAAAATTTTATAGCATTTAAAGCTGTCCAAAAATGAAATGAACTATCTTGAAGTTTAATAAATTTCTTTTCATTGGATATGTTCAAGCAGAATCTGGAGGGACCACCTGTCTGAGATGTCATAGAGATGAAAAGAGAAATAACACATTAAATAAGAGATTGCACTTAATTTTCTAACACTAATATGTTAGAATTCTATGAGCTTTTCTATTTTGAAAAGTGAGATACCAAAGTATCAACAAATATTTGTGAATCTCCTTTGGTAAGTCTAGTTATGGGAATAAAAGCAGTAGAATAACAAAAGTAGAAGAAAATCCTTCCTGAACAGAATATTCATTAATGCTTAGGAGATAAGGATAATTCACCTAAAATTCTTAGATAATGACATAACTAACATAAAGCATATGCACATGTCAAATTGACGATATTTGTAAATTCTATAAGCTCAGTGGAAGTAAGGAACATAATTGATTGGAAAGCTTGGGTTTTAGGATGGGCCTTAAAGAATGGAAAAAATTTAATTTTAGAGAGAATTATTGTAGGGATAAAAGATGAGAAAGATGGAGCATGAACTTCTGTGAAGAAACTAGAATATGTATGCTCTAAGAAGGGTTTGGCCTAAGAGACCTAAGGCAGTAAGAAGATGTTTGCGGAAGTACATTTTTACTTTCTAATTTCCCATCACATAATGTGGTACATAAATAAATGATTACAAAAGAAAACATTCAAAAAAAAAGGAAACATTCCTGAGCAATCACCCTGCTATCTTTTTTTGCCTTGTTAAAGAATAATTGATAAATACAGTTTTATTTATTTAAAATCTACAATGTGATGATTTGATATATATACATTATGGAATGATTACCAAAATCAAGATAATTAATATATTCGTCCTCCCTGCAGTTTGGATATCAGCTCCTAAGTGCTGCCACAGGCTTTAATATGCAGTGCAAATAACTGGATTTCCACAGCTATAACAGCATCATACCCAATTTGGGGTTGGGCACCATCTCCTGAATTCTGTGTGATTTGAAAAGCAGTTTCTTGTCAATCAGATACCACTAGTCCTTTGCTGAAATGGGGTATGTGGGGGCTGTCTACCCTTCTGGATGAAATAAACAGCACATCGAAAAGCTCTCTTGTGTTTGCCATACCTATTTATGATGGTAACAAGCAACTGTTATCTTTGAAAGTAGGACAGAGAGGGAGAGGGAGAAAGTAAGCACCATTATCCAGGCCCATTCACAATCACTGCAGTCCAAAGAGTAGAAAGGACATAGAGAAATTGGGCGACTCTTACAGATGATGCATTATAATGAAAGAGAAACATTTAGCAACCAAGATTGGCACAGGGAATGGAGCACTTGGCTTCACAACCTCCCCAGGATTTACTGAAGTTAGGAAGGAGTGTGTGATGAAATAGAGTAAATTGCAGAGCCATCTTTCGTGCTGCTTTAATTAAAAAGCCTTTCATCATTTCCAGCTTAAACATCTCTTTTCTCAGTCTTAAAAGTAACTACTGAATCTTCTAGTGCTTTCACATTTGTAGTCAGGAAAGTGTGGTTTTCATTTCCAGGCTGTACGAGGAAAGCATATCATATACTTTCCCTAGTAATTCGAATGCATATTTCTTCTCTCTCTTTCACTGCATTCTAGAATAATGTGTGTTATTTCAAGTATTCACAATCAACTAGGATGTCAAATGCTTTGAAATAAAGGTTATAAGAAATGTAGATGTCAGAGTAGCTCTGATATGCAATAAGTGGAATAAATATAAACAATAGACACATTCAGAGGCACTTAGGATGTTAGGTACTCAAGACAACTTAAAGGAAAGGAAACTACTTTGATACCTTTAAAAGGTAGAGAAAATGTGACTGCAAGGCTATTTGCTATTTCTGCACTTGGTCTGTATCCTCCTGGTGCATTTATGTGAACTAACTCCATTGCTCAGAATCCTTTGTTCTCTACTGTTCCTTGTCAAATTCTAATGGATCTCAAGTCCAGATACCCCATCTCTATAGTTTCTAACCTCATTACTTTTTAAAGAAAAGATCAAAATAGTTGGCGTGAAGATAGTTTTGTGTCATAAATGTGGTTCAGTCTCACATAGAAGTCACATGATAAAGCCAACATTATTAAAACAAATTACAGTGCTAAGTCTACAAATATGATCAAATTTCTTCAGTCTTAGGTACATTTATAATTAAATGTCCATCACATAAAATTATGGATATTCAAATAAAATAGCATTTATTTGCACATGTATGGAATTTCTATTTCCTATTTGCATTGTGTTTTTTTTTTTTACTGTGACTGTCATTTTCCTTTCTGAAATGTATCATATTTCAATCTTTCTGACTTACAGTCTTCAATGCTAGAAATGTTCAAAAACCTTGAGCATTTGGTGTATTGAGTTTTTGGAGGCTTGTCCTCTGTAAGTGTGTGCCATTCTTTCATAAATGTGAAGCAAGGGACGCCTGGGTGGCTCAGCAGTTAAGCATCTGCCTTCAGCTCAGGGCGTTATGCTGGAGTCCTGGGATTGACTCCCATATCAGGCTATCTGCATGGAGCCTGCTTCTCCCTCTGCCTATATCTGCCCCTCTCTCTGTGTGTGTCTCTAATAAATAAATAAATAAAATCTATAAACAAGCAAACTAACAAATGTGAAGCAGGTACTATTAAGAGAGACCAGAGTAATCTCATTTGTTGACTTCTTCACCCCTTAGGAAGCTTGCCCTCTCCCTTTGGAGTTCTCCCTACATGCACTTTACTTTTTCCCTAATACTCCCTTTTCTAGCTATGTATAGGCTACTTGGGTAAAAACCAAATATCAAAAAATATACCCCCAGAGGGACTTAATCTATGATATATCGGTCCCTAAAGCTGGGTGTCTATCAGAATCTCACGATGATTTTGGTTGTCTCATTTCTAAGGATCCTTGCTATGATTAGAGATTTTCTACAGATGAGCTTTGGTGGGACATAGATACTACTTGCCAATACAGAAGTAGCCGATGTCAGACACTCATTTTCCCAGCCTCCCTAACTGTCAGTGCATGGGGACACCACCTAGGTGCTGCCAAATGCCACACCCGCCCTAGACTGAATCAGTGTTTTGAAGAGGTGAGTAAGAGAGGTGTGTTTGGAGTACCCCAGGTATCAATGAGAGGCCAGGTGCTAGTGCTGTTATGGTATCTAGGGCAACATGGCAATGGCAGCAGTTCTGTACTATAGTTTGGGGTGTTTTGTCAGGCTCCCTCTGAGCTGCAATGGCATGAGTAGACAGGGTGGATTTTAGACAGTTTTTTGAGGTAAAATCTACATGTCATAATATTCACCATTTTCAGTGTACAAATTCAGTGATTGTTTTGGGGGGTAAATTTATAGAGATTTGTGTGCATCAGTCACCACGATTCAGTTTTTGAACATTTCCCCCCAAATCCCTGATGTCCGTTTGCACTTAATCCTGGTTTTAACCCCCAGCAATAGTCAACTATTAATTTCCTTTCTTTCTGAATTATAGATTTGCCTTTTTAAATATTTCATATAATGCAATGATGTAATACGTGGTTGTTCACATCTGGCTCTTTTTTCACTAATTATTTGTTCACTAATGTTTGAAATTATACATATTGTAACATGTATCAGTACTTTGGTTCTTTTTACTAAGTGGTATTCCATTGCATGGCTTTCTGTTTATTCAGAAAACAGTTGTTGGACATTTGAATTATTTTCACTTTTAGGTGCTATGAATAATGCTGCTTTTACACAGTCTTTTCTCAAATAAATTTCTACTTAATGCCTCTGGAGTAGATTCTATTACTTGCAACAAAGATTCCTGATGGATATGAGAAGCATTCAAAAGTGTAATTCCCTGGGACCAACTTCAACTATTAATCTAAAATCCTCAGGTCTGAGGTCCAGAAGTCTTTTAAAATAAACTACCTGTTGGTATTGAGAGTAACATAACTCTGTGAAACAACATTTGGAAGCCAATGGCTTAGAAGATTACCCTTGTGCAGCTTTTCCCCGCCTCTGTGCCTTTAATTATATTCTTCCCTCCTCTCAAAATACCTTCTCTCCTCACAGTATCCTCTTCTAAAAAGCTCACCTTAAAGATCCTTTTTAATAAAATCTAAACATATTCTCTTAACTTGAAATAAATGTCCCTTCCTGTATGTTCCCATAAAACTCTTTTTTCAAATTAAAGATCCCCTTATTTAAAAAATAAATAAATAAATAAATAAATAAATAAATAAATATCCCCTTATTTAACTATCTTTTTCTCACATTTGACTTTTTTCCTCTCCTTGCATGTTAAAATCTAAAAGCTTTAAGATAAGGAATGCTTCCAGAAATTATTTTCTTCTTTGCATATATTGTAAACTCTACTTCCATCTATGCATTGACCACAACTTATTTAATAATTTGTTGTACTTCTCTCTGCCCTGTTCAGTTTTATACTCCTAGACAAAGACAGTCATGTCTTTCTTAGTGGGAAATAGAACTTTCTTGTGTTCATCCTAATTATCTAGGTATTATTATTTAATAGATTTATTTATTCATATTGTCAGGCCCTCTCCCCCAGCGATAGTGAGGTAGCTGATATATGGTCATCACTTTAAGAAACATTGGTCTTAAGGACGCCTGGGTGGCTCAGCAGTTGAGCATCTGCCTTAGGCTCAGGGTATGATCCCAGAAGTCCAAGTCCCACATTGGGCTCCCTGAGGGAAGCCTGTTTCTCCCTCTGCTTAAGTCTCTGCCTCTCTCTGTGAGTCTCTCATGAATAAACAAATAAAATCTTAAAAAAAAGAAAAAAAAAAAAAAACATTGGTCTAAGGAAGATGCTAGAGTCAAAAATGCAGTTGCTGTACTATCACATGGTCCCTTATCAATTGTCTCTGTTTTACTTTTCTTTTCAGAATAATTCACTGTGCTTTATCTTGAGGATCTTTCTGTCCCTTGAGATCTGAAGAACTAAGATCTTTTCTACATTCCTGGCCCAATATCCCAAGTCCCTGTATTCTAAGTGCAGCCACCTGTCTTGTATTAACTTGCTGGGTTCCAAGCATTGGCTTTGGCCAGCCTACATCTTGAGTATGAGCATTCAGAACCAGAGGTTCTTTCTCTTTTTCTCTCTCCTGATTTTGCTATTAATGCTCTTTGTTGGGCTATTTAATAAGCTCTACCTTCAGATTCACTCATTAGGAATTATCCTTCCCATTCTGAACTTGCTTCTAAGACATCAGGGGTCACATTTACTATATGGACCCAGCATGAAAGAAGAAATAGCCAGGATATATCCCAGAACTGAGCACCATGGTGAAATCAACATTTGGAAAATGGATCTAGCTTCAGTGTTTGGCTCCTGGGGCACATCTGCATGGGCAAAGCACGAAGTTCAAGAGACCCTGTACTCACAGTCCCTGTTTTAGCACTGGTTGGCACTGATGCTTTTAGCTAGGCAAATCATTCAACCAGGAATGAAAATTCTCTCCAAAGAAAACAGAACTTTAAAAACCCAGGCTGACAAGAGTGGCAGAGTTCTAGGCTGACTGTGGTGAATAGAGGCAATGGGGTTTGCTGACATTAAAGTAGACTTTCCAGGGAGGCTCTTGTCCTAGAAAAGAGCCAGACTGATAGAATAACCATTGAGAACTAATGATGATAGGAAAATCTGTAGAAGTAGTCAAAATATGGTATGAGGGAGAGAGAGATAGAGAACATAAAGACCTACTATAATCAGAGAGACATATGGAATGGATATTTTAGGTGATAATAAGCTATCAGGTTTTGCAACTTGAAGCAGGACTTAATATTTTACTCTTTTAGAGGGGAGAATAAGACTATTAACATGATATTCTAACTCAATTGAAACTAGCCTAGAAACTGGAAACTCTAGAAACATAATTAGGGAGCGTATTTCTGTTGAATAATCTAGGCTATGAACAAACCCCAAGATTTCGGTAGCTTAAAATAGCAAAGACTTATTTATAACTCACATTGCATATCCAATGTGGAGGGAGGCTAGTGACCTTGCTGTCTCAGGAACAAGGCTAATAGAGCAGGTCACTGCTGCAGAGGGAAGGGAGACTTCTGAAAGGTCTTGAATCAATGATTAATGGCCCAGCCTAGAAAGTATACATGACTCTTCTGTTTATAACTTACTGGCCAGGACTAGTTACATGCCCATACCCAAGGAATCTAGAACTTACTTAGAAGATATAGAACCTGAAACATTTGGTAAACAACCTATTGACTATCTTCATCCTTCATTTTTTGAAATAGTATTTTTAATTTAGATTTTAAAAAACAATGAATATAAAACAAGGTTTCAAATACAAACACAGGTGTAGAGTTTTATAATGGATCTCTTATTACAGTGGAATTGTGTATAACCTCACTGCACATGGTGTCCAGTGTTTGATTTGAGGTTCTTCTAGTTCTATCCTGCTCCATCCCTGTTGTTGGGCTCTGGTCTGTTTGCAAAGATGCAATGACAACTACTTAATTTCCTGATCTCACCAACTCACAGTTGAGTCCTAGAATACAGCTCCCCTTATTTTTCTTCCTCTCCCCTCTTTCCTTTGCTGTCCCCTCCTCATGTCTAATCACTATCTTATGAATATTTCATCAACCATCCGATTTGTTTTCCTGGGTTTCATCATTAGAATTTTGTTTTCCTGCAAAATAAAAATTCAGCTCTATTTAATCATAAGTAGTCTATTTTGGGTCCAGCCAGGCTGGACACCACCACATTTAACCTTGTTTGTAGTTTGAGGTTATACAGTACACAAATACATGGGAAGCTAAGGATTAAAAAAATAAACTTTTACTTGGAAATTCTTCAGGTTATTACACAGGTAAAAGTGTCTTACCATCATCCTATTTTAAGGAAGAATTTGAGAGAACATATTAATACCAAAATAATACAAACAAAAGTACATATTTTTGTTTTAAGAAATTACCATTATGGTCTACCTTATTTGTCTTAATTATCTGACTTGCTACAAAGCTTTTCAATTGGTTATAAAATTTTAGTCCTTCATATAACTAAAAGAAATAGGAAAATAAACCAAAAATTTGATAGATTCAGGGGCTGTTTGCAGCCTGAATGTCAAGTTAAATAGCATATTATTCACTTAGGTCCTGTAACCTTAAATTTTCATGAGACTAGAAATATGCAAATGAGCCATTGCATTTTACAGATAAAAAACCTGGGGGAAATATGCAGCACTGAGCAATGTTCAGAAACAAACAAGATAAAAGAGAAACTTTTGCACATTTTATGAATTAAAAACATATTTATGCCCAGTAAGTATACATTTTGTTAAAGGTGAATACTTGTCATCTTCAGTTTCATAAAGAATCAAGAGTGAATTTATTCAATAGAAGATTTGTTTACTCCCATACTTTTGTGTATCATGCACGCACAAAATGAGGAAGATACTCTTGGTCTATCATCATAACTTATACAATGTGAATGAGTTGGCTTGAGATTTTTAAACATCAAAGGAAGAGTGACATGGATTAAAATGTTTCTAACATGTCACATTTCAGTTATGTGTTTTGTGTTTTCTTCTACTTTGAATGAAGCTAGTTTAGAATAAAATGTGTTTTTCATCCATGGGGTAATTATCAATGGCATGCTTTTTATTACTATACAATTATATCATCAACTGATAATTATGTAAAGTAGCTAATTATTTTCCTGATTACTTCAGAATAAGCATTTTAGGAAACTGCACTCACTCCCTTAAAATGCATAAAAGTCTAATTTTATATACCATCAGCAAAACTATTTTTTTCTCTCAACTCTAGGAAGTGCACCTGTTTGTCTCTGCCCTCTGAGTATCTGTGTTAACTTGGTCATTCCCCATTCTTTACCTTGACAGGGGCAAGAGAGAAAGCCAGCTGGGGGCCTAAATAAGAGGTGTGTACCTGGTAACTAATTATATTTGATTTATTTCTTTTGGAACCACTTGACATTTCTCTTTCCATGTTTTATTTAAAACTTGATTGCTTAAATAGCAATAAACAAGCAACTAAACAGAGGCTGGCTGATAATTATATCGAATTTCATCTATTTATCTGCAATTGGACACATGGTCTCTGGCACACTGAACCCATCTTTTATATGTAATTTAAATGTACTTCAGGCATAAGACTTACACGATTTACGTTTTTCAGATCAAAGAAACAAAAAAGTTTTCTTCTCTTCCTTTAAATTATAGTTTCAATCCCACCTTCTCAAGCTTTCAGTGATTTTTCATCCTGATGAGATTTTTTCTTTAAACTCAATACCAAGATTATAGTTTTCTTTTTTTTTTTTAAATTCAATGTCAATATAGTTAACATACAGTGTTATATTAATTCCAGGTGTACAATATAGTGATTCGGCACTTCGATACATCATCCAGTGCTCATCACAAGTGCCCTTCTAAATCCCCATCACCTATTTCACTCATCCTTTCACCAATGTCCCCTATGGCAACCAATAGTTTGTACTCTATAGTTAAGAATTTCTTAAACACCTGGGTGACTCAGTGGTTAAGCATCTGACTCTTGATGTCAGTTCATGCTGTGATCTCAGGATCCATGAGATTGAACCCTATGTTGGGCTCCATGTGGCTGAACATGGAGCATACTTAAGATTCTCTCTCCCTCTGCCCCTCCCTGCCTGCACTCAATGAATGAATGGATGAATGAATGAATGAATTTCTTGGTTTGCCTCTCTCTTGCTCTCTTTTCCCTCTTTGCTCATTTATTTAGCTTCTTAAATTCCACTTATGAGTGAAATCATATGGTATTTTTTGTCTCTGACTTATTTCACTTAGCATTATATTCTCTAGCTCCACCCATGTCATTGCTACAGTTTTCTTATAGCATATGTAACACATAGCTTAATATGGCTGCTACCTGAGAAACACTTGGACATTGTTCAGTGGAGTCAGAGTAAGTCCCCACCCAAGAAATTTTTGTTAATAGTTATGTGGTAACTAGCTTTAATTCTCTTATATGCAAGTAGGAATTATACCTTCCCAGATTCTTGTGGCATCCAAACTTGACAAGGTATATAACAGACCTTCCAAAACCATGAATGTTAGTGCAGAAGTTGTACTTGTGTCTTTAGCAGTTTCACCACTAATGCTATCATCCTACTAACCCTGCATCCTTCAAGAGGACTGATGTTCAACAACTTTGTTTTAATGAATAAATGAAGAATGTATGAACAAATTAATTGATTAATTCATCAATAGAAAAAATACTAAAAAGTTCATAAGGAGGGGTCCAGAGAGGAAACCAGTAGTAGGTGAGGGACATAGAAAAGCAAAGACCAGGAACAAGGAGGGCCCTTGATCCCCACTTAAGAACACACCATTTCTCTCCTCTCATTCTGGACCGGTTGCCTTTCTCTAGGTGCTATAGGAATCTAGACTACCCAGTGCCACCTTTCCTGGTCAGGGTTATTTGGGTCCTGCTGGCCTCTGTTCTAACAAAGAGGAACCACCGACCTGTGTCATTTAGTTCAATTGCTGACAGAAATCCTATTATCCTAGTGCTACTTTCTATTGTGGTTTCTAGATGCAGGCTCACAGCTTTGCACTCATGATTAACATGGGGGTTGAGCAATCATGTTCACTCATCAATGAAGAGTTCAGGTGAAGAAAAAAGACTTTATATGCATGATACATGGACTCAGGACAAGACTTCAGACATGTTTGTTTTTGTTTTCATTTCTCTCCAGCAATCACTGTTTGTCTTCTGTCTCATTCATTGTGCCCTGAAAGGAATCTTTGGCATAAGAACCACTCCTGGCAATACAGATGGTTACCCTGTATTCTGTATCAGGGTTATAAAATGATGAGATCCTTCTAAGAGTAAACTCTTAAAAGCAAGTTTATTTCAGTAATAAAATAAATAGTGCCCATTAATTGAATAGTGATTAGGTGGCAGAAACTTAACAATAAAAAACATACCACATGAAAGGGTAAAAAAGGATGAGAACTTTGGAAAAAATCTCGAGACTACATTGGTTTATTTTTTTAATATTTTATTTATTTATTTGAGAGAGAGTGAGAAAGAGCACAAGCAGAGGGAGGGTCAGAGGCAGAGGGAGAAGTGGGCTCCCCGCAGAGCAGGAAGCCTGATGGGGAGCTTGATTCCAGGACCCTGGGATCATGACCTGAGCCAAAGGCAGATGCTTAATCGACTGAGCCACCCAAATGCCCCAAGATTGCATTGGTTTGGGAAAATAAACCTGATAGAGCTAGAGTTCATGCATAACACCAAGATCAAATACGCCCTCTTTGCAAAGGCACAGATTGGTAAATCAGTTCCCTTACCTCACTTTACTAATAACCTTCTAGCCCTGTTGGGCATCACTTCTAAAGCACAGTGATGCCCAGTAGCACACATATCCTACCCCTTGATGAAAAACTGGGGGTTTTTCATAATCTATCAAATGTTGAAGCACCGAGGCCAAACAAGACCATTAGGCCTTGTTTAGAGGTGTTTAGGATTAAACCCCAGTGCAAATAGACACTACCACTTATTTCAGTAAAGTTAAACTGGCCACTGTGAAGGATTGAGGGTTACTCTGAGCCTGCGTGAAGGCTGTATGCATTTTTACAGAAATCCTCATGATGAACATGACAAAGACAACAATGATCATTAACATTTATTGACCCTTGCTTCTGTGATAGACATAGTGCTAAGGGTATTAATGCACTGCCTAGTGTAATATTCACAACCCCTCTTTAAGGTAGGTACTATTAGTAACTCCTAAATTATAGTGGTGACCAAATCCATCTGAATGTTATGGCCCTGTGTACTTTTCTCTGCCTTCTTTTACAAGGCCTTCCTTTGTAGATATAATATTAGCTTTTACATTTGAAATACCAGAGATGACATGCAGAAAATGAGATTTTTTCCAATGATGCCTTGACATCCTATAAAAACTCAGATCTATGCATCTTCATGCTTCTATTTATATTCCAAAGGTATGCTATTAAGACTTTCAGTGCATCCAGAGAAGAGCCCATCATCTATCTCCAATTGTGTGATTCATAATAATAAATTGGTATCAAGAGGGAAAATTACATAATATCCCAGAATATCCATAGCTATCTTAAGGAGTTAAAACGTGTTTTCACAGGAGGTCTGATAAGATAATCAGGGGTTTGCTCTGTTTCAGTAATAAACTTCGTATCATATATACATACCAAAGATAAAAACATTAGAAACTGGGAGTTATGAAGTCCCTAGATCTTTGGTAGTGTACTCCAACAATAAATTACACTGGCTTTGATTTAAGGTGTGATTAGGTAGAGACTTGATTCTACAGTCCTTACCACCTAATGGCTTTGGGTAAGCCCTTATTCTCCCTGATCCTCAAATTTCCCATCTGTAAACTGGGTAACACCTACATAACATGTTTCAGTGTGATAACATAAGTAATAGTCTTAAAATAAGGCTCAGCATATAGTACTCACTATAACCATAGTTACCTAACTATAGTCATTAACTTTAACTGGAGTGAATATGCTTCATATTTACAATATACCCTAATAATATTTATTTTCTGCTTCTTAGAATTGGGGTATATATGCACAAATTCCTGGTTTAACCAGATAAGAACTTGTTGTATATTGTTTTGTTTGATTGTTTAACATAATTCTAAAATATCTGAGATGTTTTTCTGCCTTAATAGTTTCAGTATGTAGCTTAATTTGTCTTTTATCATTGAGTTTTCTCACAAGACTCTAGGGACATTCATTTGAGCTTCATTTTTCATTGTTACACACTGGAAAAGGAGATCTTAGATACAGAAGATTAAGTTTGAATATCTTCCCATCTAATACAAAATTATTGAATTTTACTTTTGTAGTTAAAACTTCAAAATGGATTTGTCCTCTTTGAAGTAATTTAGCAAGTATTTAAAGAATTCTCCATATGCTTTAAGGCCATGCTGGTGCAATAATTGGTAAGAACAATAATAAATATTATACCTAATCTCTGCCGGGGTGAATTCTGACTTTGGGATGATAGTTGTCCCCTTACTTAATAAGGATAGTGTACATGCACAACAAACCATTGAGTTGGAGGGAAAAAATGATATCATCCCTTATCAACATGATAGTCTTCATAAGGACATAAGAATCTCCACAGATTGTCTCTTTTGGCCAAGGGAAATAGTTGATTGTCTAAGTAATCCTCAAGTTTGTGCATCAGAATCACCTGGAGGGCTTGTTAAAAAACATATTTTTAGACCTTCCCTTTGTAATGCCAGCCTACTGATCACGTTTTGAGAATACCAATATTCTCTGAAAAGATTAAATGTTCTCAGCTCTGCAGGGTGTATCTTTCACAAGCACTACTTCTCATCAACCGCATGAGTTTCTGTTTTTTTTTTTTAAATATGTATTTATTTATTCATGATAGACTTAGAGAGAGAGGCAGAGACACAGGAGGAGGGAGAAGCAAGCTCCACGCCGGGAGCCCGATGTGGGACTCGATCCTGGGACCCCAGGATCGCGCCCTGGGCCAAAGGCAGGCCCCAAACCACTGAGCCACCCAGGAATCCCCGAGTTTCTGTTTTTATTTTTTATTTTTTTTTAATTTTTATTTATTTATTATAGTCACAGAGAGAGAGAGAGGCAGAGACACAGGCAGAGGGAGAAGCAGGCTCCATGCACCAGGAGCCCGATGTGGGATTCGATCCCGGGTCTCCAGGATCGCGCCCTGGGCCAAAGGCAGGCGCCAAACCACTGAGCCACCCAGGGATCCCCGAGTTTCTGTTTTTAATCATAGTTTTTTTTTTCTTTTCATCCTAAATCTGAGCATTCGTCAAGACTCATTTTTTATATCTTTTTTATTTTTTTATTTTTTATTTTCCTTCTTTATTGCAGAACATCCTCCAGTCTTCCTTATTTATTCCATGCAATTGGCACTCAAGTATCTACTTTTCATTCCTTTATCTCCCTTGAGATCCAATTCCAGAATGCCACATGCTCTTATTCAACAAGAATTTGTGGAACAAATGAATCAATAAATGAATAAATGGATGGATGAGTGGATATGCAATGCCTCACAAATCAACTAAAAGACCAGAATGCTTCAACTTGAAATTCTCTTGACTCTACGTCCCTGTCATTAATCCAAATTAGCTGTAATTTGTAATCCAAATTAGAAAGATATACTTTATAATTCTCTGTGGTATTTAATGGAAATAAGGATAAGGGGAAAAAGGCAGGCAAGAGTGAGGCTGAGGTGCAGTTGCTATAATTGTATAGAAGATTTGGGAAGCAAGCAGCCTGTGACATTGAAATTGTCACAATAGGATATGTGTGAGTTGTGATTTGTCTCTATGCCTTTTCCTAACAATTACCTTGACTCTCAATAGCAGCTGTAGTTTATATGAACCACTTACCATAAAACATGCTTTTTCTGCATCTTGCTTCTTCCCGGAGGAATGACAGAGATTAGTGTCATTAAAAATTTAAAAGATGTGGGTCTGATCGTTCATATTACACACCCATTAAATTTGCCTCTTTAAATCTCTCCTCTGTGCCTTAGAGTTATATTAATTTATCTGGCCTCAGTCACAATATAGTTCTTAGGGACCTTGATTGCTTTGACATTCCAAAGAACATTACTGGGTTTACTATACGGATGATGCCATGTGATTATGAACCAAGTGAGTAGTAACTGATAGGTATGTTAAATTTCATCAGACATATATGTCTCAGAGAGTAGGAAAAATAGCTAGAAATACTCAGAGTACTGCCTTATCAAAGAAATTTCTGGAGATCTTGCGGTCTCACATCATCCTATGCTAACATTCTAAGGTAAAGGATGGGATATTCTTCCACTTTCAGATATGGATGAAATTCCATGCTCTGGGTAATGAGATCTACCTTCCTAAGCAGCCACCAAGGCCTAGATGGCACAATAAAGAAGTGGGGGGGGGGGGCATTAGAACTCCATGGCATAAAACAACCAATGAGAAATGAGGAATCAGAAGTTTCTTCTGAGCAAGTAAATTCTTCCTCTTTTATCTCTAATGTGACCTCTCAGAAATGTGATTTCTGTTGTACCAATCCCAGAGAAGATATACATGTTAAATTAAAAGGCCAACTGAGAACCCAATAGTCTTTCTTATTCAGAATTCATCATGAAGTAGTAGCCAGTGCTATAACGCATCACACTGTAATGCACTGTGTCTCCCGTTACCTCAGTTTCCTTTTCACCACTTCCACAGTCCTGAACTGGCATCTTCTAAATAAATTAATATTACTTCAATCTTTGCTCAGTTTTTACATTCTAGAGAACCAGGCTGACAATACTAATCATGTAATGTGTATTCCAGAAATGTAAGGATGGTTTGACATTAGCACATTTATCAAATTTACCAAATTAATATATAAAAAAATCACATGATTATCTCAAGAAAATAATTTTATGTAGTTTCCTATTTATGTTTTTTAATTATGACATTTTAGAAAATGATAATAATTCCTTAACTTGGTAAATGATTATATATACATTTTTTTAAAGATTTTATTTATTTATTCATGAGAGACACACAAAGAGAGGCAGAGACATGAGCAGAAGGAGAAGCAGGTTCCCCACAGGGAGCCTGACGTGGAACTAGATCCTACAACTCTGGGATCATGACCTGAGCCGAAGGCAAAGGCTCAACAACTGAGCCACCCAGATGTCCCAATTATATATAAAATCTAGAGCAAACATCACACTTAGAAGGGATGCATATCCCTTAAACTCAGGAAAAAGTTAATGATGCTTGCTATGTGGACTATCATTGCTAGCATTTAACACAATACAAAGGGTTGAGATCAATACCATAAAAACAGGGACACCTGGGTGACTCAGTCAATTGAGCATCTGACTCTTGGTTTTGACTCAGGTCATGATTTCAGGGTCATGAGATTGAACTCCGTGTCAGGCTCCACACTCAGTGGGGAGTCTGCTTGAGATTGTCTCTCTCCCACTCTTCCTCCCCCACTTGTACTCTCTCTCTCTTTAAAATAAAAATAAATAAGTCTTTAAAAATGAAATACCATAAAACAAAAAACAAAGAAGAAAAGAGAAAAGAGACAACAAGAGAAATAAGAATATAGGAAAGAGAGAGGAAAATTATCATTACTTGTTGATGGTATAATCATTTGCAGAGAATAATCATACATATCCTCAAACATAACATAATTGTTCTCCAAGTTTTCCAATACAAACTTAACTTATTGGGACACCTGGATAGCTCAGTGGTTGAGTGTCTGACTTCAGCTCAGGGCATGATCCCAGGGTCTGAGACCCAGTCCCACATCCAGCTCCTTGTGGGGAGCCTGCTTCTCACTCTGCATATATCTCTGCCTCTGTGTGTGTGTGTCTCTCATGAATAAATAAATAAAAGCTTTTAAAAAAAACTTATCAATATAGTGTTCTCTACTCTAATAACTATCATAGCAAAAAATTAAGTATATAGTAACTGACTTAATGTGTGAGATCATTATAGCAAAAACTGATAAGAAATATAAAAATAAGGAATGAATAAATGGAGGGCTATACCATACTAATGGATGATATGACAATCTTAAAGTTCTCAGTTTACCCTTTAATCAGATTATAACTCAAATGCAATTTTAATTAATATTCTAGCTAGATGTGGTGAGAAATTAGAAATTTTTATTCTAAAATTTATATGGAAAAATAGAAGGTCTAAAAATAGCAAAGGTAGAAAGCTAATACTGCTGCATATTAAGACATATAAGATTATAGTAACCGAAACCTAATGCTATTTATCCAAGAAGAAGCAACAGAATAATAGAAGAGAATAAATAATCCAGAAATTGACTGGGGTGCACTTAGAAATGGGACGTGATAATGTTGACATCACAAATCTATAGAGAATAGGCAGATTATTTAGTAGATGGGTCTAGAAAACTGTTTTACAAAACATGATATGTGAAAAATATCAAAATGTAAAAGTAAAATTATGAAATTAATAGAAGAAATATTGGATGTAGGAATAAGAAATATCTTCATAAAAAAAGAAAAAAAGAAATATCTTCATAATAAAAACAAAACTAAAAAGTAAAATTTTATATTTCTACTAATATATTACAACTACAGACAAAGTTAATATGAATAGCAGACTGGAAAAAGATATTTACAGTTTCTAAAACTGACAAAAGAATATTATATAGAACTATACTGTCTAATACATTAGCCATATATGGCTATTTAAAATTTTGAATTTAAATCAATTAAATAACATTTCATTTTCTCAGTTGCACTAACCACATTTTCAGCACTCACTAGCCACATGAGGCTTGTAGCTACTGTATTCAACAGTGCAAAGATAGGACATTTCCATTATCATAGAAAGTTCTGTTGAACAGGCTAGTCTAGAATATACCAAAACCTTCCACAAAACAATAAGAGACTAGAAACTCTAAACAACCAGTTCATATATGGAGAACTCTAGCTAACAGGATTTAAATATATGCTCAATCTCAGTGGAAATCAGAGAGAAGAAAATCAAAGCATGCTACCAGTTTAGACTTAACAGACTGATAGAAATTTTAAAGTGGGATAACAGCAAATTTAAGGGGAGATGTGAATAAATAAGGACTTTCGTGCAGAAGTGGTCAAAGTGTAAAGCAGTCCAACTTTTGCCAAAAGGAGTTAGCAATGCTAAGTGAAATTAAGAACATCTATGTCCCAGTAGTCATATACCTACTTGTAGACACTAGAGAAATTCTCATGCAGTCTATAAGATACAAATAGTCATAGTCCCAGAAAAAACAACAAACAAAAAAACTAATACAATGAGATAGAGAAGTCAACTAGAAGACATTGAATCTTCAATTCAAATGATCATTGTCCTGGATGCTCCATCCTTTATTTTGAACTGGTTTAGCAGTTATGAGTACTATAGTTGAAGAGTGAAAATCGACTGCTGGTCTACCAATCTACCTCTCTCATACGACAGTATTCTTAGATGTTACTTGCCCTCTACTCCATAAATATGTAGAACTTTACAGAGATGGGCCTGTCTCTGGAACACTGGCCATGTTACATAAAGACTACCTGTGCAAGACCCAAGATGTGAGGCATTGAGAGCCCAAAGGATTGTGTACTTTCTAGTTCTACACTTGTAGGGGTTGCCACATGAACTCCCCGTTATATCTGCACTGCAGGTGCTTTGTGTGTGTATGTGACTCTTTATAATGAACTAGGTCTGTATGGAGATCTATGGAAAGGTATTTGTTGTCAGGGTGGTAGAAGCAGTAGCAGTGCCTATTAGTAAGGAATAAGGACAATGAGGTATATCTATAATATATTATCTTTGCTGCAATAGGAAGCAAAAAAACTACCAGTACTATTCATCCATAAGTTTTAAAAATAGTATTGAATCAAAAAAGAAAGCAAACCAAGTTACATAGCTCATAGCATTTACGTACTTTAAACCTATATATACATAGCACTGCATATTTTATAAGGATACATGCATATTAAAAAACATATAAAAAACCATTTAGAGTAAGTAGAGTAGGAAAACCAGAGTATGGTGGAGAGATGAAAAGAAAAATTAAATTTCAAAAAAGAAAATTTAGACCTATGATTCTAATGACATGATACCATGAGGAATCTGAAAGAGACTTGTTCATGAAGTATCTGAAAAATATGGGCATAGAAATAATGATTTTTATAATGACTTAATAATAATTAGGAAATAAATCAAGTGAGTGATATAAGCGTTTATCAAAGAAGAGTCTGAGGTTCTAGTCTTCTGAGTTTTAAAGTGACTGGGAAAATACTGGCATTCTTTACAGTGAGAGAAATTGGCAGGTTGAGATAATTTGAGTGAAAAGGGTCATTTTGTTTTATACCAACTGCATCTGTGGTACTGGTATGATACCCTAAGGGAAATAAAAACAATTTTTATTACCCTAAGGGGAAAAAACAATTTGTATTTTAAAAAGTATACTTTTGAAACGATGTAAATGGAGAATTTTATAAACTAGATTGTTGAATTTGTTGTTTTTCTGATAAAGATAACTATAAAAAAGAATGAGCTAAAATAAAATGGCTTCTAGATAAAAAGCAAAAGTAGGAGTACAGATAAAATGGAAGCTAAATGAGATGCCCAATGGTCAAAGGAATTTTTTTTTGTTAAAGGATAATAAAAAAGGAATGCAAAGCTATACAGCTTCCAAATTAAGTCATATATACATTATGTGGATACATTATGTGGATATATATATATAATGCATGTTTTCTCATTTTCCTGTGATAAAAAAAACCTTCTAAATATTATGATTCCTGTGCAGCAATGTTTCTTAGGTAAGTTGTTTCTCAAAGCTTTTAGGATGATGGATCTCTAAGCCTGTGATACAATGTACTCTTAGGGTTGTCCCTTTGCTCCTCACATTTAGGAAGAAATACAGTGCTAGGTTTTGGCTAGGTACAGCCTCTTCTGAGATCTACAGCATTAAGACAGGGCTATAGACATTATTTAAGACCATTTCCCCATGTCCAGCATGCATTTATCTTGCCAGATTTAGGTGGGCTCCTCTTCTACCACATTTCCTGGTTTGCTGATGCTAAGTTGGCGCCACTACCTTCAATCTGCACTGCTACTGGGATTCTTTCTCTTTTCTCCTTTTTCTGAAGAATTCTATTTATGCACACTTGCTTTAGGGTATAATGTGCCATCAAAAGTCTCTTGTTCTGTTTTTCTGAATAAATGAGGAAAATGGCACCAATGTGTACTGGCAACATCAAAAGCAGAACTCAGGTGTTTAAGGACAGTCACCAAGTACTTTGCTCTAAGATTTGGGTCCATAGTCAAGATGTGGATAGGGAGATAATCAAAGGTATTTTACCTTTCTCTAGGCCAGCAAATATGCTTTTTTCTGTCCCCCCAAAACAAGTGAATATTGGTATTTATATTCAGCAAACCACCTCTAACAGCCTTGTACTTTCAGGAAGTTCTAGAATTCTTTCATTACTATTATTTTAAGATTTGAGATATATCATTGTCAGCTTTTCTACAAAAACGTTGTGTATTTCATGCACATGCACTTCTACAGAAGATTGAGAGAATCAAGTATAAACTAGTGTTAGAAAATGTAGTCCTTGACCTCTGTAGAGATGCCAATATTAGAGTCATCAGCACAGAGAGAGTACTTTCAGTATTGTGGTACACAATTATAAGATTATTCCCTCAGGCCGCCTGGGTGGCTCAGCGGTTAAGCATCTGCCTTCTGGCTCAGGGCGTGATCCTGGTGTACCGAGATCGAGTCCCACATCCGGATCCCTGCATGGAGCCTGCTTCTCCCTCTGCCAGTGTCTCTGCCTCTCTCTGTGTCTCTCATGAGTAAATAAAATCTTTTAAAAAAGAAAATGATTATTCACTTGATAATCCTATGTGGTCTGCCTTAATCAATTGAGCCCTTTAAGAAAAAAAAAAAAAGGTCTATAGATGGGACACCTGGGTGGCTCAGTGGGTAAGCGTCTGCCTTTGGCTCAGGGCGTGATCTGGTAGTCCTGGGATGGAGTCCCACATCGGGCTCCCTGCATGGAGCTGCTTCTCTGTCTGCCTGTGTCTCTGCCTCTCTGTGTATCTCTCATGAATAAATAAATAAAATCTTCTAAAAAATAAATTAAAAAATGTCTATAGATTAGAGACTCTCCAGAATTTTAAAAGATTTCTTGCAGGCTCCAAAGTGCCACAAGTCCTGTAGCCCCAAGAAAATGAATTCTGTCAACAACCTAAAAGAGAATGGAACCTGGAAGAGAATGCCTTGAGTCAGAGAACACAGCCCTGGCTGACAACTTAATCTTAACTTTGTGAGACCCTAAGCAGATGACCCATCTGTGCTGTGCCCGGAATCTTGACCTGCAGAAACCATGATAATAAATTGGTGTTGTTTCAAGCTGCTAAGTTTGTGGTAATTTGTTACATAGCAATAAAACACTAATAGAAGCATTATGGATGGGTCACCTGCCTCAGGGGGCCAGTAGGCAGGAAGACAGGAACAGAAGACTACACCTCAGAAGAATATTCACAGTTAAAAGAGGAGGCATACTCATCAGAGTTGGTGTCATCTTTGTAAAAGAAGATCAAGGACAAAGTCATAGAATTTAAGGAGGAAAGAGACCAAAGAAAGAAGGGCAGTCAAGATCAAAATGCCGTACAGATATTAAGATGAATGCAAACTAGAACTGACAAGGGCATTGCGAGGTCATTGATACTGCACAGAGTCCAAAGGCTTTAGTTACCAATTCCTCATCAAAAAAATCATGCCATCTGAACCTCTCAGCCTGAACAGCAACAGTGGCTTGGAGTACAGAATAGCATCAAACTCACAGGACAAAAGAAGGCTATGCCCTGAGCCAACTTACTTCATTTTAGGAAAGCACACGTCAAACCATAATGCACAAAGTATAGGCAATTCAACATGACTCAAAAGTACAACTTCTAACGTCTAAAAATCCCCCCACACTCAGGACATGGGCATGAAAGAAAAGGCCAAAATAGCTGTGGATTGCCTTATTCTAGGAAGACGTAAATTCTTGGGTCTTTGCAGCTTTTCTACCATACTAGTCATATACTTTCCTCTAAGGTATCCTATTACCACATAGTCTCTAGGGTAACTGGATATCATCAACACCAGTTGCTGATTACTCACTTAACCATGCTGACAATGAGGTAAAGGTGTTGGTCCATTGCATGATAACCTCGATCATGTTCTCATTTATTTTAAATTTTTTATATTCCTGGAAAATCTTTGAGTTAATGTTGCAGAAAAGATATGATTGAGGGAAAATCCTCAGCCTGGAGAAAATGCCACATATCAGCTTTTCTTTCTGCCATTCCAAACAGAGGAAACACTCATAGTCATAACTTAGTGCCTGAATACTTTCTCTACAATCTGTTCTCTACCCACACCTCAGTGAATTTTTCCATTGATGCTTATAGTTCACCAGCCTCATGTTTCAACTCTCTGATTTCCCCTTACCACCATAGTTTCAGCTGGGTAGCTACTCTGTTCTGCAAAGTCTACCTTTATTTCCAGGACCTTCTTTTGTATTATACTGACTCATATATCCTGCACTTAGAGTAGTGAGTGTCTTCAGTTCAATCCTGCACTCATCTATTTATTCTGTCCCAGTCTTCAGCCTCCAGAGGATAGAAGAGGGTAAAACTAATAGGAACCCTGGTTTACAGTGACATTGAAAACAGTGGCCTATACAAGGAAATGATATTACTAGAGATAAAAATGCCAACTTTGAAAAACAACTCAGTACTGTAAATGCTCAGATTTTTCATTAAAAAGCTACATGACTATTTTATTTCAATCCCATTTTATAGCCAGGGATTGTAAGTAATATGCTTGTGGGAGAGGGTTCTGGTAGGTGGCAAAATGAGGCTACCTACTAACCATATTCAGGAGGGTGGACTTTTGGTTAATCCTAAAAACTAGGATAAAAAGTCATTGATCTTTTCTGATAATTTTTTATTTCACTATACACAACCTCACACACATATGTGTAGATACTATATGCACATTCGCACATGTTCCAACACACATACACACAATATTTCCCTTGTCTATTCTACAAATAACCTGTCATGATCTCACCTTCCACATGGTACTATCCTACTAAATAATAACGAGAGCAGAACAGACATTTCTCAACCCATCCCATCAGGAGATAGGAAGATTCTGCGTCTATGGCATAAACCAGGCAGTCAAAGACCTCTCCAGGCTCATCCCAGACTGAGACAGCTCTCCTCTAAGATAAATCAAAAAGCTATAGCATTACCTCAGCCAGCAGACAAGTCAAACAAAGGGCTCTGCCCATCTCAGTTTTTATTCCTTAAGGATATATTCCTAGCCTAATAGAGATTTACCAAACTGTGTGTGTGAAGAGCTTTGTTTGCAAAATGTAGTGTAGTATTCAGGATACTGTTTATCATGAACCTATTTTGATCTACAAGCACTCTGCTCTATTTTTTTCTTTCTGCATTAATTCCTGGCCTTATGTTTTGGATGTTTTGGTCTTGATCTTATAGACTGTTATCACAAGTGATTGGCTTCTCTGACCCAGAACTACTTAATTCTATCTGCTTTCAGCGGATAATTCCTACTTCCTAACCTGCATCTCTGCCTGGCTCTGAGAATCCCTCCCATCTTCTTCCAATAAGGTTACAGTATACATGACTTAAAATTCTGAAATTTGCATTACTTCCTTTATATCTGAAGTTCAGCATTACAGCTTGGATCTTTGATATGTGGTGAACTTTGATGTGATTTTCATAATGAGGTTGAGAACACAAAGATTGAACTGAGAAGGGGAATTGAATGGTAAAGGAAGTGGGAATGGATCACCTACTCCAGAAGAATGGCATGGAAAGGAAGGAAAAGATTAGAGTCACACTTATAGGGTCAAATGAGTATTAGTTGTAACAGTAGTGGCTTCCATTTATGAGTGGTTACTTTAGCTCATTCTTTGAGCATAAATGTCACTGACTCATAAATTACACTTTGGAGGGATGCCTGGATGGCTCAGCAGTTGAGCGCCTGCTTTCAGCCCAGGGTGTGATCCTGGCATCCCAGGATCGAGTCCCACATTGGGCTCTCTTCATGGAGCCTGCTTCTTCTTCTGCCTATGTCTCTGCCTCTCTCTCTGCCATGTCTCTCATGAATATATAAATAAAATCTTTTAAAAACATTACACTTTGGAGTAGACTTTATTAATTACATTTTATACATGAGGAAACTAGGGATAAAAGCTTTTAATTTATCTTAAATCTCTCAACTAAAAAGTGTCAGAGCCAATATTTGAACTCAGACCTGTGTCTTTCAAAAGCCCATAAAATTGACAATGAATACAACCACATTTTAATTAAATAAAACTTAGGAAAATAACTAATATGGTTAATGCATATGGTTTGCTGCATTTGGAGATATTCTTGAAAAATTATTCCCTCTTGCAAACTTCTATTTACCAAATAATAAAATTGGAGTCAATTGACTAGGTTTCTTCCATCCATGAGTTAATATAAGACTATAATCATGACTATTGAGAATGAACCTCAGAAGTTTCTTATACTTACAGATTATGAAGAGGGGGCCTGAGGATCAAAAAAGGAAGATTAATGGACCAAAGTAGAGTTTTCCCAAGTGATTTTGGGGAAACTATGTCAATGAGTTATCACATGCACATATTCACACTCATAGCAGTATATACCATATTTCCCATGGATATAATGATTCCTTAATATAATGATTCCTTATATTTCTGTGAAATTATGTAGTAGAGAAAATTGTTTTAAATATATAGTGGCCTAAAAATGGTCAAATTCTCCACTGATGCTCCCATCAAAAGTAGGACCTTGAATCTTGGCAGACCTTATAACTTGCTTTTGCCAATAAGATAGAATGGAAATTATTTTGTGCAACATTTGAGCCAGAACCCACAAGATCTTTAGCTTCCCCTCTTCAATGCTCTTGACACAGGTGAAGAAGTTGGACTAGTCCCCGTAAAGGTGAGAGATGGTGTGGAGAGAGGCTCAGCTGCTAGTAAGCACCAACCATCAGACATGTGAATGAGATCATCCAACCTCAAGCTATCGATGACTTTACCACATTAGTGACAATAGGTAAGACCAGCAGAAGAACTGCCTGGCTCTTCCAGCCTTAACTATTTGCTCATTTGTATTGTGAGCAAATATAAATTTGTTGTTTAATGCCACTAAATTTTAGGGAAGTTTGTTATACAAGAGTAGATAAGTAGGGCAACTTAGTTTCAATCCTCATTTTGCAAACTGATTTGACCTTGAAATACTCATTTCATTAAACACTTATGTTCAGGAACATACTTTTGAGAATAGGGAGGTGGAAATTTTCATCCTTATGTCACATAAACTTAATTAGCGTCTTAAGGAATATTATTTAGGAAAGTAGAAGTTAGTTGGCTCCTTGTTGAAGAAATCTTTCTCAGGAGATTGTCTTGGGATTCTGTTATGTTTGAACATAAGCCTGGTATCTGGAACAACTATGCTGAAAGTGTTTCTATTTCCAGTGGAGTATCAAATATGGTCCTCACCATCAATAACTTCATGAGTCTATGTATTCTTCTGTTTTGTAGGTAAAATCTCCAGATCTTCAAGTAAATATGATTCATCACTATTATAATTGGGGAGTTATATTTATCATTCCTTGGAAATACATGTTGAAATAAGATTTTCTTGCTTTTCTTTTGTAAATGTTCTCAACCTCTATCCTATTTTACTGCAAAAACTATAATAAGTGTCTTATCATTGAGAGTAGATAAATATTACAAGTGAATCACTAAAAGCTACAGGTAGCTATTAATGAGACACTTCAATAAGAAACTCTCCTGAATTATTTTCCCATTCTTCCCAGGAATACTTTGTATTTCATTAAAAGATTTTCTTTGACACCCTGACATTCCCTGTGCTCCAGTATCCTAGTTATTTTCTTTCACATCAAGAGCAAGGATATGTATCATCTGTTCTTCCTCTTTTCTTCTTTCTTTTATTTTTCCTTTTCAACCCAAGTTAGAAGCATTTTGTTTTCTAAACAGTGATTTTGTATCCTTTTCCAAATCTAAATTCTAAGCTATTTCAAAGTCCTGTTCTTTTTTTTTTTCAAAGTCCTGTTCTAAAGCTTTACTTTAATAGTTTCTAAACATAAGGCTGCTGTTTATCATGACTTTAACATGTTAACATTGCTGCAGCACAATTGGCTGTAGATATCAAAAAGGTATGTGTCCATCTAACTCATATGATTTGATGGGTCACTGAACAAAACCACCTACTCCAAAATGTCAACCCCACTACATGTAATTTCAGTCATTATATACTACTCATTAATTCAAAATACAAGTTTTGTGTTCTTTAAGCTTAATATAAAAATTCACTTAGTTTTGGAGGGGATTAATCCTTGTCAGCAACCACCTCAATTAATGGTTGAGGATATATTTCATAGTCCTGTAAGAACACAGGTTTATAGAAATAAGATGTGGGCAAGAGAAGGTTACAGAATAGAGAAAATGTCATACTTCATGCCCAGTGAAATTTTTTAGGTAATTCTATTCCCATTCATGTCACCTCAGACCTTTATTCACAAATCACTGAAAAAAACTGAACTAGTTTATCCCTAAAATATGAATTCTTATAAGATTGTCTCTGCATAACTCTAAGACAGTGCACTAACTGATCTCATGGCATATTGGTAAACAGTTCTGATTAGAGCTTTTAATGATGCCCCAGTATAGAACTCTGTGGCCAAAATCACATTCTTTTACACATTTTCTTTCCATCACCAAAAACTTATGCTGTAAATATTCTAGGATCTTTATACTCAACATTATAAAATATTTTCACTGTTGGATGGCATGAGAAACGCGAAAAGAACTTGAGGGACATTAACTTGTAGTTTTAAAAATAGTTTCTTTTTTTTAAGGATTTTGTTTATTTATTTATTCATGATAGACACAGAGAGAGAGAGAGAGAAACAGAGAGAGAGAGAGGCAGAGACACAGGCAGAGAGAGAAGCAGGCCCCATGTAGGGAGCCCGACATGGGACTCGATCCCAGGATTCCAGGATCATGCCCTGGGATGAAAGCAGGTGCTTAAACCACTGAGCCACCCAGGCTGCCCTAAAAATATTTTCAACTGCAGCTTGGTGTTTGCAGAAAATTAGAGTAAAGCTTGGTACTAAATTTCTTTTTTTTTTTCTTTTCTTTTTTTTTATTTATGATAGTCACAGAGAGAGAGACAGAGAGAGAGAGAGAGAGGCAGAGACACAGGCAGAGGGAGAAGCAGGCTCCATGCACTGGGAGCCTGATGTGGGATTCGATCCCGGGTCTCCAGGATCGTGCCCTGGGCCAAAGGCAGGTGCTAAACCGCTGCGCCACCCAGGGATCCCCCTAAATTTCTAAATAAGCTTAGGATTTGGATTTCACACTAAAGACAGAAGTTCTCATCTTAGTCCAGAAGACTGTAAATAAAAACATCACCACAACTGAAAGTAAAGCCTTTGTCAGATTACAAATATGGGCATAAGAGGCACATACAGTTTCTTCTTCAAAAGTTTGGAGCTTTGCATAGTTGATTAAAGCAGTTAAACAGTAGAAGAAAGGCTTGTAAAATGCCGTAGGATAAGCACAAAGTATTCAGTAGTACAATGAAGTAGCAAGTGGTTCAAAGAGTTTTTTGGGGGACACTTCTAAAGATTCACTGAATTTTTCCCCCCAGAATTCTCTATTCTCTTTCCTCTCCTTATCCAAATGCTGTCTTTCAAAGGCCAGTTTGAGTTCCATTGTCAGAATGAAGTCTTCTCTGAATACTCCAGCCCACCCTTATGCCCCTCTCCCTTCAGCTTATACACTACACTTATTAAACACTATTTTAGTAATTTCCACTATAAATTGTTTCATAACTATGAGCCTTATCTCCAGGAATGAAAGCCCCTTTTGGTCAGGAACTGGGTATTATATGTATGCGTGCATTTTGAATTCCACCTACCAGATACATTGTGTTGTGAAGTGTGCCCTGACCAAGGCATCAAATAGATCAAAAAGATAAAAGGAAAAAAAAAAAAAAAGACATCATTGGCAAATAAAATAAATATTCGACTTTGAACCAGCCACTTAGGATCTCAGCTTCAGTGTCTTTCTCCATAAATAGGAACAGAAGACCTGCTTTCTGCCCTCTCGAACATGTTGTGAGTACTAAATAGGACATACTGCCTTTGATTTTGATGTTAAAGCCATGAATGAAACTGCTTAATGAGCTATAAATAAATCTGTGATGTGAGGTTTTGCTAGCATGTTGCTAGCCAGAAGTTACAGCCTTAAGTAACAATGGATGAACTTTATTGTTCCTGGACCTATATAGTATGTATAAAGTATACATTCATATTAAACAGGTTATATTGACCAATTAATAATATTAATATATACAAGAGCTTTAGGAGTGCCTGAGTAGCTCAGTCATTTAAGCAGCTGACTCTTAATTTTAGCTTAGATCATGATCTCAGGGTCCTGGGATCAAGCCCTGTGTTGGATTCCATGCTCAGCAGGGAGTATGCTTGAGATTCTCTCTCCCTCTGCCCCTACCCCTACCTTTCTCTCTCTCTCTCTCTCTCAAATAAATAAATAAACAAAATCTTTGAAATATATATATGTGAGAGCTTTTATTAAGCCACAAGTCATTAATGGCACAATTAGTACCATTAAGCATATTATCCTGGGTAACAGACTTATACACCATTCTCTGAGTAAGCTCCAAGCCTCGCTCTTTTAAGGAACAGAAAGGCACATGAAAGCAGACTGGTACTTATGTTTAAGGAGCTTCATGCCAGGAGAGAAGCACTCTCTTTACCAATTCTTCTCTAGACCCAGACTCACTTTCATGCTTTTGCCCTTTGATTTCTGCCTGCTTATATTACCTACCAGCTGTGTGACCTTGAGTAATCTATACTATCAAAAATTCAGTTTCCTATTTCAAAGGATAATATTTAAGTATATCACACCAATATAAAAATTACTTAGCTCATAAATGAGTGTATCAGTAAGGTGGTAATGTTAGTTCAAAAAAACATTTGGAGATTGGTTGTATATAGTCATTAAAAATAATGAGGTTAATTAATAATAATGTATGAATAGTAACTCAGCAATCATAACAAATGTACCACATTAATGTAAAATGTTAATAACTAGAGAAAGTAGAGTGGAGGAAGGCAGAGAATAAAGTTTAAATAAGAATGTAAAGTTAGTTATAAAACTTGTTAATGTTCTACAGGGCAATAAATTCATATCGTTGAGGTTATTTATTCCAGCAAAAATTAAATAATTTGCATCTCTAGCAGACAAAAAACAAGTTAACACATAACTTTTCAATGTCAGGACTTTGATCCTATAGTAACCAGCAAAGCTAAACACAGTTATGTTCTCTTAGAAATAAGTAATTGTGGGTGGCCTATTATATAGAACACATACCTTTTGCATTATTTTTAAGTTTAAGATAAGGTTTTCTCACTACTATCATTATTATTTTTTTTTCTTTTTGTTCTTTATATCTCCAGCATATTACAGCTTCAGTCATGAATTCTGACTCAGCACTTTTAACTTTCTTCATATTCAGGGAGGCTCCTCAGCCTGGTGCTGAAATGGCTCTTACCTTGGTTTACGCTCTTGGCATTGGCATACCAGGAACACTTCTCAACTTCTACTTCGTTTCTGGCCTGGTGCCCAGCCTACAGTGTGACTCAAGGTCTTGGAAAACTGCTAAGTTAATGCCTCAAAAGACAGACAAGAGACAGCAAGAGCCAAGAATTCAGAGAAATGTAAAGAGCATGACTCTAGTAAATTTACTTCCTGCCCTGCTTTTATAGTCACCTGTGTTTCTCCTTGCTTACTGAAAGTATCATGAACCAGGGACTTAAAGCATGAACCAAATGTAGCTAGACCTGAAATCAGTTAGTTGAGCAACTTAGTTGAGCAACTTACTCAATGGTAAGTATGTGAAATTCTTAGAAAAAGTTGGTGGGAAAGACCAAAATAACATCGGACACTTAATAAAAGATGAAATCACCATATAGCCTAAAACTGAACTGCCTAAACAGAGGCAGAAAATATCTGCATTCTAGACTATCATACAGTTATTAAGTTGAAAGTATAGCCCTGAGTTCAAGCAGAAGTTTGTGTCCTGATTCGAACAAATATTACATATTAAGGTTGGACAAGTTGCTTAACCTCTCCTAAGCTGTTTTTCTCATTAATAAAATGGGGACCATAATAGTACCTAGCATTAAATATGCTAATGAAGTAAAGCCTTTGAGACGTAATAAACACTCAAATCATGTCAACATAGCTTTAGTTAACAAGTTTGATCTTGAAAGCCTTTTCACCCTCTCTGAGCCTCAGACTTCTCATCTGTTTAACAAAGGTAATATTCTGTTGATTGCCACTCAAGAGTCATTTGCAGGTCAAATGTCACATATTCCTCATAAGATGTCAGCCTTATATAAGGATTTTGGCATGTTGTAGTATCCTCACATGATGGAACTAGTAAGTTAGAAGAGCATTTTATATCACATAAACATGAATATCTTTGGGACAGATTCGTGTAAATATTACATTAATCTTAAAATAAAATGAGAGATCAATGGGATTTTTAACAGTCAGTATCCTTTAAAGCCATGCCATCCCTCCCCTACTCCATCAATTTCCTTAAAGAGGATAGATTTGCTCTCTTTTATCTTGAGGAATACCTGTATAGAAGAATTTGAGAGGCAATTATTTCATAAAAGCAACTGAGTACTTGGCATATATAAAGTGTTCCTTTATATCAGAAAGCAAAGGAGATATGGGTCAATATTGTGTGCAAAAATAAGCCAACTTTTTTCCACAACTAATGGGAGCTACAAATGGTAGCAACCTTGGAGGAAAGTGAAGGCCAAATCATTATGGAAGTGCAGAGATTCAAGAAAGTGTTGGGATAGGCTATGAAAAGAAAATTCATTTAAAAGGACAAGGGATTAAAAAAAAAAACCTTGCGATTATTCTATGATAATGACTTGAGCCCCAAGTATAACAGGGCTAATGAGCTTTTTGGACAATACCATGAGGATTTTAGTTTCTTTTTTTCCTCAGACATGTGGCTAATACCTTGATGGCTTGTGATACTATAAACTGTCTTCGGGCCATTTGCTGCAGGGTTAAACATGGTATTAGTATGTGGCTTGCTCTGGTGTCTCCACTAGAACCTAATGTTTGCCTTGGGTGAAATTGTCAATATATTCTGTTCCCAGTCAGCTCACATTCTACTTCTCTAATTCTCTCTTACTCTTAAATTTCCTAATGTGACATCCAGACTCATCATTCAGCAACAAATCACCATGATATCATTCTGAAATGGAGCAGGATACTTCCAGGACAGAAATTCTCAAGGTACACAAACACTGAAAAGCAAAACTCGGACTCACACTGAAAGCATTTCAACAGGCCTTAAGGATACTGTATTTGACTGTATATTGTTATTGCAAGGCAATACCAAGTAAAATAAGATGTCCAAAGAGAATAGTGGATCAATTTAACTGATTTGAAAAGAAGAAGTTTGTTGTTGTTATTCCCTAGACTACCCTAGTCCTTCCATCCATTACTTAAGTGATATTATTTCGAGATCTCTCACAGTCCAGGTCATACATACTCATATGGACAATTCCAGTTTGCCAAAGTTGTTCCCAGAGAAAAAAACACTTTGACTGTTATGAAACTTTAACTTATTATGATTTATTGTATCCAGGAAAAGGCCAGTCAATATCAAAATTAAAGATGTAATGAGATCAACTCTATATATCTTTTACCTTATGATTATCTGATTAAATAAAATCAGACTCCATTATTACAACTTCTGAGAAGAAAAAAATAGAAGTTGACATTAGAGGGATGTTTAAAGTTTATAGATTAGAGGCCAAAGGTTTAAGAACAGGATGAGCCCTAATTGGGAAAATTTATCTTAGATAATCTTTGATTTTTCCTTCTCCCTATCTGTTGTAAGAGGCTCTTTTCTTATAGAAACTGATATTCATGAAAGTTTAAAGTGTTACTGGTAATATATATTTCACCTTCATTCCTGAAAGATATTTCCTCTGTGTATCTAATTCTGGATTAACAGTTCTTTGCTTTCAACACTACAAAAATGCTTCACTGTCTTATGGCCTTCATGTTATTTGATAAGAAATTCAGAGTAATTGGAATTGTTCTTCCCCTACAGATAATGTGTCATTTTTGTTTACCTGCTTTCAAGGCCTTTCTTTTTTTTCTTTACTTTCGGTTTTAAAACACTGATTCTAATATTTCTGGGCATAGTTTGCTTAATTTTCCCTTATTTGGAGTTCACTGAACTTCTTGAATCTGTAAATTTGTGTCTTTCATCCATTTTGAGAATTTTTCAGTTATTATTTCATCAAAAAAATTCTGCACTTATTTCTTTCCCCTTTCCCTCTGAGATTCCAATTGCCAGATTATTAGACCTTTTGCTATTGTGAGTCTGTTCATTTTTATTCAGTCTTTTTTCCTCTGTTTTTCAGAGTGCATAATTTGTATTGATCTACAAGTTAATTTATTTTTATTTCCATTTTCTATTGAGCTCATCAGATGAATTTTTAAATTTCTATTATTGCATTATTCAGTTTTAAAATTTCTATTTATGGAACAGATCAACAAAACCAGGAGTTGGTTCTTTGAAAGAATTAAAAGATAGATAAACCATTAGCCAGCCTTATTAAAAAGAGGGGAGAGAAGACTCAAATTAATAAAATCATGAATGAGAAAAGAGAGATCACTACCAACACCAAGGAAATACAAACGATTTTAAAACATATTATGAACAGATATACGCCAATAAATTAGGCAATATAGAAGAAATGGACACATTTCTGGAAAGCCACAAATTACCAAAACTGGAACAGGAAGAAATAGAAAACCTGAACAGGCCAATAACCAGGGAGGAAATTGAAGCAGTCATCAAAAACCTCCCAAGACACAAAAGTCCAGGGCCGGATGGCTTCTCTGGGGAATTCTATCAAACGTTTAAAGAAGAAACCATACCTATTCTACTAAAGCTGTTTGGAAAGCTAGAAAGAGATGGAATGCTTCCAAACTCGTTCTATGAGGCCAGCATCACCTTAATTCCAAAACCAGACAAAGACCCCACCAAAAAGGAGAATTATAGACCAATATCCCTGAGGAACATGGATGCAAAAATTCTCAACAAGATACTAGCCAATAGGATCCAACAGTACATTAAGAAAATTATTCACCATGACCAAGTAGGATTTATTCCCAGGACACAAGGCTGGTTCAACACTCATAAAACAATCAATGTGATTCATCATTTCAGCAAGAGAAAAACCAAGAACCATATGATCCTCTCAATAGATGCAGAGAAAGCATTTGACAAAATACAGCATCCATTCCTAAGCAAAACTCTTCAGAGTGTAGAGAAAGAGGGAACATTCCTAGACATCTTAAAAGCCATCTATGAAAAACCCACCGCAGGGATCCCTGGGTGGTGCAGCGGTTTAGCGCCTGCCTTTGGCCCAGGGCGCGATCCTGGAGACCCGGGATAGAGTCCCACGTCGGGCTCCCAGTGCATGGAGCCTGCTTCTCCCTCTGCCTGTGTCTCTGCCTCTCTCTCTCTCTCTCTCACTGTGACTATCATAAATAAATAAAAATTAAAAAAATTTTTTTTTTAAAAAAAGGAAAACCCACAGCAAATATCATTCTCAATGAGGAAGCACTGGGAGCCTTTCTCCTAAGATCAGGAATAAGACAGGGATGTCCACTCTCACCACTGCTATTCAACATAGAACTAGAAGTCCTAGCCTCAGCAATCAGGCAACAAAAACACATTAAAGGCATTCAAATTGGCAAAGAAGAAGTCAAACTCTCCCTCTTCACCGATGACATGATACTCTACATAGAAAACCCAAAGACTCCACCCCAAGATTGCTAGAACTCATACAGCAATTTTGCAGTGTGGCAGGATACAAAATCAATGCCCACAAGTCAGTGGCATTTCTATACACTAACAATGAGACTGAAGAAAGAGAAATTAAGGAGTCAATCCTATTTACAATTGCACCCAAAAGCATAAGATACCTAGGAATAAACCTAATCAAAGAGGTAAAGGATCTATACCCTAAAAACTATAGAACACTTCTGAAAGAAACTGAGGAAGACACAAAGAGATGGAAAAATATTCCATGCTCATGGATTGGCAGAATTAATATTGTGAAAATGTCAATGTTACCCTGGGCAATTTACACGTTTAATGCAATCCCTATCAAAATACCATGGACTTTCTTCAGAGAGTTAGAACAAATTATTTTAAGATTTGTGTGGAATCAGAAAAGACCCCGAATAGCCAGGGGAATTTAAAAAAGAAAACCATATCTGGGGGCATCACAATGCCAGATTTCAGGTTGTACTACAAAGCTGTGGTCATCAAGACAGTGTGGTACTGGCACAAAACAGACACATAGATCAATGGAACAGAATAGAGAACCCAGAAGTGGACCCTCAACTTTATGGTCAACTAATATTCGATAAAGGAGGAAAGACTATCCACTGGAAGAAAGACAGTCTCTTCAATAAATGGTGCTGGGAAAATTGGACATCCACATGCAGAAGAATGAAACTAGACCATTCTCTCACACCATACACAAAGATACACTCAAAATGGATGAAAGATCTAAATGTGAGACAAGAATCCATCAAAATCCTAGAGGAGAACACAGGCAACACCCTTTTTGAACTCGGCCACAATAACTTCTTGCAAGATACATCCACGGAGGCAAAAGAAACAAAAGCAAAAATGAACTATTGGGACTTCATCAAGATAAGAAGCTTTTGCACAGCAAAGGATACAGTCAACAAAACTAAAAGACAACCTACAGAATGGGAGAAGATATTTGCAAATGACATATCAGATGAAGGACTAGTATCCAATATCTATAAAGAACTTATTAAACTCAACACCAAAGAAACAAACAATCCAATCATGAAATGGGCAAAAGACATGAACAGAAATCTCACAGAGGAAGACATAGACATAGCCAACATGCACATGAGAAAATGCTCTGCATCACTTGCCATCAGGGAAATACAAATCAAAACCACAATGAGATACCACCTCACACCAGTGAGAATGGGGCAAATTAACAAGGCAGGAAACAACAAATGTTGGAGAGGATGCGGAGAAAAGGGAACCCTCTTGCACTGTTGGTGGGAATGTGAACTGGTGCAGCCACTCTGGAAAACTGTGTGGAGGTTCCTCAAAGAGTTAAAAATAGACCTGCCCTACGACCCAGCAATTGCACTGTTGGGGATTTACCCCAAAGATACAGATGCAATGAAACGCCGGGACACCTGCACCCCGATGTTTCTAGCAGCAATGGCCATGATAGCCAAACTGTGGAAGGAGCCTCGGTGTCCATCGAAAGATGAATGGATAAAGAATATGTGGTCTATGTATACAATGGAATATCACCAGCCATTAGAAATGACAAATACCCACCATTTGCTTCAACGTGGATGGAACTGGAGGGTATTATGCTGAGTGAAGTAAGTCAGTCGGAGAAGGACAAACATTATATGGTCTCATTCATTTGGGGAATATAAATAATAGTGAAAGGGAATAGAAAGGAAGGGAGAAGAAATGGGTAGGAAATATCAGAAAGGGAGGCAGAACATGAAGACTCCTAACTCTGGGCAATGAACTAGGGGTGGTGGAAGGGGAGGAGGGCGGGAGTGGAGGTGAATGGGTGACGGGCACTGAGGGGGGCACTTGATGGGATGAGCACTGAGTGTTATTCTGTATGTTGGTAAATTGAACACCAATAAAAAATAAATTTATTATTAAAAAAAGAGAAAATAAAATAAAATTTCTATTTAGTTCTTTTTTTGTAGTTTCAATTTATCTGCTGAAAACTCCTTCTATTCACTTTAAGCATGTTTATCTTCACCTTACTGAGCTTTTTTGTAATAGCTACTTAAAAGTCTATGTGGTAATGCTAATACATGGGGCATATCAGAGTTGACATCTAATAAAGGTTTGTTTGTTTCTTAAAATTAAGTAACAGTTTCCTGTTATTTCAGTATGTCAAATGATTTTGGATTGCATTTTGGTAATTTTAAATATAATGCTGTATAGATTCTAAGTCCAGCTAAAATCTTCTATAGAATGTCGTTTTATTTTTGTTTTGTGTTGTTTTATTTTCAGTTCAAACAAGTTATGCTTTGCCTTTTATGGGCAGTGGTTCTAATCTCAGTTCAGTTTATTTATTTAATTTTTAAAAAAAAATATTTATTTATTCATGAGGGACATAGGCAGAGAGAGAAGCACACTCCGTGCAAGAAGTCCAATGTGGGACTCGATCCCAGGACTTCAGGATCATACCCTGGGCGAAGGTAAGCGCTCAACTGCTGAGCCACCCAGGCATCCCTCAGTTCAGTTTTTAAACTCTTTGCTCTGTTGTCTTGATCTTACCATTTATATGCCACTCAAAGCCCAATCTGAAACTTGGATGGTAACTTAAATGGGTGCAGTGTTAATTTTGGCCTGTCTTGTGCATATATAGTAAGGTTGTGAGCCTAGGACCTGTATGGTTGGTTTCATGTATAGAATTAGTTAATCTCCTTTTTCAACCTTACTTCTTATTAGAATTCTCCTCATATTCTCTGGCCTGCAGAAATCTGTTTTCCAGTTCTTTTGACCAGAGTTTTACTCAGAGCTTTAGTTTCCCATGCTGCCACTTCCATGAAACTTTGCTACTGGGTCCTGTTTACTGTGGAAAGCTGGGAGTTAAAAAAAAAAAAAAAAAAAAAGGGAGAAAAAGGTTGATCATGGTTTCTTTCCAACTCTTTGGACTATAGCAGTCCCTTTGCCCAGTTCATCTGAACAGAAGGTAAGGTTTCTTTTATTTTTTTTAAGATTTTATTTATTTATTCATGACAGACACACAAAGGGAGAGAGAGAGGCAGAGACACAGGCAGAGAGAAAAGCAGGCTCCATGCAGGGATCCTGATGTGGGACTCCATCCCAGGTCTCCAGTATCCAGCCCTGGGCTGAAAGCAGAGTTAAACCGCTGAGCCACCCGAGCTGCCCAAAAGGTAGGGTTTCTATCAGAGTTTTTGTTTCTTTACAGATCCATGACGGGGGCTTTCCACTAAGTTCAAGGACAAAGAGATAATAGAATGGGAAATTCACCAAAAATAGGTCACATCCCCAAGTTTGGGCTCTGCTCTACAATCTCCCTGTTCTATCTCTTTTTTAGTGTACTCAGGTAATTATTTTCCTTTTCTATAGAGTTTTTAGTTGTAATCAGCAAGGAGAATATACTTTATGGGCTAACTCAAGCTCTGTCAGAACTGGAGACCAGTGGTATCCAAAACTAAACTTTATAGTAAGATTCTAATAAATCAGTCATCTCTCTGTGAATTGTTGAGAATTAAATGGAGATGTTTATCTAAAAACATTTGTTATTAATCAGTAGAGAAGGACAGAGAGAAGAAGGAGGAGGAGAAAATTCATTTGATTCATGGAATTCCAGCCATCAGTGTTAATTGATGCCTAACTAAAGACTAGTATCTTCCATCTCGCGAATGACAATTTGATGGGAGTGGGGAGAAATAGGATGTAATCAGGATCTAAGAGGCATTATCCCAGCTCTAGGCGTTAAGAGGACACTAAATAGAATAGCTATGAGTGAGAGATTATATATAATCTTATTCTGGGACCATGGGCCAGGGAGAGGACTCTGGGAATGAGGTTGGGTCCAGAGCAGGACTCCAGTATTGATAAGTTAAACCAGTGAAGCTTCTGCTCTCCTGTGTCAGGGGTTTCATGAGTTCTATATTTCCATTCAGTGGGTAGAATTACTTTTCTTTTTGTCCAACTTGAGTTCTATTCAAGGAATTACTATCCCTGTTAAAGCAGTGGTTCCAAACCAGGGGAAACTGCTCCCTGTGCACATCTGGCAATGTCTAGACAACTGGCATAATGGGAGAGGGGAGTGCCATCACATGTAGTGGGTAGAGGCGAGGAATGCAGCTAAATAACTTACAATGCACTGGACAATACTCCACAAAAATCTTATCTGTCCCAAAATGTCAATTATGTCCAGACTCGGAAACCTTTTGGTAGAGTGAGCAGCATTCAGTGTCAATCACCTCCACAGACAGAGCTGTGGAGAACCAACAAAATAAAATGGGATGTGATTTTCTTGAAAAGACAAAACTACGGAGACAATAAAAAGATCAGTGATTGCCAGAGGTTGGCAAGGGAGAGATGAATAGGTAGAGCACAGAGGATTTGTAGGGCAGTGAAAATACTTCGCCTGATAGTATAATGATGGATAGATGCCATTATGCTTTTGTCCAAACACATAGAATGCACAACACCAAGAGTGAATCCTAAGATACACTATGAACTTTGAGTGATTATGATGTGTCAATGTAGATTCATCCTTGGTAAAAAATGTACCATTCTGGTGAGTTATACTATTAATGTGAGAGACTATGCATGTGTAGGAGCAGGAGGTATAGGGGAAATGTCTGTAGCTCCTTCTCAAGTTATTGTAAACTTAAAACTGCTCTTAAAAATAAAGTCATATAACAAAAACAACAACAACAACAACAACAACAACAAAAAGTAGGTAGCACAAAACATAGAGCAAAGAGCTCAAATAAAAACAGGTAAGGGCACCATTCCATCATTCCGAGGAATTTGAAACTGGAAGCCTGAACTTCACAGAATATATTGGAAGGAAATAAAGTTTCTGCAGGTTTATAATAATGAAGGTGGCAAGTAAGGTGAACCTTGAACAAATGTAAAGGGTAAGTATAATTTTCTGCAAAAAATAAAGACATTGTGATACAAAAATGACATCCCATAACAAATAGGTGTGAAAGAAGTACCACATGAGGCAGAAAAATCTGCATAATTTAACAGTGCAAGAGGACACAAGTCCAGCCAGACCAATGTTCATTCTTTATGAGAACTGAGAGTACATGTAGAGTTTATTGTACATATATTTATGTCCATTCCCATAGACTTCCACAGTAGTACTATGGAAGATTAAAAATAGTTGTAAATTCTTTGACTTTTCCTCCATTAAGAAGTGGGCTCCATGTAACCTCCACTTGAAATTTGGAGGGCTTTGTGATAGTTTAACCAATGGAATATGATTTCTGGCCTCAGGCTTTAAGAGATTGGTAGCTTCTAGTTCCTATATCTTAGAACCCACTTTTTGAGAGCCCAGAATGGCCATAAGCAAATTCTGATCTGCCCTCAGATGGCCATGCTGAAAAAGTTGCATTTAGGTACTCTGGAAAATAGCCTTAAATGAGCCCAGTCTTCCACTCTTCTTCACCAAGGTGGCAGACATGTGAATGAGGCCATCTTAGATCCTTCAGACCAAACTGTCTCTCAGTTGATACTATGATACACCTCTGTGGACACTACATGGAAAGAATTGCCCAGCTGAGCTCTGCCTAAATTCCTGATGTATAAAATTTTGACATATATTAAAATGTTTATTGTTTTAAGCCATTAGGTTTTAAGGTATCTGTTATGGAACAATAGAGACACTGATAAATCTTTTTGTTTTATTTATAAAATAACATATTAAGGAACTCTTCTCTTGGTATTGTAATAGATAAATATTTAAATTAAGTTGGACTCTATCTGACCCTGAGAAATCCTTGCCCTGAGAAAGAAAATAGCAGATAAATATTCCACTTTATAGATTGTTTATTTCAATTGAAGTCAGCTATAGATTACAGAATTACAGTGTGGCTTGTGCCAATAGAAATAGTTTTAACCTAGGGAAAAGACTGAAAAACAGAATTAGGTTTCCACCAAGTATGGAAACACTGCCAGCTTAAATCGATTTGGGGTTAAAATTCTTTGTTTCATATGTAGATGCATTGGGAAATTTGTTAATTGCAAAGATATTCTTTATTATTTCTTTTGCTAATCTGTCATTTCCACCTATAAACTTTGCTAGAGCTTGATTTATCTTTGATTTTGACCAAAAAAGACAAAACAAGCAAAAACAAACACCTGTTTTTTTGTACTTTCCAGTGCTTGTGCCTTGTTCAAAGAAGGCAGTGTTTATCTAGCTTGTTTGTGCTGATAGGGAAATTGATTGAATTCCAGCAAGTCAAGAGAGAGAACCAGTGCCAGAACATGGGAAGTAAGGGATTGGGGCAGCCAGAGAGCTATAACTGTGAAGTTACTGGGTATAATAGCTCTTCCTTTCTTTGGTCTACCCCTCGCAATAACCCCATACCTGTACTATATTCTAATTTTATCCATTAATGATGTTGCGGAACAGGTTTATTTTCTCTTTCTCCTATTAGGTATTCAAATTATACTCTCCTTGAGTTTTCTCTCTCTATGCAAAGCATTCTTAGTCTTTGAATTATTCTTTATGTGCCATAATATTCCTATTATCACCTTAGTTTTCAAGTGTGAGGCTCAAATTGAACCTGCCATTTACACAACAGAATATTATCACACTCCACTTTCTTGGCCACAATACATCATTTAATGCAGTGTATGATGGGCTTTTTTATTTAATAAGCACACTCTTAACTAATAATAAATGAAAGCTACATACACTATGGTTTTCACTCTTTGTTATATTTTTCCCCACCAGATATGCAGAAATCTGAAAAGATATCTGAGAAAGTAAGGACTTTATTCTGAGGAGGGTTTTGGAGGCCATTGTGGAGGAAAAGATGCACTGGACCATATGCAGTCCTAGACACTTTTAAGAAGAATGATCTAACTGCTTAATCAAGAAAGTAGTTCTCTCCACTTCTGCTCTGTGATTTTCATGTGAGCCAAAAGATGTCTAGTGACAAGCAAGTTTTTGTTTAACATAGGCTTATAGAAAAAGAAAAAGAAATATAAGGGTAAATAGGTCAGCTTCAGTGGAACGGGTTCTTTATAAACTGAAGCCAATCAGCATCCAGACAGAATGAGAACTTCTTGCCTTCATGGAGTGCGCAGCTGGTAGTAAAATGATATCTTATTTTTCTTGCCAAGTTTAGATCTGTTAAGCAGAGGGGAAAAGAAAATCACATTCTTTTCTCTGTATATATTATATATGAAGGATATATATTATATATAATATTATATAATAAAATATATAATAAAACAATATATAATAAAGCAATATATAATAAAATATATTATATATAATATTATATATTATAATAAGTATATATAAAAGCAGTAAGAAATTCTGTTGCCACTACTTTCCCTCCTAGGCCAAAGATGGAATAAACATTTTTAAATGAAGCTCTAAGCTATCTTGGCTAAGAGTAGATGATTGACAATTATTTAAAAGACCCCAGAGGCTTTTGAACCCACAGCAAAGCACAGAAGGCAAGTTTCTTGTCATACATATGTGCATGAATGTACATTAACTTTTGGTGTCTACTAGCAATACAAAAAAATTATATATTCCACCATCATGAATGAATACGCTCTTCTACTTAGGGATTTACTGGCATAATTGTCTTCATGAAATCTTACTTCATCTACAGGTTCTCATGTTCCAAAGACCTGATATTCTCATATTGCTAAAAAAATAAAGAATAAAGATGTTTCCCTTTCTCAGTAATCTTTATTGTAATGTTTGTAGCCACAGGAAATGCCAGTCTCCATTAAATGAATCCATCAGTCAATTGACAGCAGGAGTATTAGCATACAGTCAAAACCTAGGGATGAAAAAAAAAAAAACAAACCTAGGGATGGTCTCACTGATCATATGGTATGCTTATAACTTACCTATGGGAAAGTTTTAAGACTGGTCATTTAGCAAACATATTAAAACTGAAAACTTTAAGTGGATGTTGAGGCTTTCAATGTAACCAAGTGTGTATAGTGAGACCACTATGTCCTGAAACATTTTATGCAATATATTCATAAAATATTGTAGACTCTTGTGAATACTCTCAAACATAGCAACTCAAGTTGTGATGCTTGGGGAAAAAAACCTAGGGTAGAGACATTGAAGAACATTTTTCTATGTGACTGTGACGGTTCAAAAGAGAGATGTTCAAAACACTTGAAAAATGGTAACATCATTTGAATGTGGCCTGCTTTGATGGACTAACAATTTATATGAATACATTCTGAATTTTTCAAAAATTGTCTTTGTGCAGCTTCTTAATATATTCCAGATTCATAATTTCCAAAGCCCAATTTACACATTTCTATTTCAAAAAAAGAAAAGTTGTATTGCCAGATGGCACAGACCTTAGGAACCGGCAGTGCATTAGCCATACACTGAAAAAAAATAATCTCTATGCTCAATGAATAAATCATTACATTACAGAGTGGTGCCAGGTTATGGAGAGCTATATCATGCTTTTGTGTGGTACAGTTGTTTTCACTTTGTTACCTGTAACATTACTTTGTTTATTTTGTTCCTGTAAGTAACAAATGTCATAAAATCTGTATCTTCTGTAACTTTTTAACTTCATTCATTCAAGTCAATGAATTTTTATAGAGCGGGTGCTATCTGCCAAAGATATAGCAGCAAACTATTTAGATAAAGTCTTGCCCTCAAGAATATTAAATGTTAGTCATGGGATTCAGGCAACAGGCAAATGAACACAATAACAATAGGTTATTAAAAGTACAGTAAAAGAAATAAACATGCCATTAAAGAAAATAATGCTAGATGCTAACCATTCACAGTTCTGTGTATAATTGGGCTTAGGCACAAATGTAGAACTCCTACACCTTGCTCTGTAGATATCATCTTACTGGCAATTTGTTCTCAGCAACAGTATCAATGGGAAGTTGTGGGGGTTTCTTGTAATCTGTTTTAAAGACTCAGGATATATTATTAAAAGCTCATTAATTTCCTTTAATACATTTCAATAACTTTTAATAACCTCTCCTAACTTCTGATTGGCATTCTTTGAATGAATCTACTTTGTCCATGTATGTATCTAAACTCTATCTGAATCCATTTTTCTTTCTGTTTTATATCAGATTCTGTGATCCATGAAACCAAGTGACCTCAAGTCCTCTAACCATGTGCCGTTAGAGATGGGCAAAACACAGAAACACTATATTTTTCACTGAGGCCAAGCAACAGCACGTTCTGTTAGGCAAGTCAAGAATATGTAATGGAGTCTGATGCACAGGAAATAAAGGAAAATTGTGCTTGGTCACTGAATCCTAAGTTCAAAGCTGCTGCTGCAAGTTGTCCCCAAGACCACTGCAGAGAAGTGGAACGTGAGCTGTTTCAGGGGCCACTGAGTGACAGCTGGCACTGACCCCTGAGACTGGCAGATGTCTCCATTTGGGAGCAGTGACCCCCCTCTTCTGCAGGGTCCCCATTAGGGCTTTAGCATCATCCCCTTTAGAACCATGAGGAGCCCCCGGGAGGGCGGCCCTGGGCCGGGGAGGATGGGCTCTTCCTGCGGAGTCTCCTATACAGACTGCTGGTCTGGGGACACCGGGCTGTAGAGGACCTCGAGTCTCTTTTAAAATGTAATAACTACTTTGACTTTAAAAAAAAAAAAAACTCCCAAGAACATGATTTTCTTTAATATTCAAGGAAAATAAATGGACCCAGTCCCCAAATAACTGACCTAGAAAAGAAACTGAATCTCCTCCTTGGTACTCTCCTAATTCCTAAGGAGCCCTACATGACTGTTTGTGCAGCAACTAATGTCTTCTCCAACTCCTGGTGTCTTTTCATGCACTTCTCTTCGACTTTGTACCATGTCTCCAAAGAGTTCCTAGGACTTAAAGCAAAATACAGTTTTTATTCCTAAAGAAAGTACTAATCCAAATCTGATGCTATTTATGATTAATAAATCATTGCTGGATACTTCAGAGGAAAATGAAGGGAAATTACAGAGTAGCATAGTTGCATGTCTGACATTATTAGTCCTAAATTCTATCAGCCTCACTTTATCACTTTTGTAAGACCCTGTTTTTCTAAGTCTCCCTTCTTAAAGACTTATGAAAATTCCCTAATACCTTTGCTTCTTATTAGACTCAAATTTTCTTCCCGGTCTGTCCTCAGAACTCCAAGGGTATTTTATATTAGGTCAGTCACTATTTTGTTATGCACAGCAGTTTAGCTCCCTTTATGTTTCTTGACCAGAAAGTATGATAAATATTATCCTCAGTAAAAGAGTAATTATCTTCCTTATGTGAATTCTGTAGTTTCCTCAGAATATGAAAATGGAAGAAGTTAATTGTTTTCATTATTTTAAATAGAAATGTGTTCTTTCTGCTACATGCCCAGTAATGCATCTTTGCTCTAGATAACTCTGCTCTAGACACTTCTGTGATTTTTTTTTTTTTCTAATGCTTCAGACTGGGAACAAAGGTGGAAACACAGAAGATGAGCAAAAAGTAACCTGAAACATTTAGCAATCCCTGGGAACACTCTCTGGATACCCTGCCTGCCAGGGTGAAAAGGACAGTCAAAGATCAAAGTCAGATTGAGGGGGCAGCCTGCGTGGCTCAGCGGTTTAGCACCGCCTGCAGCCCAGGGCCTGATTCTAGGGACCCAGGATCAAGTCTCACGTCGGGCTCCCTGCATGGAGCCTACTTCTCCCTCTGCCTGTGTCTCTGTGTCTCTCTGTCTGTGTCTCTCATGAATAAATAACTAAAATCTTTAAAAAAAAAAAAGTCAGATTGAGTAAATTCTGTCCAGGGGCCACAGATTGTAAAGTACAGACAAAAATGGTAAGTACACTAAAAAAATAAATGATGCTTTGACATGGATGGAACTGGAGGGTATTATGCAGAGTGAAGTAAGTCAATCGGGAAAGGACAATCATCATATGGTTTCACTCATATGGGGAATATAAAAAATAGTGAAAGGGATCAGAGGGGAAAGGAGAGAAAATGAGTGGGGAAAAATCAGAGAGAGTGACAAAACTCCTAACTCTGGGAAACGAAAAAGGGGTAGTGGAAGAGGAGGTGGGTGGGGGAATGGAGTGACTGGGTGACGGGCACTGAGAGGGGCACTTGATGGGATGAGCACTGGGTGTTATACTATATGTTGGCAAGTCAAACTCCAATAAAAAATATACCAAAAAATAAAAGTAAAAAATAAAATGCTGCAACTTTTCAAAAAAAAAAAAAACAATCTATGATAAATGAGCAACATGCAGAAAATGGGTCAAACCGTGAGCAAACGGGGTTTAAAGAACTATGGAAAGCAAATCTCAGCATGGTATACACTGGTATCCCTCTACACATCACAGCCATATGCTTCATCATATCATGAGCAGTATTGAAACAAATCATACCTGATAGACCTGTCTCTAAGTAGGATAGTAAATAACTACATTTCTCCAGGGACTATCAGCATATCCAAGAATAACCAATAAACATAATACTAACTTTTGAGTATGTTGGGAAATATGTAATCTCCAAAACTGCTAGTTAGTGGAGAGTGAGTAAATAAGAGAGCCAGCTTCTCAGGGATCTCAGGGAGAAATAGGGATGGTTGCAGAAGGCAACCGATTAAATAGCCAGGAAGGAGCTCAGAGTGGGGCTAGAGCCCACTTTGGTAAACACAATCCCCCTGACTTCCTTCCAGCTTGAAGAGCTTAATTATTGCAGGCTCTTTGCATTCAGTTGTCTCCATGTCTCCTTGTTTATTATTCCTGTCCACAATAGACTATCAGTATAGATCATCTATCCCATTCCTCAAAGTGACTTTTTAAAGACTTCAAGAATGCTTCATTGTCTATAGAATCTAAGGCAAAGTTTGTTTGTTTTTAATGGATATTTGGTTTTGGACATTTTAGGCAAAGAACAATGTAGGCTCATGGATATTTTTAATCTATTAATTTGTTGAATAGCCTGATTTTTCCACTTTTTTGATCTGCAACTATTGCAAACAATGCTCTAAACCTCAGTTTCCTTATCTGTAAAATTGGGATAACAACAGGATCTAACTGAGAAGGCTCTTGTTGAAAATAAATAATATAATATGTTTAAATTTACATTCAGCTCAGTGCTGATATGTAGTCAATGTAGTTTGTAGTCAATAACTATTAGCTAACATCAGCATCATCACCATCAAAATATTGTATTACTTTTACAAAGTTTATTTAATTTAGACTAGACATTCTTCATCTTCCCCAGTGAATTCCTAGAAATCATAATTCATTCTGCAATGACACAAGGACTTAAAATTAAACAGAATAATAAAATATTTTCTATGGATGAACCTATCCTTGTAAAAGCCAAGGATATTAGGAAACTAAGAAGGTAGATTCTGTGCAGTAGGAAATATACAGGTTTAAACTGAACAAGATTTTTAAAGTAAAACGCAAGGGCAAATCTGGTTTTATCCCAGAGGAGGACCTAAAAATAATTAAATGATAATCCAATAATAAAACTGGACTAGTAAAAAGAAAATTGAGTATATAAAGTTCAATAAGGGTGGCATTAAAATGAACATCTTACAACCATGTCTATTTGCCTTAAGATTATACCTAATGTCTGTTTAGAAAAGCCAAGTCATCTTTATTTCTAAGACATACTATTTAATATGCTTAAGAATATTATTATTTTCCAAGATCTTTACACAATTTTCCCCATTTTCACAACCACAAATACCAGAAGAGAAAAATATAATTTTTCAACAAAGGAAATATAAGTAGAAGGAGGTCAGGTGACATATGCAGGGTCACAGAGCTTGAGAAAGGCAAAAATCTCAAGCCCCAAGGCTGGGACATTATTAACCCATGTCTTAATCCTGTATGTCATGGTGTCTGCCTCTTTGAGTGATGATGATTTAAACTACACCAAAAGGGCTATAATTCAGGGAGGTTGTCCAAATGCTCTTGCTTCAAAAGACTAGGGGACAAAAGGGAAATAATTTTTCTGAAATTGAGATACATCACACATCAGGGCTTCATATTATTGTCCAATCATTTACTAGCTCTCATTTTTCTAGAGTTGGTAATTTTAGCTGGAAAATTCCAGGACATTCTATCATAAGGGAAATTTGTTATTATACCTAGAAGAGAGCAGGCAAAAATTGGTAGTGGTTGAGTTTAGAACAACACCTTCGAAAACTAAACAAAAACTGTGCAACAACCAATCAAAGCAACATCACCACCTACAATTTAACTATTAGAAATTCACCTAGTTAGGTTTTTAATATTTGTGGTTGTACTGAGGGCCAACTATATGCCAAGTGCTCTCCTAACCCTTTTGCATATATTACTTCACTTAGCCTTCACATTTATCTGAAGAAAATATTTTTCTTTCCATTTTATAGATGGAGAAAATGAGCCTTGGAGAGGCTATTTGGTTTGCCCAAGGTCTCAAATTGTGTTACCTATGAAAGACATTATTTTTTTCCTAGCTAATTTATTAATTGTCCCCACATTATTTCCCAAGGTTCAAAGACATACAAGCATGTTTCATGCAGGAAACATATAAAGAAATTATTGCATATCAACTCCATTATGCTGTATATGATATTTTATACATGACTTTGATGTATTAAAATGGTAAATTAACATTGTCATGCTGCATTAGATTTTTATCATTTCTGTGAACGTTTCTATGTTTATAGAACATAGAAAAGGAAGCCAAACATTGCTGGAAGACTAAAGTTTTTCCTAGTACTAATGACCAAGGACACAACATATCCTCAGACAAAACATTACAATTATGAGGAGAGCTTTATGCAGGTAGGAGAATGAACTGAGCTTCTTTGGGGCTGGACTTTGAAGTATTCATGACAAGGTATACATTTCCTCATGGTAGGTTAAAAGTTATACCTACCTCTTCATCCTAATGCATTTTTATTAAATCCACATTGTGTTTCAGACACTCTTCTAGAAACTGGTTAATGTTATCTTATTTGTTATTCATAATAACCTCAAGTACTATATCAGTCATCCTAATCTAGGTGACACCTAGGTTAGGAAAAGACCCAAAAGTTAGTGACATACAACAACAAAGGCTTATTTTGTATTCATGCTACAGATCAGCTATGGCCTGTGCTCCACATTTAGTTCATTCTGGAACCTAGACTGAAAGAACATCTTTTCACTGGAAAGTTGCTATAGGAGAAAGAAACATGGACAATCACATGTTGGCTCTTAAACCTTTGCTCTGACACAACGCACACTGCTTCTGCCAACATTTTATTGACAAATAAGTCAGACAGTCACTATTACATTCTATAGGGTAGGGAAGTATAATCCTCCCACAGGGAGAAACAGAAAGGGAAAATGAAATACACAGCCAATAGAAATACATTCTACACTGCACTATTTGGGTACTAAATACTCAGTTCAACTCCTACATGCAAAACACACTTGTCTCCCTAAGGAGACAACCTGAAAATCCCTTGGTCACCACTGCAAGCTGAAATACAGGATGTCCAGGTGGGGTACAGTTTTCTCACCAGAGACCTAGGTGTTGCTTGTCTTGTGAACAAAACAATATTATCTATCCTCATATACCTGATATGCAATTGAGGAACAGAAAGAGAATAACTGCAATAACACTTCCCACATGAAAAGCAACTCCCAAGTTCTCATACAAATGTCTCTATTAGTCTCATAGGCCATTTTTTGCTCTGGTAATAAACATGTAGTTTCAAATCACCATAAATGGCTTATGACACTGAATATGAAATGGGATGCCAAGTAGAATATTTGGCAAATAGGATTGTGATCAACCACAACTAAAATATAGCACACCTTGTGACAATTTAATGGCTGAGAGCATGGTAGCTCAATGACATTACCTCATTCAAGGCTAGACAAATCTTTTTGACAAAAATCTATGTCCATCCCATTACATAATGCTTCAACTATATGAAGAAATATCAGTAGTTAAAAAAGAAGTTCCTGGGAGTCCTCTAGAATAAACTATAAAATGTTATTTTTTTTTTATTTATGATAGTCACACACATAGAGAGAGAGAGAGAGAGAGAGAGAGGCAGGCAGAGACACAGGCAGAGGGAGAAGCAGGCTCCATGCACCGGGAGCCCGATGTGGGATTCGATCCAGGGTCTCCAGGATCATGCCCTGAGCCAAAGGCAGGCGCTAAACCGCTGCGCCACCCAGGGATCCCAAACTATAAAATGTTATAATGTTAGTTGGAATTATCTAAATTTATATTATCACTCCTATTTTTTCTTCTAGTGTTTGGTGAGGTGTTGTTTGTATGCTTTGGCCTTACCTGAGTTGTACCTTCATGAAACTTCTATTTTCTTCACTTACCTCATTTTGTGTCAGAGCGTTAAAGAAAGTATCACATCCTCCCCAACAGGAGGAGATTGGAAGCACCAATCAATGAGAGTTCAGGAGGGTAAGGCTAGGAAAGTTTTATACTCAAAGAACAACTACTCCTCCCCACCCATAGGTTCCCATTTTAGTGCCAACTTTGGATATCAGCAGGTTTATTTTCACTTAGGATGGCTGTGGTGTTGCCAGGAAGGCATCAAAGAAAAACTGATCCTCTGTCACAGTTTTATCAGGGGACAGCTCTGATACTCACTCAAGGTATCAAAGATTTTTTTCACTTTCATCTTCTCCCCCAAACCAGAGGCTCTCGTTTGAACAATTTAATCTTCAACGGAAAATTAGTATCACCAGTTAAGTGGGCCTCTAGCCAAATCTAATTGGTCTATGGGAAACAAATGGCAAAGTTGAATAAAGATAACCTGGACTGTTCCTGTTTGTCAGCAAGGTTGTTTTCAAACAGTAACTGGAGTAAATGCTTCAGCTGCAGCTTACACTGAAGCTGATGCCAGCATGTGGCATGAGGGAAATGGAGCCAGCTTTCATGAGATCGTTGCAATGGCTGGATTCCATCTCCTAGTTCACAGCTCACTCTCCTTAGCACCAGCCTGTTGTTTTCATAGGACTTTACACTTGCTTCTCACTTCGATAGTATTTTCAAACCAAAAAAACACTTTCAAATCATTGTTTCTGCTTGAAAAAAGAACTGTGTTCTTGGTAAACCTAAACCCTTCTGTTTATATTCAGAAGAACAGGGACAAGTCATGAGCAAAGTACTCCTGAGCCCCACATGGAAGGTTCTTTCATGAAAATAGAATCAAGATTGGAGCAATAGCAGACCAGATCTCAGGTAAAATGTACAGGACTCCCTGCAAGGTTACTCCTGCTAGCCACCCTTGTATATAACAGAGCAAATTAGTTGAATGCGATTGTTTGCTGCTTTGTTTGTGTTGAAATTATTTATAGGCCTTCAAACCTAGGGTAAAAAGTCTCTCCTATGATGATGTATGAGCCCAATGGAAAAAAAAATATTTTTATGGCCTGTTTCATTCCTGTATGCTGGAAAATTATCTGCCAAAGATGAGTCCACTCTATGTCTCGGAAGAAAAAAAAACTCTTGTCCTGAGGGCATAAATTTATGCCAGAACACCAAAAACCTGTACACAGAGAATGTGTAATATTATTGGGTAAACAAAATAACCATCAAAAGGAAAATAGAACTATAAGAAGCAACGGAATGCAAATATTTTAACCCTATGAACCCAACTTCCATTGGTAACTACAAATTCAGCAGAGAGGTGGAGTCTAGGGTGGCACCCAGCAGATCTGCTGGAGACTGCACAGTGGTGAGGAAGGTGGGATATTGGAGTCAGGCCTTGGCTTTTGCCTGGGTGGCACAGATAACTGTTCTAGTGGAGCTGAAAACACACTCAGTAATGTGCAGTTCTTGATTTATGTGCTTAAGCAGGACACTTTCTAGATAGTGAACTGAACTAAGCTGGGGAAGGTGATGAAGGGATAGCAGAAAGTCTAGTTCAGCAGTGCCTTAATTTATATGTGCATCACAACCAACGGTTTTGTTTGCGTAACACTGAAGATCCCTGAAAACAAAAATTTTCTCTTCAGTCAGTTGGGGTAGAGGGGAGGGCACCAGGGTTCTGCATTTTTAACAAGTATTGCAAGTAATTCTGAAGTATACAGTCTAGTCTCCAGATGCATTAATACTGATTTTGGGTATTAGAAGTGAAGATACTTTCCACCTGCTTTAAAACCAAGAGGGTAGAATTTGTAGACAAGGTAGGGAAACCAGAGCAGATCATCGAATAGGAGGGGGCCAGAAAATGTAACTTAAAGTTCAAAGCAGGTGATTGGAAATTTGGAGGCAACTGCAAGACAGTAAGTAGAGCAGATGAGCAGGCTTTCCTCTTAAAGCACGTTGGTATTGCTAGGATCTCTTAGGTTAAATGTGCTGAGGAGGCTGATTGTATTGAAAACAGAGATTCAAAATGTGGCCACATTGAGATCACTTGGAGACTTTAAAAACAATGAGTCCTGTTTGCTGAAGTTCTGATTAAATTGGCTGCAGTTATGTCCTGGGCAAGGAGATTTTTGGATGATTTTGATGTGGATCAAGCTCTGGTTTAGAGGATCAACAAAAACATGGGCACCTTCGTTACATAATCTTGACAAGCACGTCTCAAATGTTATTGTGCATACAGCTCAGCTGGGCACTTGTTAACAAGCAGATTCTGATTCAGCCAGCCCTGAGTGGGCCTGAGATCCTTCATTTCTCACAGCTTCCAGGTGATACCCATGCTGCTCGCCCATGCACAACACATTGAGTAGCAAAGATAGGAAAGGATCCAGTCTCTCACTCTAGTGGGGTGAGAACTTGCTAGAAAAGCAATTCTCAGCTTTCACCCTAGACCTACCAAATCAGAAGCCTTAGGGAGCAGCGCTGTGTTTGAACAAGCCCTGCAGGAGGTTCTGCTGCATGCCCAAGTTTGAGAAGCTCTGCTCTGTTCCATAACATAACCATCTGTCACTATTTAACCTGGCTGAGCAGGGTCACCAACACTTCATTCTCTAAACATGACCAAACCTTCCCAGTGGGCCATGTGGGTTTTGGTTCTTTCTCCATCGTGACAATTAAAAGGACATTATTCTCACATGACCCCCAAATGGTAATGAATCCAGTGCACTATTCCTTGTTTAAGCACTGAGCCTCACAGGCTCTATTAAATGAGAGACTGAAAGCACTCTTCAGGTTCATTTCTGCCTCTGATAGCCTGTGATCCCACCACTCTCCAACTAGAGAGGCTGTGATGGCTTTAGTGCCTTTATCCCTGGATGCCACAAAGCCCACCCTATGCTGTATTGTTCCCATTGTTACACCCCTTTTAAAAGAACAAATGAGAGGACTAAAGGCATCAGCAAGCCTCAAATGCTGGGCAGCAGTCATGCAGCTCATGCAAACTCAGTAACCTCTAGTAGCTGGGCCCAGCTCACAGTGCATGGAGGTGCAGAGGCAGAAGTGTGCTGGGAAGCTTGGATTCCCTGCAGGGCCCTGAGTGGCAGGAAGCACCCTGAAACTAACAGGAACAAATGCAGATGAGTCCCTGAGAAATTGCCTTTCTGGCTCTTCAGCCTTTAATTTCACACTATGGGCCCTCTTTCATCCAGTAATGGAAAAAAGCTGAGAACATAGGATCCACACAGCCCAGTGAGGTAAGAGGATCAACCATCTTGGTTTGCCCAGGGACAGTCCCATTTTTGGCACTGAAAATCCCACATCCTCACAAACACCTCAGTCCCTAGGGAAAAGGCTGGTTGGCTACCCTAGATCACAGCTTTTTAATGTTAGCACAACTGATATTTTTGTCTGGATAGGTCTTTGTTGTAAGAGTCTGTCCTGTGTGTTATAGGATGGTCAGTAGCATCTCTGGCCTCTATCTACTAGTTAGAACTCCCCCAGTTGTAACTACCAAAGATGTTTCCTGACATTACCAAATGTTCCCTGGGGCCATAACCATCCCCAGCTGAGAGCCATTGCCCTAAATAAAAATGACTTTGTAATCTGAAACCTTACCAGGCAAGCACTTTTCAAATTTTAATATGTATAAGAATTACTTGGGGTTTTGGGGGTCCCTGGTGGCTAGTTCAGTCAGTAGAGCATGTGACTCTTTGATCTCTGGGTTGTGAGTTTGAGCCCCACATTAGTTGTAGAGATTGCTTAAGAAAAATAAAAATCTTAAAAAAAATTACTTGGGGTTTAGGATGAACATTTCTCCAAAGAATACTTACAAATGACCAGAGAATGCATGAAAAGACAATGTCATCAATAATTAGGGAAATGCAAATTAAAACCAAATTGAGACACCACTTCATATGATCTAGAATAGCTAAAATAAAAGAACAGACATAAATTATAAGCGTTGATAAGGGTGTAGAGCAACTAGAACACATATTTGTTGCTGGTGAGATTGTTAGCTCATGTAGCCATTTTGTTGTTGTTGTTGTTGTTTTTTTTCGTGTAGCCATTTTGAAAAGCAATTTGAGATGTCCTCAAAATGTTAAATATAAAGGTTTCATATAATCCTGCAATTTCATGCCTAGGTATGTACCCAAGAGAATTGAAAACATATGTCCAGACAAAATACTATACACCAATGTTCATAACAGCATTATTCACAAGAGCCAATAGGTGGAAACAATCCTAATGTCTATCAACTGATGAATGGATAAACAAATATGGTATATCCATGCAAAGGAATATTATGTAGCAATATTAAGAATAATGATACATAATGCATCATGATAAATCTTTAAAACCTGAAACTAAGAGACAGAAACCAGACATAAAAGACCCTCTTGTCTTATTTGATTAATAGCAAATGCCTAGAATAGACAAATTCATAGAAACAGTAAATCTGTGGTTGTCAGGGTCTAAGAACAAGGGAGGGGGAACAGTGTTTGGCTGTTAATAGGTAAGAGGTTTTTTCTGATAAAAGTGTCCTACAATTGGGTAGCAATGATGGTCATGCACTTTTGTAAATATACTAAAACCACTGAATTGTATATTTTGAATAGGTGAGTTTATGGCAGGTTAATTATACACCGATAAAGCTCCTACTAAAAAAATAATAAGGATCTTGTTAAAAATGTACATTCTGATTCAGTAAGTCTGGAGTGGGGCCTGATTTTTCTGGGGACCATCCTTAGAGAAAGAAATCCCTAGACCAGGGGCTCTCTCTGTTTCCTAACCAGAAGCATCAGAATTACTTGTGAATTTTGTCAGAAAATAGAAATTCTCAGACTTCATTCCAGACCTACTGAATCAGAGACTCTAGCAGCAAGGGCTAGCAATGTTTTAACAGACTCTCTAGGCCTTTCTGATGTGTGCCAATGTTTGAAAACCACTAATCATACCATCCCCACCATGATCATTGCATGGGAACATGCTTTGGGATAAACAATGAATTTTTACTGAGAAAATAATTATTTAGATTAATCCTTAAATAAATCCTTAAATAAGTTAATCCTTAAATAAATCCTTAAATCCAGGTTTGCCCCATAACATTTGGTTTATTATGTACTGTAAGAATCCATTAAAAGCTAAAATTATCCTGCTTCAAAAGTGTTAAGTAAAAAAGCACACATCACTTCTTTGCATATTACTTTGTGTATTTGTATTCAAACATCATACATATGATATCAACCAACAACATGTTGTTTCATGCTTGTCATGAAGAGGGAGAAGGAAATACATAGAGAATGAATGAAGAAAAGGAAAAGTGGAATTTTAGAGAGACATGAGGAATCAGATACAGTCTCTCCCTGGATTCTCAGCTCTGGCATCAGTGGACTGGAGACCAGATCATCGTGACCAGATCATCTTTTATGTGTGTGGCAGCTCAGTACTTGACTGTCCTTTTCACAGGAGGAAAAGAGACTGCCTATTTTTAATGCTATTTACACTGCTATTTTCATTACAAAACAAAATATATGTTTGTATGTTTTTGGTCTCTTTCCTAGGGAAGATTGGAACTGTAATACAAAGACCTAATCCTTGGGGACTCAATTCCACAGAGCCTAATACACCTGGAAGCTCAATAACAGTCATCCACACACCTAAGTACCCTCACAGCCTAAGTGAAACATACACTTCATTAAGTCATCCTAAGTTCTTTATTCACTAAAGAGGCTTCTCCTGGTCTGAAGAGTGAATATGCTCCTCTGCATCTCTGATTTATTTCAGAGAAGGGCTTTAGCTTTGGGAAGACATAGGTTTTTCTCAACTGATTATTGACTGACAGCCCCACAAATAGGATAGAACTTCATAATGCACAGCCCTGGCATCTAGCCTCATACCTTTTTCCCCTTCCTAGTCTCACGGCTCTCTGTGAAGCACCACAATGGGATTCATATTTTCCACTTCATCAGAATTCAAGCCCCATCATTTACAGAAGTTATGGTATGTAATGGTTTAGTGCCAAGCAGTGTTCTCCTTATAACCATTTCTGAGAGAAGATTCACATACCCCAGAATGGACCAGTTTACTTCCCAAGCAAATGCTTTCCTGTCCAATGAACTGACCTAATTTAAATACAAGTAGTAAGATTGTCTCATTCAAGACATGTCACTCTTCCTATTTTCCATGAGGCATCCATCTTCTTTAGACTCTGGCTAAGTACCAGAGTTTCCTTTAGAAACCATACCAAATTTAACTTTGCCAGTTATCTAAAATGTATCACCACTATATAACTCAAAATATTTCCATCATTATTATATTTTTATCCTCTTATTCAGTGTGTGATATTTATATTATAAAATCATTACATAATGTATTATTCCTCCTAATATGTCTCTATCATATACATACCTCCATCTTAATTAGTGATGCCATCATATACCCAGGTACTAAAGCATAAAATCTGGGGACCATTTTTCTGTCTCGTTTCTTGTTTCTACGGCCAACATCACCACCTTTTATAATCCTCTACCATCTTTTGCCTAAATATCTTTAATGGCCTACATAAAGCTCCTACTTTTGTCCCCTTTTAATTCATCCTCTAAAAAAGCAGTGGAGTGAGCTTTTAAAAATAACATACAGAGATCCCTCCCCATTTGAAAACTCTTCTATGGCTTCCCATTGTACTTAGAATAAAATTCACAATCTTTATGGTGAACAGCAAGATCTCAGAAGAGTTGTCTCTAACCACTGGTTTCCTGCTAATTATGGATCCAAAGACCACATGGGCCTTCTTTTCTATTTCTAAAACAAGTGTTCCCTATGAAAAGCCTTTACCTTCAGTGTCCCATCTCCATCAATACCATTCCCATAGTCCATACATGGCTTCTCATCCTTCATGGCTCCACCTAAAAGTCACTTCTTCAGAGGGATCTTCCATGACCGTTAAGCAATTAGGTATTTGCTATCACACCATACAGTTTTTTTCTTCATTACATTCTACAGGTGTTTTAAATATGTATTTGTTTACTTGTAAATATCCATTTTCCTGACCTTAATATATGCTCTACAGGGGAAGAAACTTATCAGTATATTTCACTATTTTATCTTCAGTGATTAGTACAAATAGCTTTCATAAAATAAGCTCTCAATAAATATGTATTTAATAAATAAATTAACATATATTTTTGTTCCACATACACTCCTAAAGAATAGGAGCCGGTCTATTTATTATTCAGCACTCCAAGGGTACTATAGTGCCACTCACATAAAAACACATGCTATTTAATGAACTGACATAAGGATCTCTCATTGAAGTTGTCTAGGCAATAACGTAAAGCCTAATTTTCGAAGCTCACTTCATTTCTTTGCTGTTCCTCTTTTTTTTTGAAAATTGTTATAAATACATGTTTTCTGCTGTTGCAAAATGGCTTACAATGTAGTTTGAGAAATAAAGAACTAGCTTATCTAAATCCTTCTTAATCTTCCTATGTGGTTAAAATGAAATAAGTATTATTAATATCATACACTTTAAAAAGGGATTAAGAACCTATTCGTTAGATGTGGTAGGTAAAAATATAAAAAAATCACCAATTTCTTTTTTCTTTCACCCTTGATCATAAGGTAAGCAGTTCAAAGGGACATTCTTTCTCAGGCTGATCATGGTCAGCTATGTGCAATGAAAGAAAACACTCTTAGACTCCATTTAATTGCTTTATGCATTTAGAGGAGGCATATTGTGAGAAAGTGAATTTGATTTCACAGCAGAGTAGGAGGGCCATGGTCTTCAACAGCACTCTCCCACCATCCACCCTTCCCAACTCTACCTCACACATTAACATTCCTGAATATCAAAGACTGGTTCTACTCTTTACTGATCCATCCTCAGAATAGGTGAGAGCTCACTTCTTCCTGACAAAATTCACTCCAAGACCCTATCAGAGGAGTCAGGGAAAGGTATATTTCCTATTAGTTCATCTGTCTTAATTTGCTTTGTAAGTTAGAATTTTACTAATTTCAGAATCCAAAACCTTCTCTGACAACAATTGAGTTGTCTAATATACATTTCTCTTAGATTTATAATACATTTTAAGCAAAAACATCATTGCTAAGACTCAAATAGTAGTAGGCAGCTTCTTTCCTAGCTCCAATGATTCCCTACTTCCTGGCATTCAGACCACTGTGTAACTCCTTCCCTTGAGTGCGAGCTGGACCAGTGGATTTCTTTTTTTAATGAACAGAGTACTGCAAAGGTTATGATCTATTACCTGCATGATCAGATTACAAAAGATGATGAACTTTTGTCCCCTTCCCTCCACCCCACCAGTTCTTTTATATGTTTGCTCTGATGAAGCAAACTAAAGATGCTCACATGGTGAAAAACTTAGGGAAAAAATAACCAGTGAGAACTCAATCCACTAGCTCTCAGAGAACCAAGTGAGTGGGCTTGTAAACTGATCTTTCTCCCGCTGAGCATTCAGATAAGACCACAGCCCCAGTTTGATTGCAACTTGTGAGAAACCCTAAAGCACAGGGGCTCACTAAGCTATGCTCAGATTCTTGACCCACAAAATCATGAGATAATAAATGGGTGCCATTTTAAGGAGGAAAATTTGGAGGTCAAGTTGATTCATAACAACAGAAAACTAGTATATATAAATAGTATGACATTTGACCTTTTTTTCAGGGGGGTAAAAATATAATATTCTATAGAGAAATTGCAAACATGGTTACATACTCAGGAGGAATTCAAGAAACATTTTATAATGATGTACACAATTCAAGGAAGCAGGTATAATTGTGATGAAGGAATGGATTGGAACATAATGGGCAATATGTACAGGAATAGAAATGGCTATAAAGATTTCTTTTCCCACAGATTTTCACTAAGTATCAAATGATACTCTGCTAATGCTATTTGCCTTTCCACTCCTGCCTTCTCTGCTATTCTGCCTCTCTATCCTGTTCCCTATCTTTTGAACCCCTGGTGATTCTAACTAATCTTTTATGCACTAATTAGCCCTAGTGACTTTTTGTTTTCTAGGAACTCTAAATGTGAATATGGGTCAAATGATGGGGTTGTACACACATCATCTGTAATTTGGCCCAAAAGAGCTTGAGAGGAGCAGGAATACTTCTCCAAAGGGAAAAATGGAATTAGGTCACCTCTTAGATGTCTATGATGAAAGTTCTGTTAGTTCTGTTAGTCACTTTTGCTTACCCATGCTTTGGAGTTGTTATGCTAGAAAAATGTAAGAAAGTATTCCTTATCTGAAAAGTTAATTTGCTGATTTCTGTTTTTTGGAGAAAGGGACTGAAAGAAAAGTTAAATTTGGCTAAGGTCTTCTCTAAGGTCAACTAGAAGAACACTAGCATACTTTTGGGGGTAATTTAAGATGTAGCATACTTGGCCAAATAAAGCAGTAAGTGGATTTTGAAGATGCTACACAGGCATAGTTAATGGATAAATCAGATATATGATGCTTTGTGTCACTTCAATTTCTACCATGCTTATTTGGTACGCTTCCTTCCCCCCTTGCCTTTTGAAGAGTAGGGAGTTTCCAAAGAGCCTGAAATACAAGTCAGAAAGTTTTGACTTGCAAAGAACATGGGGACTTTACCAAGGAGTCTGACTTTTCAAAGACTGGGTCAATTTGCAAAATCCATTGTCCTCAAAGCAGGGAAGTCAAAAGGACCCAAGTTTGCAGAGTTCTGATCTCCACTCTGATATTGATTTTTTTACATGGCCTGTGGCCAGATGTTGAACCTCCCATGGTTTCTTTTCCTACTTATCTGTGAAATGGAGATGAAAATTCTGAGCCTCAAAGTGATTCAGTGGGAATTAAATAATAGCTTAAAGCCCTTTGAAAGGGTGAAGTGATAAGTGTTTCCTTTTAGCTTCTATCAGATGTTATACAATTTTCCACTTAGGTGAAAATTAACTTCAAACATATCAAACTTCAGTTTTGACCTAATCACCTGTTGTTGTAGGTTCTGAAAAATCAATTGTGGGATGTCTGAAACAGCAAATTATGAGTGGCCACACTGAAAGCTCATATCCAGAGTAGCCTAGGATAAAACCATGCCTTTGAAGGCATCCTCTCCTCTGGACCCTCTTGCAACTCTTATCCTCCCAAGCAGATAGTATATGGAATCTCACTGAAATTTAAAATTTTAAATCTCACTGTATTATCCTTCTTGTCATTTAATTGCTTCCAGACAAATATAGAATATTTATTTTGAATTTTTCATTAACATAAAATAAAACAAGGGCAAGTATGTTTTCAATTAGCATTTTTCTTCTTCAAATGACTGTTGTATTTACAGTGTTAAATAATTCCTGCTCAGCAGGCCAAGTAAATTCTTTAGATGCCAGAAAACAACCACAGGCAAATTCTGAAAAGAGCTAGGAGGACTTTGAGAGCAAGATAAAGTTCTGACATGTCACAAAAGCAGTAGAGCATAGTAGGTCACATTTAGACTCCAGAATCAGCCCAAACCTCAGACCATTCAGGTATAGGCAGTATATACTTGGACAAAGAAAACTAGTATTTTTATTTTATTTTCTATAGTTTCCTTGTGTCATAAATATGCCATATTTGCCGTCATATCTGAGGCCCCTAACACATAGTTTGGGCTTGGTAAGTATTTGCAGACTAGATTACATTAATATAAAGAAAGGACTGTCCACTTCATAACATTCTTAGGATAAACTGAACTAATTTATACCCCCATGAAGGGCATCCTAGAGTTGACACCACATTGAGAACCAGAAAAGGGAAAGATGGCTCTCCAAGTGTTTCCCAAGGGAAGTTTAATAAGAATTTACTTCACTGGGATTTAGAAGAATCTTCTACTTAGAAAGCATAGCAACAGATGCAGAATTGTTGAAGAAATCATCTGCCCAATTAGAGGACACGACGTGGTTCCTTTCAAGCCAATTTGCTTAGGGAAGTACAAATCTCTTCTTGCACAGGAGCAGAATTACATTATCCTTGGCCTCACATAAGCTCAAGTATGTGCCAAGGCTGCCCAAAGCCCTCTGCTGGCCTAATACTTTGATGATAGAGAATGAGTTCAATGTGCCTACAATGCCGATGTAATGTATGATGTACAATTGACTCTTTGTTCAAAGAGGCTCCAGCTTTCAGCCCGAGAATAAGGTAGGTTGAAAAGGACAGTGTCATCTTGAAACAAACTCAAAGCTATCATTCTGTGGCTGCTATCAAAAATGAGCTTAGAATTTAGACTTATTAATGATGAAAATTATGCCAAAACCTCTAATCCTAAATTCGTTCTATACCAAGAATTGGGCAGTCTTGTATAATTTCCTTTAACTCATTTTTAAGTTTTCTTCCAAGTGTTCAGTGATTTATTATCAAATCTGTATTTTGTTTCCATAATGGCTTTGGGAAATAATTGCCTGAAAATACAGATGCAATTTTAAATAGGAGAGCCAATATATTCCTAGGGACCCACTCATATACAAAAGAGCAGTGTAGGGTAATAAATATAGGAAAAAGCTTCAGTGGGCAGTCAAGAGACCTGGGTATGAGTCCTTGCATTGCCTTATCTAGCTAGAGGTCTTTAGGAAGTTTATTATACTTTTGGATATTGGTTATCTCATGGGAAAAATGAAAAGGCTGTGTTACCAGGTCTCTAAATTGACCAGATGATTGCTACTGTTTCCTCCAAGCTGTTCCTAATAACCCTCACTCACCAAGGGGACATTTGCTTTATGCTATAAAAATTATTTTCCAGAGAAGTCTATATTTCATCTTCATGCTCATTTCTGAAGCAACACAAAAATTTAAGAATGGAATTCCTGCTGTCTTCCTAAAAGATGAGGTGATAATATAGCAAGTACCTGAAGAAAGAAACCCAAAAATGTGTGAAGGAGGTGGCCAGAAAAAAATGCCTAATATGCTGGGGCTATAGAGTGATCTTTTAAGGTTTCCTACAGTGCCTCCTAATTAGTTCCTCACACAGTTTATCCCCTATTGTCCAGGACCTTCCCTCTGAATAGGAGCTGTATAGAGTATCAAGGACACTGGGTCATATATCCCCTATCTGACACTATCAGCATGAACTCACCTGGAAGGAGAACATGAGTGTTCTAACTTATCGGGTTCCTATCAGGGTTGGAAGTGGCAGTTTATACAGAAGTGTTTACACTTGGCCAGGAAAACAAACAATCACAAGAAAGGGCCAATACATTTAAATCTAAATAGAGTGGATTCTGTTCCTATTACCACATGTAAACTGCAACTTGTACCATAAGAGTTTCAGGCAGCATTAATTTAATTGGAAGGAGAGGGAAGAAGTTCAATCCCTGTCCCACAGCCCTTTTGTAAAGAAGACCAAATAACGTTTGGTCCCGAAAATATTGGCAATTCTATAGTGGGAGTGGGACAGAGATGGGGGAGTAATTCTGATACCTAACGTTCTGAAGTTATATTTCCAGACATGGCAGTCTGGGAGTATTTGCTTAGATTTTCTTAAAGACAGTATAAATGATGTTCCTAGATATATAGATCATACATCTAGGATTTATGGCAGTAAAAATAATTTTTAAAATTTTCATAACAGTTTTGATGAGACTCATGAATCTCAAATAAGCCATTCTGAACCTCATCACATACTGCTGTGGATTTGCACTGGAATAGAAAAATCTTTCTCCATATTTTCAGATCTCAATTTCCTCTAAGATCATTTATTATATAATATTCATAGTCTCTATAAATTGTCTCTTCAAATTCTGGTAGACTTATTGTACCTTCAGGAACCTTCAAAATAAGCCACATTTTGCATGTAAAGAATGGTTCGATGTATTTATCCAGTTTTATAACTTAAGAAAGGTTGACAGTGATTAGTCTAATCATGAAAAGTTTTCAAAGTTTATTAATTTGTGTTCAAAGGATCATTAGATTTTTTTTTCAATGATCCAGGTGAGTACAGAGGGGCATGCTTTTGGAATTAGAAGTTGACATACAGCAGAGGCACTAGACCTATAATATAACTGTCAAAACAAAGTAGCCACAGGTGAGACAAGTAGAAACGGTGGTATCTGTGAGTTCCAAAATGGGGGAGGGGGGTCAGAATAGGTTGACAGAGGAATTTCACAGAGGAAGACATAACAACAAAAAAATGAACAATATTCAAAAATGGAGATAGACAATTTTGGTTCATGTAACAGCTATTCTGGTTGCTCAAATACACATATGGCTAACTTCTTGTGTCATCAAGAATTGGTATCTCATGTCCACTCTCACCACTTCTATTCAACATAGTATAGAAGTCCTGGCCTCAGCAATCAGGCTACAAAAAGAAATAAAAGGCATTCAAATTGGCAAAGAAGAAGTCAAACTCTCCCTCTTCGCCAATGACATGATACTATACATAGAAAACCCAAAAGACTCCACCCCAAGATTGCTAGAGTTCATACAGCAATTTGGCAGTGTGGCAGGATACAAAATCAATGCCCACAAGTCAGTGGCATTTCTATACACTAACAATGAGACTGAAGAAAGAGAAATTAAGGAGTCAATCCTATTTACAATTGCACCCAAAAGCATAAGATACCTAGGAATAAACCTAATCAAAGAGGTAAAGGATCTATACCCTAAAAACTGTAGAACACTTCTGAAAGAAACTGAGGAAGACACAAAGAGATGGAAAAATATTCCATGCTCATGGATTGGCAGAATTAATATTGTGAAAATGTCAATGTTACCCAGGGCAATTTACACGTTTAATGCAATCCCTGTCAAAATACATGGACTTTCTTCAGAGAGTTAGAACAAATTATTTTAAGATTTGTGTGGAATCAGAAAAGACCCCGAATAGCCAGGGGAATTTTAAAAAAGAAAACCATATCTGGGGGCATCACAATGCCAGATTTCAGGTTGTACTACAAAGCTGTGGTCATCAAGACAGTGTGGTACTGGCACAAAAACAGACACATAGATCAATGGAACAGAATAGAGAATCCAGAAGTGGACCCTCAACTTTATGGTCAACTAATATTCGATAAAGGAAGAAAGACTATCCACTGGAAGAAAGACAGTCTCTTCAATAAATGGTGCTGGGAAAATTGGACAGCCACGTGCAGAAGAATGAAACTAGACCATTCTCTCACACCATACACAAACATACACTCAAAATGGATGAAAGATCTAAATGTGAGACAAGATTCCATCAAAATCCTAGAGGAGAACACAGGCAACACCCTTTTTGAACTCGGCCACAGTAACTTCTTGCAAGATACATCCATGAAGGCAAGAGAAACAAAAGCAAAAATGAATTATTGAGACTTCATCAAGATAAGAAGCTTCTGCACAGCAAAAGAAACAGTCAACAAAACTGAAAGACAACCTACAGAATGGGAGAAGATATTTGCAAATGACCTATCAGATAAAGGGCTAGTATCCAAGATCCATAAAGAACTTATTAAACTCAACAGGAAAGAAACAAACAATCCAATCATGAAATGGGCAAAAGACATGAAGAGAAATCTCACAGAGGAAGACATAGACATGGCCAACAAGCACATGAGAAAATGCTCCGCATCACCAGCCATCAGGGAAATACAAATCACAACCACAATGAGATACCACCTCACACCAGTGAGAATGGGGCAAATTAACAAGACAGGAAACAACAAATGTTGGAGAGGATGTGGAGAAAAGGGAACCCTCTTGCACTGTTGGTGGGAATGTGAACTGGTACAGCCACTCTGGAAAACTGTGTGGAGGTTCCTCAAAGAGTTAAAAATAGATCTGCCCTACGACCCGGCAATTGCACTGCTGGGGATTTACCCCAAAGATACAGATGCAGTGAAATGCCAGGACACCTGCACTCCAATGTTTATAGCAGCAATGTCCACAATAGCCAAACTGTGGAAGGAACCTCGGTGTCCATCAAAAGATGAATGGAAAAAGAAGATCTGGTATATGTATACAATGGAATATTACTCAGCCATTAGAAACAACAAATACCCACTATTTGCTTCGACACGGAGGGACCTGGAGAGTATTGTCTGAGTGAAATAAGTCAATCAGAAAAGGACAAACTTTATATGGTCTCATTCATTTGAGGAATATAAAAATTAGTGAAAGGGATTAAAGGGAAAGGAGAGAAAATGAGTGAAAATATCAGTGAGGATGACAAAACATGAGAGACTCCTAACTCTGGGAAATGAACAGGGGTAGTGGGCAGAGGGTTGGGGTGACTGGGTGATGGGCACTAAGGGGGCACTTGGAGGGATGAGCACTGGGTGTTATGCTATATGTTGGCAAATTGAACTCCAATAAAAAAAGAAAGAGTTGGTATCCCAAATGGTTCAATAGAAATCATGACCTGAGAGCTCAAAATCTGTAGATCCCATAGATTCAGACTTATCTGAACATGCTTTAAATAATTATTTAAGTGGGCCCATCAAATCTGTGGACATAAACAATGAAGAGACCTTATGGGAAATAACTTACCCAAAGGGAAGAGAGTAAAAAAAACCACATTTAACTCACTGTCAGTGGTTTCTGATTGAAGCAGAGGGCCAGTTTTGAAACTGAATAATACACTCAAGTCAAGTTGGCCCTTAGGGTAGTTCCTGTGGCTCATTACTCAGAGTTTTGAGAAGAGACTGCCACAAGAAACAAAAGAGAGAATTCTAGAATGGCATGTCAAGCACACAAAAATATCTACAGGAAATTGGGAGCAGCGGGGCTTTGTGAGCTTGTTAATCAAATGAAAAGGGAGATCATTTGCCCCACTTCAGTGTGAGAGAATGTAAGCAACAAGAGATTGAAAAGTACCTCATTCTTTGGAATAGAAGAAAGGCAGAAGATCTTGTATGTACAGGTGGAAACATTCCCTAGAGAGCTTGGAAGGAATGAGCCACCTGCCAACATCAGAAACAAAGCAGCAGCACTGAGGATACCACCAGTGTGCTGGGATGGCCTTATCCTTTAGAATATGACAGATTGAGTTGATCAATCAAGTCTTTTTCTATTGCAAGCAGCAGACACCCACTCAGACCAGCCTAGTGGAAAAGAGGGATGCATTGGCAACTCTAAGGATAACTCATGAAATAGAGAGGAAGTACCACCAACATTACTTACTAGATCAAAAAAATCAAAGACTTCAGAAGGCAATTTTCCTCTGTTTTACACTATACTTTTTCATTCTTTTTGCAAACTGGCCATTTCTAGCTCATCAGCAATATTGTGGAAGATGGTTACTACTTTGTTTCACATCAATTTGAGTTCCAGAGTCTTAATGCACCATCATCCCAGTCCCCCAAATAAAAATTCCTGTGATGGAAAATCTAATTGTGAGTGCAGGTACTCCAACAAATATTCACCATACAGATATTTCCTATACTGGTTTCTCCCAGTACTAGTTAGGAGAAAATTATGGACGAGGGGAGGGACTAGAGGTTTTGCCATTCTGTTGGAGATGTCTGAGACTAAAACTAATTAATGTGACACTCTTATGTGTTCTAGAATGACAGTGCCACAGAAATACGTGCCACAATATAAGGTCCAGTAAAGGTAGAAAGATCATTAAAATTTTCCCTTTTTATTATTATGAGTCAAAGAAGAAATATGATACCAGCTTTGGAAAAGTCTAATTATTATTCAAATATTGAAATGTTAAACCGGGAATGAATATCAGATTCAACACTAAGCAATCATGCCATGGTCCACTTGTGTCCAAGACATTCATAATCAAAGGCCTACTCTACATACATTTGACCATCCCTCCCATATTTTAGATATAAGCTTCAGTGTCTTTTTTTAAATGTCAAACATTATAAATATAATAGTTCAAGGGGTTGTCTACCATGGCCATTCTAGTAGTGGCAAGAAAAGGTTCACATTTTAAGTTTAGGAATATATATTACAAAACTATTCCATAAAATCAAACTCATTTTTTTCCAAACATAGATTTTTTAAAAATATACAGATCATACATAGTGGGGAAAATATATGATGAGTAATATATATATTTTTTTTCCTACCACGGTCTAAAATATCATAACCATTTTCCACTAAATATTGTCTAAGTACTCTAGTACTGCATGAATAAAACCTCAAACTTTAGGAAGATTTCCTCTATCCTGTGTGGAAGCATTTTGAAAACTCTGTGCTTACTCCAAAGAGGCAGCTAAAATTGTCAATATTTCAGTATATTTCTTTTTCACTTTATTTTTCTTGCTAGTCAATAACATTAAAAATATTTTATCAGAAGTATAAGGGAGAAATAAAAATTAATACATATGCTCATCATAACCACAAAGATATGAGCGGGCAGCTGAGAAAGGCAAATGTGCCTTCCATTGAGTTCCAAGGTTTATGCCAATCTCTAAAATGGTGATGAGCCATGACACTTTGGACAGACTTATTTGGGGGCCCTCCCAACCTCAACCACTAGACGTACCCAGTCTTGGTAACATGCAGTTACCATATCTCTGGTCTCTGCTTGGAGAAAAGAAATGCTTCAGCCCAAAATTGTTTTTTCTCCCTAATACTTACTGCAAGAGCACCTACATGCTGGTAAAATAGAACTGTGGTTTATAATTTACTCTGTAATATGAATAATTACCCAAATATGGTAGTTAGAAGGATTTTCCCCTCTTTTCAAAATAAAAACCCACATCTTGTCCCAATATTTTTAGCTCCACTTTACTACTTGGAACCAATTTTTCAAAAGTGCACATCATCATAGTCATTTACTTCACCCATTTAGTGAGCTGCAATAATTTCTGCAGCTTCTTTGAAAAATAAACCACATTTAATGGCCAAACTAAACATTATAAAGCCTTCACACATCTGAAGGACGGCATGGTAAGTCTCCACTAGATTGAAGAGGACGTTCATGTCCCATTCAGAAGGATTCCTAATGCATTCTTCATTATCATTCCAGTCACTCATTGAGTTCCATTATAACTTATATTGATTCTATTTTCAGAGAGAGTCTGGGGATGAGACAAAGAAGTAATTAAGTAGTTTTTCAAAGGATAACCACTGCCACCTAAAATCATTAAAGGAAAATAAAATACCTACCATCCTCTACCATATCAAAAAGAATTCATAGTGCTTAAAGAGTCAACTTCTGAAACATTAAAATCTAGAAAACGTGGAGAATTTGGAAGCATAACTAACTGAAATTAACTGTTTTTAAGCATGTCTGTAGATAGATAGTCATGATTTGGTGTGAATTCACATGTCTTGGATATCAGTTATGTTCCAAGAATAGCTGCAGCTTTGTGCCTCATCCTTGAAAACGTATACTTTAAAAATTAATGTCCTGTATAAATACTATATGCACTTTGGGCATATTCCTATGTTAAGTCATTGCTTTGTAGAAAATTGGTGTTTGTTTCAAAGCACTCAAATAAGGTCAGTTTAAGGAATCAAAAAAAAAAAAAAAAGTAGCTCTGCCTAAAAAAAAAATGGTAAGGTGGGCAACCTCTGTTTTAAATAGAAAATTTAAATATGACCCTTGCCTCTGGTACTTTAATTCAAGTAATTGATGTGATATGCATGTGGCAATGAAATGTATAAACAGGAGTGGTAAAAATTTACAAGCTGTTAAAAATGTGTGTAGTCAGATAAGTTAAAAGTCATCCATGCTTTGTGTTCTACAAGAGTACCTACCCGACCCAGAAGCAAACCAGCTCAGAATAAGTCACATATGATCCTTCAGCAAATTAAATATGGTTGGCTCTCTGTAGGCCAGTAGGTTTCAGGTTACATTTCCTGTAAATGTGGGTAATAATTTACAAAACTGACAACATTGTTTTTTATAAAAGAGGATGGTGGGTCTCTTTATCTAATCAGGACTAGAGGCAAATTTAGTATTCAATCAAGCTATTCATGCTTTAATCCTAAGAATGCACAACTGAAAAAAAAATCTCTTAGATGACTGTTCAGTGATTTTCAAACTATATTCTTTGGATGTGTGTCAGAGGCCCTGGGGGCAGAAACAGAGAAGTGGAGGTAGTTAGAATAGATATATTTCCTGTACCATTATTCAAACAAGAACAATCACTCCAATAGTGGGCTTCTGTACAAGATAATAAAGAAAAAAATGCTCATGCTGAAAACAAGTTTGAAAATCCATTTTTATTATCTTACAGATGAAACCTTTTGGTTCTGGAGGAAAGAATTTGCACAGGCCTATTAAATTATTAGAAGGAGGATCAGAAAGAGAACCTGATCCTAGGTCACACAGAGAACTGCGATAGTTGAAGGTGTATGCATGTTACCCTTCAGGGTCTGATCATCTTCATTTGCAGGGTCATTCTTTTAACTCCTAGGATATAGTGATTCCCACTCAAATCCTCCCATTGCTTACAATATTCTTTGTTTTATTTTAAATTTTGTTCTGTGAATAATTTTAATTCCACATGCTACAAAAAAGACTGAATTCTGACTGATAAATTTGCATTGACAATTCATGTAATTTCAAAAAATTAGGCAATTCTATCACATTTCTAGTACTTAATATCTCTCTCTTTCTCTCCCTCTCTGCCTCTGTGTCTCTCACTCTTTCACATACACATACACACGTACTTTATAATTTCATTACTCTCCTATGCTGCTTTCATGTTATGCTGATAATATGAACCTGAATAAGAAATTAATATACTGCAAAGGTGGAGGGTATGAGCACCTACATAGAAAGCATTTGTACACTTCCTCCTAAGAGGTCCCTGAAAATGACTTAACATATCTTAGGGAAATCACGCCGCTCCAGGATCCTACCCAGTCTTGAAGTTTCAAAATATCATATTAACGTTAGGTTATCTTTCCAGTATGGGCTTATGTTAAATCAACTCAAATGAAAAATAAATTTTCTGGAGTTTAAACAATTGAATTTACATAGCCGGGCTCTATTTCTAGCATGCAGACTCACAGTGGAAGTATAATCATAATCAGTTTGCCATTTTATTAACTAAAATATGGAAAAACAGATTGCCTTGCAGATAAGCTCAAATATTTTTGTATTCTATGAATCATGGCTGCCAAGTGGACACTCTACAGACACAGGACTATGAATCTTTGTCCATATCTTTCTTGTTACTTTATAATGGAGTTTCTTCTACGTATTCATCTTGTCTACATGACAGTGCAGTGGAAATGGTTGGATCGAGTCAGCTCCTCAGCCACAGACCTAACAGTACCTCAATCATAGTGTACTCAGTCCATGTCACTGAATGAGGCAGTGGTAGAAAAGTTGGTTTGAAAGCTAGAATGGTTAAAAATAAAGAAGGTGTCAGTCTGAGTGAGAGAAAAATGGTAAGAGACTTAAAAATCATTTTGCTCATCATGTATTACAGGACATAACTAAGCAAAAATCTTAGGCAAAAAGTGATTCTTCGGTCACATTTACTTCATATCCCTGGTCAAAATCTAGATCACAGGAACTGTGGCATTTTTAAATTGGAACATGTGCTGAGTATCTTCTTCATGTACCTCCCTATCACATCAGTTCTCCACTATACTGTGCCAGGATTTTGGTTTGGGTGAAGCCAATAGAAAAAAAAACAAACAGGAGATTGGAGGAGGGGAGAGGAAGTGAAGCCATCCTATTCAATCCTGGGCTCTCCAGGCTATTTCTCAATACCAAAAGTCTCTGTTGCTGTCAAGCCACCCTCTCTCTACACGCATTTCTCTGTTTCCAGGTTCTAGCAGGTACACTCCTTGCTCCTGTTTAGGGGAAATATCACTCTTCCTTTACTAGCTCACAGGGAACTCCACGATCTCTTGTTGTTCTCTCTTACCTGAACATACCTTTCCTTCCTTCCTTCCTCTTCCTTCCTTCCTTCCTTCCTTTCATTTTATGTTTCTTTAATTTTATTTAAATTCAATTAATTAATATATAATGTATTATTGGTTTCAGAAGTAGAGGTCACTGATTCATCAGTCTTTATATAACACCCAGCGCTTGATTACATCAGGTGCCCTCCTTAACGTCCATCACCCAGTTACCCCATTCTCCACACCCACCTCCAACGACCCTCATTTTGTCTCCTATGATTGAGAGTCTCTTATGGTTTGTCTCCCTCTCTTATTTCATCTTGTTTTATGTTTTCCTCTCTTTCCATATGATCCTCTGTTTTGTTTCTTAAATTCCACACTTGAGTGAGGGTAAAGAAGATGTGGTGTAATGGAATACCACTCAGCCATCAAAAATGAGGTCTTGCCATTTACATTGATGTGGATGGAACTAGAGGATATCACGCTAAGCAAATAAGTCAATCAGAGAAAGACAATTGTCATATGATCTCATTCATATGCACATACGTTTACAGATGGATTTAAAAAAAAAACACTTTTCAAAGAACTCAGTTCCTATACACCATCACCTTCCTACTGGGACCCCAACCCACTGTAGGATCAAGAAAATAATTGTACAAAAATTTTGCATGTAGGAAATGGTAATCAGGCCATTTCATTAATATGGCCCATAAGACATTCAATGCTTGGGGGATTGCTTTGCCATGTTTCGTATTTTATACTTTTGGGTACTGTGACCCATTTTCTCACTATTAAACTTTGAAATTTGGAGAAATAAGACACACTGGGTAGGAATTATAGATTTGTTAGAGATAATATCCATGGCATTACTTTAAAATATGACAACCTAGGCCTGGAAATAACTCACAAAGGTTGAGGATATCTTGGTAAGGGATACAAGGAAAACTAACTTTTTTTCCTTTGAGATAAGTAGGTCACAAAACCATTAAATCAGTTAACTCATGATATTCCCTAAAACTGAAATAGTCTCTAAGGCTTGGGAGAAGTTGAGATTCTACATCTACCACAAAAGTTGCCCTTTTATGTTTGACTACTGACCATAATTAAACTTTTGTATATTCAGAAGATAATGCAATCCTTAAGGCCATTTTAATGTATATTTTTGTAATAATTAAATATAACCACAAATCAATTATAGCTACTGTACATGGTTGTGTTTTAAGAAGTTTTTAAAAGTATATCTCATTTGGTGCTATATTAAAATAGAGTGAAATTGGGTATTATTTATTTAGAGAAAGCTTTGACTTTCTCTAGTCTCTCCAAAGCAAATTGGAATCAACTTGCAGATTCTGTTGTGTTTTATAACAGGGCACACTATTGTCCCAAATTCTGGCATATGTTTTGAAAAAGACTTTTTGCCACTCTGGCAACAATTGAAATTTAGAGAGTAAAAGAATACTTGCTTAGCATGCTGAAATTGCTAATCCTGCAATCTCAGCACCAGAGATCTGTCTACAATAGAGCAACCTGATGTTTTAGTTTTTTCCCCTAGTGTGGAAAGAAGGAAAAGAAAAATCTAACTATATGCAGTGAAATAAAAATGGAGAAAAAGCAGATAGAAAATTTCAAAGGATTGAAAAATAGAATCAAAAGTGTGCAGTTAAAAGCAAATTATTGAAATAACAAATCTATTACAATCAAAAGGAATAAAATCTTACCCTTCCCAAACCCCAGGGCATAGATTTCACAATGAAAAATGATCTATTTTTTTTAACAGGAATGAAATGGGAGCTTGATTTTCAAAAATGAAAAGAAAACAGATGATTGTAAATACAAGTAACTAAGGTCATCTAGAGAAAAAAATTTTACTGTATTTCATTCTGTTATGTATTGTATGTGGAACTTTATCAACTCCTAAATCACATATCCAATGAAACCAAAGACAAACCCAACTATAAGATTCTTACGAAAAACTGTATGTTGAAAATAGCCTCTTAGGAAAGTTCAAAGCTTTTTCTCTACCTGACTTTACTGAACCTCCTCTCTTTTTCCCTACGTATAGAGAAAGGAAGGAAGGAAGGAAGGAAGGAAGGAAGGAAGGAAGGAAGGAAGGAAGGGAGGGAGGGAGGGAGGGAGGGAGGGAGGGAGGAGGAGGAGGAGGAAGGAAGGAAGGAAGGAAGGAAAGAAGGAAGGAAGGAGGGAGGGGAGGAAGGAAGGAAGGAGGGAAGGGAGGAAAGGTGGTTGCAGTAGGTTCACCAGATCTAAGAAGATTACATTTTTTACAGGGTTAATGAAGAGAAAATTGATGGCATGATAGTAAAATATTGTAAGCCCACATATGCACTGGTGTTCTCTAGCTCTTTCTGTCTCTCTCTTTCTGCCATGCTCTCTAACACACTCACTCACTCACTCACTTCCGCCTCCCTCACTCCATTTCCCTCTCAGCTGGCATCTGATGCCAGGAGCTATCACCCTGACCTATAAGGGCCTATAGCATAAGGCCCAGGCTAGCTCCCATTATAAACTGCTGACAAATAGGTTGTTTCTGGCACCAGTGCCCTTTTCTGACAATGAGGAGGAACAATCTATAATTCACTTGTAGGCTTTGTACTGGAAGTATCCAGAGCAATACTTAAGCTCCAGTAACCCACCCATAGTTCTTGTAGGTAATCTCTCTGTGGAGTTTGAGCATCTCAGTAGGGATAGGTTTCAAAGATTAGGGCCAAAGCCTCAGCAGAAAATAGTGTTACTTTGCCTCATTATAAAAAGTTCCTTTATAGATCCTCAGGGTTTTTGGATTTGTTAGTTTCTCATGTCTTCACATGATCTGAATATTGCTGTGTCCCCTGGAAAAATACTAAAATACCATCATTTTCTTACGAGTCATGAAGTCTTCTTTTGCATAAAATGACAGTTTTGAAGAAAAGAAAAACAATTCTTAACAGCAAATATGACTAGAGTGAACAAGTGTGAATGGCCCGTGCCCTTTCCTGGGCAGTAGTTTTGCTAGATAGCAGTTACTGTATCAATTAGTGAGATCTTGTTTTTAGAAAGACTTTGAGGAATGCTTGGGTGGCTCAGTCAGCAGAGCACTGGGCTCCTGATTTTGGTTCAGGTCATGATTTCCGGGTCCTGGGATAGAGACCTGCATTGTGCTCCTTGCACAGTGGGGCATCTGCTTGAGGATTCTTCCTTTGCCCCTGCCCCTCCCCCTACTTGCATGTTCTTGCTCTCTCTCTCTCTCCAATAAATAAATAAATAAATAAATAAATAAATAAAGACTTAGAAGTGAGGGGCACCTGTGTGGCTCAGTCAGTTAAGCAGCTGGTCTTGATTTCAGCCTAGGTCATGATCTCAGGGTCCTGGGATAGAGCCCTTCATTGAACTCTGTGCACAATGGGGAGTCTGCTTGAGAATTCTCTCCTTTTACTCTTCCCCCCACTTGCACTTGCTTTCTCTCAATTAAATAAATAAATCTTTTTTAAAAAGACTTTGAAGTGATATAACAAAGTTCTTCCACTTGCTTACTGTTTTATCACAATAGACTGTTAATAATGATGAGGCTGTGCTCTAGTTCAACCTGGTACAATACAATCCCATTATTTTTTTTTTTTTTATTTTTTTTATTTTTATTTTTTTTTTTTTTAATACAATCCCATTAAAAGGCTATTTACTTTGTACTTGAAAAAGGTGAAGAGCTGGTGCCCTCTCAATTTCAGAAATAAAACAATAAAGGCTATTATATATTTGCCATTGTTTACATTCAAAATTTTTAGGGAGGATGGATTTTGACTGTAACTTTATCTATTTTATTTTCCACGTCACACCCTGCAACAAACACAAAAACTATTAGGCTCTCCTTCTGCTGAACTAATTTCTCTATCTATTGCACTTTTACTCAGGAAAAGATTAATAATCATGTTTTCAAAGTAATGCTGCCCACTGTGAAATTTATTCTCCTGCCATTTCTAAAAAAAGATGCATGCCACAGAAAAGCTCCTGCCTGACTTACAGCTAATTCAGAAAATAACTATCCTGACACTACAATTCTTCCCTGTGAAAATGAAATGGATAAAAAGGATTGGGTTTTAATGCACACTTAAATGCATTAGCAGTACTAGTAAAACATGACAGAATTTAAAATATAATTATATCTGAAAAACATTCAAGTTGAAAACTTCTTACACTGATTCTATTCTAAGCAACATAGAAAAGTAACCGCATAATGAATAATGAATTTGAGGGACAAAAATCACATATCTCAAAGAATCATCAAGGTTTCATATTCAACATCCAAGACAAAAAACTACCTTGTAAATAAAAATAATTTGGTACTATGAACTTCTACACATAGTTCTAGGAATGAAATAATCTAGTTTGCTTTTAAGATCACTGGAAGGGGGGATGCCTGGCTGGCTCAGCAGTTGAACACCTGCCTTTGGCCCAGGGCGTGATCCTGGAGTCCCGGGATTGAGTCCCACATCGGGCTCCCTGCATGGAGCCTGCTTCTCTCCCTCTAACTATGTATCTGCCTTCTCTCTCTCTATGTCTCTCATGAATAAATAAATAAATAAATAAATAAATAAATAAATAAAATCTTTTAAAAAATCACTGGAAGTGTATGTATGTTTTTTTCCATAAAAATAGTTACAAAGAGAATAATACTTAAGTACTGTGACTGAAAATATTTGCCTTTTTTTTTTAATCATTATTTATTTGAGAGAGAGAGAGTACAAGCAGGGGAGGGAGGCAGACAGAGAAGCAGACTCCCTGCTGAGCAGGGAGTCCACCCTCATGGCTCAATCCCAGGACCTTGAATCATGACCTGAGCTGAAGGGAGACACTTAACCAACTGAACCACCCAGATGCCTCTGAAAATGTTTGTCTTTATTCAAAGAGAGCAACATCAGAATGCACCCATTTTCTTCAATATGGTTTTATGGAGCAAGGCTTTCCTTGCCTAAGAAATGAGATATCTATAATTAACTTGGATAAAGAATATGTGATTTTTAATTCTCTAAAGGATTCTAAATTCTAATATTATAAAGATGACTCAATTTTACTCATGGGAACATTTTGAGAATGAGAGATCCGAAATATGGTGAGATTTGTTTTAAAATCAGCAATCAGAATGGCAAAGCCAGCATTCCATATGCTCACTTTGGCAACTCTGGTTGCAAAGGCATAGCCATAGACCTTTAAACAAAATTAAGGAGAAAATCTACTGATTATTCAATGCCTTTAGCATCAGTCCTCTTGAACACTTTTCCTTGACACTCTGATGCCTTCCTACTCTTGATTTTTTTTCAGTTATTTGTATCTACTTCTCCTTGTTTCTTTGCAAATAGATTTTTGTTGTTGTTTGTATAAGTCTTAAATTTTAGCATCCTTTAGGGTTTTATTCTTTCCTTATTTATAATAGTGTGAAAATATATTATTTATGCATTTGTTTATTTTATTATTTCTATTTAATATGTAAGCTTCTCCAGAGCAGGAACCTGGTCTTTCTTCCCACTGTTATATCCCATGTACCTATACAATGCTGGCTCTTTTCCAGGCATTAATATGCTGCTGACTTCATAATCTGTATCTCCATTTTAATCCTGTCTGAAACTTTAGAACCATATATAATTTGAATATCTCTACCTAGGACTCTTATATTTGTTTTAAACATACTACATCCAAAAAGAATTTATTATATTCCATATGCAGACCCTCTTTCAATCTTTTGCCTCAAAATCTTCTCTGTTATCTCCTTTGATTTCAACATCTACTCTATCACATAGGCCAGAAACTGGAAATTATTGTAAATTCATTTCATGTATTTCTCCTACAATAGTTGGTTGCTAAATTATTTTCATTCTGTTATCTACATCTCTCTCAAAACTCTCATATCACCTTCAAGTATATTGCCACCACACTAGGTCAAGCCCTCCCCTGGATTATAGCTTCTTAAATAAGCTTTCTGCCTCCATTCTTCCTTTGTTCTATCCATTATCTACATTGTTCCTTGAGTGATTTTTTTTCCTATTCCTAACCTCCTTATACCTGACCTGGAAGGCTCAGTATCACATCTTTGATGGAAAGGTTTTCACATTCCTCTCTACCCCACCCACCTGACCACTCCATTGTGATCACACTACCTACCTCAGGCTACTCATCAAACTTTAGTATTTATATTTTTCCCAGTGTGCCTTGCTTTGTCATATGAGCCAGTAATTTTTTATCTCTTTTTATGCGAGAGAGCTAAAGTTATAGGGCAACAAGCCTACCCAAAATATAAAGAAAGACCAGCAACTCCAAGAGAGTGCACAAACATTTGTTTACCCATAATAGTCCAGCAACAACATATAGGCAAAATGTCAGGTAAAAAATTGAGGGTGAAATTATAAACAAATAGCTAAAGGCCAAGAAAACACTAGTGTAAGATTAGAAAAGCACCAAGAACTAGAGACACAAGAGAAATTTGCATCTACTCTCAGTCTCACAAGAAATATTTGAGTTAGGTTAAGAATCCTATCATCATGGTTCAGACCTAGAGGAGAGGAACAGAAGCCATTGCAAAACATAAAGCATTTTTTGTAATGTCCCCTATAAAACAAATGTCTGTTTTTTTATTTTGTTTTTTTTAAAGATGTATCTATTTATTTGAGAGAAGGAGAGAGAGAGAGAGAAGCAGACTCCCTGCTGGGCATGGAGCCTGATATAGGGCTTGATCCTGGCACCCTGAGATCATAACCCAAGCCCAAACTGAGAGTGAGTCACTTAACCAACTGAGCCACCCAGGCACCTCTAAAACAAATGTCTTAAGCTATTTAGGAGAAGGCAGGAAACATTATTGCCTTCAGAGTACAGGTAAAGACCCATTGCAGCTAGAAGACAATAGAACCCCATACTCCACCAAGATAGGTAAAAATATGTTCCAGGGTCAAATTGTTAAATATCTTCTACTTCTGGGGAGGGGCAGAGTTACTGGAGAGGACCTACCTCCTAAACAAAGGAATTCAATGCTCCCTTAACACTTAGGCTGACTCAAAACAGTAGAGAACACCTCCCTTTTACTTGCCCTCCTTAATAGCAAGCACTGAATGAAAGTAATAGCAATATGCTACTGGAGGAAGATCAAAGCAAGCAAGGAGAACTTCTCTGAGATATAGGCACACAGGGAAAACCTAAAGTTGACCTTGAGATTACCCCTCTTGCAAAACTGTCCCATAGAATTGAACAAACCATAGAAATGAACCATAGAAATGAACAAACAAACAAACAAAAATCCAATCTAACTTCTGATTAGATGGACTAAGTCTCTCTCACTCAGATAAGGTGAGGCCATTCCAGATATAGATACTAATTATCTCAGTTTCTATCCTTCTACAAAGTATTTCCGGCTTTCATAAAAAACTCAAGAGGCACACGCAAAAAAAAAAATGTGTGGGGAAAAAAATCTTATTGTCAAGATGCCAATCAATAGGATCAGATTCCAATATTACATGTATTGTAGGACTAGCAAATGGAGAATAAGTGTGTTTAATATGTTAAAGGCCCTACTGGAAAAAAGAGGACAAGAATGATCAGATGGGCATCAGTAGAGAGATGGAAAGTATAAAAAAATCAAATCAAAATGCTACAAATTAAAACATGACAGCAGAGATAAATAATGACTTTGAAAAGCATATCAGAACACTCAGTCCAACCAAGGAACAAATCAATGAACTTGAAAACTGATAAGCAGAAATTTCTAAGCTGAAACACAAATGAAAAAAATACAAAAATACAGAATAGGGCATCCAACAAGTATGGGACAATATGAAATCATCTCATACATGAATGAAAAATGCTAGGAGAAGAAAAAGAAGGAAGAGAAGATGAAATATTTGAAGATATATGGCCAAGAATTTTGAAAAACAAAGACAAAAAAACACAGATTCAAGAAACTCAATGAATACCAAATAAGCTTACACACACACACACACACACACACACACACACACACCATATTCACTGCTGAAAAACAAAAAAAATTTTTAAATCTTCAAAAGAGCCAGAGAAAATGAAACACATTACATACAAATAACAAAGATAAGAATTATAGCATAGTTATATCAGAAATTGTGTATGCAAATCCAATTCAAAAAGGAAGAAGTAAAATTATCTCTGTTTGCATGACATAATATTATATATAGATACCCTAAGGATTCTGCCAAAAATTTCTTAAAACTAATGAACAAATTCAGTAAAGTTGCAGAATACAAACTCAACATCCAAAATCAGTTGCATTTCTATACATCAATAAACTGTTTTAAAAGTTTTTTTTAATTACAATAGCAAAAATAATAATAAAATACTTGGAAAAATTTAACAAAAGAGTTAAGAGATATATACCCTGACAACTATAAAACATTAATGAAAGAAACTGAAGACACAAATAAATTGAGAGCTATCTCATGTTCATGAATTGGAAGAATTAACATTATTAAAATGTTCATTCTATCCAAAGAAATATACAAGTTCAGTATATATAATCCCTATCAGAATTCCAATAAATTTTTCTCTGAAATAGAAATAATAATTCTAAAATTCATATGGAACCACACACACACAAAAAATAAGCAAAGCAGTCTTGAACAAGAACAAAACTATAGGGATGCCTGGGTGGCTCAGAGGTTAAGTGTCTGCCTTCGGCTCAGGGCATGATCCTGGAGTCCCGAGAACAAGTCCCACATTGGGCTCTCTGCATGGAGCCTGCTTCTCCCTCTGTCTATGTCTCTGTCTCTTTCTGTCTCTCTGTCTCTCTCTTTTTCTGTGTCTCTCATGAATAAATAAATAAAATAGTTTTTTAAAAAAAGAACAAAACTGGAAGCATCATACTTCCTGACTTGAAACTATATTACAAAGGTATGCTAATCAAAACAGTATGGTACTAGCCTTAAAACACATGCCTGGGATCCCTGGGTGGCGCAACGGTTTGGCGCCTGCCTTTGGCCCAGGGCGTGATCCTGGATACCTGGGATCGAATCCCACGTCAGGCTCCCGGTGCATGGAGCCTGCTTCTCCCTCTGCCTGTGTCTCTGCCTCTCTCTCTCTCTGTGTGACTATCATAAATAAATAAAAAAAATAAAAAATAAAATAAAAAAAAACAACACATGCCTAGACCAATAGAATAAAATACCTCAGAATTAAGGCTGTGCAAGTAAGTTTAACTATTTTTTGACAAAAGTACCAAGAATATACAATGGAGAAATGGTAGTTTATTCAATAGATGATGTTGGGAAAACTGGATATCCAGAAAAGAATAATAATGGATCCTTATCTTACACCATACACAAAAATCAACTTAAAATGGATTGAAGACTTAACTATAGACCCAAAACTACAAAACTCCTAGAAGAAAGCATTGGGTAGAAGCTCCTTCACATTGATCTTGGCAATAATTGTTCTGGATTTAGTACCAAAAGTATGAGCAACAGAAGCAAAAATGAACAAGTAAAACTATCAAACCAGAAAATTTCTACATAGCAAAGAAAATAATTAACATAATTCAATAGAATGTAATAGGAAAAAATATTTGCAAACTATATATCTATTGAATAAACTACCATTTCTCCATCGTATATTCTTGGCACTTTTGGTATTCATGTGTCTGGTAAGGGTTAAATACCTAAAATTTATTAAGGAACTCATACAATTCAATAGCAAAAAAAGCAAATAAACTGATTTAAAAATGGGCATAGATCCCAAATAGACATTTTTCTTTTTTTTAAAGAATTTATTTATTTATTTATTTATTTATTTATTTATTTATTTATTCATGAAAGACACAGAGAGACAGAGGCAGAGACACAGGCAGACGGAGAAGCAGGCTCCATGCAGGGAGCCCGATGTGGGACTTGATCCCAGGACTCCAGGATCATGCCCTGGGCCAAAGGCAGGCACTAAACCACTGAGCCACCCAGGGATTTCTGACATTTTTCTAAAGAAGACATCCAATGGCCAACAGATATAAGAATCATCTCTGTTTCTATAAGAAACAAAAATTAAAACTACAACGATATACGACCTCACCTCTTAGGATGACTATTATCAAAAAATCAAAACAAGTGCTAGAATGATCAGGAAAAGGAACACTTGTGCACTGTTGAAGGGAACACAAATCGATATAGCCATTATGGAAAATGGTATGGACGTTCCTCAAAAAACAATTTTTTAAGTACCATATGATTCAGCATTCCTACTTCTAGACATACATATCCAAAAGAAATAAAATCACTATCTCAAAGAGTTGTCCGCATTCCCATGTCCATTATAGCATTATTTACAATATTTAAGACATAGAAAAAACTTAAATGTCCCTTGACAGATGAATGGATAGAGAAAATGTGATACACAGGCACACACATGCACAGTGAAATATACTATTCAGTCTTAAAAAGAAGGAAATCCTGCAATTTGTGACAACATGAATGAACCTGGAGAACACTATGCTAAGTGAAATAAGCCAGACAAAGAAAGACAAATATAGTATCATCTTTCTTATATGTGGAATCTAAAAAGGAAAAAAAAAAAACCCTCAAATTCATAGTAAAAAAAAAAAAAAAAGTAGAATAGTGGTTACCAGAGGCTGGGAGGTTGGGGGTAAGAGGGAGATATTGGCCAAAAGGCATAACTTTTTGGTTATAAGATGAATAAGTTTTGGATTCTTAAGGCATAGCATACAGCTTAGTGATAGTAATAGTTAATAGTAATATATAGTATACTTGAAATTTTCTAAGAGAGTAAATCTCAAGTGTTCTTACCTCTGCACCAAAAATGGTGATAATCACATCAATTAATTTGACTAGATTCATTTCAAAAAGTATACATATATTGAAACATCACCTTTTATATGTTAAATGTACACATTTTTTTCTTTGTCAGAAATAAAAAAGAAATACTAAAAGGAAATTATGCATGCCAGAAAACAATGTAGTGATGTTATTAAAGAGATGAAAGGAAACATAAAAACTGTTGACTAAGAATTCTATACCCTGCAAAAATATCTTTCAATAATGAAGAAGAAACAAAGACTTTTTCAAGAAAAGAAGAACCAAGACATTTATTTGCATTTGAATTGCACTACAAAAATATTAAAGGAGAATCACAAGACAGAAGCAATATTTTAAACAATTTTCAATCTGCTGAAATGTAAAAAAAGTTAAATATAAATTCTTTTTTTTTCTTGACTTAAAGGCCCTAAAACAGCCCTTTTTATAAGAAAAGAATTTCTTATAACAAGAAAACTATCAATAAAACAAACCACATATGCTATTGAATATATTAAATGTGGCAAGTATTACTGAAGAATTTTAAATTTTATTTAATTTTAATTTAAACTTAAATGACTACATGTGGCTAGTGGCTACTTTCTTAGATTATGCAGATCTAAAAGATAATTTATTGTCTAATGCAAAAAGATTAGCAAAGCATCGTGTGCATAGCAGGTAGCAAAGTAAAATATGACAACACTAGCACAAATGGTTAGTGGAGAAATAGAAAATATAATGTTATTCTCAATTTTGCAGAAAAAAACCGTAGAAATGTTTGTGTAGTTTCACTCATAATTGGCAACAACCTAAATATCCCTCAACTTGGGAATGAATAAACAAATTGTACATTTTTATTTACAGAATAGTATTTAGCAATAAAAAGAAGTGAACTACTGACACAAACAATAAGGATAAGCCTCCAATACAAGGTACTAAAAAAAAAAAAATCAATCTCAAAGTCCGCATATTATATGCTTACATTTGTATGACATTCTGGAAAAGATAAACTATATGTACAGAAAAGGATCTATAGTTGCTAGGGGTTGGCGATGGGGGATAATTTGAATACAAAGGCACATAAAACTATACTTTGAAAGTTAAACTTTACTGTACTTTAATCATACTTTCATTTAAAAAATGAAAAACCAGGGGTACCTGGGTGGCTCCGTGGTTGAGCATCTGCCTTCAGCCCAGGGTGTGATCCTGGTGACCCGGGATTGAGTCCTGCATCGGGCTCCCTGCATGGAGCCTGCTTCTCCCTCTGCCTGTGTGTCTGCCTTTCTCTCTCTCTGTGTCTCTCATGAGAAAATAAATAAAATCTTTTTTTTAAAAAAAAGCAAAACCAAAGGAGTAAGATTTATAAAATGGAATAATCATATTTTCATTTTAGTATGTATAATAAAATGCCTTTAGTGTCTTAAGATATGGCTCATTTCCAAAAGAAATAGTGATTATTCAAGGGCATGTTTTTTTTTTTTTTTTTATGATAGTCACACAGAGAGAGAGAGAGAGAGAGAGGCAGAGACATAGGCAGAGACATAGGCAGAGGGAGAAGCAGGCTCCATGCACCGGGAGCCTGACGTGGGACTCAATCCCAGGTCTCCAGGATGGCGCCCTGGGCCAAAGGCAGGCGCTAAACCGCTGCGCCACCCAGGGATCCCCAAGGGCATGTTTTAAAATATTATTTTGCATCTTCAATAGAGTTATTCATCAATCCATTTAGACATCCCTTCTCTCACTGATTTTATCCCCTGTTCTCTGTACCCCTATATAGTGCCTTTATTTTCTCCAGTCTCTTCCCACTGCCCTGCACCTGCTCCAAGATGCAGGCTTTTTTTCAGCACTGGTGTCTCAGCTTCTGCCAGCTTTCCATGAGGAATGGCACAGACAAGAGAATCCCATACAGCCACATCAACCTTAAGGGGTCTTCTTTACCCAGGATGAAAATGCATGTACGGTACATTGGACAGAAAAGAGTAACACACAAATCTAATACAAGTAAAGGCTGAAGAATTCTCATATAAAGAAACCTCTTTGCCTTGCCTCAGTTTCCCATAAAGTCTTTCACTGAAATTTTTTTTCAGACAACTTTTTTTTTTCCTTAAGAAACTGTGGCATACTATAGAAAATGCCTAAGTTCCATTCTTTTCATGAGTTATGTGAGGAAAGATAAAAACCTCCCACTGGCAAAAAACTTAAAATTAAAAAAAAAATTTAATTTAAAAAGCTAGAAATTTGTCCCTTAGAGGTAGCATGTTTTTTTCCTTTACTCTAGGTACAAGTTCAGGAGAAAACGGTAAAGCAAGTAGAGCAGGAGGTGATAAAAGTTAATTCTCATGTTTTTCCCCTTAGGGAGCACCTACTCAATAATCTTATTAATGGGCTTTCGCTTTGTGCTAGCACTGAATAAAACAGATGCAGTCCTTTCCTTTAGGGAGATGACAATCCCATAGGAAGCATCAAAAGGGAAGGACAAATCAAAATTCCAAGGAGTATGTACTATGAAACATTGTCAATACCATAAGAAGAGGTCTTAGTTCTTCTGGAATATAAGCTGAGACCCTGGTAGAGCAGAAACCTGTAGCATAAGCATAGCCTTCTGCTCAGGTTTAGAGACCCATAGAAATAAGAGAGAAATCCTAAGCATCCAGGGGAACTAGGCGGAAGGAAGCCTAAGTTGTAGCATGGCTGTTCCACAGGGGCACTTCTGATATCCATTATATTATGTTATGTCATGTTATATTATAATAATAATATAGAAGTATATTATTAATGTATTAATTTTAAAATGATATATTATTTTTTATTTATTAAAGCAGGTTCCTAGTCTGCTCAAGCTCCTATGACAAAAATATCATTGATTGTGATATTTATAAATATTTATATCTCATTGTTCTGAAGTCTGGGAGATTCAACAGCAAAGTGACTGTAGATTCAGTGTCTGGTGAATACCTGCTTCCCCATTTATAATCATTGTCTCCTTGCTGGGTCCCCACATGGCAGAAGGAGTGGAAGAACTCTCTGGGGTCTCTTTTATAAAGGCACTACTCCCATTCATGAGAGCTCCATCCTCATGACCTAACAACTTTCTAAAGGCCCTATCCCCAAATACCATCCCATTAGGAATTAGGTTACAATATGAGTTAGGAAGGGACACATGCCTTCAGTCTATAGCACAGGCTTAAAGCGACTGACAGTAGCAATGAATTTTTCAGAATTCTCGTAAATCCTATTTAAATCTAGAGGTCCCGCAAGGGCTGTGAAATGGAAAGAAAACATGGCTGGTCTATTATGGTCTCATCCAGATGAGGAACATACAATATGTGCACTGTTCCCTTTTGATATCTCCAACTCGACTCCTGCCACAACTCTCTAGACTTTGTCATCTTTTGAGATCTCAGCCCGTTGCTATCTGGATCTTACCTTTTTACCCTTCTCCCTGAAGTTTCTGTTGCTGGGGTCTTTATATCTTACTCTATGACAATTTTTTCTAACCATTGACAGTCTTTCTGAGGGAATTCCACATTCAGGTCACATCTGTATACTCATCTGTACTCAATAAAACTCAATGCCCCAGGAAACAGGTAGGGGATTCAGTCTCTCTCATGTTTAGAAATCTCATGATGTCTTTACTAACCTTCCTATGAACCTGGCCGGAAGCTCTTCTGCTAGTCTGCTGCCTTCAAAATATCCCACATGAGAATACAGAACAAAGTTGTTTTTTTTTTTTAAATCTATATCCCTTAAGTATGAAAAGAAAATCTATAATGATATCCTCTTAACAAATCCATAATGGTGAGATGAATAGCTTCTTACTCCTTTTTTTACCTCTCAAAACTCTGATGTGTGTGTGAGTCTGTGTGTGTCTGTGTTGTCTGTGTGCATGTGAAGGAGGAAAAAATAAGAATGCCTTAAAAACATGTTTTGCCTGTTTACATTTCAGTACTTTTTGCTCTCTCACAGCTGGATGGTGCCTTTGGTAGCCCAGAAGTAAAAAATCTGTCCTCTCTGATCATAGGCCTTTGAGCTTACCACTCCCTCTGTAGTTAATTGAAGCCCCAAGAGGCCCCTAGAAATGAATGGGTGCAGGCACAGCAGAGAGGAACAAAATACACCAGAGCTTCAAGCGAATGAAAGAATGTATGTTACCAGTATGCTAAACTAGCCCAACTGGTGGAAGGCAATAATAAGGCAATTTAATTTTGCTTCCCCATTCTTCTTTAACTTTACTCAGTGGGAATAGTTTTGCTCCAGCAATGAAAAGTCTGGCATTTCCATATCTTTTGTAGTTACTTTTAAGAACTGTAAAGCCCCGAGATTATTTCAAGACACAAATCATAATCTCAAATTCCTCCTTAAAATACCCAATCTCATATATAATAAAGCTTCCAAACTCATTTAAAGTTGCAGTTACAGGACACCTGGATGGCTCAGCGGTTGAGTGTCTGTCTTTGGCTTAGGGCATGATCCTGCGGTAGCAGGATCAAGTTCCATATTGGGCTCCCTGCATGGAGCCTGCTTCTCCCTCTGCCTATTTCTCTGCCCCCTCTCTCTCTCTCTGTCTCTCATGAATAAATAAATAAATAAAATCTTTTAAAAATAAATAAATAAAGCTGTAGTTATTCCCCTGCCTACAACTCAGGACAGCTGTAAGTGAGGGACAGATAGGCTTCTGCTCTATTCCTCAGTTCCTCCTTCCCCACTTCCAACTCTTCGGGGGTTATAGGCTGGAGGTGGTAGATTGGAAGAGACCAGCTCGTTACTCATCAAACCTATTTCTTCTTTCTGGGGCACCCCACTTCATCTAAGTTGGACTATGTGACTAGGTTTCCCTGATGGAATGTGAGTAGGAGAGATGGATCACCAGCAGTCTGCCATAATTAAAATAAGAGTGTGTTAGGTGTACTTTCTGCATGCTTTCTTTCATTATCTCCTCGCTAGATCTAGAAAACCCAGTGGAGCACTCTGAAGCAGAGTCAATAAGTGAAAGCAGGTTCATTTTCTCAGTCACTAGATAGACGGCTGTCCAACTAACACTCAACTGAACTGTGGTAGAAACTGTGGTAGAAATGAAAAATAAGAAATTATTGTACTAAACCACTTAATTTGGGGATCATTTATTATGGCAGCTAACACAACCAACCCTATTTAATACTAGGAGGGAGGAAAGATTTTTAAAAAGAAGGAATATCTATGCTTGGCTGGAACAAATATAGTGGATTTTAGAATATACCCTTGGGCATTGCCTTATACTTCTCACTAGCAATCTCTTAACTCAGATGATACATTATTCTTACTGATAATTTACTTCATCTACATCTTTTGGGAATCTGGGGGTTACATTTTTAGCTTTTCCTTTCTGATCCTAGCCTTAACATCAAAGATAACACCCATATAGACTCTATATCATGCATGACTCTCACTTGATCTACTGGCAACATTCACACAGATAAATGTATGCATTTAGAAAATTCATTTTTTCAATGGGAATTCATACATCTAATCAGAGTTGTTTAGTCTCTGGACTCAGTCTTTCTTCTATTTAGAGAAATTATATTGTGAGTCTTTAAATTATTGATTCTGTTAACCTTTCCAAAATAAAAGTCACTTTACCAGCAAAAATGACCTTATTCAGGAAAAACAGAGGATTACATTTTGGACATGCAACTATGGTAAAACTATAAGGAAGTCCCACAATTTGGAACTTTTTTTGCATAAGCATGAGTCCAGAGTGATGACAACTTTTCCTTTGCTGAATTGCAGGGGCAGTATATTTCTCATAGGGGATACTATATATATCTTTCCCTCTTGGGGCCTGTAATTGATCAATTTTTTCTTGTTGACAATTCTTCTGTTGGGGTATGTAATTGATAGTTTTTCCTATAATTAATATTGAGTCGTATGGCTCACTCTTCTAGTCTCCTTTCTAGGCTCCCTATTCCATTTTAGTGAGGTTTCACTGTATTCATTTATATAATCTGTGATATTCACTGTGGTCCTGTATTTGTGGAAATTCTAGCATATAGGTATCAAGATTCTTAGTTTCTCTTTTCTCATTTCACTTAATTATTCCTTTGAATTCTCAGGTAATTCCTCAAGTTAATTTACTAATCTCTTTGTTAGCAACATCCATTCTGTTCATTACGTGTATTTTTGGTTAATTTCAGCTATAATATTTCATGCTAAACACTTTGATCCTTCATTTCCTCCTTTTATCATGGCAACATGGTCTCTCCTAATGCAACCATCTCTTAAATTTTATTGAGAAAATGATTTTCAATTTTCTTGAAGTTTATGACAGTTTATTGCATTAATCCTGTCTTTTTGAGGGTCATTTGAATTCAGTCATACTGATCTCCTCCTTTCAACTGATAATTCTTCTCAGTCTGATGATAAATATTTTATTGTCTGATTATACACCTACCTCCAGATTATTGCCCTTAATCTAGTTTTAAAAAATGGGCCCAAAGCAAGCAGCTATTTCACTAGAAATATTATAATTAATTCCCAGAGCTGCCAAAGTCACACTAATTTTTCACATGAATAAAAGTTGTTTTAAAAAACCTAATTATGAATAAAGTGAATATTGAAGAGCAATTTCACCAGTCCCTGATTAAAATGCAATTGCAGTTCTTTAATTAGAAAAAATTAGGTAGGCCACACAAAATCATTCTCAGTAAAGTGCCTCTGAATTTTCCCACTAGAAAAGTACATCCAAAATGTATGTTTTCTCCAGTTATATATTAATGAAAAGACAACAAAAATATGCTCTACATCCCCTTCTCATAGTTCCTGTCTCTCTACCTCTTGTTTTCTCATTTTCAAAATGGTAATATTCTGAAACAGGCATCTTTTGCTTAGTCATGAATGGGGTGATGAGGCAGTGAGAGGAGATAGCAGGAAAAGTCCTTTTTCTTTAGATGATACAGAGGGCAAAATAGTACTTAACAATACTATATTGTGCACTTAAAAAAATTATTAAGAAGGTAATCTCATATTAAGTGTTTATATCACACACATACAGGGGCATGAGAAAACTTTTAGAGATGATAGATATGTTTATTACTTTCATTCGGTGATGGTTTCATGGGTGTTTATATATGTCCAAACTCATGAAATTATATATATTAAATATATACATTTTTATATATCAGTTATAACTGAGTAGAGCTGTGATAGATCGATAGATCAATGATAGGTAGACTTTTCAAAACTTTAAAAAAAAATACCCAGGAAGAGGTAAGTCCTGAAACTCCTCTGTGATCCTGACTTTATCCTCTGAGTGCATGCCAGGCAGTGTTTGATTTGACTGATAAAGAGTTAGAGGAGGAGGAGAAGCAATTGAAGAGTAGGGCTGTTTATTAGATGGAAGAGGCCAAGTATGAGTTACATAGCAAACAAAAATGTTAAGACATTTAAACCAGATTAAACCTAGTCAGCTGAGTTAAGTAGATCATATTGTGAGTGGCATAGTTCAACTTAAAATTTTTATTCTTTATAATTGAAAAATGTTATGTATTAACTAGGAAAATGATAAACTATTTTAATGGATGCTATGATTGATATACTTTTATGTTAATTTCACTTGAAGACTAAAAGCATAAAGACTACATTCTTAATGGAGGGTAATCAAGGATTTTTCAATGAAGTAAACAAAAACACTTTTTGTGATTTTAATATCTGGCTGACAACAAAGATCTAAAATGATTAGGAGTTGGAGATTAAAGGAGAAGTTTATTTCCTTGGGGAGATGACCACACTTCTTTCCTCACATACAGAGGTTTGGAGCATACCTTCTCCTAACCTCAAACCTAGTGGGGATGGCTTCAACTACATCACTCAGAGTTTGAACTATGCACCAAGGATTTGGAAGTAGTGGGCTGGTTCCTGGATTGAGCCTGAGAAATGTAAAGGGTCAGGAATTATGACTGCACAGCTACTGTGGTGGTGGCATATTGGGAAAATCCTGAATTTCTAAATTTTACCCTGACAAAGTTGTTTTCTGTGAACTAGATGTGGGCCATCTACCCAAGAAAGCTAGCATCAGATTGTTCTAGTTCCTGTCTCAGAGTTCTACTTGGAAAGGTAGGAAAACTATGAAAGAAAGGGAATAAAGAAAGTTATCAGAAACCAGACAAAAATAAATAAATTCATTTACACCAAGAGGACTGTAGATGATGAGAGGGAGGGAAAGCTGACCTTATCAGTCAGGATAAACTAGAACAGTGGTTCTTACGTTAGGATGATTTCATCCCCCAGGGGATAGTGGGCAATCTCTGGAGACACTTTTGGACATTGCAACTTTGAGAGACAGGGAAGTGTGGGCAGTAGCTAGAAGCCAGAGGCTCTGGCAAACACCATACAATATACAGAACAGCCCCTTACAATAGAGAATTATCCAGAAAAATATTATTAGTTCCAAGGTTGAGAAACCCTGTGCTAGAGCATGCTAATTTAACAAACAATCCCCACATCTTAATGGCTTATAACACAATAATTTATTTCTTATTTTCACTATGTGTTAGCTGAAGATTGTCTATAGTGCTGCTCCATTGGACTTCATGGCAGCATCCAGCCTCTTTCTGGAATACCAGTCAACATGATAAAGCAAGAAGAAACATGTTTAACAATATACTGACTTTGAAACTTCTGAATTGATAAACATCTCCTCTATGTTTCATAACATTCTCCCCTATGTTCCAAAGCAAGTTTCCTTATCTATTGGTAACCTATTATTACTGTGTAACAAATTACTGCTTATTTATCTTATTTATCTTATTTATTTATTTATTTATTTATTTATTTATTTATTTATTCATTTATTTATAGAGCATGCGGAGTGGCAAACAGAGAGAGAGATTGAATTTCAAACAGGTCCTGCAGTCAGTGCAGAGCCCAATGTGGAGCTTAATCACACCACCCCGAGATCATGACGTGAGCTGAAACCAAGAGTCAGACGCTTAATCAGCTGAGCCATCTGGGCACCCTAAATTACCCCAAAATTTAATGGCTTAAAAACAATACACACTTATTATATACTAGTTTTTATGGGCCAATACTCAGGTACTGCATAGTTGATTCCCTTCTTCAGGACCTCTTAAGAGCTGCAAAGTGTTAGGTAGAGCCACAGTCATCTCAAATATCAAATGGTACCAGGTCTGTTTTTGATCTTACTCAGTGGTTATGGGAAGGATTCAGTTCCTCATGGGCTATGGGGCTGAAGACCTCAGTTTCTTGCTGACTAAAGGCTAAAGATTGCCCTCAATTCCTTGCCAGATTTTCCTCTCCACCAGAACAAGCATGCATGAAGAGCCAAAGAAGGAACACCAGCAAAATAGAAGTTACAGTCTTCTATAACCTGATAATGGAAGTGACATCATATCACTTTTCTATTCATTTCAAGCAAGTCACAAGATCCAGCCCACAGTCAAGGGGAGAGAATTACACAACACCACTTCAGTGTTTCTGAGTTCAACAGAGTGGGATGTTTAAATCCTCACAGGAAGGAGTACCACGTAGGGAAAACCTAAAATATTAAGTGCAGACTGATACGATCTGCCTCTCCAAACATTTTCCTCTTTTCTAATTCACCAGGCTCAAACTGGGGAAGGAGTGAAGTCCTACTTTTAATTCATAGTTTTGAGTTTTAGATTATTACGTTGAACTGGATATATGAATTTCTGACTGAAAGAAAAAACAAAACTGTGTTTTATGAATCAGAGTAACCAGAAGAACTTATATCTCCTAAGAACAATCAGAAGGGTTATAGAATAACACAAGAATTTCACTCAGAAGAATGAAATGGTATAAACCAGCTCCACACAATAAATTTAAAGAGAAAATGGAAGACAAACATGAAGTTGCATCATATCCTCTGAGTCTATTTGTTTATTCCCTTACTCAGGAACTGTGTATTAATTACCTACAATGTGCCAGGCTTATCCTTGGCATGAGAACACCCAAATGATAAAACAGACAAAAACTCCTGTCCTCATAGAGCTGATGTCCAAATGGAAACGTTTGAGGAAGATGATAGACCCTAAAAGAAATAGTTTAGGTATATGGTATTTCAGATGGTCATAAGTCTTACAGAGATAAATAAAAAAGGGAAAGGGATGAAGAATGGTGAGATTTTCAGAAGTGAAGAAAGGCCATACTAAAAGAGATGAAACTATGACCCATGTGATTATCTAAAAAAAGACCATTCAATGTAATGTTTATATAGTCTTCAAAGGAACTGTTTTGAACATGAGCATGAAACACTGTTAAGTCCAGCAAGCAAGAGACTTTTTCATTTAAAAACACATTTACAGTTTATTTGGAAACATTGGTTGATATGGTTTTCATGAGCAGTTGTATTGAATGCTAATTCCTTTTTGAATGCTAATTCTTACCTTGACTTCAGGGCGTGTTGAGTTGGGGTCAGACTCTTACCTTTGAACCACACAGATGGTTGGAAACTAAATGTAAGATTTTTTCACTATTTATAACTGGAAGCATTAAGTTTTAAAAAGGGGAGGGCACATATTCCTTTTGTTGTTGTTGTTTTAACATGGCTCGTTTTCCTGTGAGGGTACCAGCTAAAAGTAGATAATCCAGTTGGTGGGTCTATGGCACATTACTTTCCCCTCCTCACCCCTCTTACTCACTGTTGCTTGAAAACTCTTTAAGATTTCCACTAGTTGAATGATAGACTTTACAGTTTCTCCTAATGAGAACAGAAATTTTCTGTCTAAATTACCTGTGCTGTGACTTGATAGGAATTTGGGAAAAGGGGAGATTCTACACCCTATATAGCCCATACTCTTTTTCCTGAATGTGTTATATTGCTATATGAAAAGAGCTTGAAATGAAACAGATATGCCGTGTTATCCCCAACTACTTTTTGATCTCTGTCTCCATCTCTGTGAAGATTATAAAGAGATAAAGAGATAAATAGGCCAAATGTTAAAGTTTTCACTTTTTAGAGTGGCATAATATGCTTTTTTTTTTTTTAAACCTATTTGTACATTTAAATTTTCCTACTCTGGTCAAGCAGAGTTTTTTATACTTTTATACTAAAAAAATAAAACAATATGTATATTTTTAATTTAAACAGATAATAGAATCACAGCAGGCAATTTATCTGGGGACTATGCGTCTAATAGAAGAGCTATTTTAAACTGAGGGGATACCAAGAACTCAGTAGCTTTTGAAGATTCACTTTAAAGTATTACCACTCATGCTTAAACAAAAGTGTCTCTACCTAGCAAATTAACATACTATGCATTATGCACAATACAAATTTATTTTAGGGCAATCATAAGACACTACATTTTTATAGTGCTCTTAAATTTGCAAATTGCTTGACATTTCATTTCATTTGATCATCTTAATGACCATATTGAAACAAAGTCAGGTTTTATTAGCCCTGTTTGGATGAGGAAAAAGAAGCACAGAGTATTCCATGATGTATATTGACCACATCACAGACTAGACTACCAAGCCATTACTTTCTCTACTTGATAATGTTGATTTTTATGCTTGTGTGGGCTAGATGGTGGGACTGAAGGAGGCAAAACTCCCCAGTAACTGAAATGGATATTTCTCAGTATATACAACATTTTTATTTCAGTCCCATGAATCTCTTTTCTGGTTTTGAAATGCAATTTCCATGGAAAAAGTCATGCACATGTCTCCCTCCCCTAAATATTATAATATGCAGAAAGAATAGGTATATATTTATTTCATACAACTTCTATTTAATGACCTAAATTAATAGGAGGAAAATATTATGAGTAAATACACTATTATTTTTTTCCATTTAAGCCAGTAATTCTACAATAGTTTAATAGATGAGCTAATATGTAACTATCTTAGCTATTTAGAAATTCAACCAGTTTCTGTTTTCATGATCTGGTAACAGAAGATTTGATGATGAATGTGAAATTAGCAAGAGATTGATAACAAGCCTGGGGAAAGAAAGATTAGGAATATTCTATACATTACAAAGTAACTAGTTATTTAAATCATAAATGGGTGTAGAAGCTTTCCTAAGGTAAACTGTATTAGTTCCTTCTTTTCTATATTCATGCTGCTTTTCACATAAGAAGTAGAGATTCATTTCATTAGCCTAAATCAGAGATGTTCTGAGTGGTTTGCTTGATCAGTAGAATGTAGTGAGCATTCCAGGACTACTGTGCCTAGCTCTTATGAAATCTTACAGGTTCTTCTCAGACCTCTTGGAACACTCATTTGGAATGCTCCATCTGGGAATCCAGATGGCATGCTGGGAGATGCCTACACCACCCACAGAGGCAATATGCAAGTACTGTGGTGGTCAGCCCCAGCTAAGCTCCCGGCTTTCAGCTACCGTCATGGAAGTTGGCCATCTTGGATGCAACCCATCTTGGCCTTTAGATAAATGCATTCCTGGCCACCACTCCCATTATAACTGCATGGACAAACCCTATGTGAGAACAACCCAGCTGTGCTTTTTCAATCTGGAAAACCATGAGAAAGAATAACAAACGGTTCCTTTAAGCCACCATGTTGTGAGGGGATGATTTGTTATCTAGCAATAGGTAACTGGAAAGGGTGATATGAAAATCAAGTAAATACTGAGTTAAAAACTAAAGCAAAATTCTTCATAATGAAGAATGTTTACCTGGGCTCAGATTCTGACACTTAGTTTTAAAGATTTAGGGATCAGTAATATACTCTCTGATCCAATTTCTTCATCTTCAGAGTGGAATATTGAGGTGTTAAAAAATGTAATTTAAAACATGTGTAACTCTCTGACAGACTTCCATCTATTCTGCAGTGAAGGCCATTAAGTGTTTCACTGAGTCCGGGAAAAAAGTATAGAAGAGGTGATCAAACAGCTACTTTCTGAAGATAGAAGTGATTGCTAGGAGACAAAATAGGTTGGCCATAACCATAACCTGTCAAAACCAACTTATTTCATTGAGAATCTAACGAGACTGTTAGGCTAGTAAAGTAGAGCATGTATATACATTGTTCATCTGTTACACTTACCTCCTTCAGAATCTTCCTGGATTCCACTATATCTTCTGCACAATTTCTTGTCATATTTCTACTAGGCCTTTCTCCTCAATCAATAATTCCTTGAAAGTATTTTTAATTCGATAATATTCTTCCTTTGACTCTATTCCCATGTTATTGGTTTTATGACTTTCATGTCCCTCCTCAAAAAACCATTCCCCACTGTTCTGCCACAAGCTTTCCTTGTTTCATTGTTTCAATTCCACTCCTTAGCAACCATTTATGCTTCCATTATTCTACTGAATTTGCCTATCCAAAGTTATCCATAATGTTTTAATTGCTAATCTAGTTATCTTTCATCTCTTCTCACCTTCTGCTTTGTTATCTGTCACATGTAACTGAGTTGACAGTTCCTTTGTTCTACATTCTCTCCTCACCTGTCTTCCATGGCACCTTTGGGTCTGTCTGTATTGTTCTGACTGCTTCTATTCTACTGCCTTCTCTCTCTCCTATTGCTCCCTTGAATGTAAGCATGTACTTACAGTCTCCTTAATTTGCTTATTCTCAATATTTTATCTGTCCTGCTATTTATTTCTATGATTTTCTTTATTAGGATGCTTCACTAATTGATATCAACTCCTATCCTCTCTTCTGAACTTTAGGCACCAAAAATGTCCTGAAACTACATACACTAATCACAAAGTATTGGAGCCCTATTAGATGGTAAATAATATGGTATTTATTGTAAGGGGAACCAGGGACACTTGATCTTTTTTTTTTTTAATTGTAGCCATCCTTCCTCTCCATGATTTCATGAAGGTAAGTTATATATTTAAATAAGAATAATGGTAAATGAGAAACAAGGAATCAGTTAATTATTGTAATCTAGGCATGAACTCATAGTCAATGCAGGGTTTTCTGATACACATTACTTAGGACTGAGGTCTAACAAAACATGAAATCTTATCAATTAGTAGCTTCCCTTAAAGAATGTGCTATTTTCATTACAGAAGAGAAAATAGAAGGTAACTACATCTACCCCAAGGAATCAGATTGCTCTTTCTATTGCTTGAGTGAAAAAAGATGCCAGAGAATTGAGAAAGAATGAAAAGCAGAGTGAGGCATGCCTATGTTTATGGACTTCTGACTACTGTAACACACTTTATACACAACTGTGGCAAAATAATTATTCTGAAATATGACCCAATATGATCAGTATTCCTGTGTGGAGAGTAGGCAAGAGTGGACATGGACAAGAAAGCAAAATCTTCTCTTGCCTCTTGGTCTTGGTTCCCTCCACAGGGAATCCCCCATCTCTTATGATCTTAAGTTTCATTTTATGTTTTGATCCCCACTCTGTACTCTACTGTTTGCTCCTTAATTATTCTAAGACTGGAGTGCAGATCATTCATTTGGTGGCTTAGTTTTTGCATATTTAATTAATAAAATATGCTGTGTCTTGTCCCTAATATTTCCAACCTCTCTGTGGAGACATGCCTTGGTATTCCCAGATCTTGATACTACTCCCTATGTTTAGTATACATACTTCCTACAACTTCTTGTTCTCTTATCCCTTCTATAGAATCAGAATTTAGGCTTGCATGAAAATGCCAAAGTTTGGCATATTCTTTGATCCTGTGCCTTGAAATCCTTGTCTATCCCTGCTGTGAATAATTCTGTGTCTGGCCTGGGTTTTCAATTTATTCTGGGAAGTAGGGTTCTTCTGGCTATCTATCATTGGATGTTTCATGCTCAATCCTGAGTCTTTGATGATAAAGTCACTGTGAGTCAACAGGGCTATGAGGACTCATAAGAAAGGGTTTCTATGTTAAAATGCATCAATATGTCATATATATATGTATATATATATAGTATTTTGAGATTTTAATTGATGTTTCCTTCAATTCTCAGTAATTTCTTTTATTTTAAGATTTTATTTATTTATTCATGAGAGACACAGAGAGAGGCAGAAACAAGAGAAGCAGGCTCCATGCTGAGTGAAATAAGTCCCCATTGGAGAAGACAGTCATCATATGGCTTCACTCATACATGGAATATAAGAAATAGTGAAGGGAATTGTAAAGGAAAGGAGAGGAACTGAGTGAAAAATTAGAGAGGGAGGGATCCCTGGGTGGCGCAGCGGTTTGGCGCCTGCCTTTGGCCCAAGGCGCGATCCTGGAGATCCGGGATCGAGTCCCACATCGGGCTCCCGGTGCATGGAGCCTGCTTCTCTCTCTGCCTCTCTCTCTCGCTCTCTCTCTGTGACTATCATAAATGAATAAAAAAAAAAAATTAAAAAAAAAATTAGAGAGGGAGACAAACCATGAGAGACTCATAACTGGGAAATGAACAAAGGGTTGCAGAAAGGGAGGTGGGTGGGGAGATGGGGTAACTGGGTGATGGGCACCGAGGAGGGCATTTGATGGGATGAGCACTGGGTGTTATACTGTATGTTGGCAAATTGAATTTAAATTTAAAAAAATTTTTAAAAAGAAAGAAAAAATAAATTTAAGTAACTTATAGTATATTATTAGTTTCAGGGGTAGGATTTAGTGATTCATCAGTTGCATATAACATCCAGGGTTCATTACATCATGTTCCCTCCTTAATGTCCAGTACCCAATCACCTCTCCCCTCCTCCCCTCCAGCAGCTCTCAGTTTGTTTCTTATAGTTAAGAGTCTCTTATGGTTTGCCTCCCTCTCTGTTTTTACCTTATTTTATTTTTCTTTCCCTTCCCCTATGTTCATCTGCTTTGTTTTTTAAATACCACATATGAGTGAAATCATATGGTATTTGTGTTTCTCCAACTGACTTATTTTGCTTAGCATAATACCCTCTAGTTCCATCCATGTCATTGCAAATGGCAACATTTCATTCTTTTGGATGGCTGAGTAATATTCCTACACACACACACACACACACACACACACACACACTACTATGATGAAATGAATTTTGCACACAGAACCCTAGGTGCAAAGATGTTTCAGAAATGTAGGCTTTAGCTTTGTAGCCATTGCAGTAAAGGAGGAACACTAAGAAGAGGCAGAAACACCCACATCTAGCTTCCTTAGGTACTATATTTGTTTCTATAGGAGAAACATTTTGCAATCATAGTACTTATTTTCAGAGTATCAGAATCATAATATTAATATTTTACTCTTAAATAATATCTGAACATACATTTATATATTTACATTGTTTTATGTATAATATATATTTATGTTGTTTTACTATATTTATATTGTTTGAGATTACATATTGAGTATTATATATTTTATATTTATAGAATTTTTATATTCATACTGTCTAAAAATAACAATATTTAACTCTAAATTTGAAATATGATTATGGCATATTAATTTAGATGTGAGATTTTGTTGAAATATTACTAAATTTGCTTAGAGTATTGGGTCATCCAGGAGAAACTTACATTCACTGTTTTTCTACATTTATTTAATGTATTTATAAGAATTATTTAACAGTTTGTATAGGTTTTATATATATTTTAGGTATAGGTTTTATATCTTAAAGAGTCACATTTTTATGAAGAAAATCAAATATGTAAAATATATAATTATGTTTTGAAATGTTGAAAGTATTTAACTATTGTAAGCAGGACAAAACAGTGCTTAGAGTATAACAAAAGTGATTATACTTAAAAATACAAGATTTGCAATCTGAACAAAAAACATAAGAACAAACTAGGGATTTCAATGCGAAACTTCATAATTTGCTAAGTCTTAAATAAAAAAAATCACTGCCAAATATACAAAAAGAATGAATACCAATTCCTCACAATCTCTTCTAAAAATTAGAGAACACTTCCCAACTAATTCTATGAAGCCATTTATTGGCCTTATAACAAAACCAAAGACATACAATAAAACTACAAACCAATATCTCTATGACTTGGAAAGCAAAAATCCTCAACAAAATATTAAATGAATGAATCCAGAAGAATATAAAAAGGATTATACATTATCACCTACTGACATTTATCCTAGACATGCAAGGTTAGTTTAATATCTAAAATCAATCTATGTAACCTGTAATATCAATAGAAAAAAAAAGACAAAAGTTATAAGATCATTACAACAGAAGCAGGAAAAAAATGACAAAATCAAACACCCTTTCTTTATAAAAACACTCAACAAACTAGAATAAAAATGAACTTCATCAACATCATAAAGGGCATGTATTAAAAACCCACAACTAATCCCTTAAAAGCATCAGCAAGATAAGGATATCTGTTCTTACCACTGTTATTCAAAACTAATGGAAATTCTAACCAGGACCGTTAGACAAGAAAAGTAAAATGTGTCCAAATTGGAAAGGAAGCAGTAAAATTATCTTAGTTTGCCAGTGACATGATCTGGAATATAGAAAATCCTAAGACATACAAACCAAAAACTATTAAAAATAATATATGAGAAAAGGGAAGGAAAAAATAAAATAAGGTGAAAAGAGAGGGAGGCAAATCATAAGAGACTCAACTATAGGAAGAAACTGAGGGTTGTTGGAGGGGAGGTAGGTGGGGGAAGTGGGGTGATGGGCATTAAGGAGGTCACTTGATGCAAAAAGCATTGGATGTTATATGCAATTGACGAATCACTAAATCCTATCCCTGAAACTAATAATACACTCTATGTTAACTAAATTGAATTTAAATAAATAAATAAAAATCAGAACTCTGTAAAGACAAGTTAAAGAATAATAATGAATAATGTTGTGAATAGAAGATTGGTATTAAAACTCAATTTTATAGCTATAAATTAACAATAAAAAATCTGAAAATGAAATTAGATGTTAATTTAATTTATAAAGTAATCAAAAAGAAAAACTTAGGAATAAATTTAACAAAATGATTGCAATATTTGCATCCTGAAAACTACAAAAAATATTGAAATAAATATAAAAAGACCTAAAGAAATGTAAATATATTCATATTGGGATCAGAAGACTTAATAATAAAATGGCAATAATTCCCAATTTGATCTGCAGATTCAATACAATTTCTTTCAAAGTTCCAGATGCCTTTTTTCTTACAGAAGTTGACAGACTGATACTAAAATTTGTGTGGAAATATAAGGGATCTGGAACAAACAAAACAACTTTAAAAAGAGCAAAAATTAGGGGCACCTGGGTGGCTCGGTGGTTGAGCATCTGCCTTTGGCTCAAGTCATGATCCTGGGTCCTGAGATTGAGTCCCATATCAGGCTCCCTGCAGGGAGCCTGCTTCTCCCTCTGCCTGTATCTCTGCCTCTCTGTATCTCGCATGAATAAATAAACAAAATACTCTTTTAAAAAAAGAGCAAAAGTGGAGAAGTCAGACTATCCAATATCAAAATTTACTACAGTGCAATCAAGGCAGTATGGTATTGGCAGAAGGATAGATATAGATCAATGGATTAGAATTGAGATTCCAGAAATAAAAACTTCATTTAATGGCCAATTGGTTTTCTACAAAGATGCCAAGACTATTCAAATAGTCTTTTAATAAATGCTACTAGGACCACCACATATCTATATGCAGAGAGAGAGAGAACTTGGAACCCTATTTACATTGCACAAAAATTAACTCAAAATGGACCATATATATACATGTAATAGCTAAATTATTAATTTCTTAGAAGAAAACAGTCATGAACATTTATGACCTTGGATTAAGCATTATTTTCTTAGATATGACACTAAAAAGATAAATGACAGGGACACTTGGGTGGCCGAGTCAGTTAAGCATCTGACTCTTGATTTCAGCTCAAGTCATGATTTCAAGGTTGTGAGACAGAGCCTTGTGTCAGGCTTCAGGCTCAGAGGGGCTCCATCTCTCTCTGCCCCTCTCCCTCTTGCACTCTATTTTCCCCTCTCTCTCTCTTTCTAAAATAAATAAAATTTTAAAGAAGAGATAAGTGACAAAAGAAAAACATAAACAGAATTTTTTTGAGAGAGAGAGAGAGCCAGAACATGTGCATGCATGTGCAAGTGGGGTACATCAACATGCATTAGGTTAATGCAAATCAATAACACAGTAAGATACTTATTGACACTCATTATAATGACTAAAGTCAAAAAGAAAAATAATGTGTTAACAAGGATGTAGAGTAATTGGAATCCTGATACATTCTGATAGGAATGTGAAATCATGCAGCCATTTTGGAAAATAGTGTGGCTGTTTCATAAAATGTTAAACTTACCATTACCATGTGACCCTGAGATTCTAACCTACATCTATACCCAAGAGGAGTTGAAACACAACTACACACACACACACAAACAGCACAAATATTTATAGCCACATTATTCATAATTGCCAAAAGGTGGAAATAACACAAATGTTTATCAGTTGGTGAGTGGATAAGCAAAATGTGGTATGTCCATAAAAAGGAATATACTTGGTAGTAAAAAAAGAAGTGATGATATTTGCTACAACGTGGATGGAATTGTAAACAGTGTAAGTGGAAGAAGACAATTACAAAAGATCACATATTCTATGACTGTATTTATATGGAATGTCCAGAATAGGCAAATCTACAGAGGTAGAAACCAGATTGGTGGTTGTCTGGGACTGGATGAGGCCAGGTAGATAGGATGAAGACTGCTAAGGGGTCCAGGATGTCTTTGTGGGGTGATAAAAATGTGCTAAAAAAAGGTGCTAAAATTAGAGAGTAGTGATAGTTGCATAGCTCTATGAATATACTAAAAAAAACTATTCAGCTGTATACCTTAAGTAGGAAAAAAGCAATCGAATTATATCCTGGAAAGTATTTTCTATTAATCAAAGACAGAGAGTATCAAAAAGAACTTATTTTAGCACATTCTCCACATTTATAATTTGAAGTATTATGTTTAAAGTAATTATATTTTTCTTAATATACAAATATCATATTTTTCTAATCAATTATTCTATATCAATGTTAAATGTTAAAAAGTCTAAAAATGTTCTACCTTAGTTTTTGAATATAACTTGTATCTTAAACAATGGGTCTTCAGAAAATGGATACTTTAGAGGTATAATTGTTTTTTGGAAGTTGGAAAGATGAAAACTGGTAAGTGTAAAACTCCAAACAGGAAAGATATTTTTAAAGATGTATTCTTTGACTAATTTTTCATTTGTTGGAATATTACTATCTCTCCTTTTAATTTTGCTTGAGCCCATATTACTCTTGTACAAATTCTTATGGATCGATTCATTTAACTTTATCTTCCTTTTTATATGTAGTATGGAAAGAGTTATAATTTTATAATAATGGTTCAAATTCTATATGTTTTTGAAAAATATTTTATTTTTAGGTAATCTCTACACCGAACATGAGACTTGAGCTCACAACCACAAGATCAAGATTCACAGGCTCTACTGACTAAGCCATTTTGACATTTTTAAGGAAAATTATGAAACTTAAATCTTCTGGAGTGTAGCAGCAACAAAAGAAGAAATAAGTGAAATTGTAGGAAGTGCTGATTTTCAGAAAATGATCTCTTAACTGAGAGAAATATTAGTCCATAAAAATTTCCCATAAGGCATATGTGGGAAACTGATGGAAATCCTTCCAATCCAGGATTCAGATACGTTGGAGTTTTTGTGAGTTTTGTTCTGTGTGTGTGTGTGTGTGTGTGTGTGTGTGTGTGTTGCCCTGCCTACGATAGGCTTACACAGTGCTTTAATTCGAACTAGTTGTCAATATTTTAAAATAGGGATGTTTCTCACAAAATCTGGAGTTCCAAAGTGTATCATAAATTGGAAGTTCTGGTAATTTCAGCCCACAGTTCTGCATGAAAGAATCCTGCAGGAGCTGAGGAGCAGCAAACAGGGCATGTGCTTTCTTAGCACAGCCTCCAATACCTCTGTTTCCCCAACACCACAGCTGGATGTCAGTTGCTAGTTGCCACTTATCATCTCACACATTTCTGGCTTTATTGATTCAGTTATCTCTAGGCTTTTGATTTTGTGTCCTCAGCTCCGGGCTTATCATATTGCTCTATTAGTTGCCACGTTGATATTGATGCAGCTGCTTCTAGCATTTGTTCTTTTTGGTCCCATCTTCTATTTCACCTGTCATCCAGAGTCACCAAATGGTCATAAGTTCTCTGTCCCTTCAGTTCTCTGCTCTGTACAGAATGATGTTACATCAAGTGATGTCAACCAAACTTTGTATGACTTTAAATCTCTTAATGTCCTGTAAACTCATTCCCGTCAATGTTCTAAGGTTAACCTAGGCACACCCATGGCCACCAGTTCTTTTCATAGTCCCACCAGGAGGCCTCATATTAAATAAGGGTATAACAGTATGATAATATTCAGTATGCCTACAGTTCCTCTCCCTTATCTTTGGCAAAGTACTATTTTTCTTTCAGTTTTCTTTCAGGCAACATCTCATCCAGGGATTATGTTTATAATCTGCATTTACATGTCATCTGATTCTTAACTATGTATTCCACTGTTGCGGTGAATTTGGATACAGGACAGATAATCTACTTCCAACTTTCCAAAAGAATAAAGAATTTTATTGGCTTATGTAAAACTACAGGGTGGGGCACATTCATGCAGTGGCCCAGGTTTTGTTTTTCTTGCTGTTTTTTTAGTTTCTTAAGCTGTGTCTCCCTTTTTACTTTGTCCTGAGAATATACTCATCATAGTGGCAAAATAGCTGTGGCTATTTTGTGGCTTTATCTCTGTCAACCATGATATCCATTAGAAGAAAATTAGATTTAAAAGTTGGAAATGTTTCTCCCAAATACCCAGCTAACTTCTACTTGTTTTCATAACCTAAACTGAGACACATAACCATTTCATTAAAAAAAAAATTGTGCCTTGAGGAATTCCATGCCTTTGTTATTACATCTAAGTAATTAAATCAATTGCAAAGGGAAAGGAATAGAAATCATTCTTTTGATTATACCTAACTAGAGTTTAGGGTGGAGAATGTCCCCTGATCACAGGATTAGATGGGCAAGGGATGGACACCTGAATGAAAATATTCATACCTTTAGGAAGAGAGAAAGGGAGACTGATGAAGAGTAAGCATTCAGTAGCATTGACTGTAATTAAATATTTTTGTCACTAAATGTTCACATATATCATTCCTTCTATCTATGCACCTGCAAGAGAGTCCATGTCCAAAGGAGACACCTGAAGATTCATCCATTCTTTTCCTTCAGGTCCAGATGTAGCTATTTATAATTTGCTGATAGTACCCATACCAATATATTGTGGTCGTAAGGGAACTGGATACCACCAGTAAAGTAAACAAACAAACAGCAACAACAAATAAAACAAAATAAATCTGTATTAAGAAAGGGGATGAATGGGGAAAAAAGGGGGATGAATGGAATAAGAAACACCGGGGTTACAGGGTGATAGATATCATGTCCACTTGGATAGGAATATTAAGTATCTTATAAGGTGCAGAAGAAGTCAGATCCTTGGTCAGCCAAATTCCTAATACTCAGTTCTACTTTTAGGTGTTATTTGGAGGCCCATTTCCCACCTTTATCATATTTAAAATGGACATTGGAAAGTTTGTCCTTTCTAGTGATGGTGTTACATTTGCAGCCTAGTCTCAGCTGGCAGAAATTTGAGGGTCTGGAAATTGTTCTGGATTTGAACAATCAAAGACCTGGGTGTTTAGCCAGGTATGGATTTTTTTTTTTTTTGCATTATAATTCTCCTAAAAAGTTAATAGTTTTTGAGTTTTTGCTTCCGAAAATTTGCAAGCATGGTAGTCACACACAGTAGTTGATCTAGTCAAAGCCTATCCCAATTATTTCATTCTCTTAACAACATACTTCTATGTCCTGCCAATTCCTTTAGAAATTGAATGTAACCTTCATCTTGACCTCTGTCTCAGAGCTATTAAAAAAAATAAACCTTGGGTAAAAGGGCACCAAAACTTTCATAATTACCCCAGATTAAATCCCATCTGCACCTTCTCTAGTGGCATGTAATCATGCCACTTCATCAGCTGAAAATTCTTAGAAGAATTTTCTTGATAGAGGTCTGAAGAGTTAGACCCATTCTGTCCCCTGTGAGGCCTCCCACCAACCCTGCTCCATTAGCAAATACCTCAGCTTAAGGGCAGAGACTGGCATTCTCAAATATATCAAACTCCACATTAAGTGGGTTTGAAATAATTTGAATTTCAGTAGGTAGAAAAGAACAATATTTTCTTCCATTCTTTCTCTTCTCTATTTTCAAAAACTCCAATTTTAAATAAGCCATTGTCTCTCTTGTAGATCTCACTGAAGGCGAGAAGATTCATCCAACAGTTTGACAGCCTGATTTTTTTTTTCTCAGTCACCCTATATTTCACCCTCTGTAAGTACATGGTTGTTTCTTAAGGGAGCAGAGGTGTCATTTTACCCACCTCTTATATAACTGCTTTACAAAGATCACCAACTTCCTAGTCCAGGAGGGAGGGACTCTTTTTCACTGACCTCCTTCTGCCTTGATTCAGCACCACACACTTGGTAGCAAATTTTGTATCAGCAAGGATCAAGATAGCTACAAAATAGAAAACTCAGCTCAAACCATCTTAAACAAAAATAAAACGAAATCAGATCACATAACCTAAATTCCAGGGGCAGGATGAGATTCACAGAGCCACCATATCTTACTTAATTTGATAAAATATCCTGCTGCTCTATGTCTATGCTTCTGAATGAGTTCCCTAAGTCAATTCTCCATAGGGTGATCTGTTGAAAATTAAAATCAGGTGTGTCACTCCTCTGACCTTGTCTTTTCATCAAAATAAGAATAAAATCCTCAATTCTTCCTGTAATCTCAGATATTCTTTGTAATGTGGGCCCTCTAGATCTTTCTGGCCCTATCTGCTATTTTTCTTTTCTACTTTACTCCACTCCTACCCACCACTACTTCTACTCCATATCAATATTCCTTGAGTGCTATAAGCTTTGTCTTACCTCAGGACCTTGATATTTGCTGCTGCTTATGCCCAGAATGCTCCTACTTAGAGCCTTGGCAAGTATAGCACTCACTGAATCAGTGAGGGTTCTTCAGAGAAACAGAACCAAAAGGTTACCTACTTATTATTTAGACTATTGATTTGTTTATTTTTAAAAGATCTATTTATTATATGTAGTAAGGGAATATATATATTTATATATAATAAGGAAATATATTTATTACATAAGGAAATATGTCTGTATCAATATTTATTATAAGGAGTTGACTTACATGATTATGAAGGCTGGCAATATCTGTAGTGTGGGCCAGTGTGCTGAAGACCCAGGAGAGTTACTAGTACAGAAGTCTGAAGGCATTTACTGGAGGATTCCTTCTTTTCCTGGAAAGCTGGTCTTATTCTATTCAATCCTTTGGTTGATTGGATGAGGACTGCCGGTGATAAAGGGTAATCTTTATCCTGAAGATGTAAATGTTAATTTCATTCAAAAACACCCTCCCTGTTGACAAATACAATTATCCATCACATTCATATACTTTTTTCAGATCTGTGTTCATCCATCACTTCCTCAGAAATTCCCAAATGCCTCTTTCAAGGGGCCCTACTAATTCCTGTCTCTACCCTTTACTACATTTTACTTTTCTTCATGACTTTTATTAACACTGAAAATTATATTACAAATTTATTTGTTGCATGCTTTTTATCTGTCTCCATTTCTAGAGTATCAGTATTATTCTTATTTGCCACAGTTTCTATGGAATACAAATAATATTTCTTATATATAGGTGCTTAACAACCTTGAGTCAGATTTTTGTATTTACCTGGGGGGACAAACACAAAATCTTTCTTACTCAAAAGGAAATGACTTATACACAGAAATACATGGAAGAGACTTATACACAAAAATAAGTCTTTTTGCCTACATTGTATATTTGCCTGATGTTTCTCACAGCTCATCTGCTCTGAAATTCTGGGTACAAAAGACTACAAAGTACATGCCTTAGCCTTCCTTCCTAACTGACATCTACTTAGATTCTTCTAAAAAATAACAGCAGAGCATCACATAGTTGAAGGAATACGGAAACTATTGTTCTTTCCTCTTGCTCTTCTTCTGGCAGTATTTTTGAGCAACTGTATCCTTTTTATCCAACAGCAATCCAGCTTCAGCTTCAGTTGTCCCTCTTCCATGGTTTCAGTCTACCTAGACATCACCCTAGCATGGAAACAGTGAATGGTTTCCTAGATTCTGACTATGCCATCTTATTTCTTTTGTTCTCCAAGAACTAGATTAAGTAGCCACTATCAGCAATTACTAATCTTTAATATACCTCATCTTCATTTCCTTTTTTCTCTCAGGCTTTCTAATAAATTTACAATAATATCCTGAATTACAACCCTGAATTAAAGACCATTGTTTGAAATCATTAGAGTCCTTTTGGTTTTTTCAGGTTCCGGAAAATGGACTTCAATAATGGGATTCCTAAGTTATATATCTTGTAGACGTTGAATATAAAGATGGCCTTATGATTAGTGGAAAATGGGTTACTGGTAATCCATGGCATGCAGTGGCATCCCATTTATCAGATTATTATCTTCTCTTACTTTAAATGAGATGCCTACTGAAGTCAAAACTCTGGGAAACGAAATGGTTAATGTATTTTAATGCTATGGTGGTGATGATGAATGACTACAAATGCTGGGAGCAAAATTTTTTTTGAGACTGCATTTGATCACTTACAGAAACTGATAAGCCCAAGGCTTTAATATCTTAGTTTGAGTCAAGTCAGAGACTCATAGAGATTTTATTGTGCTCCTACAATAATCTCTCATTTATTATAGCTGTAGGAGAGATTCCAAATCCCATCCCAAATTTAAAAGTGAAAATTCCAAAATTATAATGTAAGTTGAATTCATGGCCCAAGTATCTTCTGTGAAAATTAGAGCACATTATCTTGTGTGAAACTTAAAGCATTTATTGGAAAGAATTGAACTCTGGGGTTTGACATAGGCACATCTGACTAGATGTGGATCAATTTGAGTATCCCAAACCCACAAACTTCCTTGAACTTCCAATGTCAGCAGAAATAATTACTCATATAGATGGCTATTGCTCTTGACTCTTTAGAGACCATGTAGTAACTTTCCTTAAGGAAGTTGCTTTGCAAGTGGATGCCTATAAGACAGATCTCCCCCATGCCTCATTGCCTTTGAACATACAACTTGAGTCCAATTTTGGCATACATCAGGAGACAAGTAAAAAATCTTATCCATGGGGATATGACTTATACATAAAACATTATTTTAAGAATATTATGTTTTTTTTAATTTTTAACTCGTATGAGCTCAAACTTGGGGAATATGTGTGAGAATGGATTCTAAGGATTTTGGAACAAAGGGGAATTTACAGAGACTTTATATTCAATGTGTTATCTTAGATAGGGGTAGGTCAACTGTGGACATATCAGCCTCTATTGTGGTCTATATTCAATGATATTGATAGTATACCACCACCCTGGCACAATGAAAAAATATTTCAAGATTTAGGAAGGTAGAAATAAGAGTTTATATTTATTATTTGCAACTTGGTCATCTCCCTATATGGTTCCCAGATGAGTCTAGAGAATACTCCCTTCATTCAGACATTGAGAAATATATTAGTGAGGGAAATACTGGAATCTTCAAAAATTCTGTGACACGGTAGGTGGATACAAATATAGATAGAAGAATATTGGTAATGAACTAATAATTGTTGAAGCTGAGTGATAGGTAATAGTGGGTTAGTTATACTGTTTCTTATCTTTTACATATTTTTGAAATTACCCACAATAAAATTAAATAAAATGAATTTTGTGGTAGCTTTATTTGTTGACTAGGGATGACATTGCAAGAGGTTAACTTTTTTTTTTTTTTTTTCCAGAGGAAATGATGAGCTTCCTGAATGGCAGAAGCCAAGCAGCAATACTTTCTGCCCAGAGAAAAGACATACACGAGGACCTGGACTAGATATCAGCCAGATAGCAATTTCCTAGCCTCTATATCAGTGCTTAATTCATACATCCATGTGCAAAGTAGCATAGAAGTTCTTCAAACACCTCGACAATAAGGACCTTCTTTTACCAAAGCTGTTCGACTACCTTCCTTGCCGAGTGCACAGGAGCCAATAGCAGAGGCCAAACTTAGACCCTGATTGGCACTGTTCCTTGGAGAGATCAGACAGTCACCTGGTATCAGATTGATTGTTTTGGACTTTTCCCAGCTTGAGACACTAAATGATTTTGTCTTCACTGGAACTTAAACTTATTCTGTATAATGGATTTGCTTTTCCCGCTCCAATGCCTCTTCTAGCACCAACATCAGGAGACTTTTAGAGTGACCTTTTCACTATCAAGAGATTGTTTCTGACCAAAGATCGTACTACAAAGCAAAAGGACAGTGATAGGCCGTATAATTAATAAATCTCACCATATACTTATTGACTCAAAATCAGCTGCTTTGACAGAAACATAGAATTTCTTCCTGAAGTATTAGATGCATACAAGCTAAGAGACAATAATCTGAAATTCGGGGTGTTTTCCTATACCATGCAGTATTGGATTTTGCTAGGCATTGTATGATACTGTTTTACCCTTAATCCATTAATTAAAAAGAGAAATGAACCATGCACTATTTTTCCCTCAGGCACAGAACTTTGGGATTTTTTGGTTGAGAATTCTCATTTCCATAATGAATACTATTTTAACCAGAAGACATAATTCTTTCATTGAAATGGAAGTTACACTTGCTACCTGGTCACTGTGGGGTCCTTATTCCATTGAAACAACAGACAGATAATGGGTTACTATGATTTGTGCAGTGATAGATTCTAATTACCAAGGAGAAATTGGGTTGCCACTCTATAGTGGAAGAAGGCAGAATTATATCTGGAACAATGAAGTCAATGAAGACTTGGCTCATCCTTACTAGGTAAACACCATACTAGCTGAGACCCTGGCTGGGGCCAAAGTAAACATGGAATGAGTAGCAGATATAAGAAGTCACTCATGAGTGAGTTCTGGAACGTAGTATATGTGTGTGTATACTTTTAACTAATTTTTATTTTTTTTAATATAAGGAGTAATAAGAGTGGATAGAATATCCAAGTAGACTTGTGACTCCGAATGAAAATGAACAAATGATATGTGATAGGAATTTTTTTTTATTTTCCATTTTGAGGGAAAGGAGAGAGTATCTTTCATACCCAAAGTGTAGATGCATCTAGATGTATCACATCACTGTCATCTTGTATTAAAATTTAAGGTAGAATGTATATGGATGTATATGGAGGGTTGCATGTCTTGATTATTTGCCTACTTTCTTTCATCCTCTTACATACCGTTCTTTATAATTTTATGGTTAGGGAGGCTATATGTTAAGTTGTTCAGGCTCCATTTCCAGTTACTCTCTTAAATTATGCCAGTAGGAGACACTGGGATAAGATCAAAATACAGGAAGAGAGGAGACACTACATCTCTTTCTGATGTACTTTTAGAAATAAACTCCTTCAAAGATGCCATGGTCCTTCTTTCAACAGTAGTGCCCATGGCTTTCATGGTTCAGTACTGACTCAGGTAGTTCCTCCTTGGTAACACCACCACAGCACAGTCTAAGTTCTGATATAACCACCTCTTCCCTTACTCTCCTGCCCTGGCCCTATAGATGCTTCCTAAAGCTGCTTATCTTTGGTTGGCTATATTTTCCCTTTTACTCTCTCAATCTTTCAAAAGCCTATGCCATCAATTCCCTGTGTGAAATTCTGTTTGTTTGAACTGTCTGTAGTAGTTTATTTTTTCCTACCTGAACTTGGATTGATATAAAAAGATTGTCATACCTATATGCCACTGAAAATCAAAAGAAAAGTAGGTGTTTCTTCTTTTAGCTGTCTTGAAAAGAGTTATTTTTCAAAAGCTACTCAAAAGTTCTCTTTTTGTCCCATATGTGCAAATCCCATCATAGATTGATTCCTAAATCAAACCATATGGCCAGGGAATGAAATGGAATAATGAGCTAAGTCCTAGACTTCTGAACCAATACCTGTGACAAGGTCAATGGGATTTTCTTTTATCAGCCTAGTATTGGAGCCAGAGGTGAGGCTCACCTCAGCCTAAAGCGCCTGAGGTACGTGGTGGAGAAATGTACAGCTGTTAGAACAGCAATAGCGGGACACCTGGGTGGCTTAGCGGTTCAGCGTTGGCCTTTGGCTCTGGGAGTGGTCCTGGGGTCCTGGGATTGAGTCCCACATCGGGCTCCCAGAGAGGAGCCTATTTCTTCCTCTGCTTATGTCTCTGCTTCTGTGTGTCTCTCATGAATAAATAAATAAAATCTTAAAAAAATAGAATGTCAAAGGAGAGGAATGGATGCTGGATGGGCAATAAACAGTATGCTCTGTAAGCTCTCATTGCATTTTACTGCACTTATCTCTTCCCCACTTTGCTTCATTAAACTATGAGATCATTGATCATGAGCACAAACTCTTTTATTTATCTAAATAAACAACATTGAGAATTGTGACTGTCATGTACTAGGCAAGTGTCAAAAATTTCTTGAAAGGATGAATGAATCAGTGTGCCAAAGCTTTAAAGGGATGAGTTTGAGCATTTAGTAAGAACATCATGATAATACACAATACTAACAGGCACTTGGAACAACAGTATTTGTAGAATTTGAGACCTGCTTGTTCAGTGGCCTTTATATTTTTTAATCACCAGAGCACTTTTCAAATAAAATGTAGGAATATGTGTATGAGTGTATTTGTACATTGAATAAGGACTGTAGATGTTTCTTTTTTTTTTAAGATTTTATTTATTTACTCATGAGAGACACAAAGAGAGAGAGGGGCAAAGACACAGGCAGAGGGAGAAGCAGGCTCCATGCAGGGAGCCTGATGTGGGACCCCATCCCAGGTCCCCAGGATCACGCCCCGGACATAAAGCTGCGCTAAACTGCTGAGCCACCCGGGGCTGCCCTAGATGTTTCTTAGGTAGTGTGAATCTTCTTTGTTTGATGGAGCATTTGGCATTTTATAGTTCAAATTTCTAAATCTCCTTCCGAATGCTGCATGTGTTACAAGTTAAAAAAAAAAAAAAAAAAAGAGAGATTGAGAGAGAGAAGGAATCTGCTTTCAGTCACTTCATGGCTGAACTATGAACTTAGTGTTTTTTTTTTTTAATTTTTTTTAATTTATTTATTTATTATAGTCACACAGAGAGAGAGAGAGAGAAGCAGAGACACAGGCAGAGGGAGAAGCAGGCTCCATGCACCGGGAGCCCGACGTGGGATTCGATCCTGGGTCTCCAGGATCACGCCCCGGGCCAAAGGCAGGCGCCAAACCGCTGCGCCACCCAGGGATCCCTGAACTTAGTGTTTTGACTTGCAGGAAGGAGTTATTTTTCTTCCATTAGTAAGAAGATAGAAGATAGCTCTGAAGAGCAATGTACCCTTTGGAGCCAGTCTGCATGGATTAAAAATTCACCTTTACCACTTACTAACTCTACAACCTGAACTATACCCAGAGCCTTATACATAAGAGTGCCTTTCAATTACAGTCAGGGGCAACCCTTATTAAAACATCCTGTGTTTCAGATTCCTCTTCTTAAAAATGTGGATAAAATTAGTAAACTCTTTATTAATTAATGAGTGGAAACCTCCTAATAGAGTCTTTAGCACTAGCAAATATTCTGTGATACCTATTATCATCACACATCATCAAATCCTATTTGTTTTTTTTTTTTAATTTTTATTTATTATTTATGATAGTCACACAGAGAGAGAGAGAGAGAGAGAGGCAGAGACACAGGCAGAGGGAGAAGCAGGCTCCATGCAGGGAGCCCGACGTGGGATTCGATCCCGGGTCTCCAGGATCGCGCCCTGGGCCAAAGGCAGGCGCCAAACCGCTGCGCCACCCAGGGATCCCTCAAATCCTATTTGGAAATCAGTACTGGTAGAGAGAAGTCAGGAAATACTGCCCTAACATTTTTTTTTTCACTGTGGTTATTAGAACTGTTTACCACGTATTTCAGGTTCCTTGTCTCCCAAGCATGTGGTAGTTTTGAACTTCAAAGCCCCTTGTGGTTATGTGGGCTATGTGACTAGCAGGATCCAATATACACGTTATTCCTGGGAGAGACCAACTCATTGTTTTCTGTCCCTCGTAATGATAATGAATTAGATTCCAGGTAGTGGCCTTGCAGGTAGCTAGGGTCTCAGAAGGAGAGTCATGTAAGACAGAGCTAGTACATGACCCTCTGAGATCTGGTGATTATCTTTTACCTCGGCATAACTTAGTCTGGGTGATTCATAATTGTAGTTGACTAGTCCCATGATTATGAGAGAAGAAACACACTGAGTCTGATTCTCCATCTGCAAAATAAAGAGGTTGGATAAGAAAGATCATCATTAAAGTTCCCTTAACTTCTAAAGTGATATATTCTTTGATAAGAATAATAATGGCAGTGAGAATAAGATATTTTTTATCAAGGAAAAACAGAAATAAGCTCATTACTAAGCTCTGAGACTCAAAGAACAAGAGTAAGGTGAAGACTAAGGTCAACTTTTCCCAAAGCATGGTCTTTAGAACTCTAATTGTAAGAGATACTTTGTGACAGAGGGTTCCATAACCAAATAAGTATGGGAAACACTACATATGATATTTTTCTCTTAAATAATCTTCATACATATTATCACATTCTTAGTATTCATGAAGGAAACCTTTGAAATATATTTTGCCAAGTAGTAAACCAATACAATTTCACTGTAAAAATCACTTTTAAAAAACTTCACAATGATAGGCTAGGAAGATGTAATTTCGATTTGTGCTATATGCTTTCCCATGTCCTTCTTCAAAATCCTTTTGGTAATTCCCTGCTTTTGCCCAGAGTCCCAGGAATGGGTGTATGACCCTGGATATCCCATTCCTCTGGTCATAGTAATTTGTCTCTGTATGGTCAGACCCCAGCAAGCTGAGATAGAGCCTTCAACATAATTAATATTTTTGATGACCCCTGGATTTAGCTGAGTCTCATTAAGATGCATCTTAGACTTCTCAGATATGTAAGCCAAAATTTCCCTTTTGTTCAGACTAAATTAAGTTGGATTATAGTCACTTACTATTGGAAGAATTCAGTCAGGAACTATTCTACCTTGGAGTCGAGTTTGGAAAATGCTGTTCCAGAGTAAAACTGAGAATAAAATAATACAATGTTGAAATTTATTAAGCAATAGCCTTAGTTTTCTCTAAGGGAAAGTGGGTCTATTAGAGAGTCTGAACATGGATGTGACATATTTAGTATGAGAAGACATTTACAGCCTATTTTATCTGTTTTAAAAGATAAGTTAGAAAAAAAGATAATGGAAACAAATCCAAAATGATCAAAATATACCAAGGAATAATTTTATTTTTTTGTCTGCTTCACTTATTCATATTAGAAATATTAACTAAAGGAAGAGTATAACATTTACTTATGGAAAATAGTATGCTGCAAACTTGACAAATATAATTTCATCTATTTTTCACAGTAAAGGAGGGTAGGTAAAAAATTGACATCATTTTCCAGACAGAGAAACTAAGTCTTACAGACATTAAGTAACTTGCCTAATATCACAAACTAGAATATGATAACACTGAAATTTAAGGAACTCATAAATGATATTCAATGAAGTTCCTCCTTTATGTTTTGCAAATAAAGTAATTGATATAAAATTTCTTTTTTAAAAAAGATTTTATTTATTCATGAGAGACACAAAGACACACACACACACACACACACACACACACACACACAGAGGCAGAGACACAGGCAGAGGGGGAAGCAGGCTCCACCCAGGGTCTCCAGGATCACACCCTGGTCTGGAGGTGGTCTAAATCTCTGAGCCACCCCGGCTGCCCTTGATATAGAATTTCTACTTGCAAGCTTTCCATCACTGAATTCCCTTGAACTTAGTAGCTTAAAACAAGGCAAATTTGGTATCTCACAGTTCTGCTGGTCAATAGCCTCGTGCACTAAGCTGGTTTTTCTGCTTAGAGTTTTACATGGCCACTATCAATGTGTTGGCAGGTCTATGTTACTTTCTGAAGGTTCTAGTGAACATTTCATTTCTAGGCTTGTTCAGATTGTTGGCACAATTCACTTCCATGTAGTTGTAGGACTGAGGTCTGTTTCCTTGCTGGCTGTTGGCCAGGAGTCGTACTTAGCATTCAGAGGCTGCCCTTATTTTCTGGTTTACAGTTCTCTTGAAAACCAGCAAAACCATTCAAGTCACACTCATGCTTGGAATCTCTCTGACTCTCCTCTTGCTGCTTTATCTCTCTAATGTGACTTTAGCTAAGGAAGGATTCTTCACTTTTAAGATGACATGTAATTGTATTGAACCCATCTAGATAATTCAGGATAATCTCCTTTTCTCAAATTCTTTAACTTTAAACACATCTGTAGAGTTCCTTTTGTCATGTAACATATCATATTAATAGGTTCAAGGAAGTAGGCATGGAAACCTTTAGGGGACTATTATTTTGCCTGCCACATTCTAGTTATATATGTCACAGTTGAAATGTTTCCAAATGAAAAAGATAGAAGTTTTATAAATATGATTTCTAAAAACACTCTGTCCATTTGCTTACCAAAAAATGGTGTATGTTCACATACACACCAACATACCATTACACTATAGACACGTAATTACCTAGGGATACAAATGTACAAATGATGGATATGTTTGAAAAAAAAAAAAAAGGAAAGTTAGAGTTGATAGAATAGGTAGAAAATAAGAATTCTAAAACAATCTAAGATTTGTTTGCTTTTTTTAATAATGAAAGGAGTACATAAAAACAACAGTGAGAGTTTCATTGACTGGTATTTTTTAGACAAGAGATGAAATCTGCTAGGTTTGTGAGAACAAGCTAAATCTTAGAAGAAAAAATTCTGGAGTATGACTCCTATGTAACAAATATTGTAAGAGGGTCTGAAATATTTAGGATATTATTAACAAGTAAAATTTCTATATTATCTTTATTCATAATTGCCAAATGTTGGGCACAATCAAGATGTTCTTTAGTAGGTAGACAGATAAACAAATGGTGGTAAAACCAAACAATGGAATATCATTTGGTACTAAAAAGAAATAAGCTATGAATACATTGAAGAAACTTACATGAATATTTCTAAGTGAAAGAAGCCAATCTGAAAAGGCTACATACTCTATGATTCTAACTATATGATATTCTGGAAAAGACAAAACTATAGATACAGTAAAAAGATCAATTGTTGCCAGGGGCTAGGGTCAAGGAAGGATGTATAGGCAGCATATAGATTTTTAGGACAGTGGAACTATTCTGTATGATACTACCATGGTGGATACATGTCATTTATATATTTGTCAAAACCTATAGAATGTACAAGCTGAACATTATTGTAAACTATGGACTTTGAGTGATAGTAGTGTGTCAATGTAGGTTCATATTGTTTTAGCAAATATAACACTGTGGTGCAGGATGTCAATAGTGGGGGAAATTTTGCTTGTGTGACAGCAGGAGGTATACAGAAACTCTCTGTACTTTTTGCTCAATTTTGATGTGAACCTGAAACTGCTATCTACTAAAAAATGAATTGCTCAGAAGGACTTGATAGAGAAATTTCAGAAGCTAACAGACTGAATGAGAGTCCCAGTGTGTAGTGACCTAACATTTAACTGTATAAGTATGAGGAATACTTTTACTTAGAATTTTCAGTCTTGGAGTCTGTTCTAAAAATCTGGATGTCATATTGTTGCGGGTTAAGTTGTATTTTAATTACATACAGTATTTTTGCATTTACACACGATAATATATTTTTGCTATTTATGTTGGCATAAATTTAATATGAATGCAGGAGGGGAAACTGCTTGTTTTTCTGAGGGCTCTATCTGTTTATGTCATTGAAATGAAGGGCAACACTTAACTTAAAAACAAAACAAAACAAAAAGGGAAACAGCCAGATTCACAAGCAGTCTCAAAACAAAAGAAATAAAGGTGAAAATATTATCCCCTTGGCTTAGAATGGGGACAACTAAAATGATAGCTATTCAATATCCAGTGATAGTCATTATTTAAACAAGGATGTTTAGACTGTTACCAGAAATAAATACAGCTAAAATAATGCTCAGTTTGTATGTTTCCATTGGGGAAGGTAGGGGTGGATGTCTTCCTTCATCCAAAACATAAAAGAGTTAGTAAATTCTTTGGAGGTAGGGAACAAAATTCTCAGCTACCATTTGCCTGTTGGGGACTTAAATACATTGCCTGGATAATTTCTTATCACTGTCTGATTGACAGACGATAGTTTGGTGCATTTAAAAGAAAGAGTGAGGGAGATCAAGGGTCTGAGGAATAAGGGATGGCTTTTATGCTATTATTTTTTATTAACTCTAAAGCAATTGCATGGACAAAGACTTATAAATATTTTACAAATGACTTTTAAAGGTTTCTCAATAATATCTAGTAGTTTTGAAAGTCATCGCAAAACAAAAATGAAGGAAATCTCATTTTGACAACACTCGATCTACATCAGTTATTTTTTTTCCTTCTGTCTGCTGTCGATTGAAACAGAATCATAAATTTAAGCCTAATTTAAAACAACTCACAAATCTATAAATGAATCCTCTCAATGTTAAAGAGATGAACTTGTCTGATAATCCTTTGGCCTGCATTTTTACATTTATTGCCTCCAGCCTGAAAAGAGAATGCAAAATCACAGTAAAAACAAAAAAGTGTCAGTTCTCGAGACAGTGTTCTATCTTATTTAACCGGAACTACTTTAGACTAATTAAAATCAGAAGTATACTTTGCCCTCAGGCCGATACTGTGCAGTGGTACAATGAAGTATCCCTATTTTTATTGGAATACCTCCCTGGCTAACTTACCCTCCTCTCACCACTTTAGGGTCCTGTGATGTCTCCCTAAATGTTACCTATTCTTTCTTCAAAGTCTAGCTGGAGGGCCTACTTCTTCCTTCCTATACCAGTTCATGGTAGCTTTCCTTTTTCCATTCTGTTCATATTTTTTGGTACAGCTCATTTGGTGTTCAGCATTTACCTCTTGAAGCACATCCTGTATCCTCGGTAATGTCTGTCTCCTGTTCTATAGGCTGAGCCTAAGGAAAAAGCTCCGTGAGTGGAACATGCGGTGTCACTGTCCGTGGTCCTGAAACATGGTTGTTGTCGGCTAAGGAAGTTTTAAGTGTACACAGTTGACTCATGTGCACTTTATCTAAGGAATTTTTAAAGTGGTGTAGTGACGATGACAAGGAAAATGTAAGGCAAGAAGACGTTTGGAGAAAAAGATAAAAAGGATGGTTAGAGACAGAGCTCTCAAGCCATTGCCTGGCGAGAATAAGACACTTGGCTTTGATATTATTTTCAAACAATTGCAGATGTCAGCTTGGGAAGAAGGGGATGTAACATAGCTGAGAAAACCAACGAACAAGGAGTATAAAAAATGCGTGTACCAAGTGATATAAGGCCGTACAAGTGTTGGCATGAACAGATACATTGATGCCGGTGGGCAAGCCGACCAGACAAGTAGCGTGTTGCGAAGGCAGCATCACTTGTGTCTTACCAAACTGCTATAGACGTTGTCTTTATTCTTATCTCTTGATTAAAAAAAAAAAAAAGTCACTTGGCATTATGGCAGAACAAAGTAACTGTAACTTAGCAGCTTGTACCTTCTTCATTTCTAGCATGGAATGTAAGGGTTACATTCCAGTCCCAGATGATGCAGATGGACAGAGCATGTACTCCCTACAATCTAAGTTCCCCAACTAAAGTATAACCTCTGCGAGGACAAACAGCGGACATTAAACATTCCTGATATCTTGAAATGCTTAAGTAGAGTGGCTGGTGCAAACTGGGGGCTTAGTAATTTTTTTTTTTGAACCAATAAAAGAATCAGAATGCCTTCCACATACACAACATTCAACCAAGGCTCGTGAAATGAGCAGAGGTTGCATTTGTTTTTAACACTTACATCCTCCACCAGGTCCTATTTTAAAGTCCAATCAATGCTCCTTCCCTTGCTACGCCAGGTCCCCACAAACCTACGTCCCATATTCAGCCTCCACCTTCGCGCGCTTAGGCCCAGCCCTTCTCCTGCCACGTGTCCGTGCCCTCTCTGGGTTCACCCTCTCTTCGTCCTCGTTAACCCCCATTCCCTTCCCTCCCGGCCCAGGACCTCTCCCGCACCGGGTCTCAGAAACCGGTCCCCGCGGCTTGCGGCCACTCAGGTCCGGGCGCCCGCCCGGAGGGGAACGCGGTTGTCATGGACACGGCACCTGCGCCCTTCGGCGGCGCCCCATCACCGCCGTCCCCTCCCCCACGCCCCCCACCTGCGGCGCGGAGCGAGCCCGGCCTCCCCGGCTCCGCCCCTGCCCCTCCCGCTCGGCGCTCCCCGGGCCGCGCGCGCCCGCGTGCCCCCTCCACCCCCCACCCCCCACCCCGCCCCCGCCCGCACCCCCCGGCCTCCCCCAGCCCCGCGGAGTCGCGGGGACCACGGGGGCGCGCGAGCGAGCGAGCGAGCGGCCGCGCCTGCGCGCTGGTCGCCTCCCCTAGCGGCGATTCGGGCCGCTGCCGCTCGCGCTGGGCAGGACGCGGGGCGGGCTGGGGGAGGGGGAGGGGAGGGGAGGGGAGGGGGAGGGGGAGCGGCTTCGCTTCCAGCCCTGAGTAAGGCGGAGACCCGGGCTGGCGGGCGGAGCAGGAGCCACCGCACCTCGGCCAGAGGCGGCTGCCGCAGCTGCCGCCCTCGTCCCCGCCGCCGCCGCCGCCTCTCCAGTCCCTTGTGTGGTTACCCCTCCAGCGCTTGGGAGCGGGAGAGGAGGAGGAGGAGGCGAGAAACTCCCACCGACCCATAGAGGTGAGTCCTGGGCAGAGCATCCTCCATCCCTGCCTGCCTCCCTCCCTACCTCCCTCCCATCCTCTCCATCCTCCCCTCCCTCCCCGCTCCCCAACCCTCCCGCCCTCATCCTTCCCAACATCCCTCTCTCCTCTCCCCTCCTTTCTCTCTTCCAGCCTTTCTTTCATCCCTTTCTTCCTCTCTCCCAGCCTCACTTCCTTCCCACCCTTTCTTTCTTCCCTGTCTTCCTTTCAGCCACTCGCCCTAGAGCGCAGCTGTGCATCCTTTCCTCTTTTACCCCCTTTCTTCACCCCTTCCCCGGTGGGAGATCCCTAGCCTGCTACAACTGTCCGGATTCAGGGGCTTCCAGAAAATTGGGCACATATACTGAGGGATGCGCTCTTGCACAGCGGATGCCCTGCAGGTCCCTAAAATATTTGGATAAGGGTCAAGTTGAATAGAGTACTGGGACCTGGAAGGAGAAGAGGGGTGAAGAAGAATCTGTGGATTTGTGCAGTATTAGGGTGGGGGTGGGGAGGATTGTCACTTAAAACATGTTGCCAACAGCCCCCCCACACCCCCTTTTGGCAGTTTCTTTTTCTTCCTGGGAATTACATATTCCCAGCGTGAGTCCCACTAATTTTAAATTAGCAGCTTTCCTGCTTGGATAGTCTCCGTGAGAAACCACAGGGAAAGAAGAGAAGAGAGGAAGAGAACAAGAGAGGAAGAGGGGAGGGGAAAGGAAGGGTGGTGGCGGTGGACGTTTGTATCCTTTACCCCTAGGCCTCTTTTGATTGATATTTTCAAACCACCCGCCTAATATTTGTCTTGGAATTGAACCCGTGTGTCCTTAGTCCTGTCACTATCTCCTTCAAAAGCAGAAACTCTCTAAACTTTAATGCGTGTGCACCATAGCATTATTTATGGACTGTTTTGGTCAGCATACAAAACACTAAGGTAGATTGATCTGGGAAAACGGAGCAGAACGATGGCAGAGATGCACTTTTGTTCATTATAGGTTAACTTCTAAAGGAAGACAATGGAGGGGTAGTTTTTGGAGTAATGAGGTTATACTTCACAGGCTTATAAATATACCATTTTAATAACATTAGTTGTATTATAGGCTTTAACAGATATCCTTAGCCTTTCTCATCCACCTTAAAGGAATCGTAAATATCGTTGAGGAGAAACATAGTGTGTAATTCTGCTTGTGGTCTGCATCAATGGAAAAGTTGAATTAGCTCCGGGACCATTATTAACAATTTAAAATTTCAGTTGTTTTGTGCCACTTAGTTTCGCCAAATGATATATTTCACTTTGCTTTCTTTAGCTTGCACTGTAGTCTCTTTCATTATATATATTAATAGTAGTTTTTCAGTCTTCCTTTTTGCCAGCATTGCTGCTGAAAAGTTTATTTATATGTGGTGGGACAACCATGCCTTAAAATGTTTAGCGTCTTCATCATTTTAGAAAGCTCCAACAAACCATATAAGTATAAATCAGAAATGGAGTATGTAGAAGCTTGTATTTTGCCGTGACTATATTCTCTTTAAAAGAAAAAACAGCAACAACAAAACTCAAAAACCTTAATATCCTTAGAATAGCTGTATTTTATGTTTAATGAGTATGTGGGGAGGAACCGAAATTAATGGTGGATTCAGTGAAGCTGACAGTAAGATTCTGTGCTGTGGAGCAAATTATTGATTTTTTTCTTTTCATTTAAATTATTATATGTCAGTAGTGCAATATGCATTTTTGCATTTTATGGGCATGTAAAGTAGGAGTTGAGATGAAGAGAATTACCTTGCAAAATGATTGAGTGCTGATTTGATGAAGAACTGACACAGTTAATCATCTGAATCAGTTTGGGGGAAGTAGATGTTATTAGGAATGATGGACCTACCCCTTCCCTAAACTCCCCTTGGTAGGAATGCAATTTCGTTAATGGCTTGGTTGACTCTTAAGACATGTGGCAGAAGCTTGGTTGAATTATCAGTGTCACCAACATCCTGATGCAGAATTGCAGTCAACCCTGTCTGTATTTGAGTGGTTACATTACCTAAAAGTGAACACAATTGTAGATAGACGTGTTTTTGTATTGTTCCTTTTCCTGGAATCCCTTGAAGCTAGTGAAAGACTTTGGTAGTAACTCTATATGAATAAAATAAGTGAGTTTTATTCTAATTTACTCTCGAGTGACTTTTCCCCTTCCAGCATGGGCTTCATAGTTGTGAGTGTGCAGAGGAGGCAGCCCCTCTCTTTATTGCAGTTTTGCTACACAGAGTGATGTAAGTGTATGTCTCAGTTTTTAATGATGTGCTTACTGTGGGAAGAAAGGTACCTTTTATTTGTCTTCTTTGTAAACATTTGTCCACTTAGTAAAACAAAATACGCAAGTTTATTAAAGAATAGAAGGTAATATGACATCCGTGTACAGTAAGATTTTGAGAAAGATGAGTAAAATTAATAAAATATAAAATAGAAGAGGAAGTAGTACCTTCAGAAAGCAGCCTGCTACTCTGACCATAATCCACTTTACAGATAAAGATGGACTTCCTCTGAGGAGTTTCATTTCTAGAAGCTTCTGCCTTTAGTTGACTGGACCTTTAAGAACGTATGGTACAGATAAAGACCCAACAGAACAGTTCATGGATGATGTAGAAAATATTCTGGATACACTTTCCGTGCCTCCCTCACTCAGAGCTCTTAAAACCTGTCCGACACTAGGCCCTGGTATGAGGTGTTGGAAGGAAGTAAAAGACACTACTCTCTTTGACCTTAGCTTACAGTCTAGTTGAGGAGCACAGACATTTGCATGAGGTCGTATTTCACTATGTCAAACAAGATCTTTGGAAAGAGCTTTAGGTTTGAGTGCATGCCTTACTTAAGTGGTAGAGAGTTATGTGCCCTTGCTTACTATTTAATTCTTTTTCTTCATCTACAAAATGGGAATTTTCATAGACTCTGATTCATGGGATTTTTTTTAAGGGTTAAATGTGTTAAGCAGTGTATCTGGTATGAACAGTGTGTGTATTGAGTGAGCATTATTGTCATTTGGAGAAATGATTTTAAAACAATCTACGGGAACTAGAAAGAAGTGAATAAAAGGTCAGTGTTAGAGGAATTCCAAACGGGTCAGATGTTTATGTGGCCGGGGAAAGGTTATATTCAGGATATCTCTCGAGCTTGGACAGATACTCCTGAGAAGGATTTCAAGCAGCGTAACACAGCTAGAACAAAAGCAGAAACAGAAGCAGCAAGATGTGTTTGGGAAGTCTCTTTACTAGAATATTTGGCATATAGGTGAGGGTATTAAAATGTATTAAACATATAGTCAGAGTAATTACACTATCCCTTGAGGTGAGACAACTTGTTTTAGTGTAGCATCTATTTTATTACAGAATACTCAGCCACCCAGGGGGGTTTGGATTAGTACTCACCCAAAACCAGATCCCAAGGCACAGAATCCAAGGTCCAGGTGGCAGTGAGGACCCAGACTATTCTTTTTATCTCTTTTCTTCAAATTTCAAGACAGAGAGTAAAGTTGAACTTTCTGAACAACAAAGGCTCAATATTGTGATTTTCATAGCTCTCTTTTGTTTTGCCTTAACCCGGGAATATTCCAGGACTGTCTGTATCTTGGAGAATAATTACCAAGATTATTTCATTTTGACAACATATGAAGCCAGTAATTTTAGGGTAATTATGTCTCCAGGAACTTTATTTTTATTTCATTGTTGACTTTTCCCAATAACAGCAATTCGCTCCCTTTTTTTGGTGTTCAAGATTATTAATGATCCTGTATGGATTATGCTATTTCAAGTATTTTACTGGGAGACTTAGCTGTGATGACCGCAGAGGGTCTGTTTGAGAATGTGCACTGAGCAAGTTAAATACCTGCATAGGATGGGGTGCGCATTGCTTCTGTCTATGTCTGTTGGTATATATATCCATGAAACAATTATCCAATAGTGTAAGTGATATGAGTTGTGTTATTTCATCAGAAAAAAAGATTTTCGGAGGATTTTACCTGCAATTTAAAAGTGTTAGTATTTATAGTGCTCATGTTTAATCCATTTTTAATAGACTGGCACAGTTTGGCTGCTTTATCCAAAATAGTAAAATTCTCTTCTTATATTTATTGTTTCATAGTTTTAGTAGTATAGAAGATGATCTCATGAACAGTATTTTATGGTATTTCCAAAAGCTAGCAGTCTAACAGGCCAGAGCCTGTAGCATTTTTATTTTTTTATTTTGAGGTTTTTTTTCTCAATATTTGGATGTTTTAAAGATTACCAGACCTAAATAAAACATATTCAAATGTATTACTTCTAGTTAGTTCCCTACTAAAGCACCAGTGATTTTTGACAGACTTTACTTTTAGACATTCTTATTTTCCTCATAAGTGAATTTTTACCTTGGAGACGAATTCTAACTCAACCACAAGTATGCATTCAACAACTCTTTGAGATTATTACCTCTAATACATTATTAAGAATCACAAAGTGATAGTCTGATTTTATAAAGCTTAATTTTATAGTGCTTTTGTTCCTTTTTATTTCAAGGCTGTATCTACATGTACAACTTTTAGACTATTATTTTCTAGTTGTGAAGACAGTGGGCATTAACAAGAGTGAAATAAGCAATTATCTTCCCTTGTAAGTTAAGGTGGTGACAACATGGAGAAGTGAAATAGGATAAGATAAAATGAATTAATTTCGTTTCATCTATTGAGCTGAAAAATTAATACTTCCTATTCAGTTAGGGGTTTTCTGTATTTTTTTCTGTCATGCTAATTAAATCCATGTTTTATTTGTTTAAATGTATGTACACACATATATTTCATTTGACATTCTTTAAAACTAGATCATAGATTTAAAAACATGTATGCAAAATCCGATGTTGGTTTTCTATTATTTTGCTAGTTTTTAGTATCTTGCTATTTTGTTTATTTGCCTTCTTGGAGAGAACCAAGTAATGTAGCACCTGAGGAAGCTGCCTGATTAGGAACAAGATCCAAATCAAGTAACATCCCAGCTTGCTCCAACATTCCTACCTTAAAATAATGGGCACCCCACCAGGGTTGAGGTAAAGTAAATAATTTTTTAAGACCCTAAGGACTATAGAATCATAATAGGAAATTAATAGAATACTTCTGATATGTTAATGCTGTTTAAACTGGGCTTATGTTGTTTATTACATATCTGCAGGAAATCCAAGATCTTTTCTTATAGCAGCTTAATGTTTCACAACCAAAGCCATGAACTCCTGATAGAGATATGTCAGTTCTCCCACAACCTAACCAGAAATCACAGTGACTTCATAAATAACTAAAGGGTATGAAAATTATCTGATTTTAATTGTGATTAGGCAAAGATTTGGTGAGAATCCACTTTCACAAGTTTATCTTAAATTCAAATGCCTGAAAGCTATTGGTAAATATCATTATAATGTCTTGCAGTAAAAAGGTAGATATGCCCCCTAACTATCTCAGAAAGAGCTAATTGTCTTCGGTTATTTCTAGGAAAGGGGATCCGATAATTCTTGAGAGTTTACCACTTGTCTTCATTTTCTTTCTTTAGGCATTGATATCTGCCAGAGTAATTTCATAAAATATGCTTCCCCCCCCATATATGCATACATGACATAACTAAGTATGGACAGAACTTGTTGAGGAAAATGTTTGCATCTAAATTTATCTCTTTTCACTTATGCTTTCCTTGTACTTTTTTGTCCTGTTACCTAGCATGAATTTATTCAACAGGTCTTTTGTTTGCTTTTTGTTTTTCTAAATATCTGCTCTGCATAGAGCATTGGGCTAGAAATAGTAATTTTATAAAACTCTGAATCAGGAATCAGGACACCCCAATTCTTCCTTGAGGTTTTTAACTAACTAGTTATTTGACAAAACAAGCCTCATATTCTCCAAAGCTTATTTTTCTTAAGGATTTTATTTATTTATTTGTTTGTTTGTTATTTATTTATTTATTTATTTATTTATTTATTTATTTATTTGTGAGAGACGCAGAGAGAGAGGCCGAGAGGCATAGGGAGAAGCGGGCTCCTGAGCCAAAGGCAGGCACTCAACAACTGAGCCACCCAGGTGTTCCTCTCCAAGGTTATTTATTTAATTTGTATTTTAGTGGCTTGGACTATATGATACACAGAGTGTTTTCTAGTTATAAAATTCTGTAATGCTACCTGTGAGTTTCCCTTAAAATTTCAAGGCATAATGATTTATTTCTTACCGTGTCCTATTTGTTTTTTTCATTTGAAACATAAACGGCTGCTATAGGAGAAAAACCTTCATCTTCAGTGGCATATGTGTTCCCATTCCCAAAAGAATCACAAATTTAGATTCACAGAGTCTCTGGGTCCAGGAAGAACTAAAGCACATTTCCCTTTCTTACCTTTCTATCCTTTCCTCTCCCTCTTTTTTTATTTTTAAAAAAATATTTATTTGAGAGAGACAGAGGCAGCACGAGCAGGAGGAACCGAGAATCTCAAGCAGACACCATCTTGAGTGTGGAATTCAACAGGAGGCTCTGTCTCACCACCCAGATCATGACTTGAGCCTGACTTGAGCCAAAACTAAGGGTCAAATGCTTAACTAACTGCGCCACCTAGGCACTCCTCTCTCCTTTTGAAAAAAAAAAAAAAAAAAATCCTTCCTCAGCTAAAGGTACATGTCAATTGCTACATCCATTCATGGACTAGCCTGACTTGTTTGAGTAATGCCACTGTCTTTCAAAGACTATATGACATTAATGAATTTAGAATAAGATGGGGACACCTAGGTGGCTCAGTGGTTGAGCATCTGCCTTTGGTGCTCCATGAGTACCCCATTGGGCTCCTGGCAGGGAGCCTGCTTCTCCCTCTGCCTATGTCTCTGTGTCTCTCATGAATAAATAAATAAAATCTTTAAAAATAAATTAGAATAAGGTGATATTTATTTAAGAAATTATATATGCTCCGAGGTTAGTATTTGTATCTCAGGCATAGCAATGTCTTGCTTATTCCCTAAATCTTACCCCATAGGACTGTGTGGTCACAAGTATTTCTACCAAACTCCCATTAAATTTTTTTTAAATCAAGTTTATTGAGATATGTTTCATATATAATAGAGTATATCCATTTTTTTTCTTTTATAAAAGTGTAGATGGTATACAATAGTATATTAGTTTCAGGTGTACAACATAGTGATTCAACATTTACATACATTTATATACATGTCAGATCTAGCTAATGTCACCAAGCAAAATTGATACATATGTTCCCTATTTCGTACATTGTAACCCTCTGTTTTATTTGTTTTATAACTGGAACTTTGTACCTTTTAATTCTGTTTCCCTATTTTGTCCATCCGCTCACCTCTGACAATCACCAGATTCTTCTCCATATTTATGAGTCTGTTTCTATTTTGTTTTATTTATTTGTTTTGCTTTTTAGATTACACATATAAGTGGAACCATATGGTATTTGTTTTTCTCTGTCTGATGTATTTCACCTGGCATAATACCCTCTAGATCCATCCATGTTGTCACAAGTGGCAAAACTTCATTCTTTTTTTTATGACTAATAGTCCAGTGTGTGTATGTGTGTGTGTGTATGTATGTGCACATGCTCACATGCATGCCACATCTTTATCCATTCATCTCTTGATGGCCACTTAAGTTGCTTCGGTATCTTGATTATTGTAAACAATATCCCGATGAACATAGGAGTGCATATTATCTTTTCAAATTAGTGTTTTCACTTTCTTTGGATAAATACCCAGAAGTGTAATTGCTGGATCACATGGTAGTTCTACTTATAATTTTTTGAGGAACTTTTATATTGTTTCCATAGCATCTGTGCCATTTTACATTTCCAACAACAGTATATAAGAGTTGCTTTTTCCCCACATTCTTGCCAACACTTGTTATTGCTTGTCTTTTCGACAGTAGTCATTCTGACAAGTGTGAGATGATGTTTCATTGTTGTTTTGATTGGCATTTCCCTTATGATTGGTGGTGCTGAGCATCTTTTAATGTGTCTATTGGCCAACTGGACATCCTCTTTGGAGAAGAAATATCTATTCAGGTCCTCTGACCATTTTTTAATCGGCTTGTTTATTTGATACTGAGTTGTGTGCTTCTTATATATTTTGGATATTAACACCTTATTGTTTATATCATTTGTAAATATCTTCTGAGTAGGTTGTAGTTTCATTTCTTTTTTTCATAGTTTATTTTATTTATTTATTTTTTAAGATTTTTAAAATTTATTCATGAGAGACACACAGAGAGAGGCAGAGACACAGACAGAGGGAGAAGTAGGCTCCATGCAGAGAGCCTGACGTGGGACTCGATCCTGGGTCTCCAGGATCACACCCCGGGCTGAAGGCGGCGCTAAACCACTGTGCCACCGGGGCTGCCCTGTAGTTTCATTTCTTGAGGTTTTTCTGTGCTTTTCAAAAGCTTCTTAGTTTGATAAAGTCCCATTTGTTTATTTTTGTTTTTATTGCCCTTGTCTAAGGAGACAGATCCAAAATTATGCCCTGACCAATGTCCAAGAGCTTACTGCTTATGTTTTCTTCTAGGATTTTTATGGTTTTTGGTCTTACATCAAAGCCTTTAATCCATTTTGAGTTTATATTTGCATCTGGTATACAAATATGATCCAGTTTCTTTCTTTTGCATGTGACCATCCACTTATTGAAAAGACTGTCTTTTCCTCATTGTATATTTTTGCTTCTTTGCAGAGGAATAATTGACCATATATGCATGGGTTTAGTCCTGGAATCCATTCTGTTCCAGAATGCATCTATTTTAAGTACTATTGTGTGTTTACAAATATACCTATGTAATCACCACTGCAGTTGAGGTCTAGATTATTTCCATTGCACTAAAAAGTTCCCTTCTGCTTGATCTGCTTTATTTCCCCATTGATTAGTTTTTCCTGTTCTACAAATGGATATAGATTGTATAACAGAATATGTACTCATTTTTGTCTCCTGCTATATAGCAGCATAATGTTTTTTAATGTTTTTGAGATTTGTCCATGCCTTTGAATATATAAACTTCAAGAAGAAAATATAGGAGAAAATCTTTGTGATTTAGGGCTAGGCAATGATGTCTTAGGTAGGGCTCAAAATGCACTAACTGTAAAAAAAAAAAAAAAAAAAGATAAACTAGACTATATCAAAATTAATAAAAAAATTCTCTTTAAGAACACAAGATTTGCTAGGTCTGTGTATCTCAATTTCTATCTCTATATATTGGACAAAGGACTAATTGTCCCAGCTATGTATAGGACTCTTGCATCTCGGTAAGAAAACAAACAATCTAACTAAAAGATGGACAAAATATTTAAAGATATATTCCACAAAAGAAAATACACAAAGGACATGAAAAGGTGTTTAAGTCCATTATTTGCCCAAATAATGACATTTAAGAAGCACCATATGATACCACTGTACAAACATTAGATGGCTAAATTTACAAAGACTGACAATATCAAGTTTTGGAGAGGGTGTGAAGCAACTGAAGGACTCATACTTTGCTGATGGGAAAGCAACACTTTGGGAAATAGTTTGGCAGTTTCTCTTAATGTTAAAAATATACTTACCATACAACCCTGGAATTCCACTCGCAGGTGAAATGAAAACATATGCAGAAAGACTTTTACATGAAAATTAATAGCAGCTTTATTCATAATTTCAGACTAAAAAGCCCTAAATATCCATCACATTCCCATTTTAAAGCTACTCTTTAAAATAGAAAACAAAACTTTTGGTATATATTTTTTGAGATGTGCTATTTGCTCTAAGTAACCTGGCAGCAGAGCAAAAGGAAGACAGTCAAAAAGATGTGCAAAAGTCATAAGAAATCCAAAAGGGTAGGAAGGCCCAGGTGTCAGACCTAGACTTGATTTTTCCTCTCTTCTCTTGACTGTGCCCTTCTTTTTTTTTATTTTTTAAGATAGATAGATTTATTTATTTATTTATTTATTTATTATAGACCTAAAGAGAGAGAGAGAGAGAGAGAGAGAGAGAGAGAGGCAGAGACACAGGCAGAGGGAGAAGCAGGCTCCATGCCTGGAGCCTGACGCGGGACTCGATCCTGGGACTCCAGGATCGCACCCTGGGCCAAAGGCGCCAAACTGCTGAGCCATCCCCCGACTGTGCCTCTTCTGTGTCTAGACCTCAATGTCAGCCAGTGGTGTGATGGCTGCCACAGTTCTAAGCCCACCATCATGCAGTTGCAGTGTCTTCTCCAGAAAAATGAGAAAACCTTTGCCAAAAGTCCTCTCTTATCTCTTACCTCATTGGCCGGTGCTGGATCACATAGACACCCACAATCCACTCAACAGCAAGGGGAAAAGAAATAGCCTGCATGAGAGTTTAGACTAATCAGGATCTCCTGGCTGGGGATGAGGTCAGCTTTCCCTGAAGTGCATGGCTGTGTGTAGGAAATGAAGGGGACAAATGAGCTGAATGGCAGTTCTGTTAAGGAAAAGGAAGGGGGAAATGAATGTTCGGTAAGCAAGCAGCAGTGCTGTTATAATTTGATTCAGAGGCCTGCCATGATATTCTCAGTCTTATGGAAGAGAGGTTTAAGAGGAAATCTAGGGTTGTAGTCATAGTTTGTTATTATGGAGATGTGTGCAAAAACAGGTCACAAAGGGTACTGCAGGAAAAAAAGGAGGGAAGAAATTTAGATCATAATGTGCAGCATGAATTGGAGGAAGAGAGAATCTAGATGCAAGGGAATAATTCAAAGTGGGCAAGCATACAAATAGTGACAAGCAGAGCCAGGCACACTGGGGCCCATGGAGTTGGGACAGGAGGCGAAAGTCAGTGCTGGCAGTAGTCTGGAATCCAGGCAGACAAACTCGATTGCAGTTTGCCCATCTGTGAAATCAGGACCTCAGGCAAGAAGATTTTCATGTTTTGCTTGTTAAGGCAGAAGCTAAAACAGTAATTATTCTCTTTCTCTCTCTCTCTCTCTCTTTTTTTTGGTAGGTATTGTCAACCACTTTAGATTCTAACTGTGTCATGAATAGAAGCCATACCTTCATTTTGTTCTAATATTCCCATTATAATCCTGGACCCATATTAGTTTCTTAATAAATGCTGGCTGTTTGAATTGAGTCTCTGAACTCCTTCTACTTTAAACAAATCCTACAGATGTCTGATTAAACAAATGTAGCAGCCATTCATCAAAGTATTTACTTTCTTATTGTTTTAGGGTACATAGCCCTGGCTCTCTATATAAGTATGATAAAGTACTTGATCTTATGAGTTGACAACCTGGCAGGGGTGAAAAGTACCTGAACAGTTTAATACCAGAAAGAATATGATGGAGTGTGTAGTATAGTGGTTCTGACTCCACAGTGGCATGGGCCAGAAGTCCAGATGGACACAGAATCAGAAATATGGTTCTAGTAGTGGATGGGAGAGAGATGGAGGAGGGGATGACCTTGTATTACTACTTTTTAATTCAGTCCTGCCATGGTCTGGGAACTGGGACAGGGCTGAGCCAGCAGGAAGATGGGATCACTGAGCACAGCAGTGGGAGAGGTGAAGTCACATCCAGGAGAACTGAAGCTGGGTTGTTGATAACTGCTCAGTAAGCAGCTGAGAAGTAGGCCTGGAATGAAGGGGAGAGGCTGGGAATAGAGAAACATTTTAGTATTATCTGTATAGAGGTTTCTCAAGGATATAATAACAGAAGATACATTATTTCAAGAACAACATGTTTGGTCTTTTACACTTGCAGTAATACATGCCCATTGCAGAACATCTAGAAAATAAATGGAAAACGAAACTTGAAAATAAAAATTATTGCAATCCAGCTGTCCAGTGAACATTTGATGAGTTTCCAGGTTTCAGCCCCACCATGAGTATATCTGAATTTGTCATGCAAAAGTCTCTTTAAGGCATAACTGAGATCACAGGTATGTATAATTTTGTGTTCCATCTTTTTAACTAAACGTATTTAGGCATTACTTGGGATAATAAAATCTCTTCCTTCATGTTAAGTCCTATGTAACATTGCATTGATTGGAATTTAAGTTTCTAGTTTTTGCTTATCTACACAGATAAAATGTTTGTGATTATCTGTCTTCAAATATGGGTTGTATCATGGGCAGGAGATTGACTTTGGGGCCCCAGGAAAGTGCCTTAAAGATATAGGTGGTCAATGTCTATACAGCAAGACATATAGTTTTTTTATTTACTGAAATGGTAACATGATGATCTCTGCCTCATTTTCACATAGAGCTTAGTGGGTAACATGAGTATATACAGGGATGCTGGGTGGCTCAGCAGTTGAGCGTCTGCCTTCTGTTCAGGACATGATCCCAGGATCTGGGATCAAGTCCTGCATTGGGCTTCCTGTGAGGAACCTGCTTCTACCTCTGCCTGTGTCTCTGCCTCTCTCCCTCTGTGTATCTCATGAATAAATAAATAAATCTTTAAAAAAAACTAAAAAAATGAGTATATACATGTAAAATATATATGCCATATATATATTATATATGCCATAAATTACATATATATATTTTTTGATATAAGTTTATATATATTAGATATATATTTTTAAACTGCTGCCTATTATTCTATAACATGGTTTAACCATGCCTTGTTTTCATGGACATTTAGTTTATTCCTGTTATTTTGCTACTTTAAACAAACATCCTTACACAGGTTCCTTGTTCAGATGTACTAGAGTATTTTTTAAAATGATATAATGGTAATTGTAATTTTGAGTCATTGAGATGTATGCATTTTAGATTTTAATAGTTGATGCCTAATTGCTCTTCCAAATGGTAGTACTACTTTACATTCCACTGGGGAGTACATATTTCCTTAACCTTTTGTCAATACATGAAAACTTTAAACTTGGAAAAGTTTACCGATGAATAGGTAAGAATAAGATCTTTGTTACCTGAATTTGTTTCTCTGATTATTGGCAAACTTGATTACTTCTCCATCTGTTTTTTGGCATAATGGCCTAATATTTTGCTTCTGCTGTGATAACTGTTCATATCTTTACCCAGTGTTTCCAGTGGATTATTTATCTTATTTTAATTTATAGGACTTCTTTATGTTCTCTGGGTATAAAGATTTTGTTGTTGTTATACTATTATAACTACTATAGCCTATGGTATGTTGTGATATCCAGTAAGTAATTATTTTTCTTTTTTAAATTCCTTTATCTAGTTGGACTTTTTCTTTAGGAGACTGGAATAACTAGGTTATCTAATTTCGTAAATAATGCCTTTGGGGTTTTACCTGGCATTGTATTTAATTTAAGAATATTTGAAGGGAAAGTAGCAACTTTCTCATTCATAGTCTTTCCATTGGCATGTCTCATTTATTAAGGTCTTTTTTATGTCCTTCAATATCATAAATTGTATTTTTCATGAAAAATTCTTTCTCATGTTATGTTTATTATCATCTTGTTTGTAGTTTCTAATACTGTTGGGAAAAAGATTGTTTTTCTTTCACATTCTCTGAAAGGTTATTACTGCTATAGAAACTATTCCTCTTCATTTTTGTGTTTGATCTTATATACCATCACCTTGTTGAAATACATTATTTGTTGAAGAACTTTGTTTTTCTACTCATGTTTTTCTTACCAATTTGTATAACTTCTTTGTATGTAAAGATAAGTTTATGGTTTTATACATACATACATATTAGTTTATATGTACATTAGTTTAAACATACATAATATGTTTATAACTAATAAACATATTAGTTTTCTTCTAATTTTACGTTTTTAAAGATTTTATTTTATGTATTTATTTATTTATTTATTGAGAGAGAAAGCATGTGAGCAGGAGGAGGGGCAGAGGGAGAGAGAGAATTGCAAGCAGTTTCCTGCTGATTGAGGAGCCCTATATGTTCCCAAATGTGTGGTTTCATCTTGCCACTCCAAGATCAGAATCTCGACTGAAATCAAGAATCTGATGCTCAACTGACTGAGCCACCCATGTGCCCCTAATTTTAAATATTTTTTCCTGTTGACTTAGATTTAGTATGAGTCATTCTTCATATGTGAAATACACTGTAGTGTGATCTGAACACCTCTTTTTCCTTTAAAAATTATTCTCAGTATTTGTCTCTTCCATAGTAACCCAAATACATTGTTGCATTTATATCAGTTTCAGTGTAACTGTGAACCTTTCTCTTTGGAGTAAACACAGTGTATATACATGGATTTCATATGCTCACTTCCAAATATTTACTTGGCACTTTTCTAGGCCTTTATGAATATTTCATGGTGATATTGTTTGTATGTGATTCTTCAAAGGCATGAACTATGTCTTTTTTTTTTTTTTTTTTTTTGGATTTTGAACTGAGGTGAGTGAGCAGCACTCTGATGATGGTCATAATGTGCTTATGAAAATGCTTGTGGTAGTAAACTTCTAAAATTTTATCTAAATGACTTTATTGTTTGGCTAATACTTTTAAATATTGTGTTCTCATCATTTTCCATAATGAAACTGTTATGCTACATACCATCTCTTCCTCACATTCAGCATTGTCTTTTAGAAATATATAAATACTAGTACAGCAGCCACTTCAGCATCACTAAGAATCTTTACAAGTCTTTAGTTCTTTAACAGAATTTAAGTTTTGGCACTGGATCTTTTTTAAACATCAGGGGAAGCTTAACTTTGGTTTTATTTTCATGATCTTCTTTTATTATGAAAAATGGTTATTTTGAAAGAAAACCTTTCATTGATTCTGCATATTGAGAAAATGGGCAAATTGCCTTGAATTATAATTACTCATCTGGTCTAGGCTTTATGCATACATATCAGTATTGATTTATCATAAATGAACCTGTCAGCTTAAAATCCTATGGTCTACACTAAAGGTATTATAAATAGATGATGTAAATTTATTATTGGAAACAGGGATTTTTCTTTGTAGAATAAATTAATATTCTATGATGAATATGAGTGTGAAATTAGTAGCAAGTGGCAGGTCTTGATTCATAGAATTGTAAGATGTGTTTATTAACACGGAATCATTAAATCTAATTTTTAGAAACATGGTTAACTTTCTAACAGTTCTGTCTTTTCCTAAAGAATTATGAGTCACAATAATACTGATTTCATAAGTTTGAATAAGGATTTCAGTGATCACTATACAACTGTTTCCTGTTCTAGCTGCTTGAATAATTTGCAATAGTTCTATTTATCTGATGGAATTTTCTTGATGTCTGGCTATCTTTGGAAAGAGTTTTGTTTGCTATTGCTGTTATGAATAACTGACTTCTTAAATCTGCTGTATTACATTTTATTGTTCATCTTTAACTTACAGTTGCAGAATTGTTCTTAACTAAAACAAATACTTTCTTTGAATATTTAAAATCTTTCATATCAGAATTATAAACATGTGATATAAAAATTTGTATTAGGTAAGGGTGCCTGGGTGGCTCAGTTGGTTGAGCATCCAACTCTTGATCTTGGCTCAGGTCTTGATCTGAAGGTTGTTAGTTTGAGCCTAGCATAGAGTCTACTTAAAAAAAAAAAAAAAGTTTTATCAGGTAAAATGTTAACTTTGATCAGATTCATTTCTATTCTTATTATAATTATAGAACAACCTGTGCTGTTACTATTTTGCCTTTCATTCAAGAAAGTGCAAATATTTTGTAATACTAAAATATCAAAGACTTGTATACTAAAAATTTCAAAAAATCATTGAAAGACATTGAAGAAGACCTAAATAAATGGAAGTACATCCATGTTCACAGATGGGAAGATTAACTTATGCTAAGATGATAGTATTCCCTAAATTAATCTACAAGTTCAATGCCATCAATATCAGAAATCCCAGCTGCCTTTTTTTTTCTTTTGCCAAAATGGCAAATGATCTTAAAATTCAAATGGAAAGAAAGAATAGCCCAACATAGTCTTACAGAAGAACAGAGTTGGAGGACTCACACTTCTCAATTTCAAAAACTACTTCAAAATTACAGTGATCAAAGACTGTGTGGGACTGGCAAAAGCAAAGACATGTTGATCCATAGGATAGAATTGGGTACCTATAAATAAACCCATAAATTTATGGCCAACTTATTTTTCAACAAAGGTGACAACAGAGTTCAATTCAGTGACAAGTAGTCTTTCCAACAAATGACAACTGGATGTTTACATACAAAAGAAAGAATTTGGATCCCTATCTCACGCCATATAAAAAATACTCAAAAAAATGCACCATAAACTACAATGTAAGATCTAACTTTAAAACTCAGAAAAAATTGCTGTGAATAAATCTTTATGGCCTTAGATCAAGCAATGGTTTCTTAGATATGAGATCAAAAGCAAAAGCAACATAGGAAAAAAAACATGTTGGACTTCATCAGAATTAAAATTTTCTTTTTTTTTTTTTTAAAGATTTTATTTATTTACTGAGAGACAGAGAGACAGAGAGAGAGAGACAGAGAGAGAGAGAGAGAGAGAGAGAGAGAGGCAGAGACACAGGCCTACGGAGAAGCAGGCTCCCTGCAGGGAGCCTGATGTGGGACTGGATCCTGGGTCTCCAGGATCACACCCTGGGCTGAAGGCGGCGCTAAACCGCTGAACCACCCGGGCTGTCCAAAATTAAAATTTTCTGTATCAAAAAACACAATCAAGAAAGTGGAAAGGCAACTCATACTTGGGAAAATATATTTACAGTTGTATATCTGATAAAGAACTATAACCAGAATATGTAAAGAACTGTTACAACTTAATAATAAAAAGACAAATATCTAAACAAAAAATGAGCAAAGAACTTGAATAGGTATTTCTCCAAAGAATATATGCAAATAGCAAATAAGCACATTAAAGGATGCTGAGCATAATTAATCATTAGATAAGTGCAATTCTGTGCCACAATGAGGTACTGATTTGTACCTACTAGGCTGGCTGTAATCAAAAAGGGACACTGCCAGATGTTGGTGAGACTGTGAAGAAATTGGAATCCAGGTTGATGGTGAGACTGGAAAATGGTGCAGCCACTTTGGAAAAACAGTTTGATATTTCCTCAAAAAGTGAAATGCGGAGTAGCCCCAGTGGCGCAGCGGTTTAGCGCTGCCTGCAGCTCGGGGTGTGATCCTGGAGACCTGGGCTCGAGTCCCATGTCAGGCTCCCTGCATGGAGCCTGCTTCTCCCTCTGCCTGTGTCTCTGCCTCTCTCTCTCTCTCTCTGAATAAATAAATAAAAAATCTTAAAAAAAAAAAGTGAAATGCAGTTACCTTATGACCCAGTAGTCCCACTCTTAGATATATACCTAAGAGAAATGAAAATATCTATCCACACAAAACCCTATAAACCTATATTCACACTAGCATTATTTGTTATAGGCAAAAAGTAGAACAAATTGATTACTCTGTATTAAAAAATGGATAAACAAAATGTGGTATACCATACATTGGGGTAATTATTCAGTCATAAACAGGAATAAGTACTAATACATTTGAAAACATGGACAACATTAAAAACATTATAATAACCTTGAAAGAAGCCAAAACAAAATACCACATATTGTATAATTCCATTTATATGAAATGTCCAGAATAGGCAAATCTACATAGGTGGAAAATAAAGTAGTGATTACCAGGGTTTGAGGGGAAGCAGGAGTGGTGAGTGAATGCTTAATGGATTTGAGTTTTTGTTTGGGGGTGATGAAAGATCTGGAATTTGATAGTGGCGATGGTTGCACATAGCAATGATGAAGGAGTATATAGGTCAAAAACTCGAAGAAGATGAGAAGATTCTCATTGAATGGGAACTTGAAGAACATGTAGAAGTTTCTCACAAAGACAAATTAGGAAATATCATTTCACACTAAGGAGAAAGTGTTAAGCTAGGAATGTCACTATAAATTTAGGGACCAATAAGTGATACAGTTGCCAGAGTGCTTAGAAGAGGAAGTGATGATGCATGAAGTAGGAAGGGTGGAGAAAACGATGCTGATTATTTAGTTGCTAGAGGATTTAAGGACCATCTGATTGTGAAAGACTGAGTACAAGGCAAAGATAACTGATTTTTATCTCTTGCCCACCTGGTGTGAAATATAGTTGGGAGTAAGCTTATGTTTGGCTTTGGTGGTGTTACATTTGAAGAGCTTACCAGGAATTCCAGGTGCAAGTCTTCATTAAACATTTACAAATATGTTCTGGACTTCTGAGGTTTGCATTCAAATTAGACATTTTGGGGCAAAGATGTGACAATTAGAACCACAGGAATAGATGAAGTAACCCAGAGGTCGCATAAAGGAGTATAAGGGGTAATGCTTATCCTTATGTGACAAAGAATGAAAAACATTTGATGGAAAAGAAAATGAGGAATCATATGAGGTATTTACCACAGAAATCAAGAAAATAAGCAAAGTGGAAAAAAATTTTAAAAAGGTAGAGCGAGAAATATTCCTGTCATTTCAAACCCTTGGTTCAGATTTTAACCCAGAACATACAGAGGCAAAGAAAGGTAGATTTTAAGATTAAATCTTGCACCTGCTGATCCATGAGGTCTTTGGGTTCTGACAGCAAGTGGAAGGAAGGAGGCAAGAGATGGCATGAGTAGGTGGTGAAGATTGAAGCCAGGAGGCTCTTCTGTGGCCGTTGCTCTAGGATTGTACAATCATGCAATCTGTTCTCAGGAGCTGCGGGAGCTCTGCTGGTGATGAAGAGAAGGCTCAGTGGGGAGTGGTCAGATTAGTGGTCAGACTATGATTCTGTGACCATTACGTGATCTGCTTAGAAGGCTGGCTGTGATGGGAGATAAGGTTTGGTGTCTCTTCACCCTGATTTCTGATATTTAGGCCAACAGAACTTACCTTCTAGGTACATTCTTCATCTTACTGCACTACTCAATTATTGGTGTAGGTAGCATTTTTTTTTTTTTTATCATAGTCACATAGAGGAGAGAGAGAGAGAGAGAGAGAGGCAGAGACATAGGCAGAGGGAGAAGCAGGCTCCATGCACCAGGAGCCTGACGTGGGATTCGATCCCGGGTCTCCAGGATCAGCGCCCTGGGCCAAAGGCAGGCGCCAAACCGCTGCGCCACCCAGGGATCCCTGTAGGTAGCATTTTACAAATGAAGCTAGCTATGCTGAATAGTAACTCTTGTGAGTTTAGTGGTTTGTACAAAATATACTTTCAGTAAAAGCAGAAAAAGCCTTATCTGTTGTTAACAGTGTGCCTGAGGTCTCCAGAAAGGGGATAAAAAAGTATTTTACTAATAGTGCCCATTCAACTAGCAGAAATTGTTTTTTCAGAACAGAGGATGGGTTAGTTTAGATTGATTGTTTTAATGGAGCAACCTGAGCATCAGATAACATCCTGGGTAGGGAATTTATTGGAGAAATCAGTGTCCTAAAGTAGGTAAAAAGCAGTGAGTTTTAGAATTTTACATCTTGATAAAATTTTTGCTTTGTCTTCATAATTTCGTTTATTTCTTACTTTTTGCAAAGCCCAAATTAGACAAAACAGGAGACCTAAGAAGAAAATAATGTCAGGTATACCTTGCTTTGTATTAACAGATGGATTTCTAAAATCCAGTTTTGTAATTATAACCACCTTTTGTAAATCATAAGCATTAGGGAAGGTTATGATTTAAAGAAATCCTTTTGTTAAGTTAATGCCATGACTTGTTTTTGTTAGTAAATAGATATTGTTATATATCTTGCTTAAGGAGAAGAATAAATGACATACTTATGCTCCTTGTTCCATTCTTTCATTTCTCTTGTGCACAACAAATCAATTTATAAGCATTAAAATGCAAGACAGGTTAAATTCTTAATTTTTACTTTGAACAAAAGTGTTGAAAACCGGAGGAGTTTGTCCTCAGATATGAACAACAGACTTGGTTGCCAAAATTGGGAAATAATCAAATGTTATGGTTTTGCATTTATATACCTACTAATTAGGAAATTAAATGATATTTCCATAGCAACAGAAACAGTCTCCTTTCATACTTGTTTTATGCCTGCAATAATACACAACAGGGTGTCAAAGAACATTAGTCTAAGTAAGGTTCATGACAGGCAAAGCGTGTAAGTATTGACACACAAGTATGCACACAGGGGTGATATTGGACTTTTAAAAGTGATACTTGAGTCACTAAAATCATATTAGCAAAACTTAAAATACTAATCTTCTGAATGAATAACCATATTGAAAACCTAAAGGACTTTCCGGAAATCTGTCACATACTCTGAATTTGGTAAATGACTTTGCCAGTCTAAAGATTTCTACTACCCTGTCATGGCATGCTTGAAGATGTTAAATTAACCAATTGCTGTTACACTTCTTTTGAAATGAACAGGGTTAAGTATAAACAAATGTTGTCCTCTCAGGAAATGTTGTTCATCTCAGGAAATAAAATTCTAAGAGGTGGACTGAAAGGCTACTTCCTTCTAGCCTTTGTCCCAAATATATATATTATGACTGTATTATTTTGCAGTAGTACTACTATGATAGAATTAACATTTGAAGATGATTCTACATGGATTCATTGACTATGCTTCAAAGCTTTAAAAATTTCTTTCCTGACTACATTCTTCTGGTAAAGTAATTAATTTTTAAAAAAACTTCCATTGACTATTCTTGACATAGGAGTTTTTTTAAACTTCTTTCTCTTGTTGGTTTCTGATAACAGGTTTTTAAACCATCCCCGAACCTTCAGGCTACTGCTTAATACTGTAGTGTCCTCCTGTCACATAATTTAATCTCCTGTCCCCGCCTTTCTTCCTGACTGTCATTTCTCCAGTGTTACATCCCTAATCTTGACACACACCTGTACCAGATTAGTTTTTCATAGTTAATTTTCTTGGCGGAAAAACATTTGGTGCGCTTCTGTGGCTACCAAATTAAATCTAAATGCCTTAGCCTGCCACTTGGAGCTCTCCTGTTCCAAACTCAAGCTCATATTCCAAAAAGATACTCTCATGCACCGCTATTTGAATTCTCTGACTTGGCAAGTATAAAACATTGCTCCCCCCAAATACACTTTTTTTTCTCCTTCACAAGCACCTGGGACTCATTTTCTCCTGTCTACTTGGGAGACATTCTCCATGTCCTTTATGTCCATCTAGTGTGTATTCTTTGTTCTTGGTGAACCTGTATCTGAGTCCATAGGATGATTCCATCTCACTCTCTTCCTCCTGACTTCCATATCCTTTTCTTTGTATCCTGTTTATGTTTTATCTTATCTTAGAGTTGTTGGTGTGTATTTGTTGTCCTGGTTCCATCTCCCACTACATAGCCATCACATTTGATTATAAATGTCTTTAAAGCCAGGATAACCTGTATTTACTTGAGTATCCCTTTCAGTATATGTCATATAATTCAGTATATCTTCAGTGAGTACAAGAGTAATTCAGTAAACTTATTCAATTTAAATATATTAATCCTTTTAAGACATGAAGTGAACAAGGGACACCTAGGTGGCCTAGTTGGTGAGGCATCTGATTATTGATCTCAGCTCAGATCTTGATCTCAGGGTTGTGGGTTGGAGCCCTACAGAAAGAAGGAAAGAAAGAAAGAAAGAAAGAAAGAAAGAAAGAAAGAAAGAAAGAAAGAAAGAAGAGTAGTACATACAATTCATTATTAAATTATAGATATAATTTATGGGGCACCTGGTGGCTCAGTTGGTTAAGCATCTGCCTTCAGCTCAGGTAGTGACCTTGGGGTCTTGGGATCGAGCCCCATGTCAGGCTCTCTGAACAGTGAGGAGTCTGCTTCTCCCTTCCCCTACTACTGCTCTCTCCATTTCCCAAATAAATAAATAAAATCTTTTTTTTTTAAGACAGTAAGTAAACAGAAAGCTATGTAAATATGGGGGTATTTGGAAATGTCAGTTTTACAATATCAAAAAACACGTTAAGGCAGTTACTCTGAGAACTAGGAAAAACTCAGTGAGTTACTGCATTGCATAGTCTTACATAATTTTAGTAAGATTGCAACCTTTGCATTTTATTTTTTTACCTTTGCATTGTATTAACCAGTTTATACTAAAGAATATACACTTTGTTAGTGATGGTAGAGATCATAAATAACAAAAATGAGCCCACAACTGATTAAGATCTTAATAGTGGCATATGTTTGTAATGTCTTCAAGAGTATCTACAGGAACACCATGGATGTGACTTCTGTGTGATAATAGTCATATAGTGCTTCACTGAGCAAGTTCTGTAGTCAATTTGGGAAATATTTTTGTTGTTGGTTAGTAGTTTGAAAGTTTCTGCCATTAAACAGGAAAACGTCCCAAAAGCAAATAACAATGCATTTGAACCACATTTAAATATCATGCATCCAGACATCCTATATGCATTTGGTGGAAAAGCTTTTTTTTTTAAAGCTTACGCTTGTTCTTTTTTTTTTTTTTTTAAGATTTTATTTATTCACGAGAGAAACAGAGATAGAGAGAGAGAGAGAGAGAGAGGGCAGACACAGGCAGAGGGAGAAGCAGGCTCCACGCAGGGAGCCTCGATCTCGGGCCTCCAGGATCACTCCCCGGGAGGAAGGCGGCGAAGGCGGCCCTAAACCTCTAAAGCCACCTGGGCTGCCCTGGTGGAAAAGCTTCTAAACAACCCACTCTCTCTCCTGCTGGAATGAATAACTGGCATTCTGTAGAGTACACCAGCAGAAACACTGTTCTGGACCATTTATAAAACTTTCTATTAAATATTTTTGTTGGGTCGCCTGGGTGGCTCAGCAGTTGAGTGTCTGCTTTTGGCTCAGGGTATGATCCTGGGGTCTGGGATCGAGTACCACATTGGCCCCCTTGCAGGGAGCCTGCTTCTCCTTCTGCCTATGTCTCTGTCTCCCATGAATAAATTCAAAATAAATAAATAAACAAACAAATAAATACATTTTTGGTTGCACAAATAATATTATAGTCAAGGATTTTTTTTCTAAAGGTGAAATTTTCACCCATATGTCACCACTGTGGCATGTTTTTTGCATTTCTTTGTCACCTTTCAGGTTTATTCATGTTCATTTTCAGCATGTATATGGTTTTGTGTTATTTTTAAAATTTATGGAGTTTTCAATTGTTTTATATGTTTTATAGTTATCATTTAATGGCTACATATTTCATTGCATTTTTAAACGTTTAAATTGTTTCTGATTCTCATTTGTGAACAATTTAGAAGTGAACACCTTTAAGTGCATAACTTTCTATTAAAAATCATCATAAAAGTCTTAAGAGTGCAGACACTAAGTTGAAAACTCTAGTGGTTGTGGCCATATTGTTCAGTATGACTCCTAGATCCTTTTATGTACCTTCCTGTGGTGTTTGTTTATGCTCAGACTCTACATTTTCATGCTAACAATAGCTCTTTTCATTTTAATTTTCATGAAATAGAAGTTTGTGAAGAGACATTTCTACAAGCTGATGTAGATGAAATTTATTATAAAAAATGATTTATTAGTTTATTATTAGAAAAAACAAAGCTTTTGCTACCCTTAATCCATGACTATCTATACATAAATGTATTTATTTTAGTGTTGATAGAGTTTTTCATTCTGAGCTATTCTTTTTCATTTTTGATATTGTGCTTTGATATTCCCTAACTTCTCAAATATAGCATTGTACATGATTCTGTGATAACTTCTCAGTTGTGTAGCTTTCCCCATGTGTCACTACTGGCTTTTTTTTTATATCAAGTTTTGGTAATTTTTTTACTTTCTGGATTTTCAGTGTTATTATAGCTAATTCATTTAATTTGATATTGAATAGGAAAGGCCTTTCTAAGATTAAATATGACATACATTTTAAATAATAAATGAAAAATAAATAGTAAGCTATACATGCAAAAATTTTTAAGTATATGACACACAGTCTTAATCTATTTCATAGTTAATGAACTCTTACATATCAGTAATCAAAAGTCCCGAATACGTGTTTCAGAAAAAAAGTGGGTAAGCTTTTATTCAATGAACATATTTTGCTTTTATAATCGGAAGAAAGAATATTTATAATCAGAATAATGTTGTGATAAATAGAACATAAAACTGAGCATTTTGCAATCGTGCACCTTTCTGAGTCATTTATTCTTAGATTTGTCTTTATAGTGACATAAGTTTATATATATGTTTATTTTTTATTTATTTATTTATTATTATTTATTTATTTATTTTTAAGTTTTATTTATTTATGATAGTCACACAGAGAGAGAGAGAGAGAGGCAGAGACACAGGCAGAGGGAGAAGCAGGCTCCATGCACCAGGAGCCCGACGTGGGATTGGATCCCCGGTCTCCAGGATCGCGCCCTGGGCCAAAGGCAGGAGCTAACCCGCTGCGCCACCCAGGGATCCCTGTTTATTTTTTAAATAAAAAAATTATTCATTACCATATGTAAATGCTAGCAGAATTTGAATTTCAAGAAATGGATCAAATATGAAGAGAAAGAAAAGGCACTCAAAAGGTACTTACAGAATGAATTAAAGATAGTTGGTTAAGATTCTAATTTTCCTTGGCTTCCTGGCTCCTTTATGGCTGCATACTGTCAGTTCTGTTGAAGAGTTGGAGAAAATGACCACCCAATTATCATGATTAGACCTGTCTTGCTATAAAATACCACCAATTTTGTTGGAATGTCTCAAAGGATGCATAAGTGAACAGCTCTTGAGTTCTCATCAGACTTAGGCATTTATCATGTTAACTAGTTGGTACTCAAGCTTGAGGAAGATGGCTTTCAGAGAGGCCAAGCCTGGAATGTTTGGCCCAAGGGGATAGAGCACTGAACAGTGTCTGCTGAAAGGGGAAGAGAAGTTGCCAAAAAGTCAGAGGTAGAAGAGAATACTGCACCTGAATTCACATCTCTAGCCTCATGTTCCTGAGCAGCTAGTTTTTTTTGTAGTTTAATTTGTCAATAGCTGAGTGGTGGAATTAATCAGGTGAGAGCACTATCCGCATTCTGTTGATTTTGATTATATATTCATCCCTATTAAATGCAGACTCTGGTTTGTCACTATCCAAATTGGTAGGAAAAGTGTGGGCAGATTCAATCAATCACATTCTTCTGGAGGCCATCCTAGCTGATATACAGCCTCATGGTCAAATGGTAAGATCCAAAGAGATTCAGATATTTCTGGTACTATAGTACCATTTTTAAATTTCAAAATTGTAATAAAATATTTTTAACTAAAATAGTATTGTTCAATATCGACAAATATTCTAGCAAGATTTTTGAGTGATTAGATTAACATAGGTATGGGGCAGGGTGGGGGGGGCGGGTCTCTAAGGAACGTTTGTGAACACATGCACACATTCCCTTTCAGCTAATGCCCTCCTACTCACATTGGCTCCATGATTTTAGTGGTAGCTACATCTGTGTCTCTTGATGTTCATATTTGTCTTTTTTTTTTTTTTCATCTGGGATTCTCATGTTGCTCACTTCACTCTGTCATTGTTAAAATGGGCCATTCTTTACAGCAGTGTCCCTGCCCTTTTTATGTGCATGTGGAGGGCTAAAAATAAACCTACTGAAAGTAGTTCTGTTTCTGAATTGAAAAAAAAAACTCCTCAGCTGAATGATTTGACTCACTTGATCCACCAGTCTGCCTTGTCATGAAATGTAAACCATTTTTTTAGAAATTAATAATCCCTTGAACCAAAAATGTAAATACCTATTCTGTTTCTTAGTGCTTTCTTCCAGATTTCTATTCTGGGATTTTGCCATCTCTTCTCTTAGAATACTCTGCTTGTGCTCTGTTCCTGCCTTTCTGTCACTTCATGTTCTCTTATACCCTTACATCATATTTGGTCCTTTTATCTCTTTGCTCTTATGCCTGCATCTATGTTTGGGACATTTTTTTTTTCTATATTTCCCAGTCATGGTGAGAAGAATCACATATCTGACTGTAGAAAAGGACTGGCTTCCTGTCAGGGCAACTAAAGTACTTGTCCCTTAAAAACCAAATCAGTCTTGGTAATGAGACTTCATTCTTGCTCAAATTCAAGGGCTCTCCCTGCAGCAAAGGTTATTTGCTGCCCTTGCTACATGAAAAAAAGAACTTCAGAAACATCAGAACTCCTTTCACTTTTATATCATAAATACCATGTCAGTTTACATTTACATCCTAGAAGAATACAGCAATTCTTTTTAACACACATTTATTGAGTTTCCCACTGTGTATCTCTTTTCTTCTGAACGGGAGCTTATGCATACAACTGAGTTTGATATCAATGAGGTTTTGGATAATAGGTTTTATAATTTTATACTCCAAATTAAAAATCTAAGATCATTTTACATGTGCATAATTTAGCTCAGCTTCCTTCAATAAGACAAATTAAAAATTATTGATTCACCTTTTGGTAGAAAAAAATGGATGACCATGTTTATGCCAAAACAGACAATTGCTGTCTCAACTCCATTTACTCAACATACAAGTATGAAGTCAGGTTCACAAAAACATGCTTTAAGATAGCAAGATGGTTTGTAAAACAAAACAAAACAAAACAAAACAAGGGAAAATACAAATTAAAAAAATTTTTTTGAAGATTTTATTTGGTTTATGAGAGAGAGAAAATACAGAGGGAGAGGGAGGAGCAGAGAGCCTGATATGGGGCTCAATCTCAGGACCCTGAGATCATGTCCTGAGCCAAAGGTGGATGCTTAACCGACTGATCCACCCAGGTGCCCCCCCTCCCCCAGTTTTTTTTTTTTTAAGATTTTGTTTATTTATTCATGAGAGAGAGAGAGAGAGAGAGAGAGAGAGATGCAGAGACACACAGAGAGAAGCAGGCTCCATGCAGGGAGCCCGATGTGGGACTCAGTCCCGGGTCTCCAGGATCACACCCTGGGCCAAAGACAAGGCGGCACTAAACCGCTGAGCCACCTGGGCTGCCCCCCCGCCCCAGTATTTTTTTTTTTAACCAAACTTTATAATCTAAGAATTGTGGACAGATAAGTTTCTAGAAGGATGATGCTGCAGTAGTAATTATATAACAATTGAAGATTTTTTGAAAAAAGCAAACACTTGTCAGAAAATGCATTTAACTTCAATGTATCAAAAAGAGGTACCTTCGAGAACATTATGCTCACTGCATCTTTATTTATTAAAAAAAAAAAGATTTATTTGAGAGGGAGAAAGAAAGAGAGAGATAGCAAGAGAGAGTACAAGCAGGGGGAGAGGGAAAAGCAGACTCCCTGCTGAGAAAGCAGCCCAATGTGGGTGGGGCTTCATCCCTGGAACCTAGGATCTTGACTGGAGCCAAAGGCAGATGATTAACTGACTGAGCCACCCAGGTGCCCCACTCATTGCTCCTTTAAAGTGTGAAACTATTATTTTTTTCTTAATCCCCCACTGTTATTGCTCCAGCTGTTAAGAACTTGACCAGACAGTCTTGGCTGTTCCAAGCCATGATATTTAGTTGTCAATAGGACTGTTGGGGAACTCTGGATTAGAATAGTGGTATGGAATATTGAGGAAGCACCAGTGGGTGGAATGATATGTTGACTGGGCTTAATGGGAAAAATGTCTTGTTACTGAGGAGATTTTGAGAGTAGGAACAGCAGCCAGGGCTGGGAGTGGTGGCATTTTGAAGCAGTGGTGAGAATGAATTAAACTAAAGAAGCTCGGAAAATATTGTAAGGAGGTGAGGAGTCTGGTGTGGATGGTACTTAGATCACACAGGGTCAGAGTGCGGTGGGAGAAAGGTTGGGAGCAGATTACAGAGGTTTCTGAATGCTGTTCTAAGGGATTTGGGCTTCAGTTCTATTTAAGGGGAAGCTATCTAATTAATGTGCTCTAATGTCTGAAGCATGACATGATGACTGCAAAGAGAAGATCATAACTGGGAAAGGTGATGGCAGAGAAATCAATGAGGAGGCCTATGCAGTCAGTCGGGTGAGGCTTTATGGGGACTAGAAAGAGGGAGAATGTTTGAGAATGGAAAAAGTTGGAGAAGCAATCTGTGAACATCCAAATCCCGATCAATAAGGATAAATCCAGGTTTCTTTTAGGCATGAAAACATCCAGATAACAGCACAGATAGTGGTGAGAAAAGACTAGCTAGGCAGGCACAAGTACAGCAGACAGGGACCTAGGAGTCCAAGTGGACCATATGGTGAATGTGAGTCAGTGGTGTTTTGCTGTTATTAAAAAAAACAGAACCAACACTAGGGGGAAAGATATTAATAGGAGTGAGGCATGCAAAAGGCAAGAAGTAGCCTTTCTGCTCTATTCATAATTGTTCAAACTTTTACTTTTTTTGTTGACTCTGTTGGCCTTCACATTTGAAGAATGTTTAGAAAGTGGCCTTCCTGGAGAAGAGCAGCTCAAATGCTAGAGGTTAGAGAAGACTTTATTAGGAAAGGCAGAAACAAGGAGGTCTGGAAACACCACCTTTTCCCTCAAGCTGTGTTTGCCTTCAGATGTCTCATCCTGTGATCTCATCATGTTTTTATGGACCACTCAAGCCAGGCGGTATTTGAAAGTTCCTGAGATATGGTTAGAGGTGTCTGTCCTCTCATTCCCATATCAATGAATAAGACTGGCTACAACTGCATGGAAATTAGGGGAACTGTTAATTTCCAGCCCTTCCACTTCAGCTAGTGAGTGAAAATGTATTTACAGTTCCTCTCTAGTGTCACTTTTCAAGGAGAACTTCTGTGACTGCACAGGCCAGGTCAGGCTTCTTGTCACATGCTTTTAAAGAACCTTTTTCTCATAGCACTTATCATACATAGTTAGCAACTGTGTATTCATTTGTATGATTATTCAAAATGCCTGTCCTCTCCACCGGACTGCCACCTGCCTGAGAACAGGAACTATGTCTGCTTTTGTTTACTGTTGTATCTCAGGAACCACTCTAACTATTTGTTGCAGGAAATAACACTTAGACCTGTACCACAAGCAGGAATGAGTAAGATAAAGAGATTGCAGGAATGCCAGTTGAATCTTTGGGGTGGTTTGGACCATTCAAAGGGAGGCAGCGGCTCTCAGTTAAGGGGTATGTACTTTGGGTCCAGATCCTGGTTCCGCCACTTCATAACTTAGGCAAGTTACAGAAGTTCTCTGTGCCTTAGCTATGTCATCTGTAAAATGGAAATGATAATATTACCTCTTAGGGTCACTATGAGAATCAAAATCTTAGTATTTGTGAAGTGCCTAAAACACTGCTTGACAGAGTAAGTACAGTATATGCCCTTAAAATATGTAGAACAGAAACATAGTTGAGCTCAAACATACTTGAGCTGACCATCTCCACTTGGAGTATCCTGCCTATAAGTTTCTCCAGCCAAAAATATACTAATCTTCATTTAATTCTTACCATAAGCTTTTTTTACATGGGAGTCTCTTAAAATGTGGCATGAGAGCCACTTGCTTACATAAGGCAGCTTTCCATTATTTTAGCTGATTTATAAGATAGATCAATTTTTGAATAATAGTTATGTATTCTTAACTGATACACTAAACAGATGATTTCACTTCAATGAATCTAAAGTAAATATTTTTGTAGTAAATATATATGAGTCAAATGTGACTCAATTTTCTTAAATATTAATGAAGTCACTTATAAATTAAAAAAAAGGTATTTGACTATGAGTTTGCTTTGTGTAGTTTCTGGATAGCATTCAATTCATCAATGATTTTTTTTTTTTTCTGAATACTTTTTTAGTATTCACAGTTTTTCCTACTTACCACAGGGTTGACCAAAGAAGCTGTTTCAAGCATCTTAACACTCTCTGGAGAGGAGGAAATTGGTAGCTTTTACTTAATTACTATCTGATTGGTGTGATTAAATGTGTAATTTTAATGCTGTATCAATCAAAGGTTTTGGTTTGTTTGCTTGTGATTCTCATTTTGTACCTTGTAAAATGTCCATGAGACACAGCCTAAAGGGACATTTCCTCATATGGTTTTAAATTTAAAATTGTAACATGCTTATCTATGTGTGTTTTGTGAACATTTTTAACCTTGTTCATTTATGACAAGGATAACTTATATACTGGAAGATATTCCTGGTAACAGAGTGGACATATTTACCATCTAGCCCAAATTCTTATGGCATAGGAGTTGATCAAATAGATAATAGTGCTTGGTGCTTCAGCTTACTAGAATGGTAAGACTTTTGAGAACGTCTGCAAATTTGCATTTCCCCAATCTTTATAATTTTTATGGAATATTAGACCCGGTGCTCATGGTGATAATTTTTCCTAATGTTAGAAAACTAATAATGCTGTTCAACTGAAAGCTTCTTGCCTTCTAATTTCTTTTTCTTCTTTAGCTTTAAAAAAAAACTATGCTTTATATTTCTACAATAGAAATACGCTTAACCCTTTAGACTGAAAATACTATAAATTATATGAACATTCTCAGTGCTGTTAGACTTGCCATGATGACCTGACAGGTTTTGTGTGTCTGCTGCAATTTCCTAGTGCCAATATTAGCCTGCATTTTCGTCCCCTTGTATGGGCTATTGTCATCAGTCTTTCAATATAAAAAGAAAAGAACTTGTATTACAAAATGCTATCTGACATCAAAAGGAAAAAGTTCTTCCTAAAATAACTATTCCATCTAGTATTCTTTGTTAAGAATTTTACAAACTGAAGCAGCAAAACTTACTTTTCTTTTTTGAATTTATTATTTGACTCTTTTGTTTTTGTGAATTACAAGTATTGAACTTAAGTTGTACACACTTTAGAACAGGATGTCTCCATTTTTTGGTACTTCTTGAGAGTTGCAGCAAAACTCTGAGATTTTAATCTTAGTTCCACTGCTCCGTGACATGAGGCAGGCTTAATATTCATTAATGAGCCTTAATTTACTTATCTGTAGAATGAGACAATAATGCCAACCTGCAGAGTTATCATAAGGATCAGCGATAATGCATATAAAATTCATACCATAGAACTTGAAACACTAAATCAATAAATTACTATCTTAGAAATGTTAGATAGAATGTAGCTATTTTAGTTTTGGAGATCTTATACATACACACATTTATTCTAATAAGACAATCTCACTGTCTCCTAGAAATTTGTCAAGACTGTCAAGAGAACAAACGTTTATATTTTAATGTCTTGTTTTTTCCATTATACTGCATTTCTGTCCTTAACACACCATTTAGATTTTTTTCAAATAATTAGTATACAGAGGAGTTTAAAACATTTAATGAATATCAGAATAGGCTATGCATATTCTATTTTAGAAATAGAATTCTTATGTTTTTAAAGTTTTCTAATTCCCATTCAATCATTTATACATGCTCTGTGTGTCTTTAAGGCAATGTTTTCACACACTTTAGCTTGCAGTGCTAAATGAATTGTCTGAAACGTTATTAACCTGGATGTTTTATGAACAATTGAAAAAGTTGTATTCACTTTTTAAGCTGATTTTATATATAAAAATATTAGATTTCTGGTATCTACTTTTATTATTTAGTTACATATTCATTTTTCCATTAAAACATATTTGTGAAACTTGCAAAGAACAATAAAAAAACTATGATAACTAAAAAGAACAAAGACAAGGTCACTTTGGGTTAGATATCATCTAAAAGATTATTATTTTTTTTAACTTTGATTTATGAAATCAAATTTCCATTTCAGTAACAAAGCATTATTATACTTCCTTCTTAAGAAGACTAATACACAAATTTTAGTATTTCCTTAATTAGAATACTTACTGTTTGTAAAGGTTAATTAGGCATCTGTAGTTGACTAGTTCTATAATCAGCAATGGGAAATAAATATTTTTGATTCATTATTTTGACTACCTTATTTGGACCAGTCTGCCAGATTGTTTTCAATAACTCAACCATCCACCTGGTTCCACCTTTTTTAAGACATTGGTTTTATACTTGAATAACAAATGAAGAAATCATTTTATTGGTGACTTTATATGAAAATATGATTAATGGAAATGATGTTATAAGGTGCAAAATATTGCAGAACTATCTGGAAATAACACGTTGTGCCTATCTGTTTTACCAGGTCCATTCTATATCTTTATCATAAAATCAAAATCTCATTAATATCAACTTGAAAATATTGAAGAGTAAAAAAGAAGACTGCTTAATTTAAATTCCTTGTTTTAAAATATTAAAGTAGAAAAAGACAACTGTTATTCTTGGACCAGGACACAGTTAATAAAACTCGTCAGAAAGATCCAGGCTTGGGAATTTTTCTGTGGATGAGGTAGTGGTGAAATACATCAGTTGAGTTATAAGTCACATGCAAAAATGTCTTCAAGTTAAGGGACATAGCACACAGTCACTTCCTTGACATAAGAAGTTATAAATATGAGATGCTTTTTTGTAAGCAAAGCAGTTAAAAAAATTCTTTTGGATAGAAGGAGTGGGTCGAAGTCGAATTTATTAATTCCATCAAATAGGTAGATTTCTGAGAGTAGAAGGTTACCTACTAGTTCCTATATTAGATGCATTGCAAAAAGGTCTTTTGTAGCATAGAAGATATAGATAGGTTCATGTGGCTGGCTTTCTGGGTAAGCAGGTTTTGATACTTAAATAACATAGCTAGACTAGGTTTCAGTGACTTGGTAGGAATGTATATGTCTTCAGAGCTATTTCATAGTGACACTAAGAAGATGGATTTTTTCATGGGGCCCAAAATAGAGATGGCAGACTTTTAAAAATTCTGTGGGTCACACAAGGAAAATGCTTATTAGGTATTTAGAGTCCAAGTGGCCTAATAGAAATATTTTGTTGGCATTCCTTGCTTGAGTTATGGACTCCCAAGCCTGGATAAGCAGATATCTGAATAGGGAGCAAATGGCTGTCAATCATAAGACTCGTAGGAAGGATATCAGTTTGCTCTTCAGGGAGAAGCTCATTATGCTACAGTCGGAACATAAGACAGTGGTTCTATTTTATTATAACCTGAAGGTGGGAGTAGGCCAGAGCTATCCCGAAGGAAGATAAAAGGAAAGAGAGTTAAGTTATAGGAGTGCCTACTTGGGAATGGTTGCTTTAGTATGTCACTTGATCTCTCAATAAAGCTAGGTGGCTAGTAATATCATCCCGTGTTAACTAATATTATGATGTTGCATATGCAACACTTCAGCTAAGTTTCCATTAGAAATTCTTGTTTAAAGTATATAACACCAATATATAAACCGTGCATAGTCTCATAGACCATGCAGATGCAGGTGTTTTCTTAGTTCCAAATACCTACATGATATTTAAATTGAGCTTCACAAAATAGCACTGTTGCAGAGACAGTGTGTTAGCCCCCATGCCCAATTCTCAAATTCATTCTTTAGTTAACCCTTGCAACTAGGTATGATTGTTGACTAAGTCATGTCCAATCAAGTTGCGTGCAACTTCCAGGCCCTTTGCTTAGAAAGAAAATGCATACGTCTACTTCCTCTCTTCTGCTACCTGCAAGCTGTGTTGATTAATGGTAAAGAGATTTAGAGCACAAGATGGAAGTGGCCTATTGGAGAAGCCAGAGCAACAAGATAGGCGGAGCCTGTGTCCAGACATAAAGTAACCCTATGCAGTATGAACTGCTTACATTTCAAGTGTTATATGAGGGAGATAAAAACCGTGTTAAATCCCTTGCTCTCTTGACTTTTGTCAGGCAGCAGACCTGGTACCCCAACTACATCCAAAACCTTAAATAGCAATGTGCTAAAATGATGAAACGCTGAAAACAATACTTTTGTGTAGTTGGAATGTCTTTCCTTAAAAATGGTATCAAAAATGTTTTACTGATTCCTGGCAGCTAATCTACACACCCACCAGGGGTCAGGAGTCTTCCAAGTTACTAACTCTTGATTTAGGCAAAGCAGGGAAATGTGTGACTACAAGTGAAGTAGTCAAGCAGGTTTAAATTAGGCTAGAGCAATAATAATGATAGTAATAAACACAGCTAGTAATTATAAAACAATTAATATGCCTCAGGCACCGATATTCTAAGCCATTTATCTGTTTACTCATTTAATTCTCACAATAATCCTGTGGGACTGTTAGTATTTCATTTAAGAAAGGAAGATATGTGTCATTCAAGTAACATGGCCAAGATCACCCAGCTAGTCAAGGAAGACATAGGGTTTCGACCTGGGCAGTAATGCTTAAGGCTCTGCTCTTTTTTTTTTTTTTTTAAAGATTTTATTTATTTATTCATGAGAGAGAGAGAGAGAGAGGCAGAGACACACGCAGAGGAAGAAACAGGCTCCATGCAGGGAGCCTGACATGGGACTTGATCTCAGGTCTCCAGGATCACACCTTGGGCTGAAGGTGGCGCTAAACCGCTGGGCCACTGGGACTGCCCAAGGCTCTGCTCTTAACTATGTTTTCTGTATCGTGATAAAGAAGTCCTGGAGAAGTAGGGGGCAGCTTACACAGCTGTTTATCACGTGAGTATAATTACTTTAAGTATTGCCCAGGTACATGTTCCTATTTGAATGAGACTTTTCCCTGAACTGTCCAATGTTTTCTTTAAGTCTTAAGTTACCGAAAATTAGTTGTATCCTTAAATTCACAGGAGCTTTTAAAACCATGTCTCATGGATAAATAAATAAAATCTATAAAAAATAAATAAATAAAAATAAAACCACATCTCACAGAGTAGCACTCTGATCGAAAACAACTTAGAATTGTTTCCTAGCACAGGATTGTTTTTTGACTTTAGAATAAACAAGCTATCCTTCAAAAAATATTGAAAATTGTACTCAAAGTATTATTTTAGTCATACTGAAGAAACTAAAAAAAATCCCTAAGTTGTACACCACCTGTACAACTTACTACATACATATTATATAACAAACATATTACACTGTATGTTAGTGAGCTGGAATTTTTAAAAAATATTTTATTTATTTATTCATGAGAGACACAGAGAGAAGGCAGAGGCATAGGCAGAGGGAGATGCAGGCTCCTCACAGGAAGCCTGATGTGGGACTCGATCCCAGAACTCCGGGATCACGCCCTGGGCCAAAGGCAGATGCTCAACTGCTGAGCCACCCAGGTGTCCCAGTGAACTGGAATTTAACTAAACACTAAAAACAACAACAAAAATAAACTTCCTTGTAGTCTCTTTATTTACTAAATTTACTAAATTATTGTGCTCATGTAACTATAGATACTGTATCAATTCTTGTACTTATGCAAATATATTGAAAATGGACACTAAGAGTAGAATAATTGTGCATCTCTCATTGCTTTACATTTTCTTGCTGCTGACCAAAATGTGGTTTAGAGCAAACACATATAGTAGGTTAAAACCTATTAAGTGTCCCAAAGGGGAAATAGGTAAACAATTGCACATTAACTCACTGGAATGTTATTTCCCAACTTCTGTTGCAAGAACTGTATACAATTTTTAGCTTTCTCAGTGACAGCACTTCCTACATTTTTATTTATTTATCTCTTTGCAGAAGATAAAAGCTGGGTGGACTCAACAATTGCCTACTTAATGGTTTCTTCTCAGACTTAAGCCTTAAGGCTTGGTCAAGAATGCTACCAGGGAATTTAAGGAATTTTTGAATGGAAGAAACTCTGACGTATTTCTGTACTAAAATATTATGTGTGTTGTGTGTGTGTGTGTGTGTGTGTGTGTGTCCAGAACCAGTTCTTTAGTGTACAGCAGGGGTAATAATATGATTTTATATATTTCTACATAGATGAAATTCACAGAGATTCTCTCTAGAGTGATTAATTTGATGCAACATAAATTTATTGCTCTTGGTGACACATTTTCTAGATTCAGTGTATTAATGTGTTTTCTCCAGTATGATATCTAATGAGGTTGAAACCATTAATAAGAGTAGTAGGTAGAGAATTCTGGTTGAAGGTAATTCCACATTGAATACATTTATAAGCTCTTTCAATATATACTTTGATAATTAATAAGGTTATTCTTCTGGACGAAGTCTTCCCAGCACTGACACCATTCATATACTTGCTCTCCATATGATTTTTAGTATGCAAAACAAAGGCAGAACTCTGGCTGAAGACTTATCCACAATCATAGCATTTATATGATTTCTTTCCAGCTTGTGTTTTTTGATGTGAAAAAAAGATGAGAGTTTCAATTAAAGGATTTTCACAATCTTTACACTTATATGGTTTCATACAGTTGTGAACTCTTTAATACATAATGAGATGAAATCTCTGGTTTAAGAATTCCTACATTTATACATTCATAGGAACTCTCTCTTATATGAATTCTCTGATCCATAATGAGTTGGATGTTCTATTTGAAAGATTTTTCACAATTAAGACTTTCATAAGGTTTCTCCCTGGTATGAATTATCTTATGTCTAATAAGCTTACCGCCATGAAAAAAAAGCTTTTTCACATTGATTGTTCTCCAGTGTGGAAAAAAAGGCAATAGAAGCAGCTAAAATCTTTCTGCATACTTCTACATTCTTTACATTTCATCTTTTTCTCGCCAGTGTGATTTATGTGATGTTAGTGTCCTGAGAACTTCTGCTACATATTCTTTACATTTATGAGATTTTCCTTTTTATTTATATTCTTAGATGTACCAAAGGATGTTGTATGAGTAAGAGAGTTTATCACTATCATCTGCAGATTTTACCTCCTGCTGGAGTTCTTATGAATTGAATAAGGTGAACGTTCCAACAAAGCATTTGATTACATTTGTTACTCTTACTGACACCACCTTTCTCATGTCCAGTGAAGTAATTATTTAAGTTAATTATGTACACTTTCAATACACATGTCATATTTACAGAGCAACTCCTTAAATGTTAGCTGAGTAGGAGGAATATGGTCCCCCTCCATATTCACCATTTCCGCAGATTTTCTCCTAAATAAGTACATACTTTGGGATAAATGCAATTTGCCTCAAATGTCTCTTCTTGTTTCTCTGATAATTCTTCAACTGATCTTTACATTTCCAGATTCCTAATGAGAGTTACCTAGAAATACTTCTTACCATTTCTTCCATTTTAATGTCATAGATTACTTATCCTCAGAAATGCTATTTTGGAAATTGATTGTTTGATTTAATTCAGTCTCTGACCAGGTAGGTGTCTTAGTGAATTCCTTTCTCTACCAGCCTGGCTACTAAGCCTTTTCCAATTAGAGGATTTACATTTGTTTGGAAAGCTGATGCCTCAAGAAAACCGGGTTCTTATTTTTTTCGAGCATTGCATTTTTTAATACAATCTACTGAGCAGTATAAAGCTTCCTTTACTCCTGCCTGGTGTAGATTACAACCACATCCTTGAAGGTTACCCATGTCTGGAACTGGACAATTAGTAACTCAGCTTCCATTCCCTCTTCTTTCTTGATGGTGATTTCTTGAGTAAGTGGAGAGACCTGAGAATGCTCTACTTCTTTACTGAGTCTGGTTCAATTTGGCATGGCCTGACCCCACGGTACCTTTACCTTGACCTGACTCATATACACCAGGGCCGAGCTTTGTAGCCTTTTCCATACCCCGCCCCTCACTCTCAGGCACCCATGCCCAGTATTGCCACTTGCATAGGAATGTGTTTAAAAAAAAAAAAGACTGAACATTCTAACAAAGATTTGTTATAAAATAAGGACTATGCTCCCACACACAGATCATGTTAAAAAAAAATACTATTTCAGAACCCAGGCCTACTTCTTTATATCTATTCACAGAGTAAGGTAAGACTAAGCTCTGTCCTGATGATTTCAAACTTTTGTCTATATTTTAGTTTATTTATTACAAAAATAAGATATCGAAATATAAAGATAAGAAACTTGGTTTGGCCAGGACAGTGTTTTTTAAAGCAATTAGAACTTCAGGGACGCCTTGGTGGCTTAGCGGTTTGGCGCCTGCCTTTGGCCCAGGGCATGATCCTGGAGTCTTAGGATTGAGTCCTACATCAGGCTCCCTGCATGGAGCCTACTTCTCCCTCTGTGTTTCTGACTCTCTGTGTGTGTCTCTCATGAACAAATAAATAAGATATTTTAAAAAATATTTAAAGCAATAGAACTTTAATTTTTTTTTTATTTTTTTTTTTATTTTATGATAGTCACAGAGAGAGAGAGAGAGGCAGAGACACAGGCAGAGGGAGAAGCAGGCTTCATGCACCGGGAGCCCGACGTGGGATTCGATCCCGGGTCTACCAGGATCGCGCCTCGGGCCAAAGGCAGGCGCCAAACCACTGCGCCACCCAGGGATCCCAAAGCAATAGAACTTTAATGTGTTTGGTAGATCTTTATTGTCCAGTTCCTGTGGTTTTATAACTACCAAGCCACTTTTCAAAAGTCTTCGTAAGTGTGGAATATGCTTCCATTAGAATGTAAAGCATTTTGTTTTTTTCCTGCTCATCTTGGTCTAATTAACTTAATTTCATTGACTTAATGATAAATGCCATGTTTTTCAGAACATCCAGGATGGTTCAGATCTCCTCAGACTTTAATATGACAGAAGACAAGAGAGGAGCACCTGGGTGGCTCAGTGGTTGAGCATCTACCTTTGGCTCAGGTCATGATCCTGGAGTCCTGGGATTGAGTCCTCCCCATAGGGAGCCTGCCTCTCCCTCTGCCTTTCTCTGTGTCACTCATGAATAAATAAATAAAATCTTTGGAAAAAAAAGAACAGAAGACAAGAGAGTTAACATAACTGTAGTGTAAAACCATAAATTTCTACTGTTTTCCTTCCCACTGTATGAATGGTTTCTGTACATATTTTCTGATAGAGTTAGGAAAGGATCTATTAACCAGCCCAGTGGCTATGCACATCAGGCTGTATTCATCTGTTCTAGTAAAAATTCCGCATCTTGGAATTGGAGTTATATCTTGGTCAAGTTTTTGGTAGTTTACTGTCATCTTTCAAGACCCGTATAGATTTTGTAGAGGCCAGAATGGTGAATTAAAAGGAAATATGATGGAGGTTACGACCTCTGGATCCTTTAGATCTTTAAGTTTCACACTAATACCTGCTATTCCCCCTGTTAGCAGATATTGTTTTTGATATACTATCTTGAAAGAACAAGGAGAAGGGTAATAGCTAGGACTTCCACTTGACCTTCTCTTCTCTAGTACTTTTATCTTAAAGGACAATGAGCTAACCTGGGAGTTCTGCTATCTACAAATATGTTCTTTTCAGTTGTACTATTAGAGACCAGTAAATGACCACTGGCTGGATACACAGACCCAGTGGATCCACATGAAGCCAACTTGAGCTAGAACTCTATTACCTAGCTTCCATATACCCACACTCTAGTTGGGTGTTGGGGGTGCATAATCTTTTGAGTCCTTAGGTATCAATGTCAGTTCATACTCTTTGTCTAAAATTTCTCAAAATGCCTAGTTTTTCCCTTTCTATACTGCATGATGGACTGATCCTCACCTGATCCCATTGGGAGAGTTGAGGTTTTGAATGGTTCCTCAGAGTTGTTCTATTTGAGATAAAAGGATAAGACCTTTGGACCCCAGAATGGACCACTCACTGGATGTGGTCTTCTCCTGGGGAGAAGGCATAACTGTGGCAAGGCATCTTCCTTCAGTCAAAAGCAGTTTTCAGAGAGGGACTTAGATGTAAGTCAACAATAGACATCTCTCCTGGTATCTGGAGAAATTGAGTGTTTTGGTCCTGAAAAGGGAATCTAGGCAGCATACCCAGCATCCACTCTAAAAATCACAGCCCAATTGTGATAGCAGAATGTTATGAAGTATAAGAAATAAGGTAGATGAGAAGGCCAAATATCAAAATGTTCAAATGTAGCTCCTGTGGTATCACCATAACATCATTGACTGCAGCATTCATCCATCCATCCATCCATCCATCCATCCATCCAGTAACTCTATACCGAATACTACACATTGTGAGCAAGGTTTGGGATCTTAGTATTCTTTGGATCCTGTTTCAGGAACTCTGAGAAGTTCTTACATCATGAATAAAATGAAACATATTCAGGTAAACTAGTTTAACCTCAGTCATTAGCCTACTAAGTGGAAACGTGACCATTGGAACATAACTGTGCCTCCAGAGACTTCATGCCCTTCTACTAAACCTGCAGGTCTTTATAGAGAATATTAACCAGTGATTTATCGCCTAAAAAGTGGAGGAATGGAGTACATTGGATCTGTGATAATGAGATGGTTCAAGCCAGTGAGGGACATTTAAATGAATATAAATGATTATTTTTAAGAAATGAGAGAAATGTGCAACTTGCTCTTATAGCTGTGTCTATTTTAATATGTATCTGCAAATAGATTTTGGATGTTGAATGGTTATACCTGACCTGCTGTCTTATTCTTCAATGTGTCATACTTATTAATATAAAGCTTATGCTAGATACAGCAAAGGCAGATGGGAATTGCTTGTCACTCATATGCTGGCCCTTCTTCATAAACATTAATGCCTTGTGGTACATAAAACTTTGTTTTAGTGGCTGAGAATACATATTGGAAACAACATTAATAGCCTCCTAGATGTTGAAGTGAAATGACTTTGCAGTATCATTTGAGGAAAACCACTCAACATTAGTTTGGATTAATTGTTGCAAGTATCTCCTTTAAGACTGTTTAGGGGAAAAAGTATATATATGGAGATCCTTAACATAATGAGAGGGCATATGCTACCTAATGCTAAAATGTAATTTCGTGCATTGTACTGCAGAGAACACTGATAGCAGTCCAAGGATAATTCTAGATGTTACCTTCAAGTGAGCCTGATGCATTTAATTATTAAGGTAGTTTTGACATACCCATTGCCAGAACCAAATAGCCCAGTGATTCTGCATCCAATTTCTGTAAATCGTTGAGGTTCCTATATGAGTGCCTCTATAAAGAGTAAAAAAAAAAAGGCTTTTTTCCTTAGTGTCCATTCCTTTGTGAATCTTAGTTTTGAATGCAAATTTGACTGCAAGTGACAAAGTTCTTTAATTCATAGAGGTGACAAAAAAGAAAAAAAAAACTGTTCCTATCTCTTTTCTTCCTTTTTTAGCAAATCTACTTTTGCCTTTTTAAAAGTAAAATGTGAAAACTGTTGCATAAGAGCATGCATTGGAGTAGAGAGTAGCTGCAAAAACACCTAGCAACCTGCACTCTTGGCCTCTCCCTCTGAATGGAGAAGTATTCAGTGCCAGGAGGGAAAGATGACAGTGGGAGTGGCATCACACTAAACAATGGAAGAGATTTTTACTTCAAAATCTCCTATTCATGTTGGAAGTTTCAATAATTAATATGGGTTTATTACTGTAATTTATCCTATAATTAAAGGAAGCAGTCACCTCATTGAAGTAAGTTGTGTTTTAGCATTTCAACTGTTTTATTTTATTTGAATTGTTCCTGAATACATACTTTTATTCTCAAATACTATTGAAATATTTCTTTTCAAGTAAGAAACAGATTAATATCAAACCGTTTTCTCTATCACGGATAAAATTCTCACTAAAGCATCGACTTTCTTATTCCTAGTTCTGTGTCATTTTCACTTGGCAACAGTATTTCACATTAGGTTTTGCCAAGGTCAACTAATACAATAATTACTCAGAAGAGAAGAGAAAATCTCATACTTTAAATACAACTCACCCTGTTATCCACTGACCTTGGATTAAGAAAAGAGTCCATGCAGCTCCTGTCAAAGACAGAACTTAGTAAGTAAACAGATGTGAAAAATGTAAATATTTCATTGGCAGTTTTCTGAATTTAATTTCTCTTTGAAATTTAAGAAATTCATTTTCTCAGACACATTTTTGATTCTATAAATCATTGCCCATTACAATATTTGCAAAGATCTCTTTTTAAAATCTAATTATTAAAACACATTAGCCTCAAGTTTCAAAGAGAATAGGCTAGAGCCCTTTCTTGTATTTTAATTTAGCATTACTTTCTTTTTCTGATTAAGTAGTGCATTGTCCTTTATATAAATAGAAGATCCTACTGACTCATCATTCATAGAACAGGTTTGAGGAGTTATTTTTCTAGCAGTAATGATAGGTGCTATGGTCTGAATATCTGTGACCTGCCAAAATTCACATATTAAAATATTCTAGTCCCTGAAGTGAAGGTATTAGAAGGTGAAGTCTTTGGAAGGTGATTGGGTCATGAGTGCAGAGTCCCTATGAATGGGATTAACACCTTTATAAAAAGAGGTCCCAGAAAGCTGGCTCACAGTTTCATCATGTGAGGACCTAGGGAGAAGTCAGCAGTTTGCAGCCTGCAAGAGGGTCCTTACCAGCCCTTTGGCACCCTGCTGGCAACGTGATCTTGGACATCCAGGCTCCAGAAACGTAAGAAATGAAATTCTGTTGTTTATAAGCTACCCATAGTATTTTCTTAGAGCAGCCTGAACAAACTAAGACAATAGATTTATATTGAACTGGGCTGATTCTTTCCTTTAATGTGTCCTACCCCCATTGATAGGGTTTTATGTATTTGTTTAGGAACTGCACAGGGCTATAGATGAGCCCATGGCTGACAATCAGAGATTTTCTTCCATATAATTCTATCTGGTTCATAGAAGACTTGTAGAGGCAACTTGTACCGACCCCAACTAGCACTTTTATTCACTCTATCTGAAAAAGAGAAAACATGGCTGCCTTTTTTGGTCTAGGACACCTTCAAGCATACATACGTGATAATGATGGCTTCTTGTTGTGCTTGAATTGGAACCAATCCACTGGCAAATCCCTTGTGATGTTGCTATGCTCAAACTGGGCAATCAAATGATGTGTGATGAGTATGTGTTTGACGATCTCTAGTGCTCAGAAATGCAGCCTGTGATATCCTACTTACTTGCCAAGGGAAGCCAAGTATTAATATCCCTTGTTTGCTTACATGTAAAAACTAGTGCAATGAAATGAGATTTGAAGTGAGGCAAACCTAGCTTTAAATAATGACTCCCCTAATTCTGTTAATTATGGAACCTCTGTATGAGTTTCAGCCTTTAGATCTGGAAGCTGAGGATTATGCCTATCTCATAGGTTGATTTTAAGGACTAAGTGACAAAGCATTGTTGGGAAATGTTCATTTGTGTTGGAGGCAGTCAGTAAAAGTTTTCTTGACTTACCCAGGTTTTAAGTATATGAGATAAAATCAGAAGGACCTTCATGAGTCACAAATTTAGCAATCTCTATCTTCTGGGTTAAGTCATCCTATATGGATGCAATCTATCTGATTCTTAAGGATCTTAAGGATGAGGATGCCTGGAAGGCTCAGCAGTTGAGTGTCTGCCTTCAGCTCAGGTCCTGATCCCGGGACTCTGGATCAAGTTCCACATCGGGCTCCTTGTGGGGAGCCTGCTTCTCCCTCTGCCTATGTCTCTGCCTCTTTCTCTCTGTGTGTGTGTCTCTCATGATAATAAATAAAACCTTTTAAAAGAAAAGGATCTTCAGAGATGGAAACTCTACAGCCTTTTTTGTCAGACTATTCTAGAACCTAATAGCACTCAATAGTCTGGGAACTCTTCCTCATATCGCACCTAAATTGCTGCTGTTGAAATTGAAGCTAATTTTTCCTTGCCCTGTCCTGGGTGGAAGTAGAGTAGGTCATTTTTATGTTGATTATGCTAATGGTAATCCTGGATACATAAATTTAAATGTTGACTGAATTTGTCTTGAGTTTTCTTTTCTTCATAACCTAAGATCTTTGCCTGTTTAAAGAGGTCAGGGTCTCAGGTATCCCTCTTAGTTTATCTTCTTGTTATGTATTGTCCTTGGTGATTATCAGTGAGAAGCACTTTGTTTCAGAAACCAGGAATAGAATGTGATATGTGAGCTCTGAATGTTGGAATTTAAGCCAGTATCTATGAGAGATGTCTTGGAGAAACTAGTACTAATGCATATTTGAACATTAAATGTAATTCACTTTTAAGGTTACATTAATTTATAAAAATGACCTATGGTTATAATTTGCCTGTTTATTTTAAAATTCATTGCCTTTCTAATGGTTTAATTTGCATTCTGTTACCTAAATTTGAGCCACTTACTCCCGTGGTACGGCAGACTGTTATGGAACATTTTAAGCCCCTGGAAAATCATGTTAAGTTCTTTAGTTCTAGCTGGTTTTTTTTTTTTTTTTTTTGTCTTCAAACAATGGCTTTGCTTATGGTAGCGTATTCCATATGAAGTAGTGTGTATAATTTCTTTCTTTTTACCCGAGGTTCAAAGGTATAGATTAACTGTCTGCTTTGTGTCTGTGTCAACATAGGATTGGCTTCCTCAAATGTCATTCATACCTATTATGTTTTATCTTACTACTGTGATACTAAACCTAATTAAGTGAAAACTTTAAGTTTAGTAGAATTACCTGTTTAGCTGTGCATAGAATTTTCCAAAAAAAAAAAAAAAAAAAAAAAAAAAGAATTTTCCTGGTCAGGTTTGGGCTTGATTTTGTTGTTTTAAAATGTGATGCTCACTTCACAGCATTGCACATAATCTCCAGAGTGTTTATGTATCTGGCTATACACATATATAAACATTCACACAGAAGCATTCCCACATTTCAGATCACGATATAGTGATTAGCATCTTCCAGCTCTGTATAGGTTTTCTCAAGAAAGTTAGGTAATATTCTTGGTATGTTTCGGTAGTTTCCTAAGCTAGTAAAAGCATAGTTCACAGTTAAACATGCACATAAATTGTTGCCATCTAACCACTAGACGTGGTATTACTATGCAGACTGATTTAGCAATATAGTGATGGAAATTGATTAGATGTCCTATTATTATTAACTTAACCAGTTATCATTTTATACTGATAATGTCATCTTAGTGAACTTTTTCTCATCAGATAAAGCTCCTAATAGGTACCAGAATCCAGGTATTATTTACCTATTAGTTATCTATCTGTGTTCATTAATTAAACATTTATGGTATATGGTAGGTTCTGTGAGGATTCATGGAAAGATGCATTATTCAAATAGTCACTGATATGTAATAAACAGGAAAGATATCAAATTAAGGTAGAAGGCACTCCATTCCACATAGCTCAGAGTAATAGGAAGAACTCATTTCCTGTTTGGGGAATTGGTGTAGTTCAGACATAGAAGATGACAACGACTTGGGCATAAGAAAATAAGATTGTATCAGGAGACATGCTAGCCAGAGGGCAAACTATAAGCCAAAATTTATGACAAAAAGATGCAGAGTTTTTGTGGAAAATTTGGGAACTGTTCATTTTGATTGGAACCTGGGTAATGGGGATAAATAAGGGTACAGCCTGACAGTGGAGGCTTTGAATGCCAAGATAAGGAGAAAATTAGTTTCAATTGTAGATCCTTTATTTAGCAAGTTAGAAGCATTGAATAGATGCCTATGTCCATCACCCCCACTCTTATAGTCTCCTCCCAGCTATGTGTCTCTTGCCAACTTTAGATTATTTGCTTCTCAAAGGCTTAATCCTTGGTTTTCATTGGACTATACTGTAGATGCTGAAATGAATTGTTTTAAAATATTTTATTTATTTATTCATGAGAGAGAGAGAGAGGCAGAGATACAGGCAGACAGAGAAGCAGGCCCCATTCAGGGAGCCCAACATGGGACTCGATCCCCGGGTCTCCAGGATCAGGCCCTGGGCTGAAGGTGGTGCTAAACCGCTGGGCCATCCGGGCTGCCCCTGAAATGGATTTTGATGAATGAATGATGAATAATTAAGATTGAACTTTGTAGGTAGTAGAGAGGTAGTTCATATTTGAGGGTAGTACTTGGTAAGCTAAACTTTGGGAAATTATACTTGGCATTATAGGGTGAGAAGAAACATTGAAAAGAGCTGATCTTGAAGTTAGACTGTCAGAGACTGTTTCCCTAGCATATGCCATTGGTTTCTAGGTCTGACCACTGGAAACTTGTCAATCTAACTGACTTCTTGGCCTTACTCTGGAGATTATGATTTGGAAGGTGTGAGTTGGTGCCAGCAATCTGGATTTAGCTTGTGATATTTTGCTAGGAACCACTGATGTAAGTGAGATACAGTGAGGGCCTGGCCTCAGGGGAGGCATTCAGGAAATGTTACAGAGATGTAGTTGAGTAAACTTGGGAACAAATTCTTTCCTTAATAGTAAGGAAGAATCAAAGCTGACACCAGGCTTTCAAGCCTGATGCTGAGAGAATGGAGATGCCATCATGACATAGTGATGTTTAATAGTTGCTGACAGAGATGATTAATTGCACTTTGGATAGGGGGTGGGTAGGAGGACATGCAACATCCCAGTCCAGCAGAGGATTCCAAGATCATTTGGAGAGAGAGCAGCACAGAACGGAGTATAAAGAGTTTAAGGTTGATTACTACAAAACGCAATATAATTGCGTTGTGATGATGATGAAAAAATAATACTAATCATGGAAAAAATAGTATTTCTGTGTAAGGCCACTGTTAAGAAATTTAAATACCATATTTCATGTCATTCTTACAAAAACCTTGGGAGATCTCCAATTTACAGGAAAATAAGAAGTGAGACTCTGAGATGTTAGTTGCCTGTGATCAAACAACTATTGAATGTGTGATATGTATGTTTTGATGACTTCTGTCTGTCTCACCATTTCAAGAAAACCTTTGTGCCTTGGGACAAGACAGTAGATAAAGATCAGCTAAAGAATTTTTTTTACTTTGTTGAAAGAGAAAATGACAACTTGGAGAAAGTGGCATTTCTAACAGTATCAAATGTTTCAGAGAAGTAAATTTGTATCAGAACCTGGGAAAAAGGGATCCCTGGGTGGTGCAGCGGTTTAGTGCCTGCCTTTGGCCCAGGGCGCGATCCTGGAGACCCGGGATCGAATCCCACATCGGGCTCCCGGTGCATGGAGCCTGCCTCTCCCTCTGCCTGTGTCTCTGCCTCTCTCCCTTTCTCTCTCTGTGACTATCATAAATAAATAAAAATTAAAAAAAAATTTTGGATATCCAGTTGTTTTTGTATTATTTTTCTTCTAAAGTCAATTGACCACAAGTATAAGGGTTATTTCTGGACTCTTCATCATCTATATATTTATCCTTATGCCATTACTAACTCTTTTGATTACAGTAACTTTGTAATAGCTTTGAAATAATATTCCTTTTTAATATTAACTACACATTTATGATTCCTGATTTAAAGTTTGTGTTTTTAAAAAGTATTATAATTAGGAAGACTCATTTGCTAGTTCTATTCTTGGTCACCCAGGCTGAAAAGTTAACTTTTTAGCCTCTGGCTAAAAACTTGATACAGGACTTTGCAGCCCTTAAGTTCTGTGAGTGGAGACAAAGGAAAAGCACCTAAGTGGAGACTGTCAGTCTAAACAAAAATTGATGGTTATGGTCAGAGGAATTCTAGAAAAAAAATAAAACATTAGTCAATATTTCAGGTCTACAGTTTGAATATGATTTATTTCTAATTGTACTGTAAAATTTAGTTTAACCATGGCATTTATGGATTTCCTTTTAGAAACACATATATAGCATTAAAAGAAAAGCTCTGTGTGTGTATATACATTATTTATACATGTATGCTACAGTCATGCACTTATGCATATGTGAAGCTTTGGGTATATATACATATACATATACACACACACATACACACAAACACACACTACACTCATGTACTTATGCATATGTGAGACTCACTGCTTGAGTACCATGATATCACTTTCCTTTTTATTAATTTAAAAAGTGAATAAATAAACTGGAATTATATGTTAAAGAAACTGGGATCCTTGTTTGATGCTAAAATTGCATTGTTCCTGTGTGTATGACAGAGAAAGAGGGAATGAGAATACTAATGAACTTATTTTCTAAGTCATTGCTCTCTTCTAATATATGAATGTGAATAACAAAAATATACAAATGACTTATGCACTCATGTACCAAGAATGTGCTTATTCGTGGTGTAGTATACTGGATATGATGGTGAAAGTGCAAATCCAGCTGACTTGATCAGGTATGCAATTCATTATATTTTACATATACTGTTTTGTTACATCTGGGGGAAGACATATAATAATAAGGATCGATACATTCTTTCCTTCTGCCAATGTTGTTTTCTCTTCTAAGTGTCATACATATACACACACATATTTGTATGAAAAATATATTCATTATTCTTGTATAATTTATGGTGGGGTTCAAAGTTGTTTGGTCTGAATAGAAACCCACCAAGCTTTAGGTAATAATATGCCCGTTGTCTCCTTAACACAAAAACTGATTTTTTTTAAAGTTGTGTTGTACATGTAGTCATCAAGACCATACACTATAGTTAATAGGTTCAGTTTCAAATGTATTATAGTGCTCAGGTTACATCCTTTTTTCTCAATCATTGTTGGTCTCCAGTGGATTGTAGTCTATAAATCCTTGAATAAGGGGTAGGGCACGGTTCATATTTGGTCAAAATGATCTTATTTTACTCTATGAGGAAAATAGGCATATAAAATTCGGTACTAATGATGCAAATAGTATAGTTTATGAATTTCTCTTGTAAAACCCTGTGCAAAATGTGGACAAGCCTTTGAATCACATATTGTTCTTAAGCCAACTCATAATTATGCTATGTGGAACTCAGCAAGTATACTGACGCAACATGTACTTAGTTTTCATTAATTTGGAAACAGTGTGATTTGCTAAATTATACATTGGTAATGCAGAGTAATCGTATGAGATGCAATCACAGGCTAGACTGAATGGCATGTTTCTGGTCCGAGATTACAGTGTTTTCGACCTTGAGCATGGTCAGTGTTCTTTTCCCACCTCATAATGGAGGCTAGCTCCAAGAGGCCTTTCCCACCTCATAATGGAGGACAGCTCCAAGAGGCCTTTCCAAGAGGCCTACTCTGGGCAGAATGCACCAATGGGAATGGTGCAAGAAGCATTTCTTTCCCTCTACCCTAGTTTGGCTCTGCCACATGTAGACTTATGTATGTATCACCTACTTGTATCATTATTCAAAATATGAATGCAACTACTATTGTTATAGGGAGGTGATAAGTGAGTGCTAAGCCAACGTTATGAAAAAATGTCCTACTAAATTTCATTTTATTGATTTTATTGTGTAATCATGAATATCTAATAGTTCTTTAAAAAATATCAGTGGGAAACTCAGGTCCCAACTCTGTGTGCTACTTAATATTACATAATATAGCTTAGTGGAAGACAGTCTTCAAAGGGTGAACTAACAATAGTTAGTCACTGATAATAGACACATTTTAATAGAAGTTCTTCAGGAAACAATATTGTAATCTGGGAGAGGTGAATATGACTGAATTTTCTTTTTAAATGGAGGAGTATACACATTCTTAGCTTATTTTAGAAACCCTACCCTGTGGACCATGCATGTTTACATTGATTTTCATGGGACAAAAGTGAAATTGATTTATGCCTCACTATAGTAGTCTATAACACCTCTGCATTGCACATTTATGTCTTTTAAAATGGTGAGCTCACACTTTTTTCTCAAGTGTGCCTAAAGTCGTCTTAATATGGGGCGCAAAAAGTAGGAAGAATGGTTTGTCGCTGCTTCTCTGTTCCTTAGAACAAATCCTGGAATTTTTTTTCTTTTGTTCTGGAGTTCAAGCACATGCTAGTGAAATTTTTTATTTACTTTTTTAAAAAAAAATTATTCCCAGTCAAACAGTAAACTCTCTAAGGATAGGGACTTAAAGCCATCATAAAGGACCTGGCAGACCATACTAAAACATGAACCTTTGTAGGCAGTGGGGGAGAGCAGAAATTTAAGTGGGGGAATGACCTCATTAGATTTATTTTAGTTTAAATATTGCTAAAGTTTGGAGAAGGATTTTGGTGGTCTGGCAAAGAGAGTGTGTCTGGGGGCAAGGAGAGGACTTAGAAAGCTTAGACAAGACGAGCTGATGATGGCCTGATTGCAGATATTGGTGATAGGTTGGAAAGTCAAGGAAGAATTTAAGCAATAGAAGAAGGTGGGACCTATGGGATTTGGTGCTTGACTGATATACATGGTGAGCAAGAGGAAGAATCAGGGTTCATTGTCAGATTTCTCTTTCTGCAACTGCTGGAGTCTTATACGAGGAGAAGTAAATTTTTATAAAATGCAATGAGTTCAGTTGGGAGTCTATTTCATGAAGTACTTGAAGGTTGTCAGGAAAGAAATATCCAGTAAATTGTTGGAGATAGGATTCTAGAAGTCAGAGGAGAGATCTCTGCTGGGAATAATAGAGTTTAAGTTTATCAATACATAAATAGCTCCTTAAGCCATACTTAAGGAGATTTTCTGGGGAAAAATATAAAGGGAAGGATAGAGAGTGGGGGGTAGAGCTCTGAAAATTGTTGACATTTATGGAATACACAGGTGATATAGAGTGAGGAAGACAAAATGAGGAGCAGCAAGAGAGGTAGACAGAGAACCAGGCAAGTGGGGTACCATGAGGCAGAATATTTTGAGAAGTTTGTGGCCAACAGCATGAAGTGATGTGGAGGAAGAAAGAAGGAGGAGAAATCTATTATCAGAGGTGCCTGGGTGGCTCAGTTGGTTAGACACCCGATTCTTGATTTCGGTTCAGGTCATGATCTCAGAGTCCTGAGATTGGGCCCGATGTAGTCTGGCACCAAATCTGCTTCTCTCCTTTTTCTCTTTCTGCACCTCCCTCTACCCCCACTCCTGCTCAGGCTCTGTCTAAAATCAAGCAATCAATGAATCTTTTTTTAAAAAGATTTTATTTATTTATTCATGACACACTCACACACACACACACACACACACACACACAGAGGCAGAGATATAGGAAGAGGGAGAAGCAGGCTCCATGTAGGAAGCCCGATGGGGGACTCGATCTCTGGACTCCAGGATCACACCCTGAGCCAAAGGCAGATGCTCAACCACTGAGCCACCCAGACGTCCCAATAAATCTTTAAAAAAAAAAAAAATTATCAGTGGCTGATTGTGTGAGTGTGGTTTTCAAACAGTCCCAGTTCTGTAAGCTTTCGAAATAAACAAACAAAAAACCCAAACCCAAAGCCAAAACCAAACCAAACACAGTTTATTCCTGTGTTTTTGCCTTTTAAAATTTGGAGTCACAAAGACTTTTCCCTTGTTGTAGGGAGGGAAAGATAAGTAAAGGACCATCTTTTCTTTATTCAGATCAAAACACATAATTCAGGGATCCCTGGGTGGCGCAGTGGTTTAGCGCCTGCCTTTGGCCCAGGGCGCGATCCTGGAGACCCGGGATTGAATCCCACGTCGGGCTCCCGGTGCATGGAGCCTGCTTCTCCCTCTGCCTGTGTCTCTGCCTCTCTCTCTCTCTTTCTCTCTCTCTGTGACTATCATAAAATAAATAAAAATTAAAAAAAAAAAAAAACACATAATTCATAGGAAAACATTTTTTTTTCTATGAAGGATAATTTCATTAAGAAAAAAATGGAAATTTTTATGATGTTGTCAACCATAATGGCTCTCCACTTTTATTTTCAGGGCATTCAAATCTGCTGTATTTTGAAATTGTATCTTGATATGCAGAAACCCAAAAAATGAAATGCAGACACACTTAAATGATTTATTTTACTTTCTTGTTGACTGTGCATATAGACAGGCAGACAGGCATATGAGATATTTATGATTATTTGGTTGAAAGAAAATATAAAATTTTACACAAGATGAGAATGTAACTGGAAAAACTTTAGGAAAAAATGGAAGTGCAATAATCCTAGTATTATTTTTTCTCTTTAGTGTATAATTGATACCTGTCCACTGTGATAAAATGGAATACTTCTAGGTTACATTGTATTTGGGAATTGAATCCTTTTTGCCATTATAATTCCTTTGTACTTAAAGTTCTAAGTAAAATGATATGATATATTAAAAACAAAAACGACATCTTTAGGATTTGCTCTAATCAAATGAAACACATGATAAAATGTCAAATTCTCAACATTGACAATTGAAATGAGGAGAAGATATAAGGCCCAACAAATATACAGTTGGATAAACATATAGAAATGTCATAACAAATCAATAAAGTAGATGCTTTTAAAGTATAATTGAGGGAGAAATTTGTTCTTTTTTGTGGACAAGAAAACTGAATTGAAGAAGGAAATTTATTTGACTAAAGTACTCTGGCAAGTAACTCAAATAGCTTTGAGATTGCATTAAGGCCAATTTCATGAAGTCCTGCTGTTGTTCTTCTTTTTCCTTCTTCTTTTTTAAGTTGTTATCATTTGTAACCCATTCTCTTTGCCAAATGGATTTCATTGCTTTTTTCCTGGAAGATAGAATTTCCCTTGATTTTTAAAATAACCTTTACCCTGGCACTTGGTATTTTGTAACCTACTTAATCTGCTTCCATACTGGACATATAATTGCATGAGATAAAGTGGACTAGTCTACCTGACTTTCTCTGACGACCTCTCTATTTCATATTTTATGCCATTGCTCAGTCAGGAAGACCTTTCTACCTGGAGTTCCTTCCCCTTATTATTTTTACCTGTCGGGAAAGGTAAGGACCAACTCAAATGTTGTTGCTCCTTATAGCCTTCACCTTTCAATCCAGTCAGAAAGAGTTAAACCTTCTTTTTTATTCTGGCTTTATGATTCCCCTTTCCAGTCAAGTAGAGGCAGAAATGTTGGATGAATTCCTTGGAGCTGCAGCCTGAGGCTGGGTAGCCATTGCTTATGGGAAGGCCATAGAAGGTGGAGCCAAGGGATGTATTCTATATTACAGCATCCTGGGAAGAAGCCAAAATCAGGCAATGACTCAACAACTTTGAATGGTTAAGCTTTGAAAGACAGCATAAACTGGAGACTCCAATCAGAATAGAATAAATGGTTTGAAATTGAGGAGAGAGATGACACCTGAAAAAAAACCACTTCACCAGAGAAGATGGAATTATTCTTAGAAGATATCTGCAGACTTGGTGGGGAAGAAGGTAGGCTCCAAATACCTTGATCTCAGAGTGGACAACAGATCTTTCTTGCAATCATCCTAATACTATAATATTTCATTTATCTGTAGTTGGTTGTTAAATTCTTATCTCATCTGATACATTTTAAATGTCTTCATAATCATGTTTTTGTTGTAATCTTCCTTATAACTATTCCTCAGTTAGTATAATGTCTGTCACATCATAGGTGCTAAATAAACATTTGTTTCATTTATTAAATTAATGTTAAACCCATCTTGTATTTAAGTATGCCATATTGACATTTCCAATTTTATACTTTTTTATTTAAAAATTAATCATTCATTTATCTTAAAAAATAACTACTTACTGGGTCTTGGGAATTATACAGAAAGTACAATTATTGTTTATTTTATCTCTAGAAGATAAGGCAAACAGTAAATAGTTACCACATTAGGTACGGTATGACAGGTTTATACATAGTGCACTATGGGAATTCTTATGAGAATAGCTATACTCTCAGGGAGTATAGTCCATTTTAGCTGAGTGTAAAAATGAGAAGGGGTCTGCCAGGGAAGTCCTGGGGTACAAATGCCAGTGAATGAGGTGGGATGGGGAGGTGATGGTTCAGTAGGTTAATGCACTGGGAACTGAGAAAAGGTAGGAGACCGCCAATGCAGAGAGGGGTCAGATCATGAAAGTATGCTATACCGAAGAATTTGAATTTTATTTTTTGTCTTGAGAAGAATGGAAGGATTTATGAAGGGGTTCCAAGTGCATTTCTTTGTTCTTACTGCTTTATCTTTTGCCTAAGTTTTGATGTGTCATTCACATGTGCTTCTAGGAATCTATTAGGTCTTACGACATTAAACCATCCAGGAATTAATGGAGGACTTGATATCACTGCCATAAACACAGTCACCAAAGCCAGTTAATGATTGTGTCTGCACTGGAAACTGCATTTCTCCATTTAATAACTCCTTTATCAAATTTAGATGGGAGTATCAGGCTTAAACAACATGTGCAGGCTGACTTTATTTTCTTTTTTTATCTTTTGAGATCAAAATAAAACATCATAATTGTTTCTCATGCCAAAACTCTTTTGGAATTGAATGTATTGATATTTATTGTGGGAATATCTAAGCTGTAAATTCTAAAAACACATTTCATTACTTTCCAAATTAACTCAGCTGAGGCAAAATGTGACCACGGCTTATAATGACTTGGTTAATTTGCAGTAACGTCCACTTGAACACAATAAATTGAAATTGTTATGTACAGTCCTCACAGTCTAACAGCATTATTTTATAATACTTAGAGAATTCATTGAATATCTTCACTCTTAAATGTATTGAGCCAGGACTTAATGATGTATAAACCTATATTCAAATGTGCCAGTGATACTACTATTTATAATCAAGGATAAGATGTGAGGACTTTTACAGTTACCATTTGCTCCTGAAGTTTAAAAAAAAGTTTGACTTAACTTTAACATTCACTGATATTCTATAAATTTTATTCTTCAGAAATTTTTAGTCAGTGAGAGTTTTATAAGAAACCTTGATATATTTGTTTTAAATTACAGCAGGTGGCTGTCTAAATAACCCAGAACCAATAGATGGTTGTCTCCCCTAAGCTATTATTTCTGAAAGGTCCTCAGGAACATAACTCCATCACTCTCTTGAGTGGATCAGTTCGATATTTTATTCCCTGGTAGTCAGTTTTCTTTTGATGAGATAACTTGTATCTCTTAAGTATCACTTGGGCAAGGTCTTAATATCACAGTCCCACATGTTTAGCTGCGACCCAGAAATAATTTCTCTTTACACATTCGGGATACATGGCGAGTTACTCTTGTTAAAGCCTTTATAAACATGGGAACAAATTTCTTACAAATCATTGTTGTTTGAAAAGTATTATTATCCAATTTGGATAATGGAATTAAGAACCTATGGATGAAATTTGCTGATTGTAACTTATCAGCCTAGGAGCCTATGACAGTACTTATAGATTACATTGGGAATACTTGAGGCTAGATGCAGAATTTAAACCACTTTTGTAAATTGAAAAAGAGATGAGAAATTTTGACAGTAAATTTCATTGGGAGCACGTTCAGCGAAGTACACTTTGGAATAATAATTAGCTATAAATTTTTTAAATGAGAATGACTCTCAATACATTTAATAAGTGAAAAAAGATCTAGAGATAATAGTGGACTAAATTTGAACATGAATCAGTCAACTCTTTTACATAAAATGTGTTGATTAATGCTATGCAGAGTTACAAAGAAAATGAAACAGATTATAATGTTGCCTTCAGGAGACCAGTGAACTAACAGAAGGGAAAATATACATATAAAAGATCCAAACTCTAAAGTATGTGTGTTGTTCTTATTCATATTATGAGGTAATTTGCCTACTCTTGAGTGTCTGTGTGACCAGTTGAAAGGACCAAATGTTAAGTGATTTTGCACTATTTTATTTCAGCACTGATAACAACCCAATTCGTTTTCTTCTGAGCTATTTCCTTCATATATAGCTTGGGAATATGTGGGTCATTAAATCATTACAAGCACTTGGCTCTAGAGGATTATGCTCCATAATGTGCTACTTGGTTTTTTGGTTTAAATTATTTCAGCATTTTTAAAGGAACTGTACCTGATCTTTATTTCTCTTTGTGAATGGTCAATAAAAGATGTTTCACCTTGAAAATTACATTTATATTTCTTGTAGTCACGTAGGCTTAAAGTTTTCATTTGTGTTTGCTTCCTCCCCACCCCACTCCTTATCAGCATATTCAGTCTGCTACTTAGAATTTTACTTTCAGAACTGGAAAGGAAGCATAGAGGCCATGTAGTTCAATTATCATCTGAGATATGAATCCTTTTAATAAGATCTCTGTTAAATATCCAGACTGTATTTCTAATACTTGGAATGACAATAACTTTCTAAGGCCCTTCAAATCTTCCTTCCTGATATTTTATCTTACTCCCCACCCCTGTCCCCCTGCCCCATTTTTTTGTCCTTTCAGCTTTTAACCTGGTTTTGATCATTATCATTCCAGGATGTCTGCAAATAGCCTCCTAACTGATCTTTCTCCTCCAGTTTTTCTTTCCTAGAATATCTTTACACCACTGTCTGAATAAAATTCCTAAAACACTTTGATCATATTGCTACCTGATTCAGAAACCTTCAGTAATTTCCTGTAGCCTTCAGGATAAAGTCAGAACTCATTAACTTGAAATAATCTACCCTAGACACATATTTCTGGGTTAAACTTCACCTTTTTCAGCTTCCCTGCCCACCCTTTGAGCTTAGTTGGTCTACTTGTATTAAAATTACATTGCGCTTGTTTTACTGCAGTTCTGAATGCTGTTCCCCTCCCTTACCTCTTCCTCTTTCACTAATATCTGCTTATTTCAGGACTATTCACATTTTAAGACCCAGTCATCCTTCTCTTTGGTAACTCTCTCCAGACCACAGCCAGCACACACTGGGATGTTTCCTTTTCTGAACTCCTAGAATGCCCATTTTCAACCTCGCTCACTTGGTGCTTAATGATGAACTAACTTGTGACAGTTCTCATATTGTTATATGAACTGTCATTTGTCTTTTTTTTTTTTTGTCATTTGTCTTTTCTATTGATGTTTACTTTTTTCACATATTTAAACTTGGCTTTTTTCCAGGTTTATTTTATAAGATGACATGATGTAGAGCAGATGGTTTACGAATTGTATTCCACCAAACTTTGGGGATTCCCACCTGTGTTAGGCAGAACATCTCTGCTTCAGTCTACATTTTATACTGAACTTCTGCCTTTGACTACTTTTGAGAAAAGCACTGAAACTAAAGATGTTTAAACACTATGAATGTGCAGGACAGGCATCCAGACTTGGCATACTGGCTTTTACCTCCAGTTTTAACTCTTTCCTGTTCTCTGCTTTAGTTTCCTCATTTAAAAAAATTATAATCTCAATATGTATTACCTTACATCCCTCCCTTCCAGTGTAGAAGTCTTTGATGCTGAGAAAATTAGCTTTATGAAAATAGTGATATTTTATTTTTAAATATTTTTTTTAAAAATATTGTTTTGGGGCGGATCCCTGGGTGCTCAGCGGTTTGGCGCCTGCCTTTGGCCCAGGGCATGATCTTGGAGTCCCGGGATCGAGTCCCACATCAGTTTCCCTGCATGGAGCCTGCTTCTCCCTCTGCCTGTGTCTCTGCCTCTCTCTCTCTCTCTCATGAATAAATAAATAAAATCTTTAATATATATATATATATTTTTGTATCATGTAAAAAATGTATATTGTAATGTGTAAAAAATATGTAAAGGATGTATTTATTTAACAGTTATGTTATGAAGTTGCTTGTGGTTTTTGGTTGCTCTTATGGCCAGAATGTTTCACATATGGCACATCAATTATGTGATAATTAACTATGAAAAAGGCAAATTACATTTCACTCTTTCCTCTTGATCAAAACATTATATGGGGCATTTGCTTGCCTTTTGCTCCTTCATACCACTGGCAAATTCTTCATTATCATCAGACCAGAAATTCTATGTAAAGTTTATTAAAAAATTTTTTTTCTGTGTAAAGTTTAAAACACTAAGGACATCATCTTCAGAAACCACAGAACTAAAAACAAAATGGCCATTGTGTGTACAAGCAGCTTAAAAAATATGAAGGCTGAATCTGTGTAACCAGAATGCCATTCCTTAGCTCAAACTTTTTTTCATATATCCTTGCAAAGCAGGAGGTCACCATAAAGACAGGTAATGTGTCTGTTACTGCTATGTATAAGGTACACAAAAGCCTTGATGCGCAATTTACTTGTGCTTAATCTCATACTTACAAGTATGTAAGGACACCAATAGTTGACACCACCAAAATATTCAGTTTGAAAAATGGAAGAATTTAAAGCCTAATATATACATAGTCTGAGATCTGCTGGGTAATTACAGCATAAGTCCAATTGTAGCCATAGTGAAATGGACCAATACTGGACATCCACAGCAGGTATTGACAGTGGGTAATTCAGCAGATTTCAAGCATAAACCAAAGTCTGCAGACTGGACAAAGATTGCCAAGGGATTAAGCATGGAATCAAGATTTTTCTAATTGCAGTCTTAAATATTTATTTTAAGAAACAAACAAAAATCCATTAAAAACACAGAAATATATTAAAATAGCAAGTCTGTGAAGTGGGTGTGTGAGGGCTTCTGCTGCTGGTCCTGGGACTTGTTATAGTATCATTTCACCAGGAATTTTTAAGTGTCTTTCAAGCAGTGCAGATCCCCTTCAAATTCTAAGAAATAATCTCTCAGGGATGCCTGGGTGGCTCAGTTGGACTCTTGATTTTGGCTCAGGTCATGATCTCAGGATTGTGGGATCCAGCCATGCCTTGGGCTCTGTGGTCAGCTGGGGAAATCTACTTGGGATTCTCTCCTCTCTCTCTCCCTTTACCTCTCCCCCTAACTCTTGTGTTCTCTCTCTCTCCCTAAAATAAATAAATAAATCTTTTAAAAAAATTATCTTTCATGTTCAGCATTTTCACTTTCTCCTCAAGCATATCTGTCTTATTTGAGTAGAGAATTACGGAGACATTGATGAATATCTGATTATTGACAATCATTTAAAAAATGCTGAGTGATTCTGTAAGGCAGATGGGCAGTCTATCTTGTATAAACAGTCTGGGCAAATCCACTTGTGGAAACAAGGAATCACTAATGTCATACCCTGGGAGGGAAGCATTCATACTAATGTTTCCTTTTTGATCTTTGACTACCTATCAGACCTTTCGAAAGGAACATACCAAGTTTCAAAGCTGTGCTTATGAATATTTTGGTAGGTTTTCTGGCAAGCAGAATATCGTCTTGTGATGGAATGTAAAATGGCTCTCCTCACTTATCTGTTATTAAGGAAATTATTTTACAGATTTGCTCAGCTGGAATTATCCATGCTAGGTTATAGGGATTCTGCATGCTTCTGTCTGCCCAGAGTGCTCTGAAACATAGCCAGAAAGATATTGAAAAACAAAAACCCAAGCCTGATATTATCACCATTTCTGAGCTTCCATGGGTGATTAGATGTCAGATATCATCATCTTGTCTCCATTGAGTTGATTTGAAAAAAAAAAAAAAAGGAAAGCAAGCAAGCAAGCTTCTTTTGAAATCTACCGGTACCTTCATAGCTTTTTGATTATGTTGCTGGAGACAGTGGAGCAGAACTCCTCATGAGGACTCCTTGAAATCCGGCTCATGGATGATCTGCATCAGCTTTAGGAAGGTGGGCTTTATGCTCTTGCCTGCACTCAGCAGCAGGATTTTCTCAAACTGATTCAAGTACAGTACTTGGGGTCTTACTTTCCCCAGGACAGACATTTATCCATCTCCTTGGACTTCTGTTGCTGCTTAGCCTCACCACCCATCACCACACACCCAAGTCAGCACAGATAGACAGAAAGCCTTGATACTCATTATTATTATTATTATTATTAATTAATTTATTTATTTATTTCAAATGATACTAACCACCCTAGAGAGTCTGCTTGGAGTGTGGTACCAGAGCATCTGTTTTGCAGTGAAAGGTCTGAACTTGACTCCTGGCTCTACAAATGAGGAATCCTGGCCAAATGACCTAACTCTATTGATCTCAATTTCCTCATTTCCAAAATAAAGATAACCATAACTTTCTCTCAGGATCGTTGTGAACAGCAAATAAGAACATTAGCCTACAGTGATTTGCCCGGTGCTTGGCACAGAAATTTCTTAAGTGTGTTACATCATTTTTCTTCTCTAATTACCCTTCTTTTAGATTTATTTATGAATGACTTTGAACTTAACTTTTCTCAATAATCAGAAAATTAAAAGATGACACTCTGTCACCATTCAGGCTCTGAAAACACTTGCAGATGACATTCAAAATTTGTTAGTAGTGGCAATTTCAATGCAACAAATTGCTGAAGATACTTAGATGTCTAGTTCTATTTGTTTTGTTAAAAAAAAATCGACCACTTTTCCTTGGGGAAAAGGGAGGAACTTATTTGAAAAGAATAAAGGGGACCTTTTTGGGGATGGACATTTTCTTTGTTTTAGATTTTGTTTTAGGTGGTGGTTACATTGGTGATTACAAGTTTCAAAACTCAATATACTAAGTATTGGAGCTTTCTGCTTGTTATTTTTACATCAATTTAAATAAAAGCACCAGCGTGACTTTTTACATTATTCAAGAAGGTTATACCTTCTGCTTTAGTTTGATTCCACATAAAAATTCCAAAACAAGAGTCTCATCATTTTGTTAGTCGAGGCTCGTATGTTTATGTGTTGTTCATAAGACCAGGTATTAGCATATCTGAAATGAAATTTATGGGGTGTGCCATGCTCACTGATGCATGACATCATTCATTTTTAGGGTTTGATTTTCTCTTGTGCTTGAACCTATAACTGTACTGGGCATCGAGCCTGTTGTAAATAAGTGGGTCAGTTACTTACAGAGTTTAAATAAAAAGCCTTATGCATTTAAACTTGCTCTTAAAATAAATTACAGTGTTTCATTCATAAAGTCAGAGATGTCTGTTTTCTCTGAGTTATTTGATTATGCATCATTTGAGAAAGAAATGCCTGCTAAAAGCTATTAGAGTATAACTTCCACTTTACCTTAAACTCATTTAAGTTAGTGAAAATGTGAGTATAGAAGTTTGCAGCCATGTTCTTCATATAGGTTTTATATTGAAGCTTTCTTTAAGCTTGTATGAGTTCATTATTTTCCTCTTTGATCTTAGTGCAGCTCAATTTAAAATGTTCATATGGGAACCATAGTTCACTTGCTTAAGGCATGTGTTTTAGATAGCATTAAGATATTACGGTCGGGGATCCCTGGGTGGCGCAGCGGTTTGGCGCCTGCCTTTGGCCCAGGGCGCGATCCTGGAGACCCGGGATCGAATCCCATGTCGGGCTCCTGGAGCATGGAGCCTGCTTTTCCCTCTGTCTGTGTTTCTGCCTCTCTCTCTCTCTCTCTCTCTGTGACTATCATAAATAAATAAAAATTAAAAAAAAAAGATATTACGGTCACCTGGAAGTTCTTATAATTGGACTTTATTGTAGGATTGTTGCTTACCACCCATCCACAAGTAGTTTCAAATGGGTAATATTTTCTTCATTATTTGAAGCAATGATATATTTTTAGTTTCATTAGTTTACTTATTTTTTCAGGTAAAATTTTCTAATATTACATTAAAAGGTATTTAATTGCATCAAGGTACATGTAGGAATTAAAAATATATTTAGCCAAGCTTCATAAAAAATACTGATTTAGAAATGTTATTTTTGGTCACTTTGCAATGCTATATTGATAAACTGGAGAGAGTGACATTTGCCTTTTCAAGATGGTGGAAAACATAAATTATTTTAGGCTTGAAGAAATTACAATAAAGTAGTGTAATGTTTTGATTAGTGGGAGAAACACTTTTGTTCATTCTAAATAATTTATTATAGATAGTCAAAAGATTATTTGAAAGTAGTAATTAGCTTGGTGCTTTCAGATGGCATTGTCTTTTCCCTCCCATGATTTGAAAGATCCAGCTAGGTCAGGTGTGTAAAAGTAAGTAGTGTTATAAGATGTTACCAGTTCAGTAGTGCTGGCACTTGGCATGTTTTTATGACAGTTTTGCTTCATATAGTGAGACTCTGAGCTGAATATATGTACTGTTCCTAAAGCGGGAGAATCTAAATTTAATCCCTCCCTATGTTCTGGATGGTGATGTTGTATCCTTTTTATCTGATACTTTAATATAAATAGTAACATTTTATGAATTAATTTGATAAATATGAGTGTAAAGTGTTTAAACAGATTATTGACACAAAGCTCAGATATATCTGTGTTGCCACTGGCTTCAGTAAAGAGTGGTCAGTGAGGTGTGCATAGCTACCATGAGGAAGTCTTTATGTGGAATAGTGGGTACAGACAGCCCAACATCTGAATGGTAGTTGTAAATGAATGAAGGATACCCAACACTTAGTGTAGCAACATCTCAGTAGCTCCATAACTGAAAACACCATTTCGTTACTTACTTTGATTTATAAATTTCTTGCTAAGATATTTGGCCTTTTTTTTCTAGTAGGACCGTTTTGTCTTTTTCTTATTAACATGGGGAATTTCATTTATATCTTTAAGATAATATTCCTTTGTTCTATAAAGTTCAAATATTTCTCCTTGGTGTATATTTTGCCATTTTAATTTTTGATGGGATCTTTTGACACTAACGCTTTTAAGATAGTTGATTTATCATAGTTTAAGCCTACATTTTGTGGGTTTCTTTTTTGTGGGAGGGCATCTTTGTAGGAATTCTTTTCTAACTTAAAGGGAGAAAAACATTCACCTGTATTTTATTCAAGTTTAAACATTTAAAAAGTGGTTTAAATGTTTTCTTTTTATATTCAACTCTAACATTCATCTAGAATATACTTTTTTATGTGTGGGTCAAGTAGGAATCTCGTTTTATTTTTTGATATTTGGAAAACCAGTTTCCCCAGTAGCATCTGTCACCTGTCTTCTCCCAGTTCACTGGCCGTGTACCCTCCGCCTGGCATGACTGTCCACATAGCACAGGTGTGCTTTGGGTTCTCTGTTCTACCCTGGCCTGTGTGATAATCTTGGGTTCAGTATGTTTTGTTTTATTTATTTATTTATTTTTTTAAAGATTTTTTTTCCTTATTCATGAGAGACACGGAGAGAGAGAGACAGAGACAGAGGCAGAGGGAGAAGCAGGCTCCATGCAGGGAGCCCAATGTGGGACTCGATCCCAGGTCTCCAGGATCACACCCTGAGTCAAAGGTGGAGGCTCAACTGTTGAGCCACCCAGGCGTCCCATGTTTTGTTTTAATTGCCAATTTATATTTAATCTTAATATCTTTCTAGGTAAGTATTGTATTTAATCTTTCCACCTGATGCATGTCTTCTTTCCTTTTAAATTTTTTTTTAATTTTTTTTTTCCTTTTTAATCTTTTTGTGTCTTAAATGTGCCATGCTTTTTTGAATTTTTGGGGGGATGCTCTTCATGTTATAATCTGGTACCTGGCCAACTTCTAAGTCATATGGAGGAATGCTGGTCTGTCTTGAGTATCTGGGTCTCTCTCATGGCCACAGATGTTCACTACTTTTTCAAGATCTCATCAGAGATTTGCTCCTATGCTTAAAGGTACTTAAGAGAGTCTATGACAGGTCTGAACTCTTCCACCAATTGGATGGTTTAATATAATCTTTCCTCACTCCTCCTTTGTCCTTCAAATTAAATGTGTCATGCCTCAGCTGTTAAATTAGAAACCTGTTTGTTTGGGATAAAGTTGGGACAATATGGTTTTACTTCCAAATCTTTGGTTATTTTTCAGCACAAAGGAAGGATTTTTTTTTTTTTTTTCTGAACAGAGTTGCCATAAGCTTGTGAACCATCTGACACTGAAAATAAAATGTGACAAATGGTCTGTTCTCAGATGTTACTACAGAATTTACTGCTAGTTCAGGAAAGGCAAGTAGATATAAACAGGACCTTTAGTTAAGAGTTATCCGTTCAGTGTAGCAACACCAGTTCCTTGATCAGATTTGGAAACCTATGCTTTTTAGGATGTCAAAGATTTGGAAATTTCAGAAATAAACTAGTTCCCCTGTCACCATTTTCTAGATACTCATGAAGAAAATTATTTTATCTTTGAGCTTATCAAATTCCAATTTCAAGAACTATGCTTGGCTCTCAGGAATCCTTAAAGAAATGTATGTTGAAAAAGTGAAACGGGGGCAGCCCAGGTGGCTCAGTGGTTTGGCACCGCCTTCGGCCCAGGGCCTGATCCTGGAGACCCATGATCAAGTCCCATGTCAGACTCCCTGCATGGAGCCTGCTTCTTCCTCTGTCTGTGTCTCGGCCTCTCTCTCTCTGTGTCTCAAGAATAAATAAATAAAAATCTTTAATAAAAAAAATAGAGGAGGAGGAAGGAATTCCTCTAAAAAAAGAAAGAAAAAGTGAAACAGGAGGTGGGATGTAGTGCTAACTGAAGGACATGTAAGTGACAAAAAAAAAATAGGTAGAACTGAATGTAGTTTCACTGTCACACCTCTAGATGGACAAAATTACTACTACAATATGGGATTTTACACATAATCACTTAGGTGATTTCCCAGTGATGTTAATTTTAGGAATTCACACCTAATTTAATTGTTGGCTGCTCTTACTCTCATAGAACGGGTGCACTTAGAAACTGATGTTTTGATTTGCAAGGATGCCAGAGGGAACACAGACAGCTGTGAAATATCTTCCATACCAGTTCAAGATAGTCTTTGCATGCAATGAATTTGGCAATAATTTCAGTGTTTCAAGGAAGCTACTGGCAGTTGTACCTTTACTTAGCATCCACTTCTGGGAGTCAGCTTGAAGCAACAGTTTTCTTCATGATTGCACGGAATTTTGTAAGTGCAGTATGGTGATACTTAGGATTTTATGGTGATCAGAAGTTTGGAATCAAGCACAATCAACTATGCTTCTGGATACTTTTTAAAGAAAAATAATTTGTTAAGTAATGCAGTTTGTTTAACGGTTTCTTTATGGTCCTTGTTGGGAAAGGTTTGGAAAAATCCAGTGGCTGAAATTGGTGCCACTGTTTCATTACCTACTCTTGGTTACCAGTTTCTTAATGAATAAAGCCAAGGCAAAGATATCTGAAAATTCATATTGAGGCAGCAGAAATTTAATTCAAATTTTAATGTACTATTATTATATATAGGGTGTGATAGGCAGAATAAGGGTTGCTCAAACGTGTCCATAATTTGACTCCCAGAACCTGTGAATATCTTCTTTTATATAGCACAGGAAGCTCTGCAGATGTGATTAGGGCTAAGGATAATGCGCTGGGAAGATAATCCTGAATTATGTGATTGAGTCCAATCTAATCACATGAATCCTCGAAAGTAGAGAACATTTCCTTGTTGTCCTCAGAGAGAGAGATGTAATGATAGAAGAAGGATCAAAAAGATGCAGTGTAAAAAAGGATTCCACCTGCTAGGTCTGGCTTTGAAAATGGAGGAAAGAGGCCAGGAGCCAAGAAATTTAGTGGGTTCTAAAGGTTAGGAATGGCTTTCTGCTGACAGCCAACAAGAAAATGCAGTTCTGCAACCTCTAGAAACTGAATTTGGGCAACAACCCAAATGAGCAAGGAAATGGATTCTAGAACCTCTACAAAGGAGGCAACTCTGCTGAAACCTTGGTTTTTGTCTGTTGGGACTCATGTTGGACTTCTGACCTGCCATACATTAGGGTCATAAATTTGTGTTGCTTCACTAATTTTGTGGTGATCTATTATTGTAGTGGTAGAAAACTAATACAAAGGATAACTTATTTTTTTTTCTTTTAAGTGGTCATGGATACAAAGGAGAAATGTAATTTTTGAAGGCAACTGGTTCTCAAAACTGGTTTCTCAAAGAAATCATTTTTTTTTTTTTTCGAAGAAGAAGAACCAAGTATTGGGTGACCTGTATATTCTCAACTAATATTTTCTTTAGGGTATATTTCCTGATGAAGGCATAATACTGACCACTTACTACCTGTACATAATTATGAGGAAAAATCAGAACCCTTGATTCAAATCAAAATTCATTTACAGCTTTGTGTTGATGTGGTTTTGCCACTGTGTTTCTTTTTCTGTCCAAAAGGGGCTGCGTATCACTTACTTCTTAAAAATGTTAGTTGGTTAGCTTCTTGATTGCCATACTGAAGAGCAAACTGCGATTGAGATCACCTCATATTATTTTCTAGATGAAAGTATCATGGCTGAACTTTAATGTGCAGAGTAAATCCCTCCATAATCTTGTTGTCAGATATTCCTCTTGGAGATGTACCTCCAAGAAGGATCATACATACAGCCCTGTGGTTATTTCTAACTTCTAGTTGGTGAAGACAGATCCAAAAAAAGGAATCATTTGTGTCTGCTATGAGTTTGATTTTGCTACAGTTGGGAGTTTATATTTTTTACCAAGGATAAAAAGTACAGGGAGAAATAAAAGTCCATCGGGTGAAAGTTCTTTGCCATTGACCATATTTTCAGCTGATAGTAATTTTCACCATGTCTATACAAAAGCACCTTCTTAAATATTCATGAACCTGTTCAGAATAGTTTTGTCCTGCAGTACATCTCTTCATTATCAGTAATAGGAAGTGAAGGCAGATAGATGAATGGAATTGAAAGTATACATGTGAGAATGAAAAGAAACCAGTGAAGTAATCAATTTTATCATTTACTAAATCATTCTCTTGGCAAAAAAACCAAAAAACCAAAGAGACATTTGGTATTTCAAGTGGATTTATTATCTTACTCCAAAGTCTATCCTAAATTGACTTTTACATTCTGTTGCTTTCATAATCTAACTAGTCCTGTTGCTATAATTTAGAGAATTGCAGGCAGTGTGGTGTCTCTACTTTGGTGTGAAATTAACAGAGTTTAAAAAAAACTTATGGGAATGAAGAAATATTGCTGAATGTGTCAACATGATGACTAAATTAAGAGAAATAACATAGACTATAAGCAAACCTTGTAATCTATATTATGATTTAGAAGTGGTTAAGAGTGTAGCCTAAGCCTACTTGCGTCTTACTGACTACTTGGTATTGGGAAATTTTTTACACTTCAGAGTGCCTCAGTTTTTTATATTTAAAATGGGGATTATAATGTTAGTTTTGTCATGAATATTAAATGTATTAACATTATAAAGTGCTCAGAACATTGCCAGGCACAATAAAATACTTAATTTTTTAATTGTAAACATTTTCAAGCTTAAACAAAATAATTGTTTGTATGATGAGCTGGTTCCTTTTTTATAACTAACTGGCATGTATCCATGACCTAGAATTGTACTAGAATTGTATAAACTTTGCCCCTCTTTTTTGTCTTGTTTTTTTTTTCTGAATAATTTAAAAGCATATCATTTCATACTTACATGCCACAAAGTGTATCTCTTAAAAATATGGAATATGGACTTTAAAAAAACATAACTGTGATGTCATTATCCCATCTAACAAAATTAAATTTATTTTCTTAGTTATGGCCAATACTCAGGCCCATAATTCGATTTTCCAATTTGCTTTAAAAAATATTTTTGTAGTTATTTATTTGAGTCTGAATCCACATAAGTTCCTTATACTGCACTTGCTGTTATGTTTCCTAGGCTTTTCTCCCCACTCCCCCTTCTCTCTTTTTAAGGTCAGTTTAGTGAGGTATAATTTACATGTAGCAAATTTTGCTTCTTTCAGGTGAGCAGTCCTATGGATTTTGGCACATGTATACAGTTGTATAACTACTACCATAATCAAGACACTCTGTCAAGGCCCTTTTAGTCCTTTCCCTCCCCATTACTGTAGTTCCTTGCAACTGATTTAATGTTGTTCCTATAGGTTTTATTTTTCTTTTCCGTAACATCGTATAACTTCTTTCACTTAATATACTTATTTTGAAATTCGTCATGTTTTTCCTTTTATCAGTGGTTTGTTTTTCATCGCTGAACATCATTCTGTCATATGACTGTTGCCACAATTTGTTATTGAGTCACAAGTTAACGGATGTTTTGGAATATTTTGTCATTTGGGTTGTTTTGGGTGAATATGACTAAGGTATAAATGTGCACATATAAATTTTTGTGTGGATATATGACATTTCTCTTGACTAAGTATCAAGGAGTTTTTACCTAGATCTGCTGGATCATGTGGTAATTCTATGTTTGGCTTTATACAAAAGTGCGCATAGTTTTCCAGAAGGGTTGCACCATTTTGCATTTCCCAAAGCAGTGTAAGAGAATTCCAGTTGCTCCAGGTCTGTGTTAGTGCTTGTTATTTTCAATGTTGTTTTTATTATCTAACCATTCATGTAAAAGTATAGAGTGGTATCTCACTGTAGTTTTAATTTCCATTTCCTAATTACTAATGACCTTGCAAAGTTTTAAATGCCCTTGTTTTCCTTACCCTTCTTGTAGTACTGATCAGCCTTTTTCCCATACCTTATTTTTTTATTGCATTGGCTGAAGAAACTAAAAATGTCTTTTTTTCCCCTTCATTTTGTTGTTTGACTTGATCCTTGATCTTCCATCGTTTCTATACACAGGAAATTAGCCTGTAGAACTTGATTTGATTTCAAGTTTATTGCTTTGATGGAATAGTTCATCAGCCATTTAACTTTGTATCACTTTAAGAAGCACCCAACATCAGAGTGACATTGGGTTCAGATTCTGGTGGTGTTATACCTCCATCATAAAGTTACCCATCAACTTTTCATCAAAGTTGTCCATTTACCTTTTCCTGAGTCAGTTATTTATTTAGTCCTGAGTCAGTTACTTATTTAGTTGTTACCAAATAGTCATATATTCAAATTCTCCCCTTCCTCTCGATTTATCAATTGAATATCTTCTGTAAAGGAAGACTTTGCCTCATGTACTAGAGCCAGCTGGTCACCCTAAGGTAGAGTTTATAGAGAAAAATTGGAATTGTTAACGTGTATTTATTTATTCTTTTTTTTTTTTTTGAGAGAGAGAAAGAGAAGTGGAGGAGGGGCACCGGAGAGGGAGAGAGAGAATATTAAGAGGCTCCATGTCCAGTGCAGAGCCAGATGAGAGCCTAGGTCTCATGACTGTGAAATCATGACCTGAGATGAAATCAAGAGTCAGATGCTTAATCAAGTCAGACCAAGCCCAGCACCCCAGAGGGGCACTCTAACCCCTTAGAGGAAGAAGCTAGTTTCCCTGAAATTTCTAGTGATAATTAATGGATGGAAGTAGGAGTGAACTATTTCTTTGTTATTATTATCTTTCTCTTGAGTGTTATTATGAGTTCACGGGCTTTATATATTCATTTCTTTCAGTCAGTTTCAGTGATTCCTGTTTAGTTCAAATTCAGGTTACATTAATGAGATAAAAAAGAAACAAAGTGTAAAGGTGCATAGATTTTCATCTGTACTTGAATCTAGTTTCTTGACATTTTTTTTTTCAGGCCTGTTGGTATATGCACCAACTTCACATTCATAAAATTATCAAGTTCCAAAAAAAGAAAAATAACCTGATAATAGTTCATGGGGATTGGTATAAATTAATAAATTAGGAAGAATTTACATTGTTATGATAATGTGTGTTCCTATCCAAGAACATATCATTTCTTTCTATTTTTTGAGTCTATTTTTGAAACTTTGAGAAGTGTTTAAATATTTTTCCTTATGTAAGTTTTTCACATTTCTAAATAGTTTATCTTTTTGGATGCTATTATGTCTTTTGTTCTATTAGATTTAAAATGTAAAAAAAAAGATTTAAAATGTATATCTTTAAAAAAATAAATAAAATGTATATCCTTTCAGCGTATATTTGGTTGTATGTATATAGGCTATTATTTTCTGTATGTGAATTTATGAATTTGCTCTTTTACTGGTATCTCTTATTTTTTGCAGTAGTTTTCCAATTGATTTACATGGTTTTCAAGATACTTATTTGCAATGAGAGATAATTCCTGCCTCTTTATTTCTAATTCTATCTCTCATTGCTTTGGGAGTAAAGGGTGATGGTAATAGTGGACATACCTTTCTTACTCCTAAATTTAATGTCAAAAGTTCTGGCCTTTCCTCATTAAGTAAGATTTGCTTTTATTGTATAAAAAATGGAAACATTGGGATTGGTTTAATATGTGGTTCTCTAACTCATAGTTGACTGACAGCTGCAAATGGCATTTTAATGAGAAAATTCATCGGTGATGTGGTTTCTTCCCTTTAATTCCAGGTACAGAAATTAATGCACTTGCACAGTTGGGCACACTTGCCTGATCTGGTTCACACTTCTTATGTGAGTCATGTCAGCTTCTCACCCTCACCCCTGCCCCTATTGTCAGGCAACCTGACCAAACATCCCCTAGGATTCAGTCCTCATTTTCCACTCCTGGTTCTCAGCTTACATTCTAGACCTCCTTTCCTAAAGGAGACTCAGAAAATAATATATCTAAGTGTATTCGTGACCTAAAACTCATTGAAAAACAAAAACATTGGTTTTAGAGTAACACAAACCCCTAGAGGACTAGACAGAGCTCCTGAAGTGATGTTTGGCCCTTCTGCTTCTCAGCTTCTCATGTGGGCCCACTTTCTTTCTTGCTGTCTGCATAAGGGTGCTGGACCCCACAGCCCTCTGCACATCACTGCCTTCTCTGTTTCTCTCCTGTGTAGTAAATCTTTAAAGATTACCAAACTGTCAAGAGTGTAGCATTCTTTTGATTATTTTCTGTCAAAAATGTCACCTCCTAAAACCCCGGCCTCCTGTCTTATTTATTATTGTCAGTGCTATCAGCCTTGTGGTCAGATGTGTTAAATTTCGGAGTCCAGCTCACTGCCTCTTATTCCCCTATTCAGCCTCTGGCAGATTCCCTGTTTTTTAACTGCATAACGGTGTTTTATCCCTTATTTTCATTCTCATAGTTTTTCTTTTCCATAAAGCCTTCCATTTTTTTAGGGTATTTTCCTTTGGTAGCACTTTCCTTTTTCTCTGTTATTTTTGTGTTGTAAGTATAAAAGTTCACTTGGGCAAGCCTTCATTATCTTACTCGTTATCCCTTATAATTTTACTACTTACCTCTAAATTCCTGTAAAAGCAGATCTTTAGCTTTGAGTTAAGCTTTCTAGCTAAAGATAAATTTGAATTTACTTTAGCATTTTTATATTTATTTATATCATAAAATATATCTTGAGTTCCTGTTGTTCTCAGTAGTCTTACAACTAAATGAGATATTTGAAGTTGATAATCTTCCCAGAAATTGAAAATAGTATAGCCTCTTACGGATGAAAAAAAATGCTATCTGAATGCTATCTGATAGATATGTGGATTTTATGTAATAAAAAATACATACTAAAATTTTGTAATATATCCATGTACATTTATGCTACATGTAGAATTACTTGTCATTGTACAGCAAATGCACTGAGAAAAAAGAGAGCGAATGAGATAAGAAGCATCATCCATTTAACAAATATATAGAGTTTCCTGAACTTATGGAACGCTCTGAGGTACTTCGAGTCTCTTAGGGATGCCTGAGTGGCTCAGCAGTTGAGCATCTGCCTTTGGCTGTGATCTTGGAGTCCTGGGATCAAGTCCCACATCAGGCTCCCTGTATGGAGCCTGCTTCTCCTCTGCCTCTGTCTCTGTGTCTCTCATGAATAAATAAATAAAATCTTTAAAAAAAAGACTTGGGAGTCTCTTGAGGCAGCAGTAGAGTTAAGATTGCTATACAAAATATTGGAAAACAATATTGGTATTTGTCTATGGTAAGTACCAAATAGTAAGTACAGAGAATGACATATATATTCAAGAGGGTATAAGATCTTTCAGTCTTTGCTATTCAGATAAATTAATGAAGGAATGATAAATCTAGAAAAGAGTACTTTCCTCATAGGATTTTGGAAGAGCCAAATGAGTAGTGGATAGAAAGGTTTAGCAATGTGCCTACCACACAGTAAATGCCCAATACATGTTAGCCATTGGTGTTACTAGTGAGCAATGGGTTTGAAATATCCCTAGTTCTGTGTTATTGGCTCTGTGCTTTAAACTACTAGCAGACAGGAATCACATTCTGTTCTGAAAATGGAAGAATCTGAGCAGGATTTATGTCCAAGCCCTCAGCAAACGAAGGCTATTCTCTGGAAGTAGTTTTGGGAGTGAGCCACTGTTTGGGAAGCTGATCAGAGAATCATAGTTCCATATAATAAAATGTATGTTCTATAATTTTAGCCTTGAAAAAAATTATTCATATTTTCTGTTTTAAATGAGATAATTGCTCAGTTTTCTTCATCACAAGACTCATTGATTTATATATTAGAAGTGTGTATTTTGTTTCCTAAACCAAATGGTCTGAATTGTTTCCTCTAACTATCCATTTTTTCCACTGCTGAAATTCTTTTACCCCCATTGTCATTTAGAAGATAGGAGACATATTAGTGGGAAGAGTTGTGTTTCATGTAGATTTTCCCCAGACTAAGCTTAACCAAGAAAATGAAAAGTTGGGAATTAGACTCAATATCATCAGGAAGGAAGCAAACTATGTTAAATAGCACTCTTGTTGATTAAGGAAAGTTGTTCATCCAGAATCATAGATGCTTTACTGTGACAATTTCCAGATTTTTTTTTCCTGAGACACTAGTTTACTCCTAAAAGTATCAGGAAGGCATGGATATTAAGCAATGCCTGTGGAAGGGTTAAACTGAAAAAAAAAAAAAAAGTCACTGTCTCATTGCGCTGCTGGCGTCTTCTGTCTTCTCTCTAGAAATTTGAAGACTGATCTTGGTAAAAACAAAAAATGTGTTCAGTCTTCAACTTTAATTAGAAAGCAAGGCTTAGAACTTTCTCTTCTAGGTATATTCAGTCACAATAAATATTTTCACTATAGATGGCACTTTGCTTTCTATAATCATTACTAGAATATCTGAGCACTTAACTGTTCACATTCCACCCTCATTCTGTCACTGGTTATTTTATATTACAAGATTGTGAGTTCTAGTATTTCTTTTAAGTTTGATAGCAAGGGAATGAAAAGGTAAAGGTTTCTTTAAATCATAATTAAATCTGATTTCATAGGTTATACCTGCTGTCACTGCACCTCTAAGGAAGCCTGTGAGCTTTTTTTTTTTTTTTTTCCACTGAGACTTTGTTGAAACATATATGCTTAATCACACTATGCTGGTCCATATTTTGCAGTGTGTGTCTTATGTGTGTGTGTGGGGGGGACGGTTGTTTTTTTACCTCCAAGTTTTTGTAGTACTTCTCAGGGAATGCAAAGATGGTTATATTTAAAAAAATTCATCAGCTACTGTGATGAAATATGATGAAATGATGATGAAATATGATGAAAATCTATTGTGTTTTAACTTACTGAGTATCTTTACATATTCAGAGGCCATTTGATATTTTCTAAATGATAGGGAGTTGCTTAATATAAAACGTGATATGGAGAACTTTGCACGTCAAGGGAAAAACTGGGTGATAGAATATCCTTCCTTTATTTTTTTCTATCATTTTCTTAATTTGAGATATTTCCATAAATACATTCTACTCATATTTTAAAACTTTTGCTTTTGCCCTTTAAGAAAATCCTACATTATATTTGCTTTTTAAGGATAAGAGCTTTTCTATGGCTGATAGAGACCTGTTTCTGGAATATGTGATAACTATTGCTACAGTAAACATTATTGCTGTGCAGTATTAGTAGTTTGCTTTTTAAAAACTTATCAGATGAGGGGAAAAGATGTATTTTATTAGAAAAATAAATGGAAAATGAGATATTATCTAAATTTTATAACATATAAAAAATAGCTTGTCTTGGTTTTTGGCCATTTCAGATGAAAGCCACTCTTCCTGAATAGTGAATTTCACCATTTTGGTTTTGCTCTGAGCATAAGGGCTGAATGTAAGGTGGTGTTTTATCTCCCACTTCTCTTTTCTCCTAAAGTGTATTTATATTGCTTTATAAGACATAGCACATATATTTATGTTGGCATACAGTTTCAAAAGATCAGCCTAAAAACTGAACGTAATAACCAAGTCTTTTATTGTTTATATGAAGTGAACTGTTATAAAATACTATCATCATTAAATGTGATGATTTTAACTTTTCCTATGAATTTTATTTTGAATTACCTCACACTGGATCACTTAACCTAGTATTCTGGCTTGTACCAGAACACTATTTGGTAGTGACTGGATCAAATGAGATAATTCATATGCAAATGGATTGTCAAAAGAATGTATTTATAGATGTTATTTGGTATTACTTTAAACCATGATTTGGAAAAACATATTGGAACAAGTGGTATGATGGAATGTTTCTGACTTTAATGCTTTATCACACCTAATGACCTGGATGACTACATATTAGACACAATCAGGAAGAAACACTCACCCTGCAGGGGACAAAACAGTGGAGTGTCCCATAAGATTCAACTTTGATTATTTAAACTTCACCATCATCATTTTGCTTTATAAAAATATTCCGGTGACATTTCCTCTAATGAGTTCCTTCCCATCAAAATCATGGGAAGAATTCTGCTGCTGACTGTCTAGTAGTGGATCCATGAGTCTCTATTTTATTTTAGCTCTCCCAAACTTTTTGAGCCTGAAAGGCCAACAGTTGGGAGGGGATATTGGTCTCCCCTAGAGTCCTATCTTTTGAGAGAGGATGTTCAGGAGTGACGGAAAGGGAGAAAAATTCTGGTATTGCTTTATGAAAACTAATCTGCATTTTTTTGTATGAGGAGCCTGTTCTTAACAGTATGTTCTCAATAAAGGTGTTTTATTCTATTGGTTGTTTCTTTTGACAGTGACTTAGTGTTTGTTTTTGTTTTTGTTTTTTACTTTCTTTTCTACCATCCTTCCCTCCCCTGTCCAAAGGGTGGTCATTAGAGCTGGTTTTAATACATTTTTTCTCTGGACTAAAAATCATCTTTCTTCCTCTCATTCACTTAATCTTGCTTTTTATTGCTTTCTCTCCGAAGAGTAAGAACTGATGAGTTGCTTTTAGCAGTGGCACCAGATAAACATTTGATTATATATGTGGGAAAATTCTGGGGTTTTTGTTGTTTTTTGTTTGTTTTGCTAGACTCTTTTGAGACTGGAGCTAGCAGTTTGTTTAATTGTCCTGATCTTCCAAGATGAAATAGCACCACAGACACACAACCCTCACACAAATTCTTGCCTTTATAAATCCAATGTCATGCATAATTAATGCTATGTTAATTATTGGATTGATCCAAAGAAAAAGTTTGTGACTCATGTAGCAAAAAAGAGATAATCATTGATTGTTTCAGGACATTCAAATGATCTGGTTTTACATCTCACTCATTTTTTTTCTTTTTTTTCTGAGTCAAGTCCTTTCTCAGTCTCTTTTCCAATTTACAAGAAGAGTTGATGCCTAAAGGATCTTTTTCTAAGGAGCCTCTTAGAGGTAAATTCAGCGACGAGTTCAACCCAGCAAGTCTTTATCTAGTATTTACACAACATCCTCAGAATTGTATTAGGATTTGGAAAAACCAAACCACATAGTCTTCTGTCCTCAAAGGAGATTATGGTCCATCTGGGGAAAGAATGTAAACACAGGAATACTTTGACAAGATGAAATTATATTTTTTTACCTTTGGGTAAAATCCTTATTTTTTTTTTTTTAAGATTGATTGATTGATTGATTGATTCACGAGAGACACAAAGAGAGAGAGAGGCAGAGACATAGGCAGAGAGAGAAGCAGGCTCCATGCGGGGAGCCTGATGTGGGACTGGATCCCGTGCTCCAGGATCATGCCCTGGGCCGAAGGCAGGCGCTCAACTGCTGAGCCACCAGGCATCCCTAAAATCCTTATTCTAATTCCAGCTTTATTTCAGGCCATCCAAACTCTTCCAAATTCATTTTCTCCCTACCCTGCCTGAGCATCATGGTTGAATGTCTCTCATGAACACTTACCAGCACTTCAGTTCCATTGTCACCTTCACCAGTATACTTTACTTAGATGTTCCTCAACCCTAGAACAATACACTTGACCTTCTCCTGTACTTGTGATATATTGCTGCCACTATAGAACATTATGAGCACAGTTGGAATACTGTTGTAGAGCATCAGGAGCAGTCTTCGGTTACTGTGGAACTATCAACACTAGATTTTGCTCACTTTCAAAATTCCTAAGTAAAACATCTAGCTCTGATTATAGCTTTATTTATTTGCAGCTCTTAAGTGAGCTTTTATACCTCTGCTCTCTCATCCACCACACTTTTTTTCTACAGACTTATCGCTAGGTGGTTAACTTCATCTCACTCTCTCATACTCTCTCATACCATGCTCTTGCTTTTTCTTCTTTCTCTATTCCCTGTTGACACTGTCTGGTAATTTGGTAACTGCTGACTCACCATCTTCCTCATGTTCATTACCTCCCCTATGTTCATGACTCACCTTTTCAGCACAATTCCAGCACCTGTCAGTATTTTCTCTCCCTTCTTCTCTCTTATACCCATGTGAAGAGCACTTCTGAAGAAATCTTGTACAGTGGTGCAGGTTGTGTCCACTGAAATCCATGGTCATCAACTGTAGCTGAGCCCCAGTGCTGCCCTCCCCTTTTTTAAATTCAGGGACTTATTTGCTTCATTATTTTTTTACCTCTAGTTTTTATATTTTATTTTATTATGATAAGATCGTACAATGAGATGTGCCCTCTTAAAATTTTAAATGTAGAATACATTATTATGGGTGGACTCTAGGTATGGTGTTGTACAGCAGATCTCTAGAGCTTATCTTGCTTACCTGTAACTTGATGCCCATTAATTAACAATTGCCCATTTACCTCTCCATTCAGCCCCTGGAAATCACTATTTCACTTTTTGGTTCTGTTTGAACAGAATAGTCTGGTTTGACTATTTTAGATACCTCACATAAGTGGAATTATATAGTCTTTGTCTTTCTGTGACTGGCTTCTTTCTTTTGCCAGGATCCTCAAAGTTCACCCATATCATGTATGCTGTTGCATGTTGCAGAATTTCCTTCTTTTTAAAGAATAAATAGTATTCTATTGTGTGTGTGTGTGTGTACATGTGTGTATTTTCTTATCCATTCATTTGTCAGTGGACATTTAAATTGTTTATACTTTTCTTTTTTTTTAATTTTTATTTATTTATGATAGTCACACAGAGAGAGAGAGAGAGGCAGAGACACAGGCAGAGGGAGAAGCAGGCTCCACGCAGGGAGCCCGACATGGGATTCGATCCCAGGTCTCCAGGATCGCGCCCTGGGCCAAAGGCAGGCGCCAAACCGCTGCGCCACCCAGGGATCCCTATACTTTTCAGCTATTGTGGATAGTGCTGCAATGAACATGGGAATGTCAGCATCTCCTTGAGATCCTAGTTTCAGTTATTGGGGATAAATACCCAAAAGTAAGATTGCTGGGTCATTTAGCAGTTTTATTATTTTTTAATATTTTGAGGAACTTCTATACTGTTTCCTATAGTCACTGTACCATTTTTCAATTCCACCAACAGTGCACAAAGCTTCTAATTTCTCCACACTTGTTATGTTTTTGTTTTTGTTTTTGATAATAGTCATGCAGACATGTGAGTTGTGGTATCTCATTGTGGTTTTGATTTGGATCACTCTGATGTTTAGTATGTGGAGCACATTTTCATATTCTTGTTGGCCATTTGAGTATCTTTGATGAAATGCCTATGCAAGATCATTTTCAGTCAGGTTTTTTCTCTCCACTATTGAGTTGTGGTTCTTTATAGAGTTGGGATATTAACCCCTGAGCAGATATAAGATTTGCAAGTATTTTCTCCCACTCTGTATATTGCTTTTTTCATTGTGTTGGTTTTTTCCTTGGCTCCATAGAAGTTTTTTAGTTTGATGTAGTCCCACTTGTTTATTTTTGTTTTTATTGCTTGTGCTTTTGGCATCATGTGCACGAAATCATTGCCAAGACCAATACCAAGGAGCTTTCTCTCTATGTTTTTTTCTAAGGGTTTTATGGTTTCAGGTCTTATATTTAAGTCTTGAATCTATCTTGCTCTTGTTTATTTTACTTGTTTTTTTATTGGTCTGAACCAAGTCATTGCCCATGGCATTTATTTTTTCCAAATCCCCCTATTAATATCTACCTCTTCCCACTTGATACTTTCTTGTTTAGAGTGATAGTATAACACAGAGATTTGGAACAGGTACTCACCATGTAGACTGGGCTTAAGCCTGTGCTCTGCAAATCAGTTTATGATACTGGGTAAGTATTTATCTCTCTTTGCTTCTGTTTCTTGATCTGTAAAATGGGGATGTTAATGCCCATAGATGATAATGCCACCTATTTGAAAGAGATAGTATAAGGATTAAATAAGTAAATATTGGTAAAAAAAAAAAAAAAGCACTTAAAATGCACCTGCCACATAGTGGGAAACATGTTAATGATGTTTATTATTGCATTTTTTTTTATCACTGATAATATGGAGGCTTTTAGGTTTCATGCTTCCATCCTACGTACTTATGATTTTGTCAACAACTCATCCACTCTTACTGCATTTTCTTTATTCTTAGAAATGGTGCATTAAAAGATCATCTTTCTTTCTGTTTCTTCCTGCCTGTGGCCTAGTTTCATGTTTATCTCTCTTTCTCCCACATCTTAAGCCTATTGCCTCATATAAAATTCATACCCTGAGCCCATACACTTCTTTCATTACAAAAACAATAAAGACAGCATCATCATCACTATTCTCATCAGAAGCCATTAAAGAATAGAAAAGAATCTTCCTCTGATAATTCCTCATATACTTTCACAGGTCTTTTCTTCTTCTTCTCTTCTCTCATACAGATTTTTTTTTAAGGATTAGTCTTCCCTCCTTACTGTACTACCTTCTGGCTCTAGCTGAAATTTACTAACACTGAACAAGGAAACCAACAATTAGGTACTGGTTATATTCAAAGATTTGCTTTATCTTCTTAGTCCACTCTGACTCTCTCCTGGATTTCACACTGTTAGCCAATTTTGACTTTCGTGACATAAGTTCTCAGCTCAGCTATCCCACTCATATGGTTTGGCTCCAGGCTCTGACTCTCTCCTTGTCTCCTTTCTTAGGTCTTCCTCCCACCTCCTAAATATAAGCTTTTCTCCACGTCCCATTTTTCGCACTGATTCCTGTTATATATGTTCCTTGGATAATTTAATCTATTCCCGTGATTTATATACTGTTTACCGGATGTGCTAGTGACTCATAAATCTCTAGTTCCAGCCCCCACACTCTCTCCTGAGCTTTTAGACCTCTTTCCAACTATTTCCTAGATATGAACACCGATAGGTATTCCAAATTCAGTGCATCTAAAATTAAACTCATTATACTTCCAATTGTCACAGTGCTCCTGTATTTCTTTTTTTTTCCTCCTGTATTTCTATTGTAATGAATGCCTTCATTATCAAGTAAAGAGCCAAGGCCAGAAACCATACAACCCTGTATTTATTTATATTGTGATACTTAAAATTATATTATACATTTCTTTCTTCCTTTCAGTCTTAGCTCTCATTGCCTTACTTTAGGGCTTCATTTTCCTCTACCTGATTATTCCAAGAAATTTTGAATGACTTTTCCTGCTGATTTCACATGCTATCCAGCCTAACTTATGTGTACTTGTACTTAAAGAACACTAATCTGATCATGTGCTGCTTTGCTTAAACTCCTTAGGTAGTTTTACATTACTTATATTTTATGATCCAACTCATGATAAAGCATTTATCTTCACCATCCAGTTGCAACCTTTTTTCCCAGCTGCAATTTTAGTCAAACCCCTAGTGAACAAATGGCACAGATCTATTCCTCCATGTGATGCTTTTCTCATTAATGCCTAATGCCTTATCTTTGCACACATTAATCTTACCTATTCCTATTCTCTAGAAAATTGTTATTTATACTCTCAGATCTAGCCCAATTTCTCTCTTTGGGAAGCCTTTTACAAATCATTCATTTACTCTTTTTTATTTAAAAAAGGGTCTTTTTATTTCATAGTCTTTTGTAGATGGTAGTTATAACACTGGCCTGGAACAATTTTGAATTCCCAAATGGTTCTGTGTACTCTTGTGTTCCTGACACCCAGGACACTGCCTGGAACTTAGATGCTTAGCAAATGTTTGAACGAATTTTAGAACTAAGTATTTTTAAAAGACGAAGGAGATAGTTTGTGTTGTTGTGAGTTAGCTAAAGATAGGAAAAGTGGTGAAGGAAAGAAATGTCAGTAGTCCAGGTGATATAATGCATAAGATCCAAATGAAGAAGGAAGAGAACATGAAGAAATAGATCCTTGGATATAGGAGAACATCAAGAAATGACACCAGAAAAGGAAGAAATATGATATCATTAAACCTATACTGACTGTGGCACTCAAACAAAGTATGTCAGGGAAGGGATAGCAACAGAAGGAAAGGGCAGCCTTGTGAGAGAGAAAACCTGGAGTATGAATGTTGTTAGAGCGCATCTGCAGAAGAAAGAGGGGCCCCTTTATTTCAGCCGTATTGCATGTTTCGGCTAATAAAGCCATAGCCTTCTCAATTTTTCTATAAAATGTATTCTCGAAATGCACCTGGGTGGCTCAGTGGTTAAATGTCTACCTTTGGCTCAGGTTGTGATCTGGGGTCCTGGGATTGAGTTCCGCATTGGGCTCCCAGTGGGGAGCCTGCTTCTTCCTCTGCTTATGTCTCTGTCTTTCTTTCTGTGTCTCTAATAAATAAATAAATAAATAAATAAATAAATAAATAAAATATTTTAAAAAATCATATACTCAAAGAGCCCTAAGCCCAACCTGCAATCTCTCTAACCTGCACTTCACTATATGGAAAGCATCCTTGACCTATAGCTGGTCTCTTGTACAGCAACCTTCCAGAACTTTACCATTCACCAAGGTTTTTCTTGTAGAAAACAAACACCAAAATGATATTCTATGGAATTATTGAGCATTATTCTGTTCCTGAAGGATACTGGGAATGTCAGTCTTGGAGGTCACAAAAATTACTCTGTTCAGTGTTGGTAAAGCACTCCTGACTGGCATAGAGCAGTAGAGGACATTTACTATTTGTGGTAATGGGGCCTCTAATGTATGGGTAAATTAGAAACAATATTTAATATTCATAAAATAAACCACATGTGCATACACATATTTTGTGTGTGTGTGTGAAGAACTAAAATACCCTACATTTGGTTTTCTTCTTAGAAACCATTATCTGGGACGGGTGGGTGACTCAGCAGTTGAGTGTCTGCCTTCTGCTCAGGGTGTGATCCCACGGTCCCAGGATCGAGTCCCACATCAGACTCCCTTCATGGAGCCTGCTTCTCCCTCTGACTATGTCTCTGCCTGCCTCTCTCTCTCTCTCTGTCTCTCATGAATAAATAAATAAAATCTTAAAAAAAAAGAGAGAGACCAGTATCTGCCCCTTAGAGAGTTTCACAGATAGAACATATGCAAGAGTGGGACCTGAGCCTATGTTAGAGCTGAAAAGAGGTCACTGGGGTCTTAGGGTGGCTTTGTATCTCTTCCATTGCAAGGTCCTCTGAAAAAAAACCTTTTTAAATTAATACACTTTATTTTTTACAACATTTTAGGTTTGTAACAAAATTGAGCAGAAAGGTACAGAGATTTCTCATTATATCTTCTATCCCCGTGTATGCACAGCCTCCCCCTTATCAACATCCCTCACCAGAGAGTACATTTGTTACAATTGATGAACCTGCATTGACACATGATTATCACCCAAAGTCCATAGTTTAGATTAGGGTTACTCTTGGTGTTCTAATTCACATTGTTGTGACATAAGGGTCTGTATTAATGTATAATGACACATATCTGCCACTAGATAGATCGTCATACAGAACCATCATACAGAATATTTTCATTGCCCTAAAAATTCTCTGTGCTCCCTCTATTCATTCTTTCTTCCCCACTAAACCCTGGCAACCACAGAGCTTTTTACAGTCTCCGTAGTTTTTTTCTTTTTCCAAAATGTCACATAGTTGGAATCCTACAATATGTAGCCTTTTCCGATGGCCTTATTTCACTTAGAAATATATATTTAAGGTTCCTCCATGTCTTTTCATGGCTTAAAAGCTTATTTCTTTTTAGAATTGAGTACTGAAGGACACTATGGTTGCTTCAATTTTGGCAACTGGTGATAAAACTGCCATAAACTTCCTTGTGCAGGTTTTTGTATAGATCTAAGTTGTCAGCTACTTTGGGTAAATACAAGCATAGCTCATTTTATTGCACTTCATCTAACTGGTCTTCACAGGTCCTGTGTTTTTCATTAATTAGTTTGTGGCAGTTTTGCATCAAGCAAATATTGTCACCAGCTTTCCAACAACATTTGCTAGCTTCATGTCTCTGTCAAATTTTGCTAATTTCCACAATATTTCAAACATTTTTATTGTTATTGCTATTATTACATTTGTTATGATGCTTGTGATCAGTGATCTTTAATTTTACCGTTGTAATTATTTTACAATGTTATGAGCCCACCCATGTAAGACAGCAAACTTAATTGATAATTAGGTGTGTTCTGACTACTCCATTGAATCAGTCTTTCCCCATCTCCCTTCCTCTCTATGGGCCTTCCTATTCCCTGAGACACAAGAATATTGAAATTAGATCAAGTACTAACCCTACAAGGGCCCATAAGTGTTCAAGTGAAAGGAAGTGCCACACATCTCTCACTTTAAATCAAAAGCTAGAAACGATAAGCTTAATGAGGAAGGCATGTTGAAAGCTGAGATAGGCTGAAAGCTAGACCTCTAGTACCAGTTAGCCAAGTGATGAATGTGAAGGAAATGTTATTAAAGGAAATGAAAAGTGCTACTCCAGTGAACACAGGAATTTATGATAAGAAAATAAAATGTCCTTATTGATGGACATGTTATTATGGAGAATATTATAATATTATTATAATACCATAATATGGAGAATATTATGGTAGTCAGGATAGAAGATTAAACCAGTCACAACATTCCCTTAAGCCAAAGCTTAATCCAGACCAAACTTCTAACTCTCTTTGAATTTGTGAAGGCTGAGAGTTGTGGAAGCTACAGAAGAAAAGCTGGAAGTTAGTAGAGGTTGTTAATGAGGTTTAAAGAAAGAAGCCATATCTATTACTTAGAAGTGCAGGTGAAGTAGCAAGTGCTGATGTAGAAGCTGCTGCAAGGTTATCTAGCTAAAATAAGGAGAATGGCAACATTAAACAACAGATTTTCAACATAAACAAAACTGCCTTCTGATTCAAGAAGATGCGATCTGGGACTTTCATAGTTAGAGAGGAGAAGTCTATGCCTGGCTTCAGAATTTCAAAAGAGAGGATCCCTGGGTGCTTCAGCGGTTTGGTGCCTGTCTTTGGCCCAGGGCATGTCCCAGGGTCCTGGGATCGAGTCCCACATCGGGCTCCTTGCATGGAGCCTGCTTCTCCTCTGTCTGGGTCTCTGCCTCTCTCTCTCTATCTGTGTCTCTCATGAATAAATAAAATCTTTTTAAAAAATCTTTAAAAAACAAAACAAAAAAACAAAGTTTCAAAGGGAAAGCTGACTCATTTGTTAGTGACTAATGCAACTGGTGACTTTCGGTTGAAGCCAATGCTCATTTACCATTCTGAAAATCTTAGGGCCCTTAAGAATTATGCTAAATGTACTCTGCCTGGACTCTATAAATGAAAAACTAAACCTGGATGATAGCACATTTTTTTACAACATGGCTTTACTAAATATTTTAAGCTCACTGTTGAGATCTTGTGGACAGCATAAGAAGATTCATTTCAAAATATTACTGCTCATTGACAGTGTGACCTAAGAGCTCTGATGGAGTTGTATGAGCTAATGTTTTCATGCCTGCTAATACATCATCATTCTATAGCCCATGGATCAAGGAATAGTTTTGAGTTTCAAGCCTTATTATTTAAGAACTACATTCCATAAGGCTATAGCTGCCATAACAGAGATTCTAGTGATGAATCTGGGCAAAGTAAATAGAAAACTTTCTGGAAAGAATTCATCATTCTAGGTGCCATTAAGAACATTTGGGATTCATGGAAAGAGGTTAAAATGTCAACAGTAACAGAAGTTTGGAAGAAGTTGATTCCAACCCTCATGGATGACTTTGATGGATTCAAGACTTCAGTGGAGGAAGTAACTGCAAATATGGTGGAAATAGTAAGAAATCTAGAAATAGAAGTAGAGAGCCCAAATGTCTATTGACTGATGAATGGATAAAGAAGATGTGGGATAATATAATGGAATATTACTCAGCCATAAAAAAGAATGAATTTTTGCATTTTGCAATGACATGGATGGAACTAGAGAATTATGCTAGGTGAAATAAATCAGAGAAAGACAAATACCATATGATATCACTTATCTTAAGTGAAACAAAACAAATGAATGGGGGAAAAGGGGCAACTCGAGAAACAGGCTCTTAACTCTAGAATACAACTATTGGGTACTACAGGAGCAGTGGGGATGGGTAGTTAAATAGGTGATGCTCTTATTGTGATGAGCACTGGGTGTTGTATGTAAGTGATCAATCATTGAATTCTACACCTGAAACTAATATTGCACTGTATGTTAACTAATAGGAATTAAAAAAAAAAGGGGGGGGGGAGCCTGGAGGTTTGACTGAATTGCTTCAATCTCGTGCAAACTTTAATGGATGATAAATTGCTTCTAATGGTTGAGCTAAGGAAGTAGTTACTTCAGATGGAATCTACTTCTGGTAAAGATGCTGTGAAGATTGTTGAAATGACAACAGAGGATTTAGAATATTGCTTAAACTTAGTTGATAAAGCAACAGCAAGGTATAATCCATTTAAAAAAAGAATTGATAAACTGGATTTCATTACAATGCAAAACTTGTGCTATGTGAAAGAATCAACAGAATGAGAAGAGAAACCATGAATTAGGAAAAATATTGGCAAAAGACATGTCAGTAAAGGACTACTATCCAAATACATAATTAGCTCTTATATGGATGTCTAGTTGTTCTAGTAGCAGTTGTTGAAGAGACCATTTTTGCTCCACTGTATTGCATTTGATCCTGTATCAAAGATCAGTTGATTATATTCATGAGAGTCAATTTCTAGGCTCTCTATTCTATTTCAGCTGTATATTTGTCTAATCTCTCACTAATACCACAGCATCTTGATTGTTGTAGCTAACAGTAGATCTTGAAGTGAGGTGGTGTCAGTCCTCTAACTTTATTCTTCAATATTGAATTGGCTATTCTGTGTCTTAGTATTTTTTTAAAGTAAGATCATGAGCAAAAACACTTGAAAATAATCGGAGACATATATCAAAAATATGGATAAATGTTTCGTCTGCTCTTAATATGTGTATTACTGTTGAAAAAAATAAATCTGCTCATGGATAATATATAAAAATAATAAATAGAACTAAATTTTATTACTGATTACTCAAAAATTCTCTGTGTACTGTTCATTTTAGGATACTTAATATTATTTCATCAGCAATAAGGCTGTTTTGGACATCATTGCTAAGTAGAATTATGTATTTAATTTGAATGCCATTCTTCAGCATTCATAAGTAAAATTAGAAGAATATATTAAGTTCAGAAATAGTGGGAATGGAAACAATATCTGACTTTATAGGACACAGAAAACAAATCTAGAAAGATCTGAGACTTTTTTAGTAAGATACTTCAAAGGCAATGTCTTGACAATTTATTTAGGCACTGATTTTTCCTGATACTTAAGTGTCCTTTGCTATTTTACTTTGACTTCTTGAAACAGCATTCTTTTTAGAATGTGACTCACCAGGTCTTGCAGAGATATTAATTGAATCCTAACCATATCTTGTGAAGAACTATTGAAGAATTTAGGAATATTTTGCCCTGGAGAAATAGAACTTAAGGGGTAGAACAAAAAGATTTGGGAAAGTGGTCTAAGTGTTTCTACATATTTGAGGAGTCATTGTGTGGAAGACAGCTTTAAACTACTTTTACATTACTGTCAGAATGCAGTATGAGAGCTAATTTTCCATTATTTCCCATTTATATGGAGGGAAAGATAATAGTAAGAGTTGCAGACTGAATTTAACTAGCCCCAAAGATAGCTCCTCACCACTTGATTATTAACAATTGGTATGTACCTAGTTGTGTGGAATGGATTCATGCAATTGTAAAAGTGTCACCATTATGGAAATAAAAATGTACAACTATGTTCAGTTTCAATGGAGAACAAATAAAGAACTATAAAAACAGTGAAATACCATATTTTTTCAAATAGGACACATTAAAATATATTCACACATCTCCAATGTTAGTGAGAGTGAGAAGAAAGAATAACTCATAATTCTGGTAGAAACAGGAATTTATCAACTTTTGGAAGGACATTTGCCAAAAGCCTTAAAATGTCAAATTTTTGAAAACTTCTTAAAATTCTGAGATTTGGTTGCCAGAAGCAGACCCTGAAGTTAAGACTTAATGTACATGTGATTTATTAAGGAATTTTTCCATGGGGGATTGACAGGAGCATAGTAGAAGTAGGACAGTGTAAGGGGCTGGACCACTGGGTCTTGGGCCTTGGGATCTCTGGAATATGAGTACCTCTCAGGATTGTCCCAATCAGAAGCTCGGAAGCTGAGCTTTCAAACTCAGCAACTATCAGTTGTTGGTTGAGTGGTGAGATCATGTGCAAGTGCAAAAGTTCCATAGTCTGAGAAAGAATCCACCAAACAAGAGTTATAAGTGGTGGGATACCTGGCTTCAGTGGTTGAGAGTCGGCCTTTAGCTCAGGCCATGATCCCAGGGTCCTGGGATCAAGTCTCATATCAGGCTCCTCTCAGGAAGCCTGCTTCTCCCTCTGCCTATGTCTCTGCCTCTCTTTCTCTGTATCTCTCATGAATAAATAAATAAAATCTTAAAAAATAAAAGTTATAGGTGGTAACTGTTAGAAACAAAAGCCCCTATGAAGCCACCAAATTGGAAAAAGTGGTATGGGAATATTTTGGCAAAACATTTATATTGACTAGTACAAATATTCACCACATGATAAATATTGCATTACTTAAGAAGGAAAAAATGTTTAAAAATGGAAATAAAAAACATGATATTGGTAAAATGTAAACGTTTCAGCTATGTGGTGATATGACAGAGAAAATTTTCCATGGCATGGGAGCTCTCAAATAATAAATACTGTGCATAATGCAATTTCACTTAAAAATATATTGCATAGATAGATTCAGTGACATGTAGAGAAAATGAAAATATATGAAAATCATACAAAGTTTATCTCAGAAACGCAAGGTTGCTTTGGTATTAGAAATAGTATTAGCATAATTCATCACAATAAAATACTGTTCTGCAATAGCAACAGTCCTGTCTATAAAAAGCACCTGATAAAATTCAACAGCCATTCATGACTAAATAAAAACCCAAACACTAGAGTCTACCCTACCCCTCTTCCTGCTTGTTTTCCCTCTCTCATAAATAAAATCTTTAAAAAAATTGTGGAATGTCTCTGAAGTCATATATACTGGAGAAATTCACAACATTCCACGTATAAGAGAAATATCACAAATTAAGTGCCCCAGTTTTTATTTTAAGAAACTAGAAAGAAAAAAAAAAAAACGTGGAAAGTGCATTAAACCCAGTGTAAGAAAAATAAATGAAATAATGAAGATAGGGTGGAAATCAGTGAAATAGAAAATAAAAACAGTATAAAAAATATAAATGCAAACAAATGCAGTTTTTGAAAAGTTCTTTGATAAATTTAGTCTTCAGTGAGACTTAAAAGAAAAAAAGATAAATTGGTATAGTAGGCATGAGGCATGAGAGTGGTTTAATCACTAATAAGTCTACAGAAAAGGATAAGGAAATATTTTGAACAATTTCATGTTAATAAGTTGGACAACATATATGAAATGAATGAAATCCTTGGGAGACATAAACTATGAAGGCTTATTTTAAGTGAAATAGGCAAACTGAATAGCCTGGTATCTATTTTTAAAATGAATTTCTAGTTGGAAATCTTACCACACAAAAAAATCTCCAGGCCCTCTGGCTTCATTGTTGAAATAAATCTACCAAACATGTAAGGAAGAAAGAATACAATTCTATACAAGTCTCCCAGAAAATTGAAAAGAGGTAATAATTCCTATCTCATTTTATGTCATCAATATTAGCCTGATACCAAATTTTAAGATGAAATTATCACAAGGGCAAACAACAACAACAAAAGACAACTACAGTATTTTTTGTGAACAGAGGTGCAAAATACTAGACAAAGTTTATCAAATTGAATTTAACTAAATATAAAAATGAGAATATATTGTGACCAAATAGGATTTATGCCAGGAATGCAAGGGTTGTTTACTATTCAGAAATTAATCACTGTAATTATATTAACAAACTATTAAAGCAGAACCATATGATTATCTCAATGGACAAAGAACATTTGAAAATTTACATCCATTTCTTGTAAAACTGTCAGCCAGCAAGGAATAGTGGAAAATTACTCAACTGGTAGGGAACATATACATAACAGCTAACATAACTTAATGGTAAAAGACTAATGACTTCTTTTTTCTTAAGATCCAGAACAAGACAATATGTCCACTCTCACCACTTCTATTTAATGTTGTACTGGAGGATCTAGCCAGTTTAGTTAGGGGAGAAAAAGAATAAAATATATCCAAATTAGAAAGGAAATTAATCTGGATAAAATATGATTGTTCATGAGGAAAATGTGACGATGAGATCTACAAAGGATCTACTAATGAACTAAGTTAGTTGAGCAATGAAAAATCAGAAATTAGTATTTATAGTGGAATCAAAAAATATGTATTACTTATAGATAAATCTAAAAAAGAATGTGGATGAACTATACAGTGAAAACCATAAAACATTAGTAAGAGAATTCAAAGGAAATACAAGTAAATAGAGAAACTGTTCATGGGTGAAAATACTCAATATTATTAAGATAGTAGTTCTCAAAGTTGCTATATAAAATACAAAACATTCACTTAAATTTAAATTTTATGTAAAGATTTAGAATTTTAGTGTAAATATATCCCTTTCAATGTTTTTATTTGCTAAATCTGTTAGCCCTACCTCAAATTGGTTCTATATAATAATAAACTCACAATAGAATTTTTGTAAAAATTGACAAGCTTATTCTAAAGTTTACATGGAAATTCCAAGGATCTAGAAAAGTCAAAACAACTTTGAAAAGATAGAACAGTATTAGAGAAGTAACAATATGTGACTTTAAGTCTTATTAGAGAGGAATGGTAATGAAGAGACTGCAGTATTGGCCTCAAGATAGATTAAAATAAGAAAATAGAAAGTCTGGAAATAGGTCAACGCATATGTGGTTAACTGATTTTTGACAAAGGTGCAAGGGCAGTGCTATGGAGGTTGGACAGTCTTTTCAACAAATAGTGCTGGAGTATTTGGATATCTGTATACCAAAAAACTGTCTTCAATCCATAACTCACGCCATGTAACAAAATTCAAAAAAGAATATAGTGTGAATATGAAACTGAAACCCTAAAACTTCTAGATTGAAACATAGGAGAAAATATTTGTGAATTTATATACAATGCAGAAAGTACTATCCATGAAACAAATCAATGAATTGGACTTCATCAAAAGTGAAATATTTTTTTTAAAGCACTGTTATAGTTTCCAGCCATGGACTGGAAGGAAATCTTTGCGAAGTATGTATCTGATAATGGACTTTTATCCAGAATGCATAAGGAAAACTGAATAATGATTTAGTAAGAAAACAGAACAATTTAAAATACACACAGAAGATTTGAACCAGGTTTCACCAAAGAAAATATAAGAATAGCAAATAAGAACATGAAAATAATTGCAACATTGTTTGTTATTATGAATATGCAAATTTGAATTATAATTAGATACATGCTATTTAAATAGCTAACATTTAAAACACTGATTATACCAAGTTTTTGTATGGATGTAAAGCAACTGGAATTCTCATACACTACTGCTAAGAAAGTAAAAGATAAAAACAATTTGAAAGATAGTTTGACAGGGATGCCTGGGTGGCTCAGCGGTTGAGGGCCTGCCTTGGACCCAGGGCATAATGCTGGAGCCCCGGGATTGAGTCCCACATCGGGCTTCCTGCATGGAGCCTGCTTCTCTCTCTGCCTATATATCTCTGCCTCTCTCTCACTGTGCCTCTCATGAATATATAAATAAATAACATATTTTTAAAAAAGAAAAAATAGTTTCTCAGTTTCTTAAAAAGTTAAACATGCACCACCTATCATACATCTATGTAAAGACTTGCAAATCAATTTTTATAGCAGCTTTTTCTTTAAATAATAGCCCAAATTAGAAATAACTCTGAAGTTCATCAACCAGTGAATGAATAAATGGATTGTGATATAACCATGTAATGGAATACTGCTTAGCACTTATAAAGAATGAATGACTGATGCAAATAACATGCATGAATCTCAAGATAATTATGCAGAATGAAAGCAGGTAGATAATAAATGACTACATACTCTATGATTCCATTTATATGAAATACTAGAAAATGTAAAGTAATTTGTAACCCAAAAATGCATCAGCGATTGTTCAGGTAGAAGAGATGGGGTTGGAAGTGGGAGTGAGCAGGGATGTTATAAAGGAGCAAGAAAGTTTTGGGCATGATGGATATATTTACCATCATGTATGTGGCTATGGTTTCCCATATGCCACAACTTAGCAAATTGTGTTCTTTAAGAATGTGCATTTATACCTAAATAAAGCTATTAAAATAACATGAAAAATAGTATATGAAAAATAATTCTAAGGAACCATCAATACCTGCACACAAATGGTGAACTGGATCTATATGTGTCCAATGTAAATAAATCTCAAAAATATAATAACTGCAAATCAATATGGATATGTACCATTCTATAAAAGTTTCAACTAAACAGAACATTGATATGTATGCCTAATGTACATGTGTCTATTAAGCTCTGGAAATCATTTATTGTAAAACATGGGGTTCATACACAGCACTAAAGAGAATGGTAACTCTTGGAAAGGAGAGAGAAGAGCAGGGTAGAATCATTAGCTGTTTTGAAATCTTTTTTAAATAACATTTTAAAGTTTAGCACACTACTACAATCTGATTTGAGGGTGGGAACATGGATAGGCTTCTGTGATGTTAATTCCCATGCTTCCTATATTTTTTTTACTCATTTCACATTTAGCATCAAGCACTATCTCTGTATGCACCTAAAAAATGAAGTTCATTTGCTCAAAGTATTTGTACATGTGAAGAAGGGAGACATGGTCATGTAGGGAGGCAAAAAGATTTTAAGTATACAATTAGGCAGCTATCCTGTTAAATTTGTGATAAGTGCTGTGATGAGGTGTAATGAGAACATATAATGGGAGTACCTAATGTCCAGGGGTCAAGAAAAGTTTCTATCAACAGGAAGAATGTTTGTAGGTGATATATGCAGAAAGGTCTTAGGTGGTGAGGCTACAGCAAGATGGCAGTGGAAGTTCTGAAGGCAGTGTTTGCAGAGAGAATCTCCATGTGTGTTCATTTACGTAACCATTTCCTTAGTCTTTACAAAAATCATTTATTGTAGCAGGTGAGGAATACACCTTGATATTATTGAGAATGCATTTTTCATTTTTGTGTTGAATTATGCAAGTCAATGATATAAATGACTTCACACTTTTAAATTAGGCTGATTTAGAATTTTGTCATTGTGAGTTAAAGGAGTGAATTAAAAATCAGTATATTGACAGAGTAAGGGTGTTTTAAGTGTCACTTCTCTGTTACATCTCTCCCGTCTAGTAGATCTTTCTTAGACACCATAGTTTCACTAGGTTGCTTGAACCCTGTACAGTCTGCAAAGTTTTCAGCTATAGTGCAATAATGTTATTTCAGAAGGCTTTACAATCCATGTTTTCCACAATACAGATGCCATTGTCTTAGCAACTTTGATTATTTCAAAAAACATGTTTATGAATGAGTAAACAGTATTGGTAGAACAAATAAATCTGCATGCAATGTCCGCATGTCATAGGCTAGCCAAGTGGTTACCACCATATACATTTTGAATAATCCACATCAGACCAAGATATATAGGTAGCACACATTTCATATTTGCCTTACTGACAACTAAATGAAAGCTCGTTGAATTTTAATAAATAGTGATCTGAAATACTTTTAAAGAATTTTTATTTAAATTCCAGTTAGTTAGCATACAGTGAAATATTAGTTTCAGGTGTACAATATAGTGATTCACCATTTCCACGCAACACCCAGTTTGTTTTCCAGATGAGTTGAAATCATATGGTATTTGTTTTTCTCTGACTTATTTCGCTTAGCATAATACTCTCTAGCTCCATCCATGTCATTGTAAATGCAAGATTTCATTCTTTTTATGGCTGAGTAATATTCCATTGTATAAATATACCACATCTTCTGTATCCATTCATCAATTGATGAATTGATGCTTCTATATCTTGTCTATTGTAGGTTATGCTGCTGTAAACATCTGGAGACATGTATCCCTTTGAATTAGTGTTTTTGTATTCTTTGGGTAAATACCTAGTAGAGCAATGGCTGGATTGTAAGGTAGTTCTTTTAACTTTCTGAGAAACTCTATACGGTTTTCCTGAGTGGCTGTACCAGTTTGCATTCCCCCAGCAGGGCAAGAAGTTTCTCCTTTCTCCACATCCTCCAGTGCCTCCACATCTGCCAATGCCTGTTGTTTCTCATGTTGATTTTAACCATTTTGATAGGTATCTGGTAGTATCTTTTTTTTAACAGAAAATTCAGAAATGTTTTTATTTTATTTTTTGTTTCAAGTTTTTATTTAAATTATATTAGTTAACATATAGGGGAATATTGGTTTCAGGAGTGGAATTTATTGATTCATCACTTACATATAACACCCAGTACTCCTCTCAACAAGTGTCCTCCTTATTACCCATCACCCATTTAGCCCATCCCGCACCCTCCTCCCTCCATCAACCCTCACTTTTGATTTGTATTTTCCTGATGATCAATGATCTTGAGCATCTTTTCATATGTCTGTTGGCCATCTGTATGTTTTCTTTGGAAAAATGTCTATTCATGTTTTCTATCCAATTTCTAATTGGATTTTTCATTTTTGGGGGTATTGAGTTGTATAAGATATGTCATTTGCAAATATCTTCTTTCATTCTGTAGGTTGCCTTTTAGTTTTGTTGATTGTTTCCTTTGCTGTGCAGAAGCTTTTTATTTTGATGAAGCCCCAATAGTTTATTTTTGCTATTTTTCCCCTTGCCTCAGGAGACATAGCCAGAAAGAAGTTGCTATAGCTGATGTCAGAGAGGTTACAGCCTGTGTTCTCTAGGATTTTTATGGTTTCAGGTCTCACTTTTATGACCCCAAGTACTTTTGAATGGCAGCTTGTAAATCTGAATCCCTGGCTTTTATGTGTTTGTGTGTGGGTGGGCGTGTATGAATGCTTTATTATTAGGTAGACTATTTTAATGGCAAACCAACATATGAGTACCTGCTTTTAAATCTTGCCTTATTAATATAGAGGCAACCTACATTTTGTAGCACAAATTATTCAGTATTAGAATACAGTACTGAATATACTCTAAAAATGATTTTTTCCCATAAGTGAGTATTGCACATTGAATATTAATATTTACTTAGGGGAAAAAATTCAGATTACTCTTGAAAAAGTTCTATTGCTTGGCTTAAGTTAGTGGGAATGAAAGTGTGGGGGAAAATAAAGCATTTGCGGTACATGATTTTTAAAAATAATTTAGGCCTAATATTAATAGAGAAATTACCAATTTAAAGAATAAATTAAAGTTGAAAATATTAAGAAAACCTGAAATGGATTACTCATTTTAACTCTTACCAGAGAAAATTGTGATTTAGGTTCTCTTATATTAAATTTGCATGAAGCATTTAAATTGAAGAAATCATGGGCTTAAAAAAAAAAAAAAAGAAATCATGGGCTTGAATTTATAAACATAAAAACTTGAATCCCTCGATCAAAGAAGTTAATCTTCATATTCTTGTTAAAGATTTGGGAGAATAGCAGATTTCTATTTACATGATTTATGCTGTATTATTTTCATAAATTTATAAGCATAGCAAAGGAGCTTAAAATATTCACATTTTTAAAAACTACTTATGTGAAATTAACAAATTTTATTGGACTACAGTGGCATCTGTTAGCAATTTAAATTAATTGTGCTTAATTTTGCATCCTTAAACCATCATGCATAATATTCTTTTTCCTTGGGAATTGACTTCAATAGATTTCTTCACAAATAATTTCTGAGAGCAATTTTGGTAATAATGCTCAACTTGGCCACTCAATTTTGTTAAGATGAAAACATCCACCATTACATTAGCGATGTCTAACATTCAGAGCAAAAATGCTTGTTTAATGTATGCTGAGTCATCTTTCCCTGTAAAAATTAAGATGTGTAGTTAATCTTTAACCTAAGGGAGGGATATAAGCCTCATGGATTTTTTTGGGATTAGTTATCAGCATGCTGTTTTTAGTCAGACTGTTTCCAGAGTTTCAGAATGTGGACATATTTCTTTTCGGGGTGTTACTCCTATTTTAATAGAAAGAGACAGCTACAAGTTTTGGAGAAAGTGGAACTTTCCACTATCCACAGTCAAGAGCTTTTAATTCTTGATGTTACAAATATAATAACAATAAAATAAAATAACAATGGTTGAATCAGATCTCCTGTGAATCAGAATAAACTTCCTGTGCTTGCTGCTCTGTATTTCAGGTAGTGTATCCTGCCTGTGGTTGGCTTTTTACTTTTTTTTTTTAAGATTTTATTTATTTACTCATGAGAGACACAGAGAGGGAGAGAGAGGCAGAGACACAGGCAGAGGGAGAAGCAGGCTCCATGCAGGGAGACCAATGTGGGACTCCATCCCAGAACCCCGGGATCACGCCCTGAGCCAAAGGCAGGTGCTAAACCGCTGAGCCACCCAGGCATCCCGGCTTTTACTTTAATTACAAAATCCAGACGATAGAGAGGGATTGTCACTGACAGTAATAAAAACTACCAAGGGTTTATTATGTACCGTACTCTTTCTGAGGCAATATGCATGGATTATCTAATTTGATCTTCACAATACTTTCGTGATGTTGGTACTATGATTGCCATCATCGTTTTGTTGTTGGGAAATGAAATACAGTCAGGGTAAATAACTCGGCCTAGGTCAATGGTCTACCACATGCAGGATTTGGATTGCCACAGGAGAGACGGCTTACGCTCTTCTCCTCCACTAGACGGTACTGCTGCTAATCAGTAACTTGGTTTTATTTCGTTCTAGCGTTTAGCAAATTGAGATGTTCTTTTTAAAAACATAATGAGCTTTATCAAGTGTACATTATTGTAAAAGAGATGAGTTGGTAGCTAGATGTATGCTAAATCACACTTTTTGCCTATTTATATTTTTTGCATTTTTTTCATGGGAAGTACAGAATAGAGTATCCCATTTACTCTAAACCTTATAAAAATAGAATGAACAAAATAGATTCTAAATTCAATTTAGCAAGCAATCTGCTCTTGAAATTGTTGTATCAGGAGAACTAGAGATTATTCCAGAAGATCTGGCCAAAGAGATAAAGCACAAAGATTGAAAATGTAATATGTAATTGAGTAATTCGAGGCTGGTGAGGGACATAGAACATTAAAAAGCTGAACTTTAAAAGCAACATCTTCTCTACTCCTTTCTTATGTGTTGTATTATTTGTTTTTGCTTCATCACAATATAAGGATAACCTGGTGTTGAAAAGCAAGAAAATCACAATAAATTTGAAGAGTATTTTTACATGTTTAGTCATTGAAATGACTAGAAAGCACTTTGGATTATGTTACACATATTCATTGTTCTGAAATGTGTTCAAAAGCTCTTAATCTAAAGATATAAAAATCTCATTTTAATACTTGCAATCACTTTTCCTAGGAGGTCAAGTGGTTATAACCAGGGAGAGATCTAGGTTTTGTGAGGCCTGGAAGATAGTCAATATGGGGCCCTCTTTAGAAAAGTGAATAGGAATTAGAAATATGAAAATAGAAATGTGGATATTTATGTAGAATGCAGAACAGTCACAACAAAATATAAATTTTAAGACTGATAATTGCACAGATGTCACAAAATTCAGAAAACTAAATTATATTCTTATTACCTAATTTATTACTATTATACTTTTTTTCCAAACATTTTTGGCTGTAAACCTTTTGACCCCCTCTTCATATGCAGAAGTGTATTGTTATTTTCTATGAAAAAATAGAATGATAATTCAGTCTGTCCTTTAGCATGGTTGATGGAAGAGAGTGTGTGTGTGTAATTATCACCAGTTTAGAAAAATATCTTTTAGCTTTACAACTCATTATTTATAACGGTATGTAAATTTATGAAATTGTTTTCAAATTTGGGCAAACTTTTATCAAATTATTTTCATATTTGAACTGTTAGATTTCAGGGAATTTCAGTTTCCTGAGCAGTAACTAATCCTAAATACTCTGAATTTATGACACTCATTAGCCAGTTTGTGGTTGAAGAGAAAGCACATTTAATGTTTTTGTTAGATTTGTTGATGTTAATATCCTGCATAAAATTATCAAGAAATTTAATGTTTTTCCAGCATGTCCATAAAATTCATTCCTCTTCTTTAATTAGATTATCAAATAATCAAAGTACCTATTAATTACTTCTATTTAAGTTTTCCCTTATTAAATTCATCTTGGTATAATTTGATAAAAAGTTTGATATAATTTATTTCTAAATGTCAGAATAATTTCTTTGCACTTGATTTCATTGCTTATGTTCATTATATTTGCCTCATACCCGTTAAATTTTCTCCTTAGTTGTCTCTCAGTTTTTCAGAAAATGCATTTAAAGATGTCTCAAAATTTTAACCTTTTTTATACAAACAAGTCAAGAGTCTATATGGCTCTATTGATTTCCTGAAAGATTCTAAAATTTCATTTTGATGGAATATTTGAGCTTTATTAAATATTTCATTTCCATCAAAATGTAATAAAATATAGCATGTTTTTAATTATACATGCTCTGTGATAGAGTATATTCCTGACAAGAGAGAATGGCTTTGAGGAGGTGAAAATGAAAATTGATCCTCTGTGTGTGTAGTGTGTCATATCTGAAATTTGGAGGAATTTCCCTCAGACTAAGTTTTGGCTTTATACATTTTAAACTGTTTCTCCTGTGCTAAATACATACATACACTTGTACTCTATACACATACATCCTTTGGGACCCATATATATACTTCTATAAGGCATGTCCATACTCTGGGCATGCACCTCCCAGTTATCGTGCCAGTTGAGTTTACCATGTGAGTGGAAGAAACTTCTTCATTTCTACACCATGAAAGGGATGGAAGGGGTGATGTCCAACAATAACTTAGTGATACATATAAGTGACTCTGAGCTATGTTAGTATATACTGTGACACCCTTACTAAACATATCCTTAACTCAGCTTCCCTTAGCTATGTACCAAAAACACCCTGGCCTCGCCATGCCCTTGATATGAAGGGAAATGTGAGAGGGGAGCTGAGTGGCAAGAGACACATTGAATTGTGGTGCATTCATGCTACAATAACACAGTTGAGAAGTTGCAACAGAGATGTTATATCTCACAAAGTCAAAGATATATACTATTTGACTCTTTACAGAAAAAGTTGGATGATCCTGCTCTAAACTATGTATGTACTCATTATAAAAATAATAAAATAGCATAGTATTACAGACGTATAAACATGTCTTCGATATGTTTAGATTGACGAAAGCAAGTAGATGGACAGTGTGCATAATAGTAATATTTTGGGCTACCCCCTTCACTGTAAAGTCATTATGCATTTATAATTGTATGAGAAGACCTAAACCTGGAAGGATCATGCAACAGGTTGGTAACGATGATCATTTGTAGGCATGAAGTTTAAGAAATGACGGTCACTTATCATTAAGTCTTTAGTTTTTTAATACAATGTTTATGGTGTTCAGTGTTTAGTTTCTGTCACAATAAACATAATTATTTTGAAAATTTAAAAATAAATCAGAATTGATTAAAAGATAAAACAAATAATATAAAGAGGATAAATCTTACCAATGTAAAACAACAGAACTGTTGACCTCCTCCTCTACTATCTGTCCACTATCAACTACTTATCCAATTATTCAATCTGTTTACATTTCATAATTTTGTGCATCCCAAACCTTCCTCTCGGTTCGCTTTTCTTTTTACCTAGTAGGTATGTCAGTGAGAGTCTTTAGATTTCCAACATAAACTTATGTTTGCCTTTACTCACTCTTGAATGAGAATTTAACCGATTAATCAAATTCTAGATTTATGGTTATATTTCATATGCAGTTTATTATTATTTATACTGTCCTTCTGTCAAATATATCATTTCTTCCTGCTTTCTTCTCCAATAACATCTAGTATTTTCCTGCCATTTTGAAGTTCCCACATCCTGTGTGAAAATATTATTCTGTATTGTAATAAATCAGTAAAATTCTTAGCCATTATCCCTTTAGAAGTACCTCTTCAATATTTATTTCTTTCATAGTTTTTGGAATTCCTGTTGGGCTTATATTGAAGCTATTTAATTTATTGTCTTTAATTTCTCTTTATTTGTCAGAGATAGATCTTTCTAAATGCCATTTCCTGGATTAATTCCATTTCCATTATTAGCTTGGTGTTTGTCCAGTTTGCTTCTTTAATGGTTACATTTTTTCATTTTTAGATTTCTATTTGGTTGTGTTTAATATATGACTGTATCTGATTCATATTTACTATTTTTTACATGTCATTCTTTTTGCTTTTTGAGTATTATTCCTTGTTTGTTTCTGAGGGCTTTAAAACTACCGAATAAGTTTGAATACATTTGCAAATAACAGAGAACTTGACCAATAGTGCTAACGTCATGAAGCTTTATTGTTCATGTATGAGAAGTCTGAAGGAAAGAAGGCCAGATTTGACTAGTGTCTCCATAAGGCCATTAGCGCTCTAGCTTCCACTTGTCCTTCTCTCATCACTTTAGACACTTGAGAACTTTCAGAGCATGTAGCACAGCGATGGGGCCTGATATGCACACTTCCAATCTAATTCATGGCTTGGAGTCAAAAAATAGTCAAAAAATAAGTCAAAAAATAGTCAAAAAATAAGTCAAAAAATAAGTCAAAAAATGCCTGTCTCAGCTCCTTTCCTGTTTCGTATGAGAATTTATTTCAAAGCATTGAATAAGGAGGTTGGTGTCAAAAAGGAGTTCTTCTCTCCAATCAGAGAGGAAAATCCCTCCAGTTAGGCCCCAGTAAATACCTTTCCACATCCTTTTGATCAGAGGTAGGTTATGAGCACACACATACACATACACACACAGATCCTTAGACCAATGACTGACAAATAAGAGTTGGTTAGGTAGGCCCTAAGCCTCAAGGGACGTGCCAAGGTTGGGCACCTACTGTGTGGGGCAGAGAGGATGAAGTTGTGTTCCTTGGGCAGTAACTAACTATGCCTGCCATGTACCTTTTTAACACCTTTTTCAGAGAATTCTGTTTTCTTTTAATTTCTCAGAGTTGAATTTTTTATTACACATTAAATATTTTATCTTTTTTTCATATTTCTTTCCCTATTCTTTTCCTTGCAAGTATTCATTCTATGATAGTTATAGGATTGCCTTTGTCTGGCCAAGTACCCAAAACTAGTTCTTGAGTTGATGGTTTGTGTTTACTTTTGAGGTATCAGAATTTAATTCCTATGCCTGTGGTTGGTTTAGTTTGCTAATGATTTTTTAAAAATGCCTTAGATAAGCCTCTTATACTTTGAAGATACTGTGTGCTCTTATGTGTTTTTTTTTTTTTTTTTATTGTAAGTTCTGTAACTCATGTTTCCTGAGTGGGTTTCCTATCTCCCATTCTTATTTTTCTTCCCCAAGTCTCAGGGCATCTATCTATATTCCCTTCTTATTTCTAGAATCTAAAATTACCCATCAGCAGCTTAAGCCAAGAATTAGATTGGAAGTGTGCATATCAGGCCCCATCGCTGTGCTACATGCTCTGAAAGTTCTCAAGTGTCTTAGTTATGGCCAGCCTTGCGGAGGCTCATCTTGCATTGGAGAGACGGATGTGCAAGAGACGGATGTGTACACAAATGTATGCATATGGGTATCAAATCAAGAGTGCTGACCACTCTACTCTATCAGCGTTAAAAAGATTGAGCATATTATTTCCTTACCTGGTGATGAAAATTTAAAAAGAAAAAGGGCCCTACAGGCCAGATTCTATACAAAGAGTGATAATTGGGTACTAGCTCCAGCTGTCCCGGGTTATGCCCGCAATAACAATGCTAGCATGACATCAGATCACACTGCTTTAATAATTCCTGAAGAACAGATTGTTTAACCTTGGCTACAGTGGGCCCTGCTGACATTATTTATTGCAGTTTCTTATTTTTATTGCCTTTCTATTTTCCAAATGATGATTTTTGCTTTACACCTTGAGTTGTTTTGCCACACGTTTTGAGTCTCAAGATTTTAAAACACTTTATTTGAAGTTCCCTAATATTGTGGGTGAATGGTTGTCATTAAGAAAGTGTTAGAATATAGCATCATATTTCAATAAGTGTGTTATGAAAAACACCCTGCTCCCATGGCTGCTCCCTTCATATTAAAGGGCTCAGACAGATTCTGCATTCCATAATCTCACTGACTTCAAAGCAGATGTGTCTCTAGTGAGAGCCAGAAAATGTGCACAGCGATACAGCACTTAAAGCCAGACTTTAACATTTTCTCCACTGCAGATGGGAGGTCTACTGGTAAAGAAATAAAAACAAAATTCCTTTTTTTTTTTTTTTCTGACTCACTTGATTTTCAGATTTTTTTGAAGCTTTTTTTTGCCATTTAGATTATAACAATCTACAATAAACAACATGAGTGTAAGATGCTATACTATGATTTTTTTCTCTAGTAAGCAAAAACTATTTTCAGTGTGATGGGTTCTAAGTTGGCTTTGTTGTGGTGTATGAGGCTATAGCCATAGCAGCAAAATATTTGTAGCCAGGGTTTGCAAAAAATCTATTTATGTCACTGTGTGGTTTAGTATTCTTCCTTGGCTTCCAACACCCTTTGGTAGTATCCACACTCCTGATCACAGCCTGTGAAGCCCATTTGTTCTATCCCTTTCCAGCTCTCCAACTTCCCCTCCATTTTCTTTACCTTCTGGGCCCCACTTGTGAACTCCTTCCAGTCCTTCAACATAGTGTAATTGCTGCCGTTTCTGTACCTTTGGAGTGCTCTTTGTTCCCCAGAACATTCTTGTCCTGCTTATTTTTCACCTGAAAAACTCCTGCATGCCTATCAAGATAGTGGAAATGTTTCCCTATGTGTGAAATCTTCCACATCCACCCTCTCCACTCATGCACATATGTAGCTTATGTAGTTTCCTTAGGCATAAGGACATAAGCCTTATTCATCTCAGTGCCTATTGTCCCCCTAACCTGGTATCTGATCAAACAGACATGCTCAATACATATCAAATGGGACAAAAATAGGCTGATTACTAAGAACTTTGAGCTAAGATTATTCCTGTAGCAAAGAGCCAGGCTGAGAGAGGTGCCATTTACCTTCACAGAAGGGTCCAGTGGTAAAATCAAGTTGATGCAGTTTGAAGGTTAGCATGTATAGTTTTGCCATCCATGGGCAACCATGGTCACTGGTAATGGATGAGGGCACTCACACAGGCACAAGTGGAGAGAATCAGGTTGGGAGCCAGACTTAAACAATATCAAAACCCAGGTAGAGTGTTAAAAATTAATCTGTGTGCACATGATGTGATCCAGCAAACAGGCCATATGACAAATATGTAGTCTTTGCAGGAATGCCCTCTCCCCATAACATTCTTCTCTTTAAATAGTGAATGTAGGACGAGTCCCTGTAGCAATACTCAGTGACTGGCTTGTGTTTTCTACATTTGTGGGTAAAAGTGGCTATTGTGAATTTTCCCCGTGAGATGGTGAATGTGTTTAAGAAAAAAATAGCTTCTCCCATTTTCATAAAGAATGTTATGCTCCACCTTCCAATTCTGTTTGGAGAGCATGATGTCAGGAATTTTTAAAAGGAAGAGAATGCAAAGGAAGGGGAAGGAGTTGGAGTTCAGGGAGAGTGAAAGAGAGGTCTGTCAAAAGTTGCCCAGCAACAGACAGAACTGCCTCAGTTGAGCTGAGGTAATGGCTCTTTGTCCCTGTCCCAGGCCCTCCTTGAAGGCTGCAGCCACAGAGACCCCATGAGGCCTTCCAAAGTACATGCTGTTGGCAGTGACTATTGGGAACATGTTGCCTTCCTGTTGCATTGCAAATCACAGAAGCATGGAATATTTGATTCTTTAGATTTTTTTTTTCACATGGTTAGATTGGGATTATTACTTTTAGTGAGGAAGGTCACAGATGAATAAGTCAGTGTAAAATATGTTTACTCAATGTAGATATAGGTGGTTACATCTAGAAATACAGAAAAATTCCTGGAGGTAGATTAGTATACACACATAGCTTTCCGTGTTCCATTAGCTGGGAGGGTGTGCAATAAGCACACCTACCTAGCACCCCAAATTTGGTTTCTAATACCACTCTTCAATGAAAGTAACCAGGGGTCTTTGGGAAAGTGAATGATTCTAGGTTTGAACCAGAAATATATAACATGAGCTAGAGCATCTTGTAGTGCCAGAAAGTAAGGAAATAAACAAAAACACAATGGAAATATATGTGAAGGAGTCATAGGAGCCAAGTTAAAGTGCTCCATGCAGCCAAACTTACCACAATTTGTGCTACAAAATAAAATATACTAAATTCTAACATGAAGTATAAGATAAATATCCATAAATCCACAGAATTGAATTGAATAAATATGTAAATAAGAATAGACAAATTTCTTACGAGAAGAATTTCCAGTAATTATGTATTGTAACTATTCTTTAAGCATAGGCTTCATAGTGAGTTCCTTCTAAATACTATACAGTTAAAAAAAAGAAAAGAAACTTGTAAAACACTACAGTTAACTACTTCAGTCAGGTGATAAAGTTTCACATCAGTTGTGATGTCATGTTGATAGTTTATGTCATGAGAATGGCACTTTACATCTGTGGTTTACTACTCAACAACCCATAGTCCCAGTCTAATCTTGGGAAAACATCAGACAAATCTTAAATTAGAGTTATTTTACAAAATACCCAAACAGTATTCCATAAAACTCTCTAAGTCATCAAAAATAAAGAATTTCTGAGAAGCTGCCACAGCCCAGAGAGCCTGAAGAGTTACGACAACATCCTGGAAGGGGTCCTAGAACTTTAAAAAAACACCTTAGGTAAAACTGAGGGAATAAATAATGTCTTTTAGTTGTAGCAAACAAGCAAATAAACTAAAAAGATTCCTTAAGAATGGTGAAGTCTTTTGTAATCTGCACAAATCTTTACCAATATCCAGTATGAATTTGGAGGCTGAATCTACCTTAGTAATTAAGAAATAATTAGCAGTATGGTGGTTGGAATTTCTTATTTTCTTCAATTTCCAATTTCACTTGTGAAATTTCCTTTTGTATCCCTCTCCCCCTTTTACTGCAACTTTCAATATTTTCAAGCTGGATGTGTTAGACTCTGAAAACATTGTAGAGAAAGAACATAAAAATCCTTAAAATAAGAAGAAAGAATTTATTTCATGATTATTTAAGCTGTGATGAAAATATGAATGTTTGATAAGTGACATTTTAAACATCCCTCCTAGTAAAAGAAAAAAAAAAATCATCCAAACAGCAATGATAAGAAAGCATTATTTTTCAATTGATGTATTAGTAGGGAAAGCTAAATGCTTAGTAAACACTCATCCACACCTCGTTTTAGTATATTCCGATGCAGACAGTGTTTAATACAGACATTTCTATTTGCATGACTGTTTATTGAGGTGATTTAGAGCTGGGCCACTTTCTGCTTCATGGTTCAGCCATCCCTTAGTGTGTTGGCATCCTTTCTTTCTGGCATTCCAGAGAGAAACGGAATGGGTGTAGGGAAAGGTCCTTGATGGAGATTTTGGTAGTCAAGTCTGTAGAGGATACCACACTCCCACTCACATATCAACTGAAAGTTCCTTGTATAATAGAAGGAAACTAGTTTTTAATGAGGCATTACCCTTTCTTAGAATAGCATCCCTTTTTATCGGCCCACTAATTCTGTAACTCACCAACAATTGACTAAGAGATAGGACTAACCAGTTAAATAAATATTGCTGCAAAGCCATCTTAATAGGTTTTTATTGTTTTGAAATAAATAAGCCTTTTGGGGGGTAATTGTAGGAGATAGATTTTTGTGAATCATAGGCTATCATCATTTTTTATAAGAAAAGCTTTTGGTTATTCTAGAACTAATAATGATATATTAGCTATTGTATACAAAAAGGCTATTCTGAACCTTGTGGGTGTACTTGACATTCTTCTGATGATGAGACATTTGTGTTCATCTATTTTCTGTGCAATTGTGACTGTTGCACTCTCTGGGATGCTTACCAGCATTATCCATACAGACTCAAGTATATACAACTACAAAAGCAAGTAGGCCTTGAAGAGTTTTAAACAGTGACTTTGGAAAGAAGACAGTGAGCCAGACTAATCAGCCTCCTGTGCTTCCAGGCTCTTGTAAGAGTCTCCCCATTCCCAATTTGTCCATTCCTTCCATTCTAAGTAAATGCTGATGATAATATCATTCTACAATACCGTAAGCCTGAAGTTTGCCTGAATCTGGACACAAACAACCTGAAAATCATGACAGACTTAAGTTCTGTCTTTTATATGTGATGTTTAGATTCAATATGGGGATAGGGAAAATTATTATAATTATTAGGATGTAGAGCTTTAATCTTAAGTAACTCATTTCCACTATTATAGATAAGTATGCAAAAAAACCAGATGTGTGTGTGCACTCTACAAATAAATATTGTGTTTGTGCAAGAAGTTGAAATTTTTATAAATTGAAAATAAATAGAAGAAAAGGAAAATCAGTTTAGGCTTAAAAATATATGAAGGGGCTGGAAGATTAACCTCACCATGTTTTTACATTGTTTCAAATTTTGCAATAAATGTTATTAGAGCTTTGACAGAAACTAGACCAGTCCATGGTCTCAGGCACATCCTTAGTAGTATCTCCATAATTTGACTTTCATCAGTTGTGAAAGAATTCTTGAGCCATATGGAAGAGATCTCCTTTCCCCACATCTCTCTCTCTCTCTCCCTCTCTCTCTCTCTCTCTCCTTCTTCACTTTTCCCCTTCCTGTTTTCCTTACTTTCCTTCTACAACTTTTCAGGGGAACTCCCAAAATATGTTTTAATTTTTTCCATAGCAAATGCGAGGGAAGCTCTAGTCAAGTCTGGTTTAAAAAAAGAAAAGATTATTCCCTGATTTCTGGGGGAGGATAGACAGTTTTAAACAGAAACAAGAAAGAGATTGGGGATTCAGATGGATATGAAAATAGCTATATTCATTAAGTATAGCTATGCAAACAGCTGTAAATTTGGATAATAAGCAGGGAAAGATATTTGAATTTCATTAGGTTTTTTTCTTTTACAGTTAGCAAATATCTCACCTTCTAAAATTACTTCAATTGTGATTCACCACAATAAGCATGTAATTAAAATTGAAGAATGTTTACCAGGTGAGGGAAGTTGATGAAAGGAGCCAGGAGAAGGGTTTGGAAAAATGTGAAAAGAAGAGCAACTCAGGGAACACATTGCATTTTGAAAGATATTTTAGGAAAGGTAATGTGGGGGAGGATTTCAATCAAGTAATTGCTGCTGGTTTGAGACTAGCATTGAGAAGCTAAGTCACCATGATGTTTTTGGTGGTGAGCATCAATTAATTAATTAATTAATCAAATCAATATTGATTGAAAATCTATTGTGCTTTGCTTCTGCACCAAATCCTTGGAGAATAATTGCTGGGAACACAGTTTCTGTTCTCATAGAATACATACTCTGAAAGGAGAGATAGAAGTAAAACATTATTAATTACAGTTATGGTGGGAAGTATGGAGTGCGTAGAGCACTGATGTGTGGGTATGTGTGTGGGGTGGGGAGAGGGATTTCTGACCTAAGTTGGACACGGGATCGGCTATGGTGCTTGTTCATGCTTCAGAAGCCAAATATTCATGCAATTACAGTGGAGCATGATTATTATTCTTATGGCAAAATGTGCCAGCTGCACTGAGTATACAAGGAGTTTCAAGTTCATTTCTGAAGGATGTGTCAGGGAAGGTACACAAAAGGAAAAGTAGAAACCAATTCTGGAAGGGTTAGCAAGTCTGCAAATCGACATATTTGGGGAGCCAATCCACAGTTCTTTTGAATAAAATATCAAAAGTTAGGAAGTAACTTTAAGTGAATTAAATTGCTGCAGCTTAACCTTGGTAGAGTGGTATTATAAAATGAGATACAGGAAAGAGAGAGGCTAATCAACAAAAGACCATTTGGATCATATAATATAGGCTCAATTAACATTTGTTTAATGAATGAGTAATGAATTGTGATATGATCTTTGTTATAATTGAGAAGTGGAAGATTATACCTCTTAAAATGAGCTCTTCTAAATGAGATACCTACACTTCTTTTAAAAAAATGCATGTGTTTTTTTTTAACTGAGAGAGTAGGTCCACATTAGTGGGCTGAGAAATCAGTGTACTGAGGCCTGATGAATGTATTATGATTTAAGAATATAATAAAATAGAAAAGAGCATATGAAAAAGTAGGTACTATGAAAGTAGGTATTTTAATTAAACAGATACATGTTTGTTCCTAACAACAGAGCATCAACCAAACAAAGCAAAAACTGATAGAACTATAAGGCGAAATAGATGAATTCACTAGCATAGTTGTAGAATTCAACACTTCTCTCTCAAAAATGGGCAGATATAACAGACAAAAAAATAAGTAAGGACATACTTGAACTGAGCACACCATCAGTTAACTGAATGTAATTAATATCTGTAGATGACTTCATCCAACAATAGCAAAATACACATTCTTTTCAGGCTCACATGGAATATTCACCAAGATAAACCACATTCTGGGCCACCGAAGACACATTAACAGATTTAAAAGAATAGAAATCATACAGTGTCTGGACTTAGTCCATAATGGAATTTTTAAAAAATCAAAAACAGAATGATGACTGGAAAATCCCAAAACATGTGAAGATTAAATAGCACACTTTTAAAAGCACATGTGTCAAAGAAGAAATAAAATATTTTGAACTAAATGAAAATAAAATTTATAAAAATTTGTGGGATGCAGTGTTTAGAGGGAAATTTATATCATTGAATCTATATATTAGAAAAGAAGAAAGCTATAAAATCAATCATCATAAAATCAATCATCTATGTTTCCACCTTAGGAAACTAAAAAAAGAATAGCAAATTTAAGTAAATCCAAAGTAAACAATAATAGAAATAGTAAGAATTACAGCAGAAATCAATAAAATTGAAAACAGGGAATTAGCAGCAAAAATCAATGAAACCAAAAGATGGTTCTTTGAAAGATCAATGAAATTGATCACCCTCTAGCTAGGCTGACTATGAAAAACAGAAGACATAAATTGCTAATATCATAAATGAAAAAGATGACATTGCTACAAATCTTATGGAAATTAAAAGAGTACTAATGGAAATGAAATGAAATAGGAGGCATGAAATGAATTAGAGATGAAAAAGGAGACATTACTTAAAGGCTTATGGAAATTAAAAGATAGTAAAGGAATATCATAAGCAACTCTATGCCCACAAATTTGATAATCTAGATTAAATAGACCAATTTCTTGAAAGACACATCTTCCAAAATACACACAAAAAGAAGTAGATGATCTGAATAGTCTTATATCTATTAAAGAAGTTGAATCAATAATTAATAGCTTTAATTAATAATTAATAAACTTATAAAATGGAAAGCATAGGTCCATATGGATTAACTGGTAAATTCTACTATACCTTTAAGGAAGAAATAATACAATTCTCTATAATCTCTTCCAGAGGATAGAAGAAGAGGAAATACTTCCTAACCAATTCTGAGACCAGCATTACCCTAATGTCAAAACCGGACAAAGACATTACAAGGAAACTACAGATCATTATGTCTTGTTAACATAAAGATGCAAACATTGTCAAAAAACTATTAGCAAATTGAACCCAAAAAAGTATAAAAAGAATTATATGCCATGTGGAATTTCTCCCACATATGCAAGGCTGGTTTAATATTCAAAAGTCAAATAATGTAATCCATCATATCAAAAGACTAAAAATGAAAAATCACATGATCAAAATGATAGATGCAGAAAAAGCTTCAGACAAAATCCAACACTTAATATATAATGAAAATGGTCAATGAACTACGAATGGAGGAAAACTTCCTCAACTTGATCAAGAGTGACTGTATGTAAAGAAATCTGCAGTTGATATACTTATCAGTGAGAAGATTTAGAAGCTTTCCCACTAAGATCAGGTGCAAGGTAAGATGTATCTGTCACAATTCCTTTTCAACATCATATTAGAAGACCTTTTTAATGCAATAGGGCAAGAAAATAAAAAATGTATACGGATTAGAAAGGAATATATAAAAGTATCTTTTTTCACAGATAACATGATCATCTATATGGAAAATCTGAAATTGACAAAAATCTAAATTGACAAAAAAACCTTCCTGGTCTAAAAAAAATTATAGAAAGGTTGCAGGATATAATGCTACTATGCAAAAGTCATTTGCTTTCCTATATACTAACAATGAACAAATGGAATCTGAAATTAATGACACAATATCATTTATGTTTGTACCAAAAAAGCAGAAATACCTAAGTATAAACCTAATGAAGTATGTATAAGATCTATATAAGAAAACTATGAAACTCTAATGAACAGAATTAAAGAACTAAATGAATGGAGAGAATAATCTATTTTCATGTATAGGAAGACTCAATACTGTCAAAATGTTCCTTCTTCCCAACTTGATCTACAGATTCAATGCAGTCCCAATCAAAATCCCAGTAAAATTGTTTTATGGGTATCAACCTACTGATTCTAAAGTTTGTATGGAGAGTCAAAAGATTCATAGTAGCCACCACAATGTTGAAGAAGCAAAACAAAGTTAGAAGACTGAAGCTACTCAACTTCAAGACTTATTACAAAGCTATAGTAATTAAGACAGTGTTGGTATTGGTTAAAGACTAGCCACATAGGTCAAGGGAACAGAATAAGCAGAAGTAGACTATATAGTCCATGAATTTTTGCAAATGAGCAAAAGCAATATAATGGAGCAAAGATAATTTCCTCAACACGTGGTGCCAGAACTAGATATCCACATGAAAATTAAAAAAGAAATGAATCCAGACAAAAAATTTTATAACTTAATAAAATCTCAATATGAATTATAGACCTAGAGGCAGCCCGGGTGGCTCAGTGGTTTAGCGCCTGCCTTCAGCCCGGGGCATGATCCTGGAGTCCCGGGATCGAGTCCCATGTCAAGCTCCCTGCATGGAGCCCGCTTCTCCCTCTGCCTGTGTCTCTGCCTCTCTCTCTCTCTCTCTCTCTCTCTCTCGAATAAATAAAAATCTTAAAAAAAGAATTATAGACCTAAAATACAAAATATAAAACTCCTAGAAGATAACACAGAGGTAAACCTAGATATCTTGAATATGGTGATGAGTTTTCAGATATGACACCAGGAGCACAATCCATGAAAGAAAGAAATCAGCTTAGCTGCATTAAATTTTTAAAAATCTCTGCAAAAGATAATATTAAGAAAATTAGAAGGCAAGCCATAGACTGGAAGAACATATTTATAGACCATAGATTTGTTAAATGACTATTATCCAAAATATACAAAGAACCCTTAAAACTCAATCATATGGAAACAAACAACCCACATAAAAATAGACCAAAGACCTTAATAGGCATTCATCAAATAAAGTATACATGTGGTGGATAAATTTATGAAAAGATAACTCCACATCCTATGTCATCAGGGAAATGCAAATTGAAACAACAGTGACTTGACAGTACAAACCTATTAGAATGGCCTAAATCTGGAAGACTGAAAACACCAAATGCTGATGAGGATGTGGAGCAGTGGGGACTCTCATTCACTGCTGGTGGTACTGCAAAACGGTACAGTCACTTTGGAAGACAGTGGTTTCTTATAAAACTAAACATACTTTCACTATATGATACAGGGATTGCACTCATTGGTATTCACTCAAAGGAGTTGAAAATAAGGATGCTTATAACTGCTTTATTCATAATTGCAAAAACTTGGAAGTAACCGAGGTGTCCTTGGATAAACAAGCTGCGATACATCCAGGCAATAGCATATTAATCAGTGTTAAAAGGAAATGTAGGGCAGCCTAGGTGGCTCAGCGGTTTAGTGCCACCTTCAGCCCAGGGTGTGATCCTGGAGACCCCGGGTCAAGTCCCATGTCGGGCTCCCTGCATGGAGCCTGCTTTTCCCTCTGCCTGTGTCTCTGCCTCTCTCTCTCTCTCTCTCTCTCTGTTTCTCATGAATAAAAAAATAACATCTTAAAAAAAAAAAGGAGATGTATAAGCCATGAAAAGGTATGGAGGAATCGTAAATGCATATTGCTAAGTGAAAGAAACCCATATGAAAAGACTACATATTGTAAGACTCCAACTATATGAGATTCTGGAAAAGGCAAAATTGGAGAAAATAAAAATCCCAGTGATTGCTTGGGGGGGGCGAGGGTTAGGGGATAAGTTGAATAGGTGAAGCACAGAGCATTTTTAGGGCTGTAAAAATACTCTGAATGACATTATAATGCAAATTATTTGTCATTATACGTTTGTTCAAACTCATAGAATGTACAACATCAAGAGTAAACCCTAAGGCAAACTATGTTCTTTGGGACAATACGGTGTGTCATTGTAGTTTCACCCTTGGTAAAGAATGTACTATTCTGGTGAGCAATGTTGACAATGGAGGAGCCTATGCATAGGTGGGGACAAGAAGTATGTGGGAATTCTCTGTACCTCTCTCTCAATTTTGTTGTTCACCCAAAACTTCTCTAAAAAATAAAGTCTTAATAAAAAACTAAAATATATTTAAATTAAAGAAATATTACACATTTCCTTAAAACTCTGTTATCAATATACACCCAATATTATTATCCAACTAATGCAAAATGAACATAGTCTTCTATCTTATTTTTCTCTTTTAAATATCTGTAAGATATAAATGTCCCCAGCATAAGGATTGTGCCTTTTCTGTATAGTGGGGAATGCTGTCATCTTCCAAGAAATGGAGATGTTTTAATTTGCATCATTTTCTAATTTAGAAGCATATATAAATGTAGAGTAAATAGAAATGAGTTTTTCAAGTTTATAAATACATGCATACAGTGAATTACTGATTTAACTAATGCATTAATTTAAAAGTGTCATGTATATCAGGCACTGTGCTTGGTTCTGGGAGTGTGAAGATGGAAGAGACTCAGCCTATCTGAGGGAGGAACATATAAATATGTAATTAAAGAGTAAGTAATTGTGCCGTGTACTCACAACTCTGCCTAGAGTGGGATGTGAAACAAAAAAAAACCCAGAAGACAGAAAACAACATGCTTTTGTTGAGACATGGAAGAGCACTGGGTGTTTGTCTGCTAGGCAAGTGAGAGGCACACAGAGGGCATAGTTTTGCATAACCCGATATGTGTAGGTGGGAATATGTGTCCTAGGAATCAAGTTGGTTGTGCATATATACCCTGTGGAGGTATGAAAGGTTTGGGAAATTAGTGTGCATCTGGAAAGTACAGTGGTGGGGGTGTGAGAATCAGTGTGGACAGCTAAGCAGGGCTGGATGCTGAACAACCTTCTGTGGTAGAAGGTGATAGCAAATGGTTCAAGGATATGTAGGAAAGCAACAGTGGATTGTTGTTTAGAATATTTTCTTTTTTTTTTTTTTTTAGAATATTTTCTCTAGAGACCCTTAATTGTATGAAACACACTGAGGGTTCCCGGAGGGAAGGTGGGTGGGAATAACTGGGTGATGAGCATTAAGGAGGCACCGGATGTAATGAGCACAGGGTATCATATGCAACTGATGAATCACTAAAACTCTACCTCTGAAACTAAGAGTACACTATATGTTAATAGATTGAATTTAAATAAAAATGTCAAGAAAAAAGAACACTTGTTCTGGGATGAGCGTGGTGGGTTAAATGGAGAGGTGTGAGATGGAGACAGGGAGATAGAGATGATTACAGTAAGGAAATTTTCCAGAACACTCACACAAATAATGTATAAATAAAAATCTTGCATAGCTAATACATTTTTTGCATAGGTTCTGAGCATGATTCAGAGTTTTATAAAGATGTGTAATTTAGATGCAGTTTTTCCAAGATTTCCCATCCCTTGTTTTTCTCTTCAGAACTGCTTCTGTGTTAGACATTTTGGGGGCTGTAGCTCTAGGAATGTATTTTGGCCTTATTGTCTTGTGAGATCACCACTCAAACCTGAAAGAGTAACAGACTTGCTTCTAAAGATATAGATGATTTTGCCACCACATAAAGAATGTGATACTTTAAAAAACAAACAAACAAACAAACAAACAAAAACCAGATTTCTTCCAACTCTAAAAAACCTGTGGTTCTTGATTATTTCAGCAGTGGCTCTCTGTTTGCCTTAAGTCAAAAAAAACAAGCTAGCATGTGAATCCAAGGAGTGAAGCAACTCCAGAGTCATCTGAAATATGCCAGGAGGGTTTAACAAACGCAGTAATAAGGCTACACATATCCATGTTCTCAGAGCTACTTTAAGGGAAGTTTGTGGGATGATTATCATTCTGTGAAAACCCAGTACACTACTGCCTGCCGCCTCCTCCTCGAAACACATTTCCCGTGGGTGTATGACAAATCTGGTTGAACAGATAAAGTGCAGTCTTGCTATTACCAGCCTGGTTACATTGTAACTGCAATTACATCACAGGTTAAATTCTATCTTCATAAACATATGGTCAACCCCCCTGTTGTATCATGGCACATCTCTATTAAATCTTATCTTCCATTGTTGGTATTAAAATGGAATTCCACTGTAGTGTATTTAGTTAATCGTATGTACTTCAAATGATTTATAAATTTTTTGCATAAGTAACTCCCAGTTCAAACATTTTCAATCAATGCTTTATGTTTGGAATCTATTGTTAGCTTAGTGTTTAACTACACAATGTGAAAGTGTTAACATTTCTTGTTCAAGGCTTTTGATACTTGATGTCTTAAAAACATGCTGTGCAGTAGAGACATTACACTTAATGAGGGGAAACATACTGTTCCTGGAATAGCCTTGACACTGTGCCAAATCATAAAGATGTTATAATACGTAATGATGAATTCTTTGCTCCATAGATTGACTATATTTCCATAGTATAGATTTATTAAAAATAGAATACTCATGATTTCAAGTCATTCTTGAGAAATTCTTGTGCAACTTCATTGATATTTTGACTTAGGTTTTTCCTACTTCAAAGACACATTTAAAAAAATATAAAATTTAAGATGTTACTTAAAGTTGGTGAAGTTGTCAATTGTGGAACTGGATTATTTTTTCTTTATAAAAATTTTACTGGGAATCTAAGTACTTATGCTTTTAAAGAATTAATGACATTTCTCTTAAGAGTGATCCAGACCAACTTATTTTTTGTTTCATAGAAGTAGTTCAGACTATTCCTGCTGGTTTTTCATTATAACCTTGAATATCACTTAATTTGTTGTCAAGCTATTTTCTCTGATGGAATTTTTCTTCTGTGGCTTTTAGATAAACCCCAAATTACTATTTTCCACTATCACCAACTTCTTTATTTTATTTTATTTTATTTTATTTTATTTTATTTTATTTTATTTTTATTTTTTATTTTTTACCAACTTCTTTATTAATTTTATTTTCTTCAGCCACAATATAATGCTTATCTTTTTAGATTTCTTTCTTGAGTTTTTCCTCTTTTGTCTTATAGGCAGCAGCTTCATGGCTCTTCAGGCATATTTTTCAGAAACTTGACAACTCTATCTTTGGAGTAGTCAGTGCTTGATGAAAGAGGTCATTAAAAGTGACATAAGCTGATCACTGTACAGCTGGAAACCCCATATTTGCTTCCTTTGCACAGAGGACAGAGTCCACAGTTTTGCCCTTATGCTGTGAACTCTCCCAAGCTCTGGCCCTTTCCAATTCTCACACTCTACTCTCCCTTTCAGTCTTTTATGTCCCAGCCACACTGGACTCTAGGCAGTTTCCCAAATATTGTGAGAATATAAACATAATGAGAATTATGTCTTATAAATTTTATCATTGAGATACATTACTGGAATTTGACATTTCAGAGGCAAAATATATGAGAACTAAAATTTTTAATTTGAAAAGTACAGTACCAGCTTACCCTCAAAACAACTGTTTATGCATAAGACTGAGGAGTATTTGGTCCCAAAATTGTACTGATGCTCTTTCAGATGTTTTGATCTGGAGCACAATTTGATGATCTTTTTTAACATTAGGAGAACCTAGCTTTGAGTTGATTGATTAATTTTTTTAAATTCCTGAACACTTAACCCTTTGGCATGACAGCTCCTAGAACTGCCTTCTGATGCTGGTTCTGGTGATGAGTAGGCCAAGGAAATGGTTATGGTAATGGATGGCTGGAATGGAGAAAAACAAAAGTCAGAGACCTGGAAGATGGTTTATAAACAGGGACTTTGAGATCATCAAGAATAATCCCAGAGGTTAGGGTAGAAAAAAATCGTGCTGGCTGCTAAAGGTATCAGTGACCTAGGTGGATGGCATCCCAGTGTCTTGACAGAAAAGGGTGTAGGAGAGGCTACTTAAGGGAAGTTCACTGGGCATCTATTTGTATGGGTATATTCCTCATGTTTTAATTTTCTGTATTTTATGGGGTTTTAACATTGAGGTGCATTCCAAGTCCTGGAGAGATTGTTTGTCTCAGGGCTAGCTAATTCCTAAGGATAAAGAGCTTGCCTGGGAGCATGCCTTTCATATGTATACCAACCACTTCAAAGCCCATATCTGCATCCTTCTCTTTTAACTCACACCCCAAACCCTTATTTTTCCTCCCGCAAATTATCCCAGGAGCAAGTACCAGACAACTATGAACCACACCTGTAGTTCAGAGCCCACTAAAATGATCCACTCCTAAACTTACTCAAATTTACTTATCCTGCCTCACCCATGCCTTCTCTTGGAAGCCACTGTAAAGGCTTTGGGTCATGCTCTCCTCTCATTCTTTTTCTGCTTCCTGGTGCTTCCCATGTGGCCCTGAGATGTGTGACATGTTTCTTCCTCTTGGGAACTGTGAGTAATAAAGCTTCTTTCAAAGGCATTAGCCTCTTTATGTCATACTTCAGTCACCTTTATGAACTAAATCCCAGGCACATTTACAACGAGGAGGTACTATATATGTCTAACCACAAAGAATTAGGCAAGAAAATTCAATAAAATGGCCTACCGTGCAGCTATTTATACACAGAAGCATGTTGACTTTGAAAACTGGCTTACTATATAAAAGAAACAAACAAAACAGGTTGTTTAAAACAGTGCACATGCTAAACCCAATTTTAAAGAGAAACCTTCAACATACATGGTATGAGACACAGAAACAAATAGCCTGTTATGAAGTATACACCAAAGAGGTAAGAGTAGAATTTTAGATCATTTATCTCTCTATCTGTATTTTCTAATTCTTTCCCAATTATGGTGGATCATTTTGTATAATTCGTTTTATTTTATTTTATTTTTTTTATTTTTTTTTATAGAAGTAATGTCTATTGGTGTTCAATTTACTAACATACAGAATAACACCCAGTGCCCGTCACCCATTCACTCCCACCCCCCGCCCTCCTCCCCTTCTACCACCCCTAGTTCGTTTCCCAGAGTTAGCAGTCTCCCTTTCTGATATTTCCCACACATTTCTTCTCCCTTCCCTTATTTTCCCTTTCACTATTATTTATATTCCCCAAATGAATGAGAACATATAATGTTTGTCCTTCTCCGACTGACTTACTTCACTCAGCATAATACCCTCCAGTTCCATCCACGTTGAAGCAAATGGTGGGTATTTGTCATTTCTAATAGCTGAGTAATATTCCATTGTATACATAAACCACATCTTCTTTATCCATTCATCTTTCGTTGGACACCGAGGCTCCTTCCACAGTTTGGCTATCGTGGCCATTGCTGCTAGAAACATCGGGGTGCAGGTGTCCCGGCGTTTCATTGCATTTGTATCTTTGGGGTAAATCCCCAACAGTGCAATTGCTGGGTCGTAGGGCAGGTCTATTTTTAACTGTTTGAGGAACCTCCACACAGTTTTCCAGAGTGGCATTTTGTATAATTCAAAGTCTAGTTTAAAAGTGGTGTCATTTAACAACGTTTGCCCCTTTTGGGTATTAGAGCCTTGGTTGTAGTGACATAGGAGCCACTGGTTCCAGGTACATACATATTAAGCAATGCAATGTGAGTAGGCCTTCAGCTTTTCCTAGAACCCAATTTTTTTTAAAGATTTACTTATTTCTTTGAGAGAGAGAGAGGAAGAGAGCCTGCAAAAGTGGGGAGGGAGGGGGATGGAGAGGATAGTCAGAATCTCAAGCTTACTCTCTGCTGAACACAAAGCCCAATGCACTGGCTCAATTCCACTGACTTTGAGATCTTGAGCTGAGCCAAAACCAAGGGTCAGATGCTTAACTGACTGAGCCACCTGGCACCCTACCAAAGTTTTTTTTGTGATTAGGGGGTGGTGGTTGAGTTTGTCTCTAAACTTAGAATTAGGTGCACCTCAGTGGCTCAGTTGGTTAAGCGTGGTTAAGCCTCTGCCTTCAGCTGATATCATGATCTCAGGGTCCTGGGTTTGAGCCATGTATGAGCTCCCTGCTCAGCTGGGAGTCTGCTTCTCCCTCTGCAGGTCCCCCTGCTTGTGTTCTCTCTCTCTCTCTCTGTCAAATAAATAAATAATCTTTAAAAAATAAACTGAGAATTATATACATTTTGTTGTACACATCAATAGAAAACAAAGTATGAATTATCTAGTATATTTAGGTAAGAGTTTCTACTTCTTCACTGAAAACTGGTTAAAACCCTTCATTGTAGGCTGTTTTTCTGGTTGTGTTCTTTTCATCTAGGTTGTAGGATCCTCTTTTGTCCCATGGCAGGTTTTGTTTGGGGTTTTTTTCTGCTGCATTTTATCAGGGCTCTGAGTTTCTCTGGTGTATTTTCTCAGCATTCTCTATCAGCATATTCATTTTGGAGGCTTGCCTTCCTTCCCATATGCTGTGCTCATAATGATGTTTGCCTTATGTGTTAACTCCTAATTTTGCTTTTATCTTTCTGTTCAACCAAATAGCTTTGTTTATCTGGGTGTGTAGTCCTGTGTGTATTCTGTCTGCCAGCTACATACTTGCTAGGATCAGTATCCTATATACCCATGAAAGGAATACTTTACACTGTTTGTGTGGGTACACTTGAACTTGGGATTGAGCCTGAAATGACCTTCCCACGGTTCAGTGTCTTAGAACCACTGCGTGTCTCCCCGAGAGTGGCACCTTATCAATATCTGCTATTATAATCAGGGGGTAACAACATAGCAAATCAATTTCATACATATAATGCAACCATTATAGATAGTAGAGGAGTTAGTGGCACTTTTTTAATTGAATATTTAGGAGAGCTTTTGGTGTTTTTGTTTTATAAATATGCAAGAAATCCTAATTCTCAAAGAACATGAGAGGATTTCGTAAACTGGAATAATAATATTTGTGACATATGAAGTTTAGAGAATCTTAATGCCTTCCTCTTACTTCCTATTTACTCTGTAAAGTGGGGGGGGGGGGGGAACAACCCAATTAGCTCAAACAGGAAACATTGAAATGCTATTTGGTTATTTTTTAAACGTCTGAGCTACTTCTTTTTTTTTTTTTTTTTTTTTTCCTGAGCTACTTCTTATCCTCCTGGTTTTACTAAAGCAGTACATAGTCTGATTTTCCAACTAGTTGTTAGTTTTGCAGTCTCTTGATTGAAATAACAATTTTTGGTGAATTATGATTTATAGGAACTGTGGTATATGCCACTGAGTCTAGATTAGTTTTATATCCCTTGAATTGTTTTTTATGAATGCAATTTTTTGTATTTTAAAACATCTATAATTTTCATGTTTCAGCTAGCTATATAGTTAAGGTTATATATTTCTTGATTATGAAACAATTACAGTGCTTTCAGATGCATATGTTTTTCTTTCAAGTTTAGATCTCTATACTATAGTGAGGCTAATTTAGCTCCTTTCAATAAAATACTTTAAGGTCTTTTTATTAAAGCAGGAATTAGAATGATTATCATTATTTATAAAAAAAACCCTGCTTAATATAAAAGGAACTCCAAAGAAATTATAATCACTCTGTAAAATTGAAAGTAGAAAGCACTTAAAAATTCATGAGTATAAAATAAAATATGCTTCAATAAAAATTGTGTGCAGAGCCAATTTGTATTTTAGAACAGAACTTGTAATGTTCTCTTTGTATTTAAGCAATTTTCCGAACAGAAAATTCTAATTAAAAAAATAGCCCCAAAGTAATGATGAATATATTTTCTCTGATTAATCAATAAATGTCTAATGAGGGTCAATAGTGTGTTCAGTACTATACTATGCTTGATTTGCCATTCACCTATGGAAATGAATCCTTTGGACTTGTGGTAGGTGCAATGTAAAATCCAATTCACGTGGCCCAGGGTATGGCACACAGTTAAGGGTTATCATAGTGAATACGAGTAGTATTTCTCAACAGGCTCACTATTTGCATTTTGGGTGGGGGTATCCTTTGTTGTATAGAACTTGAACATTGCACAGTATTAAACCCTGGCCTGGTAGGCCTTCACAATGATCAAGACATCCCAAATGCCCTCCTGGCAAATATTTCTGAGTGTTACAGCCCCTAACTGAGATCTGCTGGTATAGAACAGGGGCTGACAAACTTTTTCTGTGAAGGCCCAGATACTAAATATTTTCAGTTTTGAGGGCTATGCAGTCTCTGTTACAACTATTCAACTCTGCTATTATAGCAGGAAAACAAGCACAGGCAATCAAAAAAAGAGTAGCTGTGTCCAGTAAAACTTTATTTACAAAAGTAGTTCATGGGCAGATTTAGCATGCAGATTATAGTTCGCAATGTAGGGGAAGTCCACGGATTTCTACACAAGTAATACTATTTGAAATTAATCAGTGGTATTTTATCAGTCAAAAATAGTTTGACTGCAAATAATATGAAATCATATCTACTGTTTCTAAAGACAGGATGGTTTCAATCTTGGTTAATTGAAGGTATTACTGTCATAAAAGACCAAAGTACCGGGCAGCCTGGGTGGCTCAGCGGTTTAGCACTGCTTCAGCCCAGGGTGTGATGCTGGAGACCCTGGATCAAGTCCCACATCTGGCTCCCTGCATAGAGCCTGCTTCTCCCTCTGCCTGTTTCTCTGCCTCTCTCTCTCTCTGTGTCTCTCATGAATAAATAAATAAAATCTTAAAAAAAAAAAAAAGACCAAAGTACCTTCCTTCTTTCTACTTGTTATCCTCAGCTGTTTCATTACCTCCTCTTATTGTCACAAATGGATGCAATAATGTCACATGTTATAATAATGTATAGGGGAGAATCACATGTCTGCCTCTTCTCCAGGAAAACTTTTCCCAGAAGTCCCTGGTTGACCTGGAATTACACATAATCTCTATGGAATAATTATAATTCTAATTACTGGGCTGGAGAAAGATCCAGACCTACCACAAACTTGTGAATATGTGATATTTGAATGAATTGAGATTATGTTTAAGAGAAAGAACAGTAGGCTTTGAGGGAGTTAGTGGAGGAAGATGTCTGTGAGCCACAGTATTTTCCATATTAATTATCTTACATTTTATTTTATTTTATTTTATTTTTTTTAATTTTTATTTATTTATGATAGTCACAGAGAGAGAGAGAGAGAGGCAGAGACACAGTCAGAGGGAGAAGCAGGCTCCATGCACCGGGAGCCCGATGTGGGATTCGATCCCGGGTCTCCAGGATCGCGCCCTGGGCCAAAGGCAGGCGCCAAACTGCTGCGCCACCCAGGGATCCCTATCTTACATTTTAAATGTAATTCTGTCTTCAGTGTTACTTGAGACCGTTTGTTTTCCTGTTTCCCATCTAGTCAAAGGAACATTTTGTGCATGTCTGTCTTTGATCAGAGGAGAGGAAAGAGTGTGGACCAAGGTCCATTGATAATGGGTAATTTCTCTCCAGTATTGAAGAGCCAATATAAAGCCATGGTCTCCTGTTGTGAGACCAGTAATACCAGTGTGTGAAAGATGATATTTCTATTTAGTTAACAAAGATTACTTGGTAATCCTTAAAGGACTTCTTACTTAAACAAGCTCCCCAATAATTATATATAGTTAGTATATCATCTGCTTTGTATTATAAGAACTGAAAATAATTTGTTTAAAAGCATTCACATGGAAATGTTATAATTATTTGTTTTAGTGCTAAAGGGAATACAGAAAACTGTCTGGTTCTTTCAGGCCTGTAAAGGTGCTACCCTATAAATTCAGATGAAGCAGGTGATTTGCCAAGAGAATCATTTGTATGCTGGAAAGTAAAGATATAACTAGAAACTGTTTTTTCTCACTTCGTGTGCTGTGTTGCCTGCATTACATCATGGCATTCCTGAAGCAAAGTGCCAATTTAAAGACCTTATGCTTGTCAGTAAGAGTGGCTCCAATTCAAGTTCTGAATTTTTCTTGGAACTCTTCCCGAATTTTGAGCTCTTTAAGCTGTCAGTATAGGGGTTGAACAAATACCCTTAGATGCACTTATGTTTACTTCAGTGACTTGAAGAATGGCATTGTAACATTTCATGGGTAAATTTGTTCAAGAAACCTTGTTTCATATCTCCTTCTCAACACATCAGCTGGGAATTGGTTGCCTTTTGTATGCCAATCATTTACTTAGTGTTTATTCAAAAATTATTAAATTCAAATCTCCGCCTCAGAGATCTCAACATTCTATTGTGAAAAAAAAGAATGAACAATTAAAATACAATGCGATTTACAGCATACAGGAGGGAGAAGCAAACGTGCTCTTAGAGTAAGCGTGGGTCTGAGCAGGTCAAGAAATGAAACCTGAGTTGAGTCTCAGAGGATAACAGAGTAAATCAAGTTAAGAAAACAGGGAAGGAGCTTTTTTTGCAGATGGAGTGACATGAGCAAAGGCTTAGAGGTGACAGAGAATATGGAATGTTTGGAGAATAGCTAGCAGTTCACCAAATCTATAGTTCACAAAGACTAAAGATGGATGCTGAGTAATAAGTCTTTTCTGGAGGACAATAAATATAATTGGAACTTTATCCTTAGGCAATGGGAGTCATCAGAGACTTTTCAACACAGAGTGACGTGATGTAATTTATATTTTGGAAAAAATCACTAAGGTTACAGAATAGAGGAGGGATTAGAGGGGTCGAAGAACTAATATGACAGTCAAGAGTCTGTTTCAATAACTTAAAAAAGAAATGATGAGTGCCTTGATTAAGGCAGTGGCAATAGAGGGAAAAGAAGTGGTGTTTGTGAAACACTGGAGACAATTATTTTAGACTTGAGCTTTTTGATACAGTAGGTAAGAAAAAGGAAATAAATTTTTAAAAAATGACTTCTCCATTTCTGACAGGGCTTGATAAGTAGTGGTTCTACTCACTGAGGTAGGACTATAGGAGTTGGACCAATTTGGGGTTGGGGGGGGAGGATGAATTCACTTTGAAGCACTTGGAAACCTAGTAAATGATTGCATATAGGAAGCTGGAGCTCAAGCAGGAATCCTGAGCTAGAAAAATAGATTTGGGAGTTTTCAGCATCATGTAAGCCACTGACACAAATGAGGCCACTTAGAGACTGTGTATAGAAAAAGAAGAAATGAAGAGCAAGATGCCAAGAGGGTAGAGGAAGACCAGGGGGAGTGGTCCTTGAAGTCAAGGAAGAACAGTAATAATTAATTAACAATTAAATATGCTGAGCGACCCAATAAGGTAAGAACTGAAAAGGGATCACTGGATATTTTAAGGTTATACATTTATTTTTATTTAGATAAGAAATGTCTAATCATTATGTAAGTTGAAATATATATATACACACATATATATATTATGAAAGCATATATATATACACATACATATATATGTGTATTTATATAATGTATAATTTAAGAATTGCCCTAAATCCCATTGCCCAGCATAACTACTGCTAAAATTTTGATGTATAGCTTTCCAGACTTTTTCTATATGCAAATATATTCTCTATATCCAGATATGTCTATATATAACAAAATGAGTTCTTACTATAAAAATATGAAGCACTGCATGAATTTGCTTATCATTCTTGCCCAGAGACCATGATAATCTTTTCCACATCTTTCCAATTTTAGTATATAAGCTGGAGAAGCACATGGTGTCCATTGAATTAAGCAACTAGAAGATCATTTGTAACTTTGCAAGGCTAATTTCAGTGGAATGGTGAGGGCAGTAGCCAGATTGTTGTGGGATGGGGAATGGGTAGGTAGTGAGAAAATGGAAAAAAGCATCATAGACCACCCTTTCCAGAAACCAGGCTGTAAGGGGACAGGAAGTATAGAATGTCAAGAGAGAAAGATGGTAGAGAGGGGTTTTTTTGTTTGTTTGATTTCTGGTTCGAGGAGATTTTGTTCTTGAATTTTGCTTGGTTAAGACTTTTCACTGACTTGAAGGAACCAGAAAAGGGGAAAGAATTGAGGATATAAAGGAGAGATTGTGATTTATGAAGTGAAGCCTTAGGAGGCAGGAAAAGATGAGATGTAGGAAAGAAAAAACAAGCCCCATCTTTAATAAGGCAATTGGGAAGGACGTTAGAGTGGAGAAAGATCTTGAATAGCTTGCAGATGGTTACTTGAAGTGATTCTGGTCATCTTAGAATGAAATGGCTTATCCTTACATGTATTCAGTTATTTTCTGAAGACTTTTAGAACATTCATGAACAAAGAACTGCTATTTTGGATCAGATCCATCATCTAAGAGTGGTGCCAAGAGATGCATGTTAGAAAGGTCTAATTTTCTCTGACAAAATGAAAAGTCAGGAATATTCTCCAAGTGTTTTAGTTACCTTATATAATATATTTGGAATTTATTATCCATGTATTTCTTTTTTTAATAAATTTATTTTTTATTGGTGTTCAATTTGTCAACATACAGAATAACACTCAGTGCTCATCCCTTCAAGTGCCCACCTCAGTGCCCACCACCCAGTCACCCCCACCCCCCGCCCACCTCCCCTTCCACCATCCCTAGTTCGTTTCCCAGAGTTAGGAGTCTTTCATGTTCTGTCTCCCTTTCTGATATTTCCCACTCATTTTTTCTCCTTTCCCCTTTATTCCCTTTCACTATTTTTTATATTCTCCAAATGAATGAGACCATATAATGTTTGTCCTTCTCCGATTGACTTATTTCACTCAACATAATACCCTCCAGTTCCATCCACATCAAAGCAAATGGTGGGTATTTGTCGTTTCTAATGGCTGAGTAATATTCCATTGTATACATAAACCACATCTTCTTTATCCATTCATCTTTCGATGGACACTGAGGCTCCTTCCACAGTTTGGCTGTTGTGGACATTGCTGCTATAAACATCGGGGTGCAGGTGTCCCGGCGTTTCATTGCATCTGTATTTTTGGGGTAAATCCCCAGCCATGCAATTACTGGGTCGTAGGGCAGATCTATTTTTAACTCTTTGAGGAACCTCCACACAGTTTTCTAGAGTGGCTGCACCAGTTCACATTCCCACCTATTATCCATATATTTCTGTGAAACTACACGAAGCCATATATTTTAACTTGTCTGCCCTCTGAGACTTAATTACGTACAAAGTGAAGTATTTAAATTAGGAAAGTTGAATTGCATATTAGGAAAATAAAACACAGATTTGGAACAAATCTTGGTTAAATTCTATTAACCTTGGCAAAATGACTGAACATTTTGTGGTTTTAGTTCCCTTATCTGTAAAATGGGGATGTGATCATATTGACCTAACCAAAATAAGAAGATAGCGTAAAGTGGTGCATGTGAGGTACCTGAATAACAACTGCTCAGAGTAGGTGCTCAGCATGTACTGGTGACCTCACACATTGCTCTCTTGCACACATCTTGGCTCTCCCAGTGATCAAGGGCTCCCATTCAGTCTGGCACTAGGATTTGATGATAGGAACATAAAACTATAAGTAATGATAATAAACTTTGGCCAGTGGCCAGGAATTTTCAATGAAATCTTTGTTGAAGTGAAATTATGAACTAAGTGGGAGGAATTACTACTTTGAAATGTACAGACAACAGAAACTCACATGCATTTCCTAAATGCCATTGGACATTTTATTTTTGTATTTACAAAAGCATATCACCTGAAGTAATTTTTGGCTCATAAGTACATAGTTATGCTTGTGACCAGAAGGAAATCTTTACTGTATGTGTTTTTCACATATGATTTTCTTTATCAATAGGTATGACATGGTGATTTATCAGGGGGCATCTGTGCTGAGTAACATAGGTGCACAGATATCAATCCTTGCTATAAAATAATTCTAAGCAAATATAATGGCTATATGTGTTATGACTTTTCAAGACTGACAGTTCAGTAGAAAGGGGCAAGGATAACAATGCAGAGGAATTACCTCGCATTTACTGTAGTTCCCACCAGATGCTCATCAGTATCCATATACATTAGACCTGGTGAATAAGCCACTTTCAGGAGGTAGGGATAGAAAGCTTCAGTCGTTTCTCTCTGAGTTTCTGCAACTTAACTCCTTATTAATTCAGCACACGTGCAGATTTAACTTTGACTTTCAAAATAAAATATAGTAACTCACTAGAGCTTTAAAAAATACATGTCCATAGGTACTAATTAAGTATTCTTATAATCACTTAACAATTTAAAATGTCTCTTACCTAAATATCTGCATTTATTTTTTTAATATTGTATCTTAATATTATGATTACTTTGTTCTCTTGACTCTGTCCTTGAGTTGCTGGAATGCTTTTTCATAATCTGGCTCATTTTTGTTTTGAGCACTTTTCTAGCAGCAAATTAGAAGGATATTGATTATTTCCCCATTTTTTCTGTTGCACTAACTACTCAATATGAATGGTTTCTGTTTTTACAATCTGATGAGGCCGAGCAATTCTCACCTCACCAATGAGCATTAAGCAAGCTTGAAACACCTTGATGTTTCCCATAGCACTTGTCTGGGCCTTGTATGCTTTGGATGCTTAGTACATATGCACTGAGTGAATGGATGGATGATCAAAGATTGAAGGAAGGAGGAACTAGAGCATGTGGAATTTGACTTCTTTCCTAGAATACTGAAGGCATTCTGAGGGAGGAGAAAACACTTTTTGTTTAGTTTTTCAGGTAAGTGGCATCTAAAGCAATGTGTTCTCAGTTGAAAAACCCTGCATAAGAGCATTAGTATTGTATTTTACCTATAGTTATCTTTTGTGTGTACGATTGTGAAGTTGGCAAAGAATCAAGTCCATGAATCCTCTTAACATTTTTACTAAATACCCAACACTGTGCTAATCATTGTGAAAGGGTCAGAGTTCCCGTTCCTGAGTATATTAGAGAGGACAAAACTTATATAAAGCAAATAGAGAACAACACAAGGTAATTCATGTTCATGCAATGAACCGCCGGGACACCTGCACCCCGATGTTTCTAGCAGCAATGTCCACAACAGCCAAACTGTGGAAGGAGCCTCGGTGTCCATCGAAAGATGAATGGATAAAGAAGATGTGGTTTATGTATACAATGGAATATTACTCAGCCATTAGAAATGAAAAATACCCACCATTTGCTTTAACGTGGATGGAGCTGGAGGGTATTATGCTGAGTGAAGTAAGTCAATCGGAGAAGGACAAACACTATATGTTCTCATTCATTTGGGGAATATAAATAATAGTGAAAGGGAATATAAGGGGAGGGAGAAGAAATGTGTGGGAAATATCAGAAAGGGAGACAGAACATAAAGACTCCTAACTCTGGGAAATGAACTAGGGGTGGTGGAAGGGGAGGAGGGCGGGGGATGGGGGTGAATGGGTGACAGGCACTGAGGGGGGCACTTGACGGGATGAGCACTGGGTGTTATTCTGTATGTTGGCAAATTGAACACCAATAAAAAATAAATTTATTATAAAAAAAATAATTCATGTTCAAACTAAATATTGTATAGTAGTCATTCTAATTAGATGGACTACAATGGAATTCAGAGAAAGGCAAAGTCATTAGAGCCTTAGGGACAAAAGGTAATTTGAGTCAGTGAAGAGAAAGAAGACTTAAAAGATACTTTGGTCCAATCTGCAGAACTTATAGAGTCCTTTGCAAAAAATTCAAGAGGAACTTGGCAGTGAGTGAAATATCAAAGCAGACCTCACTCGTTTAATGAAGGAAGCCCCAAGATTTTTCTAAACAAAAATGACACCCAGTTTTAAAACATAATAACTAAAAACTAGTGATACAGTTAAAATAATCACATGTATTTTTAAATATGTAAATTAAATGAATCCTGACTATGAATTATGTTTTCTAAACAATACCAAAATGTTGCTTGTTTTAAGTTGCTAGTAAGCACTGAGCAAAGAATATCTCTAAAACTATGTCTAAGAGATATTTTTAAATCTATTTCTAAGAAAAGGATTCCACTATTGAAAAGATAAAAATTTGAAAAAAGGAAAAAAGATAATTATCTGAATCTTATTTTATATGTACATATTAATCAAACATTTTTGAAGGACATAGACCTGACACCCTATTATATTCTATAGATGATAGAAAAGAAGTAAGGGGCATCTGGGTGGCACAGTCGGTTAAGTCAAACTTTTGGTTTCGGCTCAAGTCATAACCTCCGAGTCCTGGGATTCGGCTGGGACTGCTCAGGGTGGAGTCCACTTGAGATGAATTCTCCCCCTTCCTTTCCTCCCTGCCCTACTTGTGCTGTCTCTCTCAAAAAATAAATGAATTAATTAAAAAAATGAAAGAAGTAAAAAACTTGATTTGTGCCCTCATGATTTTATAACCAAGTTGGTTATGTAAAAATAATGTCCATTTCTTTCTCTCCTTTTTAAAGATTTTTGTTTATTTATTCATGAGAGACAGAGAGAGGTGGAGACATAGGCAAGGGAAAAGCAAGCTCCCTGGAAAACCATGATCCTGCCCTGAGCCGAATGCAGACGCTCAATCACTGAGCCACCCAGGCATCCCAACTCCGGTCCATTTCTTAATAATGAGCCACTTTAAAAATATAATAATAAGCTCCTCTGTTACTGACTATAAACCCAGTAGCAGTTTAAGGGTTTGAGAAAAGATGATATGGGAAGATGTCAATATTTGAATGTGGGTTGATGAGAAAGAGGGTGTTCCAAGGTGGGGGCTTTGGAAAGTGGCATGATCCATGGGTTATAATGTGGTCCAAACCTGATGGAAACAGATTTTTCATAAAGAAATAAGATCCAATAGACTGGTCAGAAAGTGGAGTGCCAAGCCATGCTGCAAAGAGGACTTAACAATATTTTGGGGAAAAGAATTAAGCAATCATTTTGGTCTTTTAGAAAAGAAATGAATCAGAAGATCGGTTTGGGCTGAATTATATTAGAGAGTGAGGATAAAAAGAGCAGTTTGGTGGCTATTTTCCTGTAATCTGAATATGAAATGTGAGATTCCGGTGAAGATAAGAGTTATGTAACCATTGCATATGGAATTCTAATTAATAGAAGGCTAGAAAGACATAGAATAAATTAACTGCCAGAGAAGCTGTGTTCCTATTAAATAATTTGAAGTCACTTTTAGACTATATAAAGATACTTCCTCAAAATATCTTATCTAAAATATTAATAGTCTTACTTTCAGTGTTTGGAATCTACTTCCCGAATCTGATTTGCAGTGTTGCTGGATGATAACAGATAGGTAGAAAAATATTTCCCTTTGGTCAAGTATATTTTGTTTAGAAAAACTTGGGTCCTTGTTGGGACTTTGGAAATCTAACAGAGCATACAGAGTAAGCACTGTCTACCTGCATATCACATATTTTTACACCCAAATGGGAAACAAGCCATAATTTAGAAGTAGATTGAGTTTCTTTATGCTACAAAATGAATTTAAATGATGAGACTATGAATGCAGTGAAAACAAGGAAATGAATTTGACAGATACTAGTTTTCATTTTGAATTTCAAAGTACTGACTTTCTATTAGCATACTCCAGGAGTAGTGAATTTCTATTAAGTTGGCACTTAGTTTTAAATTTTATGAGCATGCTATTGTATGTATAAAAACCCATTTCAGTAAGATATGGACATGGTTATTTCTTTTTTAATCAGTGTGCTCTAGGCTACATATTATTAGTCTAAACTTGTCATCCTGAAAGTCTTGAGGCTGTGGAGCTTTCTTCATATATTCCTTTTTGGTGAAGTTTTTTTTTTTTTTTTTTTTATTTGAGTAGAAGAAATAACAGGCTCTGAAGAGAATATAATAGTATTTTCAAAAAATATTAAGGTATCTTTTAGTAGGCATTTATGCTTAGACATGAAGTGTTATTACATCCTTTTGAAATCATTAGAATGATATTTTTGTTCAGTAGCATTTTGTTTGTTAAATGTTTTGTTAAGAAGTATGGACTTACCATAAATAAAGGTCTTGAAGATATTGAAATACTGAAGCATAATGTTAAACTTCGCTCTAACAGTAGCAGAGCTAACTGCCCCACCCCCAAGATAACTGCAAATAGCAAGATCAGTTGGAAATTATACATCTCTTCAATTTTGAATAAAAATGATGATAGATCCTATAATTGCAACTGTGACTTGCATCTTGGGTCATCTCTCAGTTCATGGAGCCAGGACTTCGAATGGCTATTATGTAAAGGACTGTGGTGGTCAATATGCTGTCTCTTTGTAGTCAAAGTGAGAGGAAATGAGCTCAAACTGAGCAAAGTTAATGGAGGAAAAAATAAAAAGCAAGACTTTACCATAGTTAAGCCACTAGGCCAGGCCGTTTCTACAAGGATACCACAGGAGGAGTGCCCAATACCACTCTCACCCACCTTCATTTGAGCCTGGTTCTATTGCAGCAGAGTATATTTTGCTGGGAATTATTGTGACTTCTACTTTGTAGAGATATTTTGAAGGGTTATCACATATCCTTCCCTGTCTTTGTCTCTTACCTTCTACTCCTGCCTGTCATATTTACATACACACATATTCTCCTCTTACAGAAAGGAAGCTCCTCTTACAATAGGGTACCTAGGTATGAGAGGTATCTTCATTAACAAGAGAAAATTAGAACTACTATTGTGTTTCGGATAAAATAATTGGGAGGCATTTTTAGAGTCCTCAAATAATTCAAGTTATTTAGGAAAATAACCATTTCTTTGGAAACATTTATTCTCTATTAAGCATGTATTGGTTGACCTTCATTTCTGCTTCTGGTGAACTGAGGAAGGTGACCCTCTCCTACTGTTACTTTACATTCTTCACAGTGATCACTACAATGGCAGTGATTCTAGTAAGAGAAGGTGGCTCCCAGGAGAACCCTTGGAACTTTTCAAGAGATTGGGGGTTGGTTCATGTGTGGTTTGAAAAAACCATGTATGATTTAAACATGATGCTCTACTTTCCTGTTGAGAATCATTTCAAGGCCTTGAATCCCCTAAAAGTGTAAATATCTTTTAGAAAGGTATAATAACCACAACAATTAGAGTGGTAATTGTAATAATAACAGAGGTGATATTATTACAGGTCCTAGAGTCGACACGGATATGTCCCATGTGTTCCTGATCACTATGCCCCTGCTGACATGCATGGTTCTGGTCTGTTTACAACAGTGGTTCTCAGAGTGTGATTTCTGGATCAGTAGCATCAGTCTCATCTGGAAATTTGTTACAACTTGTTAAAAAAATGCCCCCCAAGAATGCAAATTCTCAATCGCACTACACACCTAATGAATCTCAAACTGTTTGGTCCTGGCAGTTTGTGTATGAACATACCCTCGAGGTGATTGTGAGCACACACAAATCTGAGAACCACCTATTGCTGCCGTAAAAACTTAGCACAAACACAGCTGCTGAAAACAATACAAATTTATTGTCTCATAGTCTCCGAAGGCCAGAAGCCCAAGCGAACTTGACTGGGTTCTGTGCTTAGCATCTCATAAGACTGAAACCAAGATGTTGAAGGGCTGTGTTCCTTGCTGGAGGTCCTTGAGAAGAATCAACTTCAAATTTTACTGAGAGTTTTGGCCAAATCTAATATCTGGTGGCTGTAGTACTGAGACCACATTTCTTTGCTGCCTTTCAGCCACAGGCCACTCTTAGCTCCTAGCTCTCAAAATCTACCTGTATTCCTCTTTCTGCTTTCCTATGGCCGCCTCTAGCAACAGTGGGTTGAGTTCTTCTGCAATCCTCTTCCACTCTGCCTGACATCCTTTTGCCCTTCCCCATCCTCTTCTGCACCACCTGCTTCACCTATATTCTTGTTTGCTACATCTCTGTGACTTCTGTTATATCTCTTTTCTTTTAGCACTCAGCTTTACATCGGGTCCAATTAAATAATACAGGATCATCTCCTTATTTTAAAATCTAGTGACTAGAGACCTTAATTATATCAGCAAAGTCCCCTTTACCATGTAATGTAACCTATTTACAAGTTGAACACAAGGGGACCAAGGTCAAGGAGGTCAAAGGTTTACTGGATGTGACTCATCACAGGATCTTCTTCTTGGCTTTCCAGGGTGTTATGTTGCTCACTAGCTGGGCCAGCCTCATTGCGTACATCCTATTCTTGCCTCAAGGGACCAAAGGTATCTGGGGGAAACAGAACTTCAGGACCTGCTTTGTCTCACCAGAAAGTGCAGCCACACATGTATCAGGACACCTGCCTTATGTGTCTCCCTTTTTTATATATTTCTTTTCATCCCTCCTCTTCCCCTCCTACCCTTGTTCTCTAGAGAGGCTGGCTCCTGGTTTTTCCATTTCTGTCCATATCTCCATCTTCCTCCCTAGTTCAGAAGGCCTATAGTGGTGCTGGCATTAAACTTATCCTAGGAATTCTTCTTTAGAAACAATAAGACATAGTGGTTGTAAGCACAGATGCTAAAGCAAGGCAGGTTAGGTACAAATTTTGTGACCTTGGGCAAGTTTCTTAACCATCTCATACCTCAGTTTCCCTATGTATAAATGGGTGATAATGAAAATGTGAGGTCATTAGACAGTATTGTTATTGCTCATGAAAGTAAAGTATGATTCAGTATTTCTAGGCTTGATTCTTGAAATGTTGAAGAAATTTAGAAATTTTCTCCTTTTCATATCTTTTACTTTCTTTTTTTAAAAATATGTTTTACATTACTAACAAAACTTTGTTTTTAACCATCTTGCCCTATAGGATCTCCATGGGTCCCTACCCCAATGGACATGTTGAATTGGACATTCACACATACAACATACAAAGAAGTAAAACTAACACTTTTTGCATATGTGATTATTTCATTGATTTTTCAGAACAAATTCATGAATTATGTGAGAGTGTTACCATACTTATTTTATAGCAAGGAAACTGAAACTTAGGTTAAGTAATTGACTCAGTTTCATATGTGTGGAATAGGTGAATAAACTCCACTAATCATTATTAACTTCTGAATTTTCCTGTCAACCAAAGCTAGCCTGTCATCTAATAAAGCTTTACAGAGTCTGTTGGCAGTAGTGCTTACTGTTGGTGAAGAGAGATTTGTAAAGAGAATCTGAGGCTGGAGCCCTATAGAGGGAAGGCAGGTTTGGGTGGCCTGCTGAGCAACTGGAAAGCATCCCGGACCATTGCTTTGCAAAAGAACAGTAAAAGGAATGGTGAAAACTTGGAAGGGTGAGGCAAAGAGTTAAAAAGATATTTCCCAGGAACACCTGGAAAGAGTGTTCTGCAGTGAATTATATACTCCATTAACATATATATCATATGAAGGCATTCTCTGGAATAGGCTACCTTGAGGAATTTTCTTTCTATCAGGGCACAGTCCAAAGAAACAAGGCATTTGACCCTTGGCTGTTAAGTGACCTGATTTTACTCTAATTTTTCTTTTTGTTAGGTTTTGATTTTTGTGTTGTGAGTGACAAATGGTTGCTAGCATCTTGGCCCAAGCTGCTTCTTTACCCCTGTGGAGAGAGTCTGATATTACCTAAGATACTACCCTACAGACCATGTTAACACCTTTCATGGATAGGCAATTTGATATTTTCATACTTTTCAAGAAGAAAATCTTCTCAGAGATTAAATAAATTGCTAAGAGCTTGTTCTTGGGCTTATAAAATCATAATATATAGAAGAAGACAACTATGCTATCTTTCATTACAGTGTCTGTTTTTTATTCTTTGACCGTGTCCAGTCACTTTTCTAAGTCTCCTTACCAAAAGCAAGTAAAATGAATGTTTTTTTTTTCCTTTCAGTTTAAAGCATTGAAAAATGTGTTTGCTTCACAGAGAATCACTTGTGGGCAAAACAGACTACATTAATTGTACAGATATGTAGTATGGATTTGAGGCAGTGTGTCATTACATCCTTGGAAAGATGAAAATCAGGTGTGTGTGATTTGTTTTCTTGCCTTCTCTTTTGAGTCAATTTGGTTGTTCCACTCAGAGGAGTGTCAATCTCAAATTTTTTTTAATTAATGAGTGCTTTCCCTATTCCTCCTAGAGATTAAAAAATTGCCCAAAGAATATACTTAAAATTTGGAGAATAATAACTAGTATTTCCAGAAATGTTTTCTATCTACTAAGTGATTTAATCCTCACAACTCTATAAAACACTTATGCTGGTTTTTCATTTGAGGAAACTGAGGCTCAGTAAGTATAGGTAATTTGGACAACCTCACAGTGTTGATTAATTATAGGACTTCAATTCAAACAAAAGTGTATTTCCTACCATTCTGTTAGCTGTTGTTGAATAACAGTTAATGGCAAAATCTCAGTGATATACACTAGCAAGTGTTTAATTCTTGATCCTGTTTCTGAGGTTTGATTGGGAGCTGGCTGACCAGCATTGGCTCAGCTGGTTTTGGCTCCAGCTGCACCTTGGATTCAGGTTTGCTCCATATGTCTTTCTTCCTTTTTGGACTAGTGGGCTATATCTGACGCTCATCATGTACAGGAGGCAGTAGCAAAAGAGGAAAATCTAACCACACAAGCATATTTCAAAAATCTATTCAGATTGTATTTCATAACATTCCACTGCCTAAAGCCCAGTGTCCATGAAATGGGGGAAATAGTCTCTTTCATGGAGGTGAGGGATAGAAGGAGGAGTGACTATTTACTGAACAATCATTTGATCTACCTTCAAAGCCTATGTCTCCTTTGGCCTTCTGAATGTATACATATTGAAAGCATAGGTGGGATGACACTCTCAGTTGGGCAATAGCCATCTTCTGTATGTTTGTCATGGGGGTCACACATGTCATTTCTACTGACTGCAGTTGCTCCATCCTGTGCTCTAGAGGATATTTGACTATGTTTCTCTTCTTTGACACCCTCTGTCATTACTAGCACTGAAAGGGAAGATCATCAATAGTTGAATCTAGAAGACTAGATTATGACATTAACCTAAAATAGAACCATTTTTTTCTGGTTTATGCAATTTCAATCATCTAAGGAATTTGATGGAGGAAATGTTTCTAATACAAGTTCTAGTACATTTGGTAGAAAGTAATCAAGTGTATGCCCCAAATAGCAGGACAGAAACTCTTCTTCTAGCAGCAACCGATTGCTAGAAGGATTACACTAGCCCAGGGGGTGCAGCCAAAGGAGCTTTTCACCTTCCTTTACCTCAGGCTTAATTGCTAGCTGGAAGCTAGTATGCTCCTCAGAGGCAGTGCGATGGGAGTCTTACATGTCAACATCCTGGGTTATGAGGTAGAAATTTTGCAGTACTCATTCCTCATGCATGGTCCTTCATAGTTTGGATATTAAACCAAATTTTGAAACTATTATAGAGTAGAGGCAGAATTCCTAGCTTCGGTCCAAACCATATCAAAAGCTTAATGGCTGGAAAAAGGCCACTGAAAGTTTCTATGATTAGGTTTTCCTCTTTAAGAAATTAGTACCATATAACTCTTCCCTGCCTTTTGCTTTTGAATCTTACCTGTGTCACAAGAATTGACTGAAAAGATTAATCCCTAAAGGAATAAATTAAGTCAAGTGTTTTGCCCAGCAACTCTTATCCTTTCATGTTTAGATTTATAAGGGCTCTGCAACCTTCAGGACTCTTTTTTTAAAGATTTATTTTTTATTTATTTATGGTAGACATATATATATAGAGAGAGAGGCAGAGACACAGGCAGAGGGATAAGCAGGCTCCATGCCGGGAGCCTGACGCGGGACCCATCCCGGGACTCCAGGATCGTGCCCTGGGCCAAAGGCAGGCGCGAAACCACTGAGCCACCCAGGGATCCCCAACCTTCAGGACTCTTAAGTCTGCTTCTTGGCTTACAGATGGCTTGAAGTCTTTGTTCATTGTTTCCCATTTCTGCCTGGTGCATGCTGGTATCTCTGATGTGACTATCTTAGCATTTTTGTTTCTCAACTCAGCATATTTCGAGTGTCATCTCTTTATGGTTTTGCACTGGAATATCCATAAGAGATTTTATATGCTTTCCTTGGTCCCCCAGCTTATATGCATGAACAATTCATGTAACAATGGCAATTCACTACACAGTCTCACCTAGTACCTTTCACTATTGTGTTAAAATGACCTCAGTAGGAATGTCTGGGTGGTTAAGCAGTTAAGCATCTCTTTGGCTCAGGGTATGATCCCGGGGTCTGGGGATTGAGTCCCACATCAGGCTCCCTGTGAGGAGCCCACTTCCCCCTCTGCTTGCATCTCTGCCTCTCTCTCTGTGTCTCTCATGAATAAATTTAAAAATCTTGAAAAAAGATTGTTAAGATTAAATTACCTCACTACTGGTTATCCAGCTTCTCTACAGGACTTCCTATACATCATCATTTATTTTGCTACTCATTATTCCACCAGAGCTTTAAAAAGGCTTCCAGTGAACTTCCTCAGAAATTTACAATAACTGTGTCATAGGTTCTGGACCAAGATCACTTAGGTAGATCTGGCCTCAGTCGAGACAGTGATATCGTGTGCATTCAGAAAGCATCTGGCATTTTCATCCTTTCACAGCACAAGAAGGTGTGCTGCCCCGCAGCAGAATTCCGTGCATGTCAGAGCTATCATTTGGCAGTTGGTAGTGTGAATGGGAAATGTGTAAAGTGTTTTTAGGTTTTTGGAGGACAGGCAGCTTATCTGTGCCAACTATTGTTGTGAAGGAACACAAATCTAAATCTGTCTATATGGTTGGATCGCTGCACTTGGTTTATTTAAAACATGGCATTTGGAGAGAGGTAAAATACCAGCACAGTGTGTCTTCGCCTTTTTTTTTTTCTTCCAAAGCAAATTTGTTTGGTCTATTTGCTGTCGCAGTGCAATAAAGAGGCATGTGCCTATTGTGACAGACCTTCTTTGTACTGTTAATTTTAATAGAAATAATCATCTACATTGATTTATAAGGATGGAATAAAGTGGGGACATTGATTCAAAAGAAGAGAACAGCTGTGAACAGTTTGATTTATAATGGTATTAAAGCAAATGATTAAGGTTTAGTTTGTACATTCTAAGGTTGCTTGTCCAGTGGTTAGTTGTCGAAATATATTCAGCAAAGAGAAGTCAATTTCTCACTGTGAAACACACCCCAGATAGAATGTATAATTTATTCTGTTGAGGCCAAGGCCATATTTCGTGCTTGATATGTGGGAAGCTGCTACCCACACATCAGTGGTTCTTAGGTAGGAGAGGATTGCTTTAGAATGAAATAAATAACCTTATCAGACACTAATTTTATGGGACAAGAATGTAAATGCAGTGAGTAATCCGAGAGAATGTAAATAGCAGCAAGCTAATTTTCAGAACCATTGCCACTCAGTTTGCAAAATGGCCTTCTTATTTAAAAGAATGAACCCACTGCCACAGGAAGCATAATATCTATAATGGTCAGTTATGATGTGAAGAAAATAAAGTAGCCTTTTTTTTTTTTTTATGATGCAAATCCTTCATATGGTGATCATGGTGGATCTACTGTGCTTCCTGAAAATCTTTGTGGATCTCACAGACTGACTTTGGTGTTCTTTCTCAGTTTCTCCATAGCCCTCTGCATTCCTTGATCACAACTTGGGTCATACTAAGGCATAATGATTGCCTACTTGGCTCTCTCTATCTTGAAACTGTAAACTACTTGGGGTCAAGGACCAACTCTTTCCCAATACTTAGCAGATGGATATATGTATTAAATACTGAGTGAGTAAAAGAATTCCATGCTAGTTAAGTCCCAAGAGTTTCTCTAACATATATATATACAGGTGCCCTAAGGAGCTCCCAGTTCTTATCTGATTCCAACATCACTGCCTCACAAGAGTTCTGGGTCTGATTTTCCCATCTTTAATTTGATGACTTTCAACAAGATACATAATCTTCAAGTATGTTCTAAGTTTGGGTGATTTATTCATTTTGAACCCCCAAGGTAACCGATTATTTCAGTCATCCTTATTTCTTACCAGTAATGTGTGTTTCTGTAGGGAGCATGACTTCGGCAACTTCACCTATCATTTTAAAATGGGACCCCAAAAGCTTGGAAATCCGGACACTAACAGTGGAGAGACTTTTGGAGCCACTTGTTACACAGGTAAGGGATGATTTGAAACATTCTGTTACTTGTATATGTTTTTACTGTGATTATATGACTCTTCATAAAACTTAGAAATCTCAAATAGAGTGAATAATACACTATGCCATGGTACTAATTACTGAAGCTATGCTACTGCCTACACTATGGATAGTTTTATTGCCCAATAACATTTGAAGTTCTTTTTTAAAAAAAAATATCATATGATTTTTGAAATTAGGTTGATGAGATAATTAAAGAGGGGACCTTGGTGAAGGGGGCTCTCATTGGTAGTAATGAATTCAAAGTCTAAATGAACCATTCCTAGCTCATTTTCAGATGCTAATGCACAGTTGGGAAGAACTGTATTGACTATTTAAGAGCAAAGTATATTACTTTGGAGAATGGAGAATTTATCATGTTGGAAAAATGATCCATTTTTTTTTGGTGTCACGGTTGCCACATCTCCACAGATGACGGCCAATAGAAAAAAGTTCTCAGAATTTAAGTTTTAAAAGTTAATTTTTAATATCTTATGAAGCGTATTCTTTGCTATATTAAACTCAGAAATCCATGGAATGTGAAAATTCAAGATTTTCGTGGTATATTTTTAGGGAAATATTATGCCAAATTAATGAGATGTTTCTTTTTTTTTTAATTTATTTTTTATTGTTCAATTTACTAACATAATGAGATGTTTCTTATACTGGTTTTCCATAGCAACTATAACAAATTACCACACACTTAGTATCTTAAAGCATCACAAAGTTATTATCTTATGGTTCCAGATCTCAGAAATCCTAAAGTCAAGATGTTGGTGGAGGTACATTCCATGTGGGGGCTCTGGCAGAAAGTCCATGTCTTGTCTTTTGCATCTTCTGAAGTCCACTTGCCTTTTTTGACTCCTTCCTCCATATTCAAAACCAGCAATGTAGCATCTTAAAATCTCTCTCTGACTCTGACCTCTGCTTCTGTCGTCACATCTCCTCATACCTCCCTTTTATAAGGACCTTATGATTATATTGGGCTCACTGAAATACCCAAGAATAATCTCATCTCAAGATGCTTAACAAAATCACAGCCTTTAAGATAACATATTCACAGTTCCCAGGGATTAGAACATGAACATCTTTGGGGGTCATTATTCAGCTTAGCATAGTCTGCCTTCCACCCCTCCCTCACCATATTCACATCCTTCCCACATGAAAAGTACATTCACCACATTCCTAGATTCCCCAACATCTCAACCTATTATAGAATCTCTTCAAATCCAAAATATCATCAAAATTTCATCAGCTTAAATATTCCAAAACTTATCAACCTAAGTAGGTGTGGGTAAGGTTCTGGCTATAATCCATTCTTGAACAAAATTCCTTTCCATCTGTTACCTGTGAAAGTAGAAAACAAAATATATCCTCCCAAAATGCATTGGTGTCACAGGCATAGGAAAATAGGCACAGATATTCCCATTGAAGAAGGAAAAAATGTAAGGGAAAAAAAAGATTATCAACCTCAAGCAATTTAGAAATCCAGCTGGGTAAATTCCCTTGGATTGGAAAGCTTGGGAACAACTGACGGTATTCCTACTAATATAACATTCTTCTTAAAAAAAAAGATTGTATTTACTTATTTATTTGAGAGAGAGACAATGAGAGAGACAGAGGTAGTGAGAGAGAGAGCTCAAGTGGGAAGGAAAGAGAGAAGCAGGGCTCCATCCCAGGACGCTGGGATCATGACCTGAGCCAAAGGCAGTTGCTTAACTGACTGAGCCACCCAGGTGCCTCTGATGTAACATTCTTAAGAATATTTGTTATTCTATCCTATATGTCTTTGGGATTCACTCTATTAGAAAAGAGGGTACTCACAGAACTTTCCCAGATAATCCCATCTCCATTTTTGGCCTCTGCTGAAATGGTCAAAGCTATCTATGAATCACATGACTAATCTCTTCAAAGAAGTACTCTGTATGACTGAATACAAGCCAAAAGTTATCCAGACAAACAATTGACTTTCTTTCGAGACCATGCTTTCCCCAGAGTGCGTTTTCTAATTTTAGTGCCTTTTGCAATTTATATAGGCTGAGAGTTTTCCAAATCATCAAATCCTGGTTTCTTTTAGCTTAACAGTTCTTCTCTCAACTTATTTCTTTCTCCTCACATTTTACTATACGCAGGAAGAAGAAATCAGGGCTTACCTTCAACACTGTGCTTGGAAAACTCCTCAACTAAATATCAAAGTTTATCATGTACAGTTCTGATTTCCATATAATTGTAAGACACAAAATTCATCTAAGCTTTCTGTCAGTCTTTCTTCCATTTCCCAGGAACATATTCTTCCTTTTTTTCCCCAAGCCCTCACTAGCATCTCCTTTAATACTTGTGTTTCTACAGTCTTTTTATAATGATTTAGATCCTCTCAGGTACCAGAGGCTTTCTCTACCATGCTCCTCACTTCTTCTGAGTCCTTGCCAGTAAGGCCTTTATATCCCTGTTTTTACTAACAGCCTGTTCAAGGCAATCTTGTCTTTTTCTACTAAAATTCTTTAAGTTTTTCTAATATCTGTCTATTACCAATTCCAAAGCCACTTACACATTTTTAGGTTTTTGTTATAGCAGCATCCTACTCCCCAGGGACTAACATCTGTATGTTTCCAATTGCCATTATAACAAAATACCACAACCTTATAGCTTAAAACGACACAAATTTATTATTCTATAGTTTCAGAGGTCAGAACTCCTAAAGTAAAGGTGTTGGTAGGGCTGTGAACCTTAAGGAGGGCATTCCTGTCATTTTTCAGAATCTGATGTACACCTTCATTTCTTGGTTGTGGTACTCTCATCTTTCTTAAAAGCCACCAGCATACCACCTTCAAATCCCTCTCTGACTTTAACTTTTACCATCACACCTTCTCCTCTGACTTTAACTCTCCTGCCTCTTTTTTTTTTTTTTTTTTAAGATTTTATTTATTTATTCATGAGAGACACAGAGAGAGAGAGAGGCAGAGACACAGGCAGAGGGAGAAGCAGGCTCCATGCAGGGAGCCCAATGTGGGACTCCATCCCCGGTCTCCAGGATCACACCCAGGACTGAAAAGTGGCGCTAAAGCGCTGAGCCACCCGGGCTGCCCTCCTGCCTCTCTCTTATGAGGACTCTTTATGATGACATTGGAGCCACCCAGATATTATAAAATAATCTCTCCATCTTGAGATCTTTAAACTAATCACACCTGCGAAGTCCCTTTGTTATTTAAGACAACACATTCACATGTTTTTGGACTTAGGAAATGAATATATTTGTATGTAATTGTTGAAAAATTTCATTAGATTTATGCACATTTTTTCAGTTGGTTGTGATTCTTTCAGTTGGTTGTGATTCTTGTTAGCTCTATGGAAATTTCCTCAAGAAATAGTTAATACTGTTAGGCTCTTAGATATGGGAGTATGTTGGCTACTCAGATTATAGTCTGTAGACTAACACCTATGCATGCATTGTTATTGGTCTGCAATAAGCACAGAAATTGAGAGTAAGGGCTTTTAAATTTTTATGAACATTTTACAGAATAATTTTATGTCTCTTGAATCTAATAATTTTAGGCTTGTGTTTTTTATCTTTTTAAATTTTTGAATCACTCATTTTGTTGCATTATTTTATAATGTTTTGGTTTATGAGGTATTGGAATAACAAAAGTATGCCTTTTCATTATAGATAGCTTGAGAAAGACTGGCTTAGGAGATATTTTGGAGTCAGGACAATCTGGTCTGAAATATAGTTCCTTCAGCCTAGTTAAAAGCAGACTGCATTTTCCTAGCCTCACAATTTTACCTTCATGTTATGTATCAGTATATTTAATCATTATCATACAAATTAAATGAAACACAATAATTAAAACATAATGACTGGTATAAAGTAAATGCTGATTAAATGTAGTTTCCATTTTTCTGGTTTTTAATGGCTATATATTCAGGCTTGTATTAGCCATAATCCACTACTGTAGAAGTCAAGGAGAAGGATATAAATGATCTGGCATGGGAAAACAAAATATTACACATTCACAGATTTTATTTCTTAAAATATTCACATATTTATGTTTTGCTCTTAAATCTCTGATCCAAAAAATTGCATATCTAAGATTACAATTAAAAAATATTCTTTTCCATAGCTTTCAGTCTAGTTACCTAAATTCTGTCAGATAAAGGCAATGCATTAAAAACTAAAAGGACTGTTAAATGTCCAATTCATATTTGTTCATTTAATACAGTAGAATGCTTAAAACTCTTCTTGAATTTCACACAGTGACTTAGCACTGTAATGAGTCTTAACATTCCTTTAATATCTTCTGGTATCTAAAAGGCTTATCTTTCTTTTCAGTTTTCCTACCCTGACTCAGAGAGAGATTTTTTTTTTTTAAATGTGACTTTTCAGACAAGCTTCTCTATTATCTCTCTTGATATTATGGCTCTGCTATCAAGACTAAGCATTCCCTCCCCTAGAATAAAGCCTTAATGAGAGGACTGATGTGATTGTTGACCTTTGAAGGGTATATGAATAAAAAAGGAGAGATAAGAAAATACTGGATATAAACTCCATGCTCAACATTAAAAAAAAAATAAAGGTGGAACTGAGAAAGAAAACTAAATCAAATCCCTATTTGTCTCACACACACACACACACACACACACACCCTTTATGAATTAAAGTTCACAGTGGTAGTCAGTGGTGCAATATGCCCATTACCATGCTGGTTTTTCTGTAAATTCATTCTAGATCATAAGAAAAATGACATTAGGAATTTACTGTTGATAAGTATTAAAATATCCAACCAAACTATCTCATTTCAATCGTAGTGTATATGAGGTTGCATATGTATCTTATGATGTTGAAGTGGCAAGATCCTTTTTGGAGAATTTTTACATTATGAAAATTATGAAATTTCAAAAGAGAAAGGATTTATTTTAGAAATTAGTTCTTAAAAAAAGAAATTAGTTTTTTAACTAGATGCCCAAGTTTTTTTTATAAATTCAAAATAATAAAGATTTTTAATAGGCCACATTCTGTGATATTTTTATTAGAAAGCTAAAAAAAAGAATTACTCTTAGAACCAAAGGGAAATGCAAAGGATATATGAAAAAGATGTTGTCTTCCTAACAAAATAAACATACCCAATAAAAGCTGTGCTCAGTACAAAATTTTAGCTTTAAATGCCTTTTTTCTTAAAAAGAATAATAAAAATAAACTAAGTGTTCATCTTAAGAAATTAGAAAAAGAACATCAAAAGAAACAAACAGAATTTAATTAACAATGAAAAATGGAATCACTAAAATATAATACAAAAGTTAAAGTGGATAAATAAATTCAAATTTTGATTCCTCTTTGAAATGATCAATAAAAATCCCTCAAGACGCAAACTATGGAAAATGTATAAAGAAAAAATATATAGGATTACGAATGAGAAAGCATAGATCATTCCAGGAACAGAAAGGTTAAAAGAAACATAGTAGAGACTATTACATGCAGCTCTACTCTGATGAAACATGCAAACCTAGAGGAAGGAAATAAGTTCCTAGAAAAATCTAAATTACCAAAGTATATCCAGAAGGAACTGGAAAACTGGGAAAAAACATATAAATATCGGAAAGCTGTTTAAAGATCTGTTATCAAATAGCACCAGAATAGATGGATGCATAGCTAAATATTATTAGATATTTATTTGTTTGTTTATTTATTTTAAAGATTTTATTTATGTATTCATGAGAAACACAGAGAGAGAGGCAGAGACATAGGCAGAGAGAGAAGCAGGCTCCATGCAGGGAGCTCGGTGTGGGACTCAATCCCGGGATTCCAGGATCATGCCCTGAGCCAAAGGCAGACAACTGTTGAGCCACCCAGAGTCCCTATTATTAGATATTTAAAGAACTGATAATCAAAATATTATTTACACTACCATTTCAACTCTAGAAAAAGGTAAATATTTCCTCAATTATTTTTTGAAGAATCATAATGATATTATTAAAACTTAAAAAAATATTTTAAAATAATTGTCTCACAAGGAGACAATGATGGTTCTATATATTATTTCTGAGTTTAAATGCAAAAAAAGCCACAAAAAAAACAAAACAACCAAAACAAAACAAAAATTGTAAAATATAGTAAGTACCATATATATGTATATAACAAAATAGGAATTTTAAAAGAAATATGATAGCTATTATGAGGAAATAAATAAAAATATTTCAGTAGCTCAACTGATTATACCATTAGATTCTAAAAAGGCATTTGATAGAATTTTGCACTTATTTCTGCTAAGAACTCTAAATAGGAATGGGATCAAACTTTTAAAATAAAGGAATATACCATGGAAATGTAGGAATACGACAGGGAAAACACTCTTTATGATCTTGTAATTAAAATTAATATGAGAATGGGGTTAGGTGACTATATAGAAGATAAATAAATAAATAAATAAATAAATAAATAAATAAATAAATAAAGTTTCCATTTGTTCCAAACAGCTAGAAATCAAAACAGGAAATATTTTTTTAACTGAAAAAAGTATATATAAGGACAACTATTTTTCCTATGTAAAATGCCTATTAATTTTATAATTATTTAATGTGAAATTTGTAATTATTTTTATACCATTGAAGTAGAGGTTATGTATACACAAACTTTGTAGTCAAAGAGGCTTGAGTATTAAGTACAGTGTTCACTGTGATACTTGAATATGTTATTTAATGTGTTACCAAAGGTAAGTTGTAGATAATAATAATTTGTACACCATAAGATTATCGAAGGGATATGTGAATTGGTGCATTAAAGTGATTGATGAAGTGTCTGATATTATTCTGATACAGGTTTGTTTGAATACTGTGCTCTTCACTTCCTGGTAGTAGTGGCTTTCTAGTCATTAGAAAATGGGTACCGTGTATAAATTAGGGATTTATTAGATATTTTCTTTAGAAAAATATTTTAATGCAGGTTTAGAAAAGAATAAATTGTGTATTACATTTAATCAAGTATTACTAAAGCAGAAATCTCTGAAGTTATTGGGAATTCAACTTCAGCAAGCTAATAAAACTCATTCTGTCACAGTAAGATAGAATGGAATTTGCTGGAATTTAGTTCCTTATTTCCTTATAGAAAATGAATCTGCGACTTAAATAACAATAAGCATCTGAAAAAAAGAATATCATTGGTGTTTAATTAACTCTCCTAAATAGGTATGATGGAGAAAGAACCTCCGAAGAAGGGGACCTTCTTACAATCATTTCCAGTATTGTTTTGAGTATTGTCTATGAACTTCTATTAGATTAGGCACTAGTGACTTCTCTATAGGTAGGTCCCTTAAAATTGTGCTCAAAAATTAATTATTTGAAGAGCTAAATAATTAGAACTTCATAACTTAAAAATATTGTTAAAATTTAAACTTTAATTTTATACTTTAATAAATACTTGATTTTCTCCTTCTTATGATATTAAGTCCTCATTAAAAGAGTCATCTTTGTGTGACTCACAACTGTAGTTAATTTCCTTGGTGCATTTAAAATTATGAAATCATGAGATTTAAATTTAAAATCAGGGGATTTAAAGTTGAAAATTATTCCAGAAATAAACTGATACTCAGAAACGGAGTAATTTCTGAGACTTAAGCCAGTGTATGCCTCTTTGTGCTATTCCATATATTCTTACATAGGTTATAAGATACAGTAGTTTCTATATGAATTTACCAAAAGAATGAAAGTATAAAATAATGTCTCATCGCACCCATCTGTCTGGTGAATATCATTATTGAGAACTACCTTAATTCGTGATTTATTCATGAGATTCAAAGATTAACTAGTTGGGTGGTTTCCACGGTGACTCTTTAATGTTACAATAAATTGCTTGTGTAGCTTTGTAAAAGGGTTGAAATTGTTTAGAAAGTAGAAGATGTACTAAAAACAAATGATGTGAACTCCATTAAGCTGGTTTATTTCTTTGATCATTGTTATATATAGCTCAATTAGTCTGTTTTGAAGTATTTTTATCTTTATTGTTTAATATTTTCATACCAATCCCATTTTAATTTTGGGATGCTATTTTCCTTGTCTGAAAAAAATATTTTAGTCTTTAATAGAAGTTTCTGTAGGTGAATGAACTACATAAAATACTAGAACTTTAATTTAAAAATCTATTTATTTGATATTAAAAATAGGATTTGAAAAGAAATATGAGGTTATGATTTAGAAATTTACTTTTCACATATATAAATATTTAATTGAAAGACTGTTATTTTTATTGTTTTGTAAATATTGTTTCATCCCCTAATATTAGCATTTTTTTAATTGCTGCATTTTTGTTTTGTTTTGTTCTGTTTGTTTTTACAGTTGTTTTTACAGTTTTTACAGTTGTTTTAGGTACATATACCTAAAGTAGTTATTATATTGGAAATAATTCTTCAAATTGAGTTTTTATGGTAGATTGCTTGGTAGTTACTGTGTTTGCCACTACTGGAATAGGAGTTTAATTGGCTAGTATATTGTCTGGAATTAGATTAATTTCTGTTTTGAGATTATGGTAAAAATTTTGATGTCTGCTACTAGATGGGAACGATTCTCTTTTTGTTTTATGGCCAGCTGTGTTGGCTGTGTTTTCAAATTTGAGTAACGTATGGAGCCCTTTTAAACAAACAAACAAACAAACAAACAATAAAAACAAGACAAAATTTTCTCAAATTCTAGAATGGATTTAAAGTAGTATAAATGTGGAATTATGTAAGCACATATGTTTATCCATAAAGAAAATTACAAAATAAGTACCAAAACCACAAAAACAAAAATTGAAATTAACATTCATTTGATGGATAAAGTTATATCACTGCATATGAGGTGAATGATTATGTTTACTCTAGGCTCTGGGTCTTTCGTGTTAGCAAACACTCACTACCATGTAACATGTGATGTGTCAATTTTCCCCTACCTTTAGAATCAACTACTGCAAATCAAAACTAGTGAGTGCACCATGGCATCATTTCACCTTTTGTAACTGTAAATATAATGACAGTTAACACACAACATGTGCCTCTATTTCCTTCTCAAGAGCCTACGACAACAAACATAAAGTAATATGATGTAATATGGTTTTAGAATATAAGCAAACTATATTAACAATGACACAACTAACTTCTATCAAAGTATTTCCTTTCAATATTTCCTTTCAATAATCACTGACTTAAACACAGTGATTATTTTATGAATGCTAATAAGATAAATTTTATTTAGTAAAGAATAAAAATGAAGTCCTAAGGTGCTATGAAATGAGTGCTCTACATGCTACCTCAGTTTATTAATTTCTTGTTCCCCATAAGAAAGGGGTTTTGGAGGTTTTCTTCACACTTTATCAGCTCACCAATCCTGAAATTTCTTGGGGCCTGCGCATAGGGATGGTCCAAGCCGCTGAACTAAATTTGCTAAATTCCCTTCATTAGAGTTTTGTCATTGCTTTGGACGGTTTTTACTGCTCTTGTGTTAGTTGGAGCTCTTCTCCATCAGCACAGAACTAACCGTAGATAATCTAGAACCTCTAAGAAGAAAAGGGGGCAAAATCCTAATGTTTCTTGAGTATGTAGCTGATACTATCCTAGATATTTCTAGGAGTTTTCATTACTTCGTGGGTCAACTTCGTGAAGTCAACATTATTTTCTCCATTTTAGAGATTAAAAAAAGAAAAAAAAAAGAAACGTTGACCACATAATAAAAAGCCTAAGGTGAATTATACTGAATTGAGTCTGCTGCTCCTAAGAGGAAAATTGACTGAAAATACTGAATTGGTGAGTTGCTAGTACATCAACCACAGAGAACTCACAGAGTCAAATGGAAAGAGAGTGAAAGATTAAATTGAAGGAGGGGAAGGGGTGAACTCTCAACATTGAAACAGATAGAGGAGGGGGATAGATAAAGAGAAAGGTAACCGATAAAACAGACTCTTAACTATAGAGTACAAACTGATTGTTGCTGGAAGGGAGGGAGGTGGGAGGGTGAGTTAAATGGATGATGGGAATTAAGGAAGGTACTTGTGATGAGCACTGGGTGTTGTCTGTAAGTGTTGAATCACTATTCTACTCCTGAAACTAATGTTACACTGTATGTTAACTAATTGGAATTTAAATAAACACTTGAAACAAACAAAAAAGAGGAAAAGAAAGCAAATCAAGAAGAACTGAATATATTCTTACAGTCAGGACTTAGTTCCTTTTCTTGTTTGTATCACCTAATTCTTGCCCATGCCAGATATTTGGTGAAATGGAAACATGACATAAAGAAATTCCTTAACATTTAAATGAGTAAGTTAAACTAAAAACCTATTTTTCTTATAACCTATTAAGTGGTTAATGCGTGTGAATTCTCAAACTTACCAATAAATGTATCTTTTATTCTGTTTGGCAATAAATTCAAACCTTAAAATATTTTTTCTCTTGCACTTTCCATTTCAGTGTGAACAGCAACTATTTTAAATGGGAAAAATGGTATTTAAAACTAAATTTAAAAATTAATGTCAGAAAAGAATAATTATTTTTATATGCTTGAAACAGGAAAATTAACAAAATCTTATTCATAATAATTCAAAAATTTCAAACAAGAAATTTTAGGAGGTTGGCTAACAAAATTGCTTATAATTACCTTGGACAATATAGAACCTTATCTGAGCTGGCAATCAAAAAAATCCACTCCACCAAACATGAGAATGCCTACAAAGTGACAGCATTGCATTTACTCAGGAAGCCCTAAACTACCAAACTAATTAAAGCTTGTCAGAGATCTGAGATTAAGGATTGGGGCATGGCAGCACACCTGCTTTTCTATTTCTTGTCATTCTGTTAAAAGTACAAAAGATATGCTTTGTTTTCACATAATTAAGAAGGAAGGAAGGCTAGGAAAAGTCATAGAAAATCTAACCAGCTATTTTTCTTTCATCTTGACATAACTCTGCATCCTTCTGCAACTCAGCTATCTTGGCTTCATGGCTGTGCCTTCTCAGTCTGTGCTTTATCTTCTTTTTGTACCTCAGCTTTAAATATTTGTGTTTTTCAGAGTTAGACTTAGGACTCTTTTTTTCTTTTCTCTGCATCTTCCTCCAGTTGATTCTACGCATTCCTATGGCCTTAAATGTTGTCAGTATACTTACAATACTCAAATTTGTATCTTTAGCCTATACCTCTTCACTGAGCCTTCATCTCACACCTAAGAATTCCCCTTGGTTTCTCTTCTCTCTAATATGTATAGCTCTCTCCCATCTCTGCTGCTGAAGTCCTGGTTCTAAACTCCTGTCCTTTCATGCCAATAGCCATAATCACTCATTAAACAATCTACCAATCCCATGTTTGCTCACTTCCTACATATTCTCTAAATAGCAATCAGAATAGAATGATCATAAGAAACATTGTTAATTTGATCATATTATTTTCCTGTTTGTAAAATTAGGAAGCTTGCTGTTGCCAAGCAGAGAAATCTTTCTTCTTCTTGCTGGACTATGCAAGCTATGATGATTGGTACAGGACTTCTACAAAAGATGGCAGGACCCTAAACTCACCTCATCCCATGGTTACACTTAGGCAACACCTGCATCAGTGTAAATAACCCAGAAAATGAATGACAGAACAGATTTTCCACAGCTAAACCTAGAGAAGAAGCCACATCAAAGAGGTTAGGAAGGGCAGGGACCATTGGGAACCAAGCTGACCCATGAGACTATCCACACGAGGGAGAGCCAGTACAAGCACAGAGAAGGTAGAGGAGCAGACACCACATCAAGTACCTGAAGCATGAGGGACCCACACTGAGGGGACAAATGCCCATAACACTTGGCTTTGAATACTATAGGGGCCTTACATTCATTGGCCCTAACACATGGAACTTTAAAATTCAGAGGCTTGGCTCTGGGAGAGCCAGAGGATATTAGGAAACATTAGGAGTGCCTGCCTTTAAAGAGACAGCTTAACAAATAGTGCCACTGAGATACAGCATAAAGCAGCAGTTTGAAAAATGCCTGGGTTATACGGAAAGAAGATTTCTGTTAATCTCAGAACATGTTCTGGAGAAGCAGAGATCTTTAGGAGACATCTCCAAGAACAAAAGAGCTGACAGTCAACATTCCCCATCCTCTCCCCTAGCCTAGATGTAGGACCAGCTGCAGGAATCAGTGCACAAACACTCTCCACATAGCTTTCTAACAGTGTCCCCTGCCCCTGTGCTCTCCTGTGGACCCACGCTGGCCCTCCAACCCAGCCTCCACAGGAGTTCTCCAAAGCAGAGCCACAGCCAGGCATTGTGCAAGCAACTGTGACAGAGGCCAGCACTACCCCAAAGTGACTCCTGCCCCAGGTCATACACATCAGTTTGACTGCAGCCCCAGCAGTGTGCTGATGGCAGATATCTGGTCTGACTGCAGGCCCTGTGCACCAACAAAAGGTTTCCAGGGGACAGCACAGGGAGAGCATCTCACAGTTCGGTGCAGCTGCAGCTCTACCCACTGTTTGGACTAACCCCACTCAAGTGTAAAGTGGCCCCAGATTGGCCCACTAACAACACAAGGACCACACCCTACCCATAATAGGCAAAGAAAACCATTGCAGACAACTATGCAGAAGTCACATGTGGCTAAATCACAACCGTATGGCACGTACAACAGGAGACATCCCTGAAGCACCAGATTCCGGTGAACATGGGACACCGCACTATAGAACACCACAGGACCTTTTCTTCCCAAGGCCAGTATTTTCAAAAGCAGAACATATAGCTGATTTTCCTAACACATAGAAACAGACACAGAATTACACAAAATGAGGAGACAGAGGAATATATACCAAATGAAAGAACAAGACAAAATCACAGCAAGAGAATGGAACAAAATGGACATAAGTAATATGCTTATTAGAGAATTTAAAGTAATAGTCATAAAAAATAAATAAAAAAATAAAGTAATAGTCATAAAGATACTCACTGGACTTGAGAAAAAAGTGGCGGTTCTCAGTGAGACCCTCAACAAAAAGATAGAAAACAACAACAAAAAACAATCAGAGATGAAGAACTCAATAACTGAAATTAAAAATATACTAAATGGAATAGTAGATTAGAAGAAGCAGAACAGATAAGCAACGTGGAGGACAGAATAATGGAAACAAGCTGAATAGGAGAAAGAAAAAATATTAAATATAAAAATAATAATATAAAATGAAAATAGGTTAAGGGACTCAGTGACACCATCAAATGAACAACATTAACATTATAAGGATCCCAGAAGAAGAAAAGAGGGAAAGGGGGGAGAAGATTTATTTGGTGATAGTGAAGGTGAAAACTTCCCTAATCTAGAGAAGGAAACAGAAATCCAGATCCAGGAGGCATGCAGAGTCCCCAACACAATCAACCCAAGGAGGTCCACACCAAGACACATAGTATTTAAATGGCAAAAAGTCCTAATAAAAAGAGAATCTTACAGCCAAGAGAAAAGAAAACTGTTAAATACAACAGTAACTTCATAGACTGTGAGCTGATTTTTCATCAAAAACTTTTCAGACCAGAAGAAAGTGGCATGATAGATTCAGAGTGCTGAAAGAAAAAAACTTGCTGGGAAGAATACTCTATCCAGCAAAGCTCTGATTCAAAATAGAAGGAGAGATAAAGAGTTTCCCAGACAAAGAAAAGTTAAAGGAATCTGTTACCACTAAACCAGTTTTACAAGAAATGTTAAAGAGGACTCCTTGAATGGAAAGAAATAAAGAGGAGTAAGAAGAATAGGAAGCACAAAATCAGTAAAATTAAGTATATCTAAAAAGTCAACCCAGAAATTTATAAAATAAAATGTTGTAAGGTATGACAGTATATACCTAAAATGTGTGCGAGGGGGACAGGACTAAAAATTTCTTATTTTTAAAATGGGTTCAAACTTAAGTGATTGTCAACTTAATATAGATTGTTATATGCTTAAGATGATAAACCTAATGGTAATCACAAATCAAAAACAAGTAATAGATATGCAAAAAAATAAAGAAAAGGAATCTAAGTATAAAGAAAGCCAGAAAATCATTGAAGAAAGAGCGAGAGAAGAAAGGAACGGAGAACTACAAAAACAGCTATAAAACAAGTAACAAATGGCTATAAGTCCCTAAGCATCAGTAATTACTGTGAATGTAATTAGACTAAATGCTCCAATCAAAACACATAGAGTGATGAAATGGATTTAAAAAAAAAAAAACAAGACCCATCAACATGGTACCTACAAGGGACTCATATCAGACCTAAAGACATACAGACTGAAAGTGAAGAAATGGGGGCTCCTGGGTGGCTCAGTTGGTTAAGTGTCTGACACTTGATTTTAGCTTTGGTCATGATCTCTCAGGTCTTGAGATGGAGCTCCACATTGGGCTTCACACTCAGTGCAGAGTTTCCTTGAGATTCTCCCCTTCTCTCTTTGCCCCTCCCCCCACTCACACACACTCTCTCTCTCCAAAATTAAGTAAATAGGGAAGCCTGGGTGGCTCAGTGATTGAGAGTCTGCCTTCGGCTCAGGGTGTGATCTGGGATCGAGTCCCATGTCTGGCTCTCTGAGAGGAGTCTGCTTGTGTCTCTGCCTATCTCTGTGTGTCTCTCCTGAATAAATAAATAAATCTTTAAAAAACAAATTAAATAAATAAAATATTTTGGTAAAGATTCGATTTATTTACTTAAGATGGAGCACAGAAACAAGCAGGGTGGAGTGAAAGGCAAGGGAGAAGCAGGTTCCCTGCAGAGCAGGGAGCCAGATGTGGGACTTGATCCTAGGACCCTGGGATCATGACCCGAACCAAAGGTAGACACTTAACTAGCTGAGCTATTCAGGCGTCCCTAAATAAAATCTTCAAAGAAAAAAAGAAAGTGAAGAAATAGAAAACATTTATCATACAAATGGAAGTGAAAAGAATTCCAAGATAGCAATACTTATATTGAACAAAATATACTTTAAAACAAATACTGTACAAGAGACAAAGTATATTATATAATTGTAAAGGAAACAATTCAACAAGAATATATAACAATTATAAATATTTATGCACCCAACATGGGTGCACCCAAATACATAAGCAGCTTTAACAAACCTAAAGGAGGTAATTAATAGTGATACAATAATAGTAGGAGACTTCAACACCTTACTTACGTCAATTTATATCATCCAAACAAAAAATCAACAAAGAAACCGTGGCTTTGAATGACACATTGGACCAGCTGGATCTAGCAGAAACATTCAGAACATTCCATCCTAAAACAGCAGAATACACTTTCTTTTCAAGTGTACATGGCACTTTCTTCAGAACAAATCACATATAAGGACATAAAGCAAATCTCAAAAAATTCAAAAACATTGATATCATTTCTGATCACAATGCTATAAAACTTGAAAACAGCCACTAGAAAAAATCTGGAAGGAACACAAACATACAGAGGTTAAATAACATGCTACTAAACAATGAGGTGGTCAACCAAAAAATTAAAGAAGAAATAAAAAAATACATGGAAACAAAGGAGGATGAAAATGCAATAGTCTAAAACCTTTCAGATACAGCAAAAGTTTTTCTATAGAGGAAAGTTTATAACAACACAGACCTACCTCAAGAAGCAAGAAAAATCTCAGACAACCTAACATTACAACTGAAGGGGCTAGTGAAAAAAAAAAAAAAAAAAAAAACCCAAAGTTAGTAAAAGGAAGGAAACAATGATAACAGAAATAAAATAGACATAAAAACAATAGAACAGATCAATGAAAGCAGAAACTGTTTCTTTGAAAAGATCAGCAAAAATGTTTTCTTTGATAAATCTGTAGCCAGACTCATTTAAAGAAGAGAGAAGAAGAGAGAGAGAAAACTCAAATAAACAAAACCAGAAATTAAAGAGGAAAAATAACACCACAGAACTACAATGTATTATAAGAGAATTTTATGAAAAATTATGTGCCAACAATTTGGACAACCTACAAGAAATGGATAAATTCCTGGAAACATATAACCTCCCAAAATTGAATCAGAAAGAGATAGAAAATTTAAACAGATCGATTACCAGCAATGAAACTGAATCAGTAATCAAGAAACTCCAAACAAACAGTTCAGACAGCTTTACAGGTGAATTCCACCGAACATTTACAAAAGTGTTAATACCTATTTTTCTCAAATTATTCTAAAAAACAGAAGACTTAGGGATGCTTCCAAATTCATTCTATGAGACCAGTCAGCATTACTCTGATACCAAAACCATATCAAGATACTACAAAACAAAACAAAAAACAACAACAACAACAAAAAAACAACAAAAAAAAACAACCAAAAAAAAAAAAAGAACAAAAAATAGAGAGTGAGAGAGAGAGAGAACTACGGGTAAATATCTCTGATGAATATAGATACAAAAATCCTCAAAAAAAATCCTGAATCCAACAATACATTAAAAAAAAATAATTGACCACAATCAAGTAGGATCTATTCTTGGGAGGCAAGGGTGGTTTAATATTTGCAAATCAATCAACATGATACATCAACAATAGAAAGGATAAAAACCACATGATAGTTTCAGTAAATGCAGAAAAAGTATTTGACAAAGTACAACATCCTTTCATGATAAAAACTCTCAACAAAGTAGGGTTAGAAAAAACAACTCATTTTAGTAAAGGCCATATATGAAAAACCCACAGCTGGTATCATACTCAATGGTAAAAAACAGAGTATTTCCACTAAGATCAGGAACAAGATAAGGATGTCCACTCTCACCACTTTTATTCGACATAGTACTAGAAGTCCTAGTCACAACAAGTGGACTAGAGAAAGAACTATAAGGCATCAAAATTGGTAAGGTAGAAGTAAAACTTTCACTATTTGCAGATGACATGAGACTATAGATAAAAAACCCTAAGGACTCCACAAAAAAACTATTAGAACTAAGAAATGAATTCAGTAAAATCATAGGATACAAGTCAACATAAAGAAATCTGTTTCATTTCTATACTCCAATAATGAAGCAGCAGAAAGAGAACTTTTTAAAAATCCTATTTGTAGTTGCACCAAAAATATTAAAATACCTAGGAATAAACTTAACAGTGGTGGTGAAAGATCTGTACTCTGACTACTATAAAACATTGATGACAGAAATTAAAGGTGACACAAACAAATGATAAGAATTTCATGCTCATGGATTGGAAGACCAAATATTGTTAAAATGTCCATACTACACAAAGCAATCTACAGTTTCAATGAAATCCCTATCAAAATGCCAGTAGGATTTTTCACAGAACTAGAACAAATAATCCTAAAATGTATGTGGAACCACAAAAGATCCCAAATAGCCAAAGCAATCTTGAAAATGAAGATCAAAGTTGGTGGTATCACAATCCCAGATTTCAGGATGTACTACAAAGCTATAATAATCAAAACAGTGTCACTGGCAGAAAAAAAATTCCCAAAATCGATGGAACAGAGTATAAAACCCAGAAATAAGCCCATGATTTTATGGTCAATTAATCTATGACAAAAGAGGCAAGAATATGCAATGGGAAAAAGTCTCTTTAGCAAATGATGTTGGGAAATCTGCATAGCTACATGCAAAGGAATGAAACTGGGCCACTTTCTCACAGGACTCAACATGGATTAAAGACTTAAATATGGAACTGAAACCATAAAAATCCTAGAAGAGAGCACACGCAGTAATTTCTCTGACATTTCCCATAGTAACATTTTTTCTAGATCTATCTCTTGAGGCAAGGGAAACAAAAGCAAAAGTGAACTATTGAATTATATCAAAATAAAAAGCTTCTGCACATTGAAGGAAACTAAAAGACAACCAACTGAATGGGAGAAGATATTTTCAAATGATGTATCTGATGAGGTGTTTGTACCTATAATATATAATAAATGTATACAACTCAAAAAAAAAATAAATGTATACAACTCAACACCAAAAATCCCCCACAAATAATCCAATTAAAAATAGAAGACATTTTATTTCATATCTTCGAAGACATTCAAATGGCCAATAAACACATGAAAAGATGCTCAACATCACTAATCATCAGGGAAATGCAAATAAAAACCACGATATCACCTCTCACCTGTCAGAATAGCTAAAATCAAAGCCACATGAGACAAGTGTTGGTGAAGATGTGGAAAAAGAGTAAGCCTTGTGTACAGTCAGTGGGAATTCAGACCGGTGAAACTACTGGAAAAAACAGTATGGAGACTGCTCAAATAATTTAAAATAGAATTGCTATATGATCCAATAATTCTACTATTGGTATTTACTCAAAGAATACAAAAACACTAATTTGAAATGATATGTGCAGCACTATATTTATTGCAGCACTATTTATAGTAGCCCAAAATATGTGCACCCCCATACTTTTCGTATTATTTATAGTAGCCCAAATATACCAGCAACCCATGTGTTTATCAGTAGATTAATGGATAAAGAAGAGATAGTATATATATATTAGATATATATGAGATATATGAGATAGTACATATATTCCATTTTCCATTATATATATATATCCAGTTCATCCAAGAAACTGAAAGAAAAGTTCTGTGGCTTGAGTATGGTGCTTAAAGGGACCCAGGACTAGATGATGTTATTAGAAATGGTTAAAAGTTTTAATTTTATATATATATATATATATATATATATATATATATATATATATATAATGGAATATAACTTATCCATAAAAAAGAATGAAATATTGCCATTTGTAACAACATTGATGGAGCTAGAGAATGTAGTGCTAAGTGAAATAAGTCAGTCAGAGAAAGACAAACGTAAAATGATCCCACTCATAGGTGGAATTTAAGAAACAAAACAAATAGAAAAGGAGACCATCAGAAAAGCAGACTCTTAAATATAGAGAACAAACTGATGGTTACCTGAAGGAAGGTGGGTGGAGGGATGGACAAAATAAATGAATGGAATTAAGAGTATACTTAATCACTATGAGCATGAATGGTGTATAGAATTGTCAAAATACTCTACTGCACACTTGAATATAATCCTGTACGTTAATTATACTGGAATTTTAAGAATAATTTTTAAAAAGACTGTAATAGTTTTTATTGCATTAGGATAAAATTAAAACTTTTAACCATTTCCAGATTTGTCCTCTAATACCATCATCTAGTCCTGGGTCCCTTTAAGCATCATACTCAAGCCACAGAACTTTTCTTTCAGTTTCTTGGATGAACTGGATGCTCCTTGACCTCAGGGTCTTTGCACATGCTTCTTCCAGCATAGGATGCTGCTTCTCTGTTTAATGCTATTACTGGCTTCATTGCATCTTTAAGTCCCTATGTTATCATTTTCCTGATGTCCCAGAGAACTTTGCTGACTACTCTTTTGTTTTTTTTTTTAAGTATCATGCTCTTTGCCACATCTTCTCCATGCTTTACCTGTTTCTTTCTTTCAGAGCACTTCTCACCATTTGTAATTGTTATATGTATATTTTTGTGTATCTTGTGTGATTTCCTCCACTAGGTAGAAAACTCCATTAGGATAGGGATGATGTCAGTGTCTTTCATATATATATTCCCAGTATCTTGGACATCTAAATATTTTATAAATATTTGTTCAAAGATTAAATAAATATTCCTCCTTTGAAAAAAGTACACTTTGTATATTTCCTTTTTGCCTGCCAAAATTAGTTAGTAATAAATCATAATTATATGTTGCATTAGTTTTAGTTATGAGATTTCAAGGATGAAAATATGCATTAGTTTTCTAGGAGTGTGTATCAATGTTTTGACACATTGTGACCAACAAGAAATCCTATTTTTGTTTTCATGTGCAGAAATCTGTAATTTTTCATATTGATAATAAAAAGGCATATTATACATGTATATATACATTGCATACGTATATTTGTATATGTACATGTAGAGAAAATTAATGTTTTTTCACATTGCCTATAGATAATCTGTTCTTTAGAAAAATAATTTTCTTTGACTTGTGTACAATTAAACTATTGTTCTCAATTACCAGTGTTCAAAAGAATTTATGAGCTTTAATATAATGTTGGGCAAAATGATCTTCATTAAAGTTTTTCAACACATTGTGAACTTCCTATTTGTCAAACTGGCATTGCAATATTAGTACCACACAGAGCCATTATCACTCTTGTGCCACTTAGTGGATTATCCAAATACTCTTCCTTGACTACTACCTGACCATGACTGCTAGATTTAATAAACAAATATTCAGGTCACCCAGGCAAATTTGAAGTTCAGATAAACAGCAAATCATTGTGTAATTACAAATATGCCCTATGCAGTATTTGAGACATACTAAGAGTGTTTGTTATGATTACCTTGTAGGCTCCGGAACAAGAATGGATTTCGTTACTAGTTTATGAGTTCTAGATAATGCCAAATTTAGTATCTCAAATGAGCATGTTAGCAGTGTAGGAAAGAATAAGCAGAGGTTGTCAATACTGTTTTTAGAACAATTTTTGACCACTTTAAATTAAATACAACTTCCTCATTTGTGTTTCTTTTTATTTCCATTCTTGTCACTTCTGCTTTGATTTCTACCCTTAATCCAGAAAGAATTACTTTCAATTTCTAAAACTCAGCGGTGTCTCATTTGACATATGCTTGGAAATTCTCTTTTCTATTCTCTTAGACTGGCTAGACTGGCTAGCACCTACACATCCTTCAGTTCTTATCCTAGATGCTGCTTTCTTCAGTTTTTTTTTAACACCCACAAACCTGGCTTGGTCTCCACTGTCTCAGAGCATCCTGTATTTCCCCTCATTATGTTTCATCCAGTAGTGGTATAATTCCTTGCTTGAAATGTGTATGTATGTGTGTGTCTGTGGGTTTTAGCATGCATGCGTGCTTGTAAGTATTGTCTTTAATATCCACAAGACCAGAAATTCTTTTCTCTTGTCTGGGCCTGGCACGCAGTAATTATTTGGTAAATTTCTGTCACAGGACTAGAAGAATGATGATCTCTTTGCTGACATAGTAAGTGCCCTCCTTAAATGTTTGGTTTTTTGTTTTGTTTTGTTTTTAGCACCCTCCTTACTTAATAAGAATCTTTTTATCTCTTTCTCTCTTCCTTTTGCTCTTTTTCTTTTCATTAATGTAATGCTCCACATTTAGCAGAGCTAAGATACAGTTTCTGGAGCAACTCAACTCTAATTATTAGGTTAGACTTTTTTTTAAGTATATTTTAAAAACTTAATGGGGTTAGGAGAATCTCATATCTACTGGTCAATCTTTTTACTACTAATTTTGTGTTTTATCATCCTAAGAGTATTGATAATCATTGCCGTATTATTACCTGGGCTTGGAAAAATGAAATGGAGAGTAGGATGTATGCTTGATTTTTTTAAGATCTCCTACAGCATGTTAGTTAAATTTAAAAATGAAAATAATGTATAAATTACTTGAATATGATATTATTACAAAATACAGTTATTGTAAATGTACTATGGAGCCCTGTGGTAATGGCTGAGATGGTAATTTCATTCTAAACTGCAGTTTTCAATGGGTTATTTAACATGAATTCACAATTTATACTGTTGACTGAAGCTTCTCAAGCTTGTTTTCATCCCCACGGGGAATTTTATAAGAGATGAGACAGAAAGCCTTTAGGTGATTTATTCAAGCATGGTAAAAATGATTTTCAGCTAGTTCTTAAAAATTTCAGAATATTTCAGTGGGTTGTACATTTTTAAATGGTTTCCCAAACTTTATCCTTCCTAGGAACATGTCTCCTAGAAAAGACAGGCATTATATTGAACCAAGGAAGGTGGACATTTGTTCTAGATTTGTTCCAGATTTAGCAAAGGAAAGGATTTTAGGCATATCTTTTATCTGGTGTTGTCTGATGCTTTGATGGACATCTTTTTGAGCAGAAACGTTATTTTACCACAGTTGAGGAATGATAGTTTAGGTAGGTTATACTTGAAGTAGGTACTATGAATTGGAATTATAACTCTATATTTAGAAAAGGCACCTTTATTTAAACCTATATGATCACTTAGTTCCCATTGTCGGTTCATATCTGGCCAATCTTTCTTCATTCCATTTAATCTGCCTTTCCTCTCCACAGACAAGTCTTATAACTTCTTGAATTTTAGAACACCCCCTGTAGGGATGGGTTCTTAACTGCAATTATGCTCCTGATGCCCAATACTGCTTCAACTGTCGTGAAGCACAAGCTTTCTTCCCATTATAGTCCCATTTGATGTTCCATAAACAACCATGGGGAGATACTAAAATTCAATGAGGCTACATATGGAAAATATTTTTTTAATAAAGTATACTTGTATAGAGAAGATGATGAACTGGGTATAAAATGTGGCACATGAATTAGAGGCATTACAAGTCAAGGCATGGGAAATTCTGAAGAGGTGTCTATAGGATGTATACATGTAAGATGTTCTTTGTTTTCACTTTTTGCTAATAAAATTGTGACCGTTGGGAAATTACTCAGGTCTTTAAAATTATTTATTTATTTATTTATTTATTTATTTATTTATTTATTTATAAGAGAGAGAGAGCGGGGGGAGGGGCAAAGGAAGAGAAACATAAGTAGACTCCATTCTGACCATGGAGCCCAGTGTGTGGGGCTCCACCTCAGGACCCTGAGATCACAACCTGAGCCAAAATCAAGAGTCTGATGCTCAACTGACTGAGCCACCCAGGTGTCCCATATCTCAAGTTTTTAAAATAAGATGAAAATATATTTCCCATATATCATCCTGCAGTTCTTTAACTATTTGAAGCCAAATTATTCCTTAGAATACTCTAGATCTAAAAAAATAAAGAAAAAAATACCCTAGATCTAAGAAACCATAAATGTGGGTGGCTTAAGAAACCAACTGAACTCTCTTAGGGGTTTGCTAGAATGTGTGGTGTGGTTAATCCCATACTCATATTCGTGTATTTGTTACTTAAGATTTCCACTTCCAGCTTTATTCTCTATCTATGGATTTTGGATGATAGAACTCATTTGTGGGGACTCTGTTTTTGTCACCAATATAAGCTGTATACACCTCAATGTCCCCTGAGACAGCAATGAACAGATTATATCTTTGTCCTGCCTGGGTTGCACTAGAGACTTTCAGATTCTCAGTTCCGTGACTCTGGCACATAGTTAGAATGCCACACAATTCGGTAATTCTTCAGATTTCTAGAGAGCAAAATCAACTTAACAAACCAGCATTCAATAATCTGAAACAGGAGGGCTCATTTTGCACCATGGCATCAGATGGTCAAACACAGAAGATACCAACATTAGCATTTTTAACAAAATAAGCTCCTAGTAGGGACACCTGAGTGGCTCAGCAGTTGAGCATCTGCCTTCAGCCCAGAGCGTAATCCCAAGATCTGGAACCAAGTCCCATATCAGGCTCCCAACAAGGAGCCTGCTTCTCCCTCTGCCTATGTCTCTGCCTTCTCTCTGTGTTTCTCATGAATAAATAAATAAAATCTTAAAAAAAAAAAAAAAAACTCCTGGTAAATTGCAGGCTTGACAATATGTAAAGTTAAAAAGGACCTAAGAGGAGTCAGTATTTTCAGTCACCCTCAGCTTCAGAAAACCATGCTCAAGATCATTTCTGATGAGAGTAAAATGGAAAAAGAAATTGAATAGCAACTTTAAATAATAAGTCTGTGAGAAGAAATGCGGATGAATGTAGGATAAAGAGAGTGGAATAGTTGAGATGTTAGCCTTGTTAGGGGACACCAAAGCATGTGAGAGAAACAACTAAAAAAAAAAATAGACCTGTTAGTTAAAAGTGAAAAAGGTAATGAAACATTTTGGAAAATTTGTAAAGAATCATTATGTGTGGGAAAGAAGCATGCAGAGGGGTAAACTTATAAATGAAAGTAGTTGATGTTTTTTCTTTTTTGAAACTTGGAAGATGGAGAGGGCCCTAACTAAAAACTGGTCATTAAGAAAAAAAAAAAAAAAGATAGCTAACTCAGAGGGTATGTATGGTACGTGCCTGGGTTGTATGGGGCATGGTTACTGTGAATGAATTCTCTAATGCATGCCCTTGAGTCCTGCCTTTCTTAATAATGGGAGCCTTGTGTGATTATAGGGTTTTTTTTTAGGGTGTGGAGAAGGTGAGACAAAGAATACAGTATTTCTGATATTTGAAAATGTGCTTTGGGAAGGCTTTCCACTGAAGCCATATTGCCAAAGGAACTTCTCTTCATTTTTCTCTCTTTGCTAACTTATCATCATCTTCAGAAGTGTTTATCAACGGAATTTGCTCTTTTAAACTCTATACATTAATTTGTTGTTTGTGTGATGCTTTCACCTAGTAGATAAGCCAGGTCCTGAGGGCTGGAGACTACTAACCAGTTTCCATTATTATATTAGTGAAGATCTTTGGTTGAATGTAACAATATCCAAATGAAAGTGGCTTACCCAAGGAGGGTTCCAAATGTGAGTTTGAGTTGGTTTAGCAGCTGAGCAAGGTGAGGGCTCAGGTTCACATCTCCCCTTTGACTAGCCTAATCCTCAGGGTCACAGCATGGTTTCCTCTCAAGAATGATATTTTATAGAAGCCTCCAGACATGGGGGAAGGACCTAGACCTCAGCTTTTCAATCAGAAAGGAATCTCAAGAAGGATTCTGAGGGAAGACACAAAGACTTTTGAGACTAACAAGGTCATGTTTCCACTCCTTTCCCATGTCAATCCTAAAGAAGATTTCTTCAAATGTAGATTAAATTACTTAGACAACAACTAAAACAAACTGCCTAGGTTTAATATCTAGAATTCTCTTAAAGATAAGGTAACCATTCCTCATAAGTGAGAGTAGAGTAGCTCAAAATGGGCTAGCTCTGATGGCAGCTTTCATGTTTTAAGTGTGGGCCTTTATAAATGTTTAGCTTTCTGTATGCTTGTGGGCATTCATTAAGGCAAGAACATATAATATTTTCTTTCATTTTTTCCCTTTTGTGTATTCATGCTGAAAGAATTAGATAGATTTTATATTTCAAATGAATTTCTAATACTTTGCCTTTTCCTAGAGGCTTCTTTCTTTGCCACATAGTATTTATTTGGAGGTTTTTTGAATGAATGGTCCTCTGATTTAAACAGTGGTAGTTTGCTGAATTCTTTAAGTCAGTGAGAATCTGTAATTTGGTGCCTAATGCAATGTGGCAGGAATGAGTTAAGTCCAAAACATTTATGACGGGAGGCATACTAGAGGTATATTCTTAAAATGGATTTACAGTTTACTATTCATGCCATATTAATCCATAACATGAAAATGAATTGCACCTTTGCATGCTAATAGCAAGTTCTTTTATTACTAGCTATTCATGTAGAAGCATAATCAATCTTGGCATACTGAGTGGTTACTGGATATTGAGTTATTTCGAGAAGACATATATTAATGTATTAAGGTTTGCACAGCAAATTAAGCACATCCATGAAAACTATAGAAAGGAGTGATTAAATGTTAATGCACGATTTGTAGTATTTTAATTAATCATACATTATTCTGAAATCCTTCACTAACTAAAATTCATAATAGTAAAAATTTGAACATCTTTCTCTTCTGTCATTTTGGAAAATCATGGAATTTCTTTCCCTCATTTGTGTCTAGCCAGGTGGACGTTAATAGTTTAGTGATTTAAGACATTTCAAATGAGTGCATTAGTTAATTCCTTTCCCTCACATGTTTTCAAACTCTGTTAATTTTCGATTTCCTATAACTTTTCTCTTGATGCACCAACATCAATGCATAATAGTGTCAGGTTTCTTGCTAACAATAAGCATGGCTTTGAATCTAGGTCCTAGGGAATGAGAACCAGCTTCTTTTTCCAAGAAAGTGTTCCACTTACTTTTCTCATGAAGAAGATGCATCTCTTAGAACTAGTGAGCCTTGTGATTATTAACATGTTACCTGTCCCATGATTTTACCTTCTCATTAAAAAAAAAAAAAGCTTTTGCCATTGAAAGTACATGACATGATATTACCAAGTAACAGAAACATTGATGAAAAATACCTAGTGTTTCAGAATACAGATATAGTCATAATCTATAGATTATGGATTTGGTTTTGGAGCATAAAATCTAGCAGTTTGGTATCATTACTTGGTGTGCTGTTCTAGACCTGTAAATACTATCATATGATCATTTAAGCTAAAAATCTTCAGTGAAGTGGAGGAAAGGATGCAGAAGGTCTAACCACGAGGACTAGATCATCACATACAGATTGGGTGAGCTGTTTGCCATCCCACCTTCACCCTCTATCCAATAATCCTAAACATAGTTGATGAGGTTTGGAGGTGGTATCTGGCATAGAGATCTTGTAGGTAAGACCTTGAGATCTACTGATAGGGCCTGATTCTATTTGGAAGTCTTAATCACTTTTATTATATTTAATAACTTGATCTTATTTTAGATATATCCCCACTTGTGGAATCTGGTATAATGAGACAGACCAGTATTGATACTAATTCTTAAGTTTATTAAGTGAAGAACAACAGGAGAATTGTTGGTAACACAAGGATCAGTTAAATATATGATAATTGAAACTAAATGCAAATGTTTTAAGTTCCCCTCCCCTGCCATTTTCTATTCTAAATTAGCATGTTAAAAGAAAATAAAATTTGATCTTTTGAGTTAATCTCAGATCTTAAGAGCCTGAACAAATGTATAAACAAGTGGAGCCCCTTTATAGTAATTGTGGCTTACCAATTTTAGTGACTTACTCTTCCCACCTGTGGGTTCCTAAGTGGATTTAATTTTTTTCTCTGTATATATAAAGTGTTATTTTAAAAAATGATTATTTCTTTTTTATCTATTTTTTTAAGAGAGTATTGGGGGTGGGGCAGAGGGAAAGGGAGAGAGAGAGAGAGACTCTTAAGCAGGCTGCATGCCCAGTGCCGAGCCCAACATTGGGCTGATCTCACGACCTTGAGATCATGACCCAAGCCGAATTTAAGATTTGGACCCTTAACCGACAGAGCCACCCAGACAGGCCTTATATCTATCTATTTCTATTTTGGTAAAGATTATACTTTGACACAACGGTTTTTGACAATTCGAGATTGATTAATTGCAACCAAGTTTTGTGGTTAATGCTTTTGGCTTTGAATCTTGTATTTATTTCTGTCTCCATCATGTTCTGTTTGCTTACATTTTGGAGGTTAATTTTGATTTCAAGATGTTTCATTTTTTACTTCCTGCCTTACTTTGTAATTCATATTTCTTTTTCTACCCTCAAAATCAAGACTGTAAACAAGTTTTCTCACATTTTTTGCCAACATGTTAAAAGACATATCAGTAGATAAAGCTGGAAATTGGAATATGTGTCAGTGAAATCTGCTCCCCCTGCTCACACCCCTAAGAAGCAAGAATTTCAATGCCAACTGTTAGCAGCACAGACTGAGGTGGTGAATGCAGAAGGCTATCATAAGCACATGGATGAGATGATGTCTCAAGAGACGCTGCCCCGTAGGATCTATCCCTTGAGAGTTGCTGCCTGACCAATAACTTCGTCTTTGCATTTACCATGTTAAAATACCACGAGGAGCAGGAAACAGAATGGGAGTGAAGTCCTCTCTGTAGGTCAAGCCTGGATTACCTGCCAGCATTTTGATCACTTCCACTTCACATCGCTCGGATGAGTGATATTATGAAAGCATTCTGTGCCTTCACACTAGTCTCACATTCAAGTTCCTGGGTACTTTTTTTTTCCCCGTACACTCTGCTTATGGAAACTGCCTAAGACCTCCTTTCCATTTATTTGTCTGTCTTGAAAAAGGTCTAAGAAGATGAGAAGAAGGTCTGAGCAATAAACCATATAGTTTCGAGCAAAATATTTTCACAGGGGAAATAAAGGGAGACAAAATTCTGCAGAAGGCAAGAGATCAACGTTAAATTTTACAATTTATCTTTAAGAAAGGAATGCAGTTTCAACTTTTTCAAGTGCCAGAAGAGGCAATGAGAAACAAATGAGATAATGCTGGGAACCTCATAGTGCTGGGCACATAGTAAATGCCTAATGCATGTGTTTACTGCTAATACCAGAAAAAAATGCTACATGATTTCTAGTATACATTTAGAATAAATGTGATGCAAAGACAACATGAGAGCCACCAGGTTTTCACAAATCTGACTGTAGGATTACTTTCCTTTAGTCACTTTCTTTTCTGTAGGTAAGCTGACCATCTATGCATGTATAGTGGATGTATAGTGGAAGATAAATGAGCAAAAGCATGGAGCCCCTGGGTAGCTCAGTCTGTTAAGTGTTCAACTTTGATTTGGGTTCAGGTCATGATCTCAGGGTCATGAGATAGAGCCCCATTTTCAGCGAGGAAGTCTTGAGATTTTCTCTTCCTCTGCCCCTCCCACTTGTGCTTTCTCAAAAAATAAATTAATAAACCTTAAAAAAATGAACAAAAGGCTGATGAGCTAATTTACTGCTCAAGAGAGTAAACTAAGTTTTCTGAATACACATAAACATTTTATAACCTAAACAAACAAATATTTTTTTTTATAATGAGAAGTTATTTTTTTTGGGAAGTTATTTTTTAAAATGTTTTGCAAGCTGATGGATATCCAAAGCTTCATGACTAAGAAGATATTCCTTGAGGGTTAACAAAACCCTGGCCCCTACTTGAGTTCCTGAAGTATATAGTTATTCTTGACCATGAAAAGTTAGTTGGAAATAAATTTCTCGAGGAAAAAAAAAAACAGACATTTGGGTATCTCTCACTCATGATCACCAACATTAATTACCAACATTAAAGAAAATTTAATTAAATTATATAATATAGAACAGAACACAGGGCAGCCCGGGTGGCTCAGCGGTTGAGTGACTACCTTTGACCCAGGGCCTGATCCTGGAGACCCGGGATCGAGTCCCACGTCAGGCTCTCTGCATGGGGCCTGTTCCTCCCTCTGCCTGTGTCTCTGCCTCTCTCTGCCTCTCTCTGTCTCTGTGTCTCTCATGAATAAATAAATAAAATCTTTAAAAAAAAAAAAAAAAAGAACAGAACACAAACAGAAAAAGTCCAATTATTCTCTTTATCTTAATTCTAAGAAAACTACCATTTTTATAAAAATATATAAAAAAGAAAAATTTCACAGTGGAAAATTAACACATAGAAAAATATAAACAATAATGTCATCCTATGCTTTTTTTGTATCTGTTTTTGTCATCACATAGTAAATACACATTTTAGAAAAGTTGAAAAAAAAGCTTGAAAATCCAAAAATATTCACTAAGAAGATAATAGAAAATAAGATGAGCTCCTGAAATGTTGATTTGTATTAATTTCTATGTAAGATTTTTTAAAGTGATTTAGGCAAAAAAAATATTTTACTTTCTATCATGAATCCATGCTATTGAATTTTTTTCTCATTTATCATGGATGTATATATTATACGGATTGGTCTTTATAGATTTTGCTTAACCAGTTTTTTTTTTTTTTATTGCTTGGAAATTTAGGTTTTCCTCAGTTTTTCTTACTACAAATTATACTGTTTTAACAGCATACTGTTTTGTGTCCTAGTTGGTTGACTACAGCACACTACCACCTAATTATTTTTTCTTTTTTCCCTTAAAAAAAGTTAGTTTCCTTTTGGGGTTAAAGATACCAATATTTAAAAGGTAACTTTTGAAGTAAATGGTCACCTTTAACTTATCTTTTTTTTCTTAGTATAAACCTAGACTTCCATGAATTTGTATTGTTAAAAGTATAAAAATAAATTATAGCTCTTAAGAGGGATCAAGTTGGGATCCCTGGGTGGCGCAGCGGTTTGGCGCCTGCCTTTGGCCCAGGGCGCGATCCTGGAGACCCGGGATCGAATCCCACATCGGGCTCCCGGTGCATGGAGCCTGCTTCTCCCTCTGACTATGTCTCTGCCTCTCTCTCTCTCTCTCTCTCTCTGTGACTATCATAAATAAATAAAAATTAAAAAAAAATTTTTAAAAAAAGAGGGATCAAGTTATATGTACTGCATAAAAAAATTTAGAGGATGTTAGGGAAATGCAGGTCAAAACCACAATGAGATGTCACTTCACACCTGTTCAGATGGCTATTATCAAAAAGTTAAAAGGTTAGTGTTGGTGAAGATATAGAGAAAAGGAACCCTTGCACACTGTCAGTGGGACTTTAAACTGGTACAGCCATATTGTTAATGGTACGGATGTTCCTTTAAAAATTAAAAATAGACCTACCATATGATCTAGCACTCCTTCTTTGGTGTATATCCAAAAGACATGAAATCATTACCTTGAAGAAATACCTGCACACCTATGTTCACTGCAGTATTATTCACAGTAGCCTAGGTATGGAAACAGTCTAAGTGTCCATCAGTGGATGAATGTATAAGGAAGATATGGCATACACCTACAATGGAATATTTTTAGGGCCTTAAAAAATATTTCATTTGTAACAATCTGTATAAAGCTGGAGGACATTATGTTTAGTGAAATTAAAAGGACATGGGGAGAAAATACTACATACTCTCACTTAGATATGGAATCTAAAAAAGTCAACTATTTAGAAACAGAGGGGTAGCCCCGGTGGCGCTGCAGTTTAGCGCTGCCTGCAGCCCGGGGTGTGATCCTGGAGACCCGGGATCGAGTCCCACATCAGGCTTCCTGTATGGAGCCTGCTTTCCCCTCTGCCTATGTCTCTGCCTCTCTCTCTCTCTCTCTTTCTCTCTCTCTCTCTCTCTCTGTGTGTGTCTCTCATGAATAAATAAATTAAAAAAAAAAAAGAAACAGAGAGTAGAATGGTGGTTTCAAGGGCACGGAGGTGGGGGAAATGGGGAGATGTTGGTCAAAGGATAGATACTAAGTTGCAGTTGGATGAATAAGCCTAGGGATCTAACTTTTATAGCATGATGATTATATTAACAATACCATACTGTATACTGGAAATTTTCTAAAAGTAGATTTTAAGTACTCTCACCACATAACACACAAAAAGTACGTGAGGAAATGGATATGTTAAGTAACTGTAATAATCATTTTATATATATACATATATATGTTATATATATATAAAAACATATATATATCTCCAAACATCATGTTGTATACCTTGAATATATGTTTTTTTCAGAAAAATAAAGGACATCAGGGGAAAAAAAAGTCTAGTGATTTTGTTTTTTAAAAAGTTGACCTTGGCTAGAAAGAACTCTTTTGATTGTTCTCCTCTGTGAATACAAAGTAGGGAAATATTTTCTTCAATCGCCTTTTGCAACATTTGTAGTCAAAGTAATACAGTTTTGTGAATTTGTGGATAAAGGAACCACTATTTGCTCCTTATAATAGAAAACACTCATCTTTTTTCTTAATGGTTTTTCTGTGTCTGTGTGTTACTGTGAGAGTGTGTATATGTGTTTTTCAGCATTTCTTTTGGTTTGTTTTTTATGGTCCTTTTTTTGTTTATGTGTTGGGAGTTGAGGGACAGTGGTTCTTAAACTTTAGTTTGTAGGGGAATCACTCTGGGAGCTTATTTAAATGCAAGATGCAAGGTACCATTTCCTGAGTTTCAGATTCAGTAGGTCCAGGATGATACTTGGGAATTTGTGATTTTCAAAATGACCCTGGGCGATCTATTGCATATGGTTCCTGAATGACACACTGACAAATGGTATATGCAAATGAATAGGACACCTTGACTTCCAAGTAGTTGTTAGAATGTCAGTGTCCATAGAGGACACTTTTCACCAAAAGATGGAGAAATCTTTTTAAGGCCAATGTATATTGTGTAGGGCCTTGAGGGTAGAATTTGGATTGTTTGAGAGAAGGCAACATTTAATTTCAAAGAAAAACTAAGACTGTTCCAGACCTCTCTCATCTTCTGTCTCGTGGCATGGTGTCACCTCTGCAACTTCTGTTTACGTGCATCATATTGACTATTTTTGCCTGCTGTTTTCTGGTCCATGAATGTGCCACTTCTCAAATAACTCAGGGTCAAAAAGAATGGCTAAGAAATTGCTAAATGGCTTGGCACATAGGAAATCATTATACAAATGAAACTATCATATTGGATAAATAAGGAATTTTTTAAAAGTCCTTTAGGCTCTCTAGCCTAGGATATTGTATCCATTTCTGATCTTACTGTGATTGTCTACTTACTTTAATAGGACATATAAAAGACATATAAGGAACATAGCTATTGAGAGAAGGTTTGAAAGTGATCAATGCCACCAAAATACCTGTTAAGTACACTAAACTTTTCTCATGTGACATTTTTTATTGTTAGCATATACAACTGAAATTCAGGAAACAATCCTCAGGCTCTAAAAGCACTTGCTTTTGGGAGCTGTTTTCCAAAATTTCTGTGTCTTATTGCCAGTTGGATTTAAGTTTCATCTGGAATTAACATAGGAAATATTTATCAGGTACCTTTTGCTGATGTTACTTTGGGTGATTATAGTTGGTAACAAAAATACATTGACATTATTTTTTTTTTCAGTGTCTTATATGGGATAGCAGTTGTATGTTTAAAAGATAAGTTGAGATATTAGAAAAATATTTTCATTTGTATACCTTTTGGATTAGCTGAAATAATGAGCACCTATTCTGTGATCTCAAATGTAGGAATACAATAAATGTCATGAATTTAAGTATCCAAACTGAATCGATTTCTTCACAATTTGATTTTAGCTGAAGAAAAATGGGAAAAATAGTTACTTGAAGTTTGAATAGAAGCCATTGCAATAATGGAGAGAACTGTAGGTATAGAATTGGTATTGAATTAAACTGTAAGAAACCAATATCACCTAATTTTATGGCTGTGGATAATCCATATTTCTTCTTAGAGTATTAAAGGATTTAGAATTCTGGTCAAGAGCTGGATAAAGCATCTAGGTAAAGTTGAAATAAAGCATTTAGTCTTCTATTAAATACATATTCTAGACATGACTTGGAAAACTGGGGCTTAAAGATTATGTCATTGCTTTGTAGCTCATAAAGACAGATTTGTGGCTTTATCTGATTGCTGAAACATGTATAAAATGTAACTAACAAGATAAAATTTTATTTTCAAATTATTTTTAAGCATCAAATATTTCTTCTCTCAAAATATTCAGTTACATTATGAAAGACAAGGTCCTTCTTGGGATCTGTTAATGAAGAAAATGGATATAAGTCAGGAGATGTGGATGTCTATTTCATCATGCTATCTTAGGGCCTGGAACAGTGTTTGGCATGTGGTAGTTACTCAATAAACATTTCTGGAATGAATACAAGAATGGATATTTCTGACTCTGTTACCTTTAGAAGATTATAAAAAATACAACTTCATTTTTCTATTACTAAATTCAACATCTATTTTAAACCCTTATTCTGTTGGGGAGGAAGAGGCATATTCTCAATCAATTTATAGGTCCCTCTTGCATTCTGCTGGAGTCATACCTAAGTTCCTGAGATTTTATATAGTATAAAGGTACTGAGTCAGGGTCATCTGTATGTGAGGCCCCCTAAGTGAAGCCCATAGACCCAACTGCTGTCCAGTTCTCCTGTGCAGGCAGGTCCCTGCCGAATTGGTACTTTGGCTTTCATTTTACAGCGGGAGGCTGAGCTCATGCTATAGCCTCCCTCTCCTGCATCAAAATCCTGGATGATAGAAAAGATATTTTAGTCAAACAAATAATGGAGATAATTAAATAGCTAAGCTCATAAGCATCTTTGAAAACTTTTGGTAGAGCAAGAATTATGAAGAATCTTTAAAATCTAGGATTGAATAAAGAAGGAAAGTATAGCTTAGGACTTCTATGGAGACTATGGGGGCAGCACCAAGTTCATGTTCAGAAGTGAGTGAAACTGAGAGCAGGGGTGTAGGTCTGGGCCAGGGGCAATAAACCACTGATTTTGTGGCAATTGGCAGCCAGTTCACACTCCAGAGCTCACACTCCTTCCTGGGCCTGTCTTACTAACTGTGGTTTCTGTGTCTAATTGAGAGTAACAAGTGTGGGAGCTTGGTTTCAGGGTACCAAGTGGGAATCCAAGGTGGGTGGACATAGCCGGGAGAAATATGGTGCATCCAAGGCCAGGTGACTAGCTCTGGAAATGTCTACTGGCAGCATTGCTCCACCTCTGTCATTGAATACTCTTTCCAAATGCCAGCTAGGGCCTCTGCCCCACAGGTGGGCAACACAAAAGGGGATTTCAACCATAAATATGTGCACAATCAAGAATTAAAAAAACAAAAAAGCAAACAAACAAACAAAAAAAACATTACGGAAAGTCCATAGTGTAAACTACAAAACATATAAAGTATAATTTTAAAAGTTGATAAAGTATAAGATATACTCAGCCATTCTGGGGTACAAAAAATTCATTCTAAGATGTGAGCGACTTTGAAAAGCTTTAAATACATCAAGTATTTAATGTGTCTTTCACGTCATAATTGCAGCCTCAGTGGTCCTGGTGTTGTATTGAGTTGTATTTTCTAAATTAGACCCAGAGGGGGGAAAAAAATTAGACCCGGAGAATACTTTATATTTTCCCTAGACCTTTGGGTCTTTTTGAAAATATTCACTGTTCTCTCCTTCACTATAAATGCAAAAGTCTCTCTCATACAGACAACATATAAATCATAATGTATGGCTTATTAAAAATTGCTGATATCACCCAGTACTTTCTATTTCTATGAGAGCTGCATTTGCCACCACTGCCTTCAAGTCTTTTCCTGTGTTGTTCAGGTTTTATTTATTTTCATTCAGTTGTATTTGTATACACAGATGCATACCTGTAATGCATATATAAAATAACCTATACCTGTGTGGCCTACTTTGCAGAAAATTAAGACATGGAAATGCATACTTACAAAATAGATAATTTAGGAAATGATTTTGATAGACTGTTTTTTGCTTCCCAGTGCATTTGCTGTAATTTACTTTTACCAGTGGGTTTCCTTGGTGTATTTAAATTATAGTTTAACTGTCTTTATTATTTTTATTTTTTAGCTTATCTTTCTTTAAATGATTTGTTTTACACCTAGAAAATAATATATTGAATGAATATAATGAGTTTTTTTTTTTCAGATAGGCACATAGTCCCTAGATCACAGTTACCTAGAGATAGAATGAGAGGTGTGTATTGATAGTAAAGCCCCGTTCATGAGTGAATTGGCATCCTTGCTCCTCACTCCATTGCCTTTCCCCAGCCATGTCCCTAAGCCCTTTCCTTAGCAGATCCCAGCTGATGAGTACATTCACCATGGCAGTCACTAAAGACATCCTGCTCTGGCCCTTGATCCCATTTTTCCTGTCCTTCTGAATACAGCTGTAAACCCCACCAATGCTGGAGCCCCTCCCCCACCTTTGTGGTCCTAGGCATGCCTTCCTGGTGCTGTACTCACTAGTGGATTTTGTTTCTGCTCTGTGGCAATTGACCCTGCCCAAGCCAGTGAGGGTGAGCATTTGTTTCATTAATGTCTTCTGATTTTCCTAATGCCTCAACTCTTTTAGTGTCTTCAGCCTCTCCCTCCAACCTTACTGTAGGTCTGCAAAACCTCCCTTTTGAGGTGTGTGATGGGAAGATGGGAGGGGACAGCAAGTATGTAATCTCTTCTCATTCGAGGTAAGCTCCCAGTTAGCTGACAGAGTGTGAAGAGCATTCTATGTCTTCTCCCCTGTGCCCTTCAGAATTCAGAGACCATCTTCATGACATGGTACTACGAGGCCCACTTTGCAGCTTTTACATCCAGATGAGGCTCTATGCTATTAAAACTTGAAGATTTCTCCAGGTTTCATCTTAGGAACTAGAAATGTTTTGTAACAAATGAGAGGGAAATGAGCAGCAAGAAAGAAGAGAAGGGGATACCTGGGTGGCTCAGTGGTTGAGTGTCTGCCTTTGGCTCAGTTCAGGATCCCAGGGTCCCCAGGTCCAGTCCCACAATGGGCTCCCTGCAGGGAGCCTGCTTTTCCCTCTCCCTTTGTCTTCTCTGCCTCTCTCTCTCTCTCTCTCTCTCTCTCTCTCATGAATAAATAAATAAATAAATAAATAAATAAATAAATAAAATCTTAAAAAAAAAGAGTAGAAGAGAAACTGGGGCGCCTGAGTAGCCCAGTCTGTTAGGCATCTACCTTTGGCTCAGGTCATGATCTCAGGGTCCTGGGATCAAGCCTTGCATTGGGCTCCTTGTTGAGCTTGTTCTACCTCTCTTGCTCATTCTCTCAAATAAGGAAACAAAATTAAAAAAAAAAATAGAAGAAGAGGAGAAAGAAATACTAAAACATTATTCTTTTGGAAACCTTTTTATTCTTATTTTTGGGTTGACCCTTATTGCCCCTTGGCAGTCACCTTTACCATGAAAGCTCTTGGTTTGAGTATTGTTTTAAACTAGGCATCAAATGAAGGAAACAAAGTCTCAGGGATTTAGAGATTTACTTTCCCTCAGGACCTCTCCTTCCTTTCATGAATAGTTATGCTACAGATCAGCTATTTCTTTTATACTGAAAAAATAGGTTATTTGAATGTTATTTTTAGTTTGAGGCCAATCAGCAAAGGACACTTGCTACTGTAAATTAGCTCCTCTTCTGCCAGTGACCTCACAAGAGGGGAGGGGATAGTCTTACTGATGTGCTTAAATTCTGTGTCTTGTGTACTACATTGAAGAGTTCACAGAAATATATATATATATATATATATATATATATATATATATATATATATTTACTATATATATATAATAAAAGAATCAAACAAATGAACTGCATACATAAAATGAAGACTTGTTCTTGAATGTACCACATTGGGATTCTAAGTTACTGAGAGGCAGGACCTTGTTGCTGGAACGTTTTCAATTCTTGTAGTACCAGGAATGCCATTAGGTACCACAAAGGCCACTGATACAGAAATTTCATCAACTATGTGTTATTGATTTAAGAGAGTTCCAGGAAAACTTAATATTTAGACATTCTAGGTACCAGTATTTCCTCTAAATGTGCTTTCAGAAATGTGAAAAGTCAACATAAATGTGAAGGATTATTGCTGCTGCTATCAACAGGATGATCATTGTAATCTTCTCAAAAAAGAGATACTAGCTTTTTGATCACGGCAAAGCTTTGCACATGTAATCACACACTCATCACCTGTTCTGAGTAGGTGCTGCCCTGCATAGCCGGGGCAGTAAGCACCTCAGGACTTCAGGATAGCAATGGGAATCGGAAGTAACTAGCTAGAGATGTTTAGGGGGGGAACAAAAAGCAAGTGTAATTTTTGTATCATTCTAACACTTTTCTTTCAATTTTGTGCATGGTATTATTCTCTCTCCTGTCTCCACCTCAAAATAAGTCCTTGGAGGCATTTCTTCCTTTAAGATTTCTGCATTTTTGTAAAGCCTTCCTTACTGGTATTAGAGGGACCTCTGACTACACCAGGTCGGTAAGAGCTATTAAATGTATAGCTTTCAGTGACAGCTTGACATATAATGTGTTCAAATCCAAGCTCTGAGAGTTCCAAGACCTGAAGTGTTACACTGGCTACTTGATCTTTTTAAGTCTCTCTTTCCTTGCTTGTAATATGGGGGCAATGGTAGTGATAGTGCATATGTCAGTGGGTTTTAAAAGAGAGGTAAATAAGACAAGAACTATCCGTAAATGTCTTCAAGTGTTGTTACTATATTATCAGCAAAAAGAAACATTGAAACCCATTCAGACATGCCAGCTGCTTACATGTATCAAAATCCTTTGCCACAAATTTCTTGTCATTTTAGATGAAAGCATTTCTTAGGACATAATTATATGTTCTGAACTTTAATTTTCTACTTAACTTCATTACTGTAGATATGGCTTGCGTGCAAATGAATAGGCTGAGTATGTACAGGTAACATGGTAAAATTAATTTTTTCAGATGGAAAAAGAAAATTTTCCTGGGAAGTATATCCAGCTTGACCATATGATATTGGGTAATTGTCTGGCTAGTTCTTTGGACTGCTTGTTGTAGAGATCCCAAATGGCACTGACTGTAGCACTGTTGAAAGAAAATTCTTTAAATCCCCCTCAGGGGATTCCAAAAATTATTTCTGAGGCACAACAGGAGATCTTTGTTAGTAAGGGATTGCACTTTAAGTTTGATTTCTCTTTCTAGGAAATGGTAATACTCCTCTATTATATAAGATTCAGATTAATAAATACAGATAAGCAAAGGTGTTTGAGGATTGAATTTCTCTAGATTAACATCTACTTTCTATTTGTCAAGTGAAACATTTTTTCTTTAAACTTTTTAGGCTAAATGTTTGTAGCTAGGAATTTGCATATAAAATCCAGACCTAAATTGGTTTGGATTGAAGTAATCTTGTTCTATTCTTTTGGCAAGACTCAGATTTAAAGCCTGAACAAAAGGCACTGCTGCTTTTACAATTTTTAAAATGCTTGGAAAACCCCATAACATAAATAAAACATGTAAAAATGTTCTAACAATCTAGAATTATAAATGAGTCATGAAGCATAAAGGGGAAAATTCATAGAGAGATTCAGATTTGAGTCTTTTTACAGAGATGAGTTAAATAATTTAAAACAGAGCTTATAGAGTTTGTGCTTCTGTGTTATTTTTGTGTTTTATGTTTTGTTTGGGGTAGGAAAAAATAGATATACATATGCATTTTGTGACTTTTGATTATTCATTTATATCTCCATATCACCTATTGTGAATAGGTGCCAATTTCTTATATTAAAGAAAAAGTAACAAGTTTTGGGTTCACTAATAAGAGAAATATTACTTCTCTCATGAATATATACATTTTATATATTTGTATAACTATCTGTATGATTTCAAAAGAAGTTCCTGTAGAAATTATAAACAGCAAAATAACATTCACGAACATAGAAGTGTTAGACTAAAGTATGTGCAGGTTGGTGAATTTTAGAATGACTTTATTGGCACTTCATAAATCAGTGATTGTTTCATTACTTAATTGCATTTTTGTGGAAAATCTGTAGCCCTGAAACTGAGCATCCTTTGTGAGAGTCTGATCTCCAAGGCACTATCCCTGCCTGCCTAATACTGAGTCAAACACCTGCATCCAAAGTGACTCTGATATTGGTGGTCAAGGCCCCTCTTTGAGGAACTATAGTTCAGGGATTAGATCCACTCACCCCTCTCCTTCTTCTTGGTTCTCCCACTTCTAGGAATTGGTTATTTAGAATTATATTTAGTTACCTGACTTTTGCTCACATCTTATGGACACACTTAGTTGTAAGAGAAGCTGGAAAATATATTCTGTGTTGGACAACCAGATACCCAGCTAAATTGTGGGAACTCCAAAGAAGAATGACTAAAGGAAGGAAGTTGGTGTTCTTTGCCAAAACATCTAAAGGAGTAGAGAGTAATTGATCAGCTGAAGGATGCAAGGAGTAGGAGTTAGTGTTTGAGTTAGCTTGCAGTTCATAAAAGGATATGAATGAGCAAACAGGCAATTTTGTAATGAAATCCAGAAAATGCAGTGAGAGAGCATACACAGAACACTGACCACTCAAGTACTACATATGAGGTACATCTAAGCCAAGCTTGAATGTAGAAGCCTATGAGGGGCTTCCCTGCCTACGTGGAGATCTATGAAATTAACTATCAAATAATAGTTAGGGGGTGGGGTGGGGGGGTGTTCAAGGCAGAAGAAGTATGAATTTCGAAAGCCTTGACATGAGAATGAGTATGGAATAACTAAAAAGCTGAAAGAATTCCAGTGTGGCCAGTGGGCATTCTGAAGGGCAGTGAGGTTCTAAGAGATGAGCTGGAGGCATATTATGCTTTACTCTGTGCTGAAGAGATTGAACTTTAATCTAAAGGAAAGAGGAAATCATCGAAGAGTTCAGGTAAGGAGATGGATGAATGCTATCCATTGTTCCAAACCAAGCCTAAATTATAGTTGTGACACTAATTTGGGAGCCAAAGGAGAAAGATATGAAATATGAAAACTTTCCGCTCAATTCTTGAGAAGGTAATATAAATGTTTATAATATAACTTAATGTGGCATAGCCTGTTTAGCTACAAAATACTTTATTTAGGTAATGATCATTGAATTTCTATTCTATTTCTTACTCATGGATTGAACTGGGTAATACATATATCCTGAGGGGGAAAAAAAAAAAACAAAATCATTCTGTAATGACCATAAAATATAATTCTTCAGCATAATAAACAGATTGAAACAGAATGGGAAAGAGAAAGAAGGGCCAGAAAAAAAAAAAGCTATAGTAGTCATTGAAAAAACATTCAACCAAACATGATAGAATACATGAATGTGGAGGGGGTACTTCACAGTAACATTCAAGCATTGGATCACCAACTTTGCCACTATCATAGTCCTGGGCATCTGAAAATTAAGCCTCATGTGATTGGTAGCAAGTGGCAAATTTCTTAGAACTCTCAATTTTGGTTGTAAGAAGAATATAAATTTTATAGAATGTATTTGTGTCTTTTTAAATTAAAAAATGTGTTTTTTCTTCTAATATTTCTGCAAACTATTGTTTCATGAAGATACTTTATATTATTTTTAAGGCTTTTTGCATACCCTGGCACTGTACAATATGTTACTATGATATGGATATTCTGATTTGGGAAATACTGGTCTGGTCAATGCCTAGGATGTGAGAGGACTGAAAGATAATTAAAATTCATGAATTAGCTAGGGAAACACTTAAAATACCATTCTTTAGTTTAAAGTGCAAAATGGAATGGTTGCAACCAGTGGAAATGTACCTGTCAGCATAATCAGCTTATGCTGCTCTTTAGTTAACATGTTAGGGAAGCCAAATCATAGTCAGACATCACTATATTGATTTACTGAGTGAAACTGTCACCCAGACTAGAAATAGCCCTCTCAGCATGATCACCATATTCTTTGCTCATAGACAGGCTCATGTGGGAATCAGGAGGTTGCTTGGTGGACAGGGCATCAAATGTTAGGTAAACAAACTATAAGGACACCCTGCTGGGAATATTGTGATGTCCCTGGGTTATGTTGCATCCCAGGAAAGATTTTCTCTGTTAAATTTTAGTTTGACTCTCAAAAAGTCATTGTTTATCTTTTGTTTTTAAGTTCTGAGGGGCACAGTTGCTCTCCAGTGCTTATAAATGTACAAAAGATAATTTGAGTTAAGGATAAAGATATTTTATATGTTGTTATAATATTAAGCGTCAGCAAGAAGCCATAACAGGTAATTTGGGCTCACTTTTTTAATACTTACAGATCTCTCTCTCTCTCTCTCTCTCTCTTTTTTTTTTTTTTTTTTTAGCTCTCACTTTTATCTGCACTAGCCAGAGGGCACAGGCTGGCATCTTTCAGGACTGAACCTACCTTGTTTTGTTTGCTTTGCAATGCGTTTTTAAACTGGGTATATCACATGAAAATTACATATAAATTTGGATTCTTGGCTCCCATCTGGAAAAAGTGTGAATGGTAGGATGGGTATCTTAGTGACTCTTTTAATGAAAATAATTAAAAAGCCAGATAAAAAATAAATATTGTGAATTTGATAAACAATAACAAATCATAAAATGCAAAAAGGAAGAGAAAATGGCAATCTTGAAGATAAGTAGCTAAACTGGATTTCACTCTTATCTGGGGGAGCCCTGATTCAGAATTTTTTTTTTTTTTGGATGCATAGCTCAGAGTAAAGTATAAATTCTATATTGTGGTAGAGATGGAGAGGTGAGTTGGAGACTCCCCTCATATAGTGGGAATAGCAAGAGACTATAGCAAACTATTGATAAACCCAATCCATAGAGAGTGAAACCATCTTGTCTTTGTCAACCTGGGCTTGAGTGGAGGAAAAAAGTTTTCATTGAATATTTGAGTTATCTTTCAGCAAGTTTTGCAGCCAGAATTTATGCTGTGTGGTCAAACTCCAGATAAAGACTTTACTGTAAGGTAGTCCTAGGATGACAGTGAACTAAACAATTGGCAGAAACAGACTTTTTTTTTTTTTTTTTTGAAATGTGAAACTTCATATAAGGTATAAATAGTTTCTAAGATTTTTCAAGATATATTTCAAGGAAAAATGTGCTTAAGGCCAAATATGAATATATACCATAAGGAAGAACCAGTAGAACAAACAGAAAAATACAGGAGAATTACATTCATAGGAACTACAGATATTGGGATTATCAAACATAAATATAAAAAATAATTTTGTGGGGGCAACTGAGTGGCTCATTCGGTTAGGCATCTGACTCATGATATTGGTCTGGTCATGATCTCAATATTGTGTGATTGAGACCCTCCTCAGGCTCTGTACTGGGCATGGAGCTTGCTTGAGGTTTCCTCTTTCCCTCTCCCTCTGCCTCTCTCCTCTCCCTCTCTCTCTCCCCCCTCTCTCTTTTCTTTAATAATAATAATAATAATAACAATAATAATAACAATAATAATAATTTTGTGTAATGTGTTTTAAGAATTAAGAGAAGCTTTGTAATGTTAAAAAATGAAAAAAAAAAAAAAAAAAAAAACCACTCACAACACAATTAAAAATGACCCAAATAGGAATTTTGGAAATTAACAGTATTTTTTGTGTGTGTGTATGTGTGCAATGATTCATATTAAAAATTCAATATGGTAAGTTGACATGTACTCTGAAAGGGAGAACTAAATGTTTTCAGATTAACCCTCCTAAACTAAAATATTAAAAGCACCAGAAAAATACTAAGTGAGCAAGTACTGGAAGGGCCAAGATTTTGGAAAGAAGAGAAATCCAGAAATATGGATGTCTGCCAATTACAAAGCAATGAATAAGATGATCAGGAACTGAGACGAGCTTTTGTCAGTTTCACTGGTCTTGAGGGGGCAGAAACTGAAGTTTAGGCACAAAAGACCTAGAAAGCACCTGTTCCAGTTACTATTGCTGAATAAAAATCACCCCAAATGTAGTGTTGTGGAACAACCATTTCATTAAGCTCAAGGTTTCTGTGGTTCATGAATTTAGTGAGGTTACAGCAGGGTGCCTTATCTCTGTTTCACAATGTTTGAACTTCGACTGGGGAGATTCAATGGCTGGGGGTAACATGATGCTTGGGGACTGGATTCATCTGTAGGAGTCTTCACACATATGTGTAGGACTTGATGCTGGCTGTCAGCTGGGCTAAGCTGAGAATGTCATCCCAAACACAAGATGTAATCTGTTCATTTAGTATTTCTACACTGTCTAGTTTGGGCTTCCTCACAGCTTTGTGGCTAGGTTTCAAGAATGAGAATCCCAAGAAAAAAGAGGCAAAAGTAGAAGGCATTTTTGTGATCTATATTCAAAAACCACATGCTAGGCTTTTTTTCCTACTATATTGAGAAGGTGGTCACAGAGCTAAACCCAGGATCAAGAGAAAAGGATAAAGATTATTAAAACCATCTTTGGAAAATACAATCTGCCTCAACACTTTACATTTTTATTTGGGACTCTGGAATGGGTGAAGGAGCAGATCTTACAAAAACTAAAGCCCAATTTCATGTCAATTCAGTTTCTTACTGGATTAAGATAATCTGTCTCTATCATAATATTCTGCTTACAAACAAATTAATTTCTTTCTAGAAGAAGATATCATCATCTATAACTGCTACACTTAATGCATGGGTTATGACATTAAATATAAAATGATAAGGCATGAAAAATATAATATTGGCAAAACAAAAAGAAAAACGTTAACAAAAAATGATCCCCCACAAAAGATATAAATATTGGAATCATCAGACATGGATAATAAAATTTGTAAGTTAATATGTTCAGGAAACTAAATGACAAGATGGAGAATTATAGCAGGATAGGAGCTATAAATTAATAAAATAGAAATAAAATAGAACTGAAAGATAAGTCAAAATTAATATCTATACTGAAAAATACAAAGGCGAAGAATAAAAAAAACACAGGAAAAAAATGTGAGAGATGGAGCATAGTAAAAAACACATAACGCACACAAACCCAAGGTCCTAGAATTTAAAAAGATAAGAAAAAGACAGTGTATATATAATTTAAGAATTTTCCAAGATTGATGAAACAGATTAAGCCACAGATTCAAGAAGTGCTATGCACTTCAGGAAAACTGGATATAGTTATTTCATAATAAAACTTCAAAAATCAAAGGAAAAGAGAAAATTTTCAGAGTACTCAGAGATGAAAGAAATGGTACCTTTAAGGTATCAAAATGAGGGAGACAACTGACTTTCCATTAGTAACAATGAAAGCCAAAAATCAATGGTATGAACTAATCAGAGTACAGTCGTTGCCCCCTTATCCAGGGTTTTGCTTTCTGCAGTTGCAGTTGCCTGCATTCAACTGCAGATAATTCTCCTTCTGATCTATCACCAGAAGAGCAGTTTTAGCCTAATGCTACTCCACAATGCCTGTGCCATTTACCTTGTTCATCTCATCATGTAGGCATCTTATACTCTCACATCATCATAAGAAGATGGGCAGGTACAGTACAATAAGATATTTTGAGAGACCATATTCACATAAATTTTATAATTGTTCTATTTTATTATTATTTATTGTTAATCTCTTATTGTGCCTGCTTTAATTTATAATTTAAACTTTATCATAGGTGTATATGTACAGAAAAAAATAGTATATTTAGTGTTTGGTACTGTCCATCATTCCAGGCATCCACTGGTGACCCAGAGGTACTACTGTATGGAAGTATTTGCTCTCTTATAATCTTGATATTAGCAATGTATTATTCAGAAAGAAAGTTGAAATAAAGCCATTTTCATATAAATGAAAACTGAGAATTTGTCACCAGCAGATCCATACTAAAGGAAATGCTTGAGTGTTCCTCATGCAGAAGGAAAATAATCCTGGATGGGAGCACAGATATAAGGCAAAGAACACAGAGCAGAGAGTAAATATTTGGATAAATCCAAGTGAATGTTGACTATGTAAAACTATAATAACAATAATATCTTCTGAGGTGAACTATGTAATGAATTAAAATATATGACAATAGTAGTATATACACACACACTCAAACACACGACAGTGAAATCAGCAATAAATAGAAGTTAACTAGTCTAAGATGTATTGTTCAGGCTGTGGTAAAATTAGCAGCCTTTTGTTCTATGTTCCTCTTTCCTTTTTCCCTTTGGCTTTGTTTTGCATTATTTAATTATTATTAGTCAGTTATCCCTATGTTAGCTTATTGGTTATACATTGTTTCACTACTCTCTTAAGGTACATAGTAAGAGAGTGTGTACTATAGAGATTATCACATGTAGTCTACTACATAGAGCAAATACTAAGATATATATTACTAATGTCACAACAGTAGTGATTTTTTTATGTTTTATTTATTTATTCATGAGAGACACAGAGAGAGAGAGAGAGAGGTAGAGACACAGGCAGAGGGAGCAGCAGGCTCCACACAAGGAGTCCCACGTGGGACTCAATCCCAGGTCTCTAGGATCAGACCCTGAGCTGAAGGCGGTGCTAAACCACTGAGCCACCCGGGCTGCCTAAACAGTAGTAATTTAAACAGACTACTCCAATTAAAAGACAGAGATTTTCAGCCTTCATTTTTAAAAAGTCTATATTCTATTTATGAGACATGACTTTAAATATACACAAAGTTTAAACATAAAGATATGGAAAGACATCCCATGCTAGACTCTGATATAAACTTCCTACAATGAAGAAGGGGAATTAAAGTCAACACATATAGGAATGCTTTATAGGAGCAGGGAAGGTAATACTAAAAGTGAGTACAGTTTGTTTGATTGTTTGTGTGTTTTAAGTTGATAGAAACTAGACTATAATGTTTTATAGTATTTCATTATAGAATTTTTCCAATATAGAGACAAGTTGAAAGTATGTTAACAGTTGAATGTTCAAGCCTTACCACCTAGATTCTAAGCATTTTTGCTGCATTTGCTTTGTTGCATATCTATTCATTTATCCATTCATCATTTCATCTAATTTTTATTACATAATTCAAAATTAAGCCCCACATATCCGTGAATACAATATGATTTTATACTAATGGGAATTATATAGAAGAAAGAAAAAAGTTAATGATTGCAAGAGAGAGTGAGGAAATTGCTGGGATAGTGCATCCAATAGTTAAGATGGGTTGGGATCAAGTGAAAAAGCAAAGCTGTTTATTAGTATTAGGAGAAACATGGAAATTTTCTCAGGGGAACAGTTCAGAGTATAAGGCATGGGGGCAAGTAGCAAGTAGAGATGATAGTGGGATATATATATATATATATATATATATTCTTTTTTTGTAATTTCTGTTTTTTCCAGAAATATTTAATAAGATGCAAAGAGGTTTTCAGCTGAGAATTAAGCTGGAGAAAACAGAATTGTATTGAGATTTGAGGACTGAGGAAAAAATATGAAGTAATCATTGGGCTAAGTGAAAGTTTGTAGTTTAGAATATTTTCTCATGGTATCAATCTGAAGGGGTTAGGAAACATTGAAGGCAATGATTTTCCCAGATATTATCATATTATTCATATAGAGTTTCATGTACCAATATGAGTAGCTTAATAGTAATAAATTTTAGTGTACATTATTCAAAGACATGGACAGGATCCTCTTCTCACCACTCAAGACAACCTCATAGCAATTGCAAACCTAATGGTTTTTTTAATAGTACCGTCACATCACCTAGTTTAACTTAGAAATGTTACACTTATATTTTTTTATTTTAAAGACTCAATTTTAAAGAAGACAGTATTTGTGAATCAGAAAAACTATTCATAATAACTTTTATGCTAAGTGAAGTTCAGAAAGAAAAAAAATATTTAGACTATCCAACAAGGAAAAATAAGTTACAAAAGAAAATATTCAGCCATTTAATTTTCTGGCATTGATTGGACAGCATTATCATTGCAACAGATATCTCCAGCTTTATGATTTAGAAGAATTTATTTTTAACTAAGATAGGATGAGAAATATATTGCACATTTTGCAGTGAAGGGGATGGTCAACCCTCAGAATAACTATATAGTCTATAAAACTGTGTATGTAAGCTTCGTTTTTATTCTTTTACATCAGAAAATGATTTCACATGTGAATAGAGGATGTCAGAGAAGTAACAAATTATATACCTCAAAGCATATCTAGTGATTCTATGAGTGCTGGATGTAGTTGGGACTTTTGGGGACAACTTTGTTTTGCTGCATTGTCAGTTTAAATCATGGTTCTGAATTCTATCATATCCCCAGGTAAAGAACTAAAAATAATTTTATTAGAAAGTAGCATTGATAACAAATGGCTTTCTTAAAACTCATTCTGCCTTTTAAGAATTAGTAAATTAACAATGGCAGGGAGTCAAGAAAGGAACACATTCTCATTTACTTTGTTGTGGATTCTATAGTGATTCACTGCAAACTCAAAAAAAAAAATAAATAAATAAAGCACAAGGCATCTATTGTTGTTAAAGGAAAATTACCCATTTTATATCAGCCTAAAGCAGCATCATTTAGTAGGATCTCTAGGGCCATATTAGACCATGACTTACTTCTTTGTTTGGTAATGTGGGGGAGGAGTTTTTTCTACATTGTCTTTTTTTTTTTTTTTAAGGAGATATTGCCTTTGACAAAGCACTAAGTACATTTAGAATTTTAACAACTGCTAAGCTCAATTCTCCTATGTTTTGAAGGTCATAGATTCTTTCACATTCATTTAGCAGTACTTGGGGTGAGTGCAGGTGTTATCTTGACCTCACTTTAGTATATGCAACTACTGACTGAATAATGTAAAATACTCCTAAAACCAAACTTAAATCCTTAGACACACCTTTTGAAGGAAGACTCTTTTTTCTTCTGTTAACTTAATTTGGGCAAGTCTTTGAACTAAGAAAAGCAGGTTTTAACACAGCTCCAATTTCTTTGAAGTAACACAAGCACCCAAAAGACATTAATTGCTATGTCTCCTAAGCCATTTCACATATAAGATCATGGATCTAAAAATTATAGAGTTGAAGATGGTCAAATCTAAACCCTTATTTTATAAATGAAGAAACTTGGAGCCAGGGAGATCTAGTTTGCCCAAGGTCACATAGCCAATTAGTGAATTCTTAGTTATTTTTAGAGCAGAGTGATATATCAACATGAGTCTTAACAATTTAAATAGAACTTAGTGAGTTTCATCTAAAACCTAATTTTAAAAATCTAGACTCACCAAGATGTTAGTTTAATTGGAGTGTGAAAATAGTTTCCCCACAGTTATACAATGTCACTCCTGACAAACTTTGTAGAGCTACAGTTTGAAGTCAATCATTGTTGCTTTAAACTTCCATGCATTAAAAACAGAATCACTGATGTATCTCTGTTTCTTGTGTATTATACTCCGACATTTTCTTCTGGAAACTCTGCCTGCAGTTCTGACACCTGTCAACACAACCAGTCAAGTTCAGTTCCTTACAGGTTCCTGAATAGCAAGCATATGTAACTAGAAATTACATCTTTGAGTTACCTTTTCCAGTATGTTGCAAAGAGAATACTGGGATAATCTTCAAGTGTGTGATTTAAGTATCTGATCATGTTGTAGGCCTTCTTGCCTGGATTTATGGTTGGTATCTTTTTTCAGGCATAAAGCTAAAGTGCCAGGCATGACCTTATTCTCCCACATGCCTCTTCCTCCTTGAAACATCTGAAATTGTCAATAGTGAAATGTTCCTTTGATTCCTACAGTGGACATTTCCAATCTTCTATAGTACACTGTTAGAACTAATTAGTACTTTACACTGTAACACTAATTTAAAAGTTATACAGCACTTCCACGTGGCATTTTACTTGAAACTTGCCAAACAGATTTCTTTAGACTCAGTGGTGTACCAAGAAGATGGTGGTTAGAGTAGTTTACCTGAGGTACCACCAACAAGGGAATGTAATCTAGAGAATTTCAAAACAGTGATAAAGCCATAAAGAGTTAAAAAAACCCACAAAAATTTTTAAAAGCCATATAAAGTCGACCTACTTTTCACTGTTACAATGTGATATCAATCCTCAACAGTCTTCATGATAAAATATTCCTTCTCAAAAACCTTTCTTTTGGTGGAAGTTCAAAAAAAAAATGCTATGTTTAGTGAGTTATAATAACATATGTATAAACTTCTAATGAACATATTTTATATTTTAGGCCTTATATTTCATGTGGAAGTAAATTTGGATAATTCCCAATTGTACAGTTGGTTCATGGACTATGTGTTCAAGAGTCAATTTAAGTTCTTAACAGTTGGGAATTATTCAGGTTCTCTTAGGATACAGTTTGTTTCTTCAGAACTTGTGGTACTACATATTCTTGCATTTAAACAGTAAATTGGAAAAGTACAAGGATTGTAAATATGAAAAAATAGAACTTGAGTCACTTCAATTATTTCACTGTGTGTTATCACTTGGAGTTTTATTTGTGTTTAAAGTTTTAAATGGCAACACAGTGTGAATTGCAAGAAATAATATTTTCATTTGGTAAAAGTGAGTTTTTAATTGGTCATACAAGAGATATAATTGTTTGGTATAGAGAGGGTGTCTGTTGCATGTTTCAAACTCAGTTGCCCCTCTTTGGAATAATATTTGAGAGTGTTCTCTCCTATTGTATTACTAACAATTATTTGAGAGTTCACTGAGTACACGGTTTTGAGGCAGGAAACCGGAATCAAAGAGCATGATACTAAAAAGGAATGTATGCATGAATGTATACATGTGGGTGCATATGTGAGTGTGCATGAATGTTGTGTATGTGATCTTGAGATAAATATATCTTATTTTATACTTTGTCCTGATAACCGTAATCCCCATTTTGGGGAAGGAAGCTAAAAAGAGACTGGCTAAGAAGACTTCCCTGAGGATATTTCTTTTAGCAATATGGTAGTAAAGAGCAATGTTCTATTAGTCTGTCACATTTACTGAGTACACATTTCCAAAGGTTTATCAAAAATGAGTAGAAGGGGCATCTGGGTGGCTCAGTCAGGTAAGGGTCCAACTCTTGATTTTGGCTCAGGTCATGATCTCAGGGTCCTGGGTTCCAGCCTTGTGTCAGGCTCCATGCTCTGCGGGAAGTTGACTTGGAGATTCTCTCTCTCCCTCTCCTTCTGCCTCCCACTGCTCTGTCTCTCTAAAATAAATAAATCTTTAAAAAATGAGTAGAAAACGTGTAATTCTGTTTGATCCTGCTATGTGAATAAATTGAGTAGTAAACAGAATTTAGGGAGAACTGATACATTGTCTGCCCGTATTTGTAAGATTGCAATTTAGCTCTTATTTTAAATAAAATTTGTGCCAAAAATTATACTACTTTCAAAAAACCTGTAAAAAGCCACATTTCCAGTCTGCCTGTAGGACATAGTGACAAAGTAATGTTTATGAGATTTCCTGATTAAAATAATAATAAATAATGAATAAAGTTAGTAAATTTTTGTGACCTGGGGTAAGTCACTTCAGTTTTCTGTTATTTCCTTAACTGTAAAATGAAGATAATAAAAACACCTCATTGCTTTTGTCCAAATTAATAAATTATAGGTAGACAGATGGATAGGTGATAGATGGTGGCACATATTTGGGGTTGAATAAATGTTAGCTTATGATTAAGTAGAATTCAATTTATTTTTAAATTCAGGAACACAAGGCTATATACCAAAACATATATAAAGATCCCTAATAGCATACTAATATTTCTGACTTGAAAGGGATGAGGCACTGACATATCTCCATACTAAGCCAACTTGGCAAAGTTCTTTTTTATTTAGTAATCAATTCATATATATTTGCAGTGGTAAACATCTTGCTAGTAAGAATGTCAGTGTAGCTGGTTGGGTATGTAACATATCTGTAGTAATTGTCCATTATAGTATTATAGGTAGTATTACTCATCATAAAATCTTTTTTTTAAAAGATTTTATTTATTTATTCATGAGAGACATAGAGAGAGAGAGAGGCAGAAACATAGGCAGAGGGAGAAGCAGGCTCCATGCAGGAAGCTCCATGTGGGACTCAATCCTGGGACTCTGGGATCCTACCCTAAGCCAAAGGCAGAGACGCTCAACTGCTGAGCCACCCAGGTGTCCCATCATAAAATCATTTTTAAAATTTTAACAGTAAGAAATGCATTTTTCATTCCTCTGGCCTGTAGAAGTAATAAAATTTAACCTCATAGCACTTCTGACGATGATACCATTCTACAGCCACAAATAATAGCCCAAGAGGAAGAGAGGGGTGATGCTTGTAAGACCGTGGAGCTGCCATGAAAACTAATGGTGCTGTCAGTAGTCAATCACAGAACTGCCCATCTGCAGTTCCTTTTTGCCAAGTATCAGTAATGTGGGCTACCCCCTTCTGGGAACATGTGGCCTCTAGACAGCCTTGTTTAAAATGGAAAGCAAAGGTTGTGATACTGGGATGCCACAAAAATGAATAAAAGATGGTAAGGCCTGTAAAACACCATGGTAAGATATTAAGAACCCCTTCAATCCAAAGCACCATATGTTTGTCATAGCCATTGTCTGTTGCCACCTCACAGGGACTTGAGGTGACTGACAGAGGTCAGAGGGAGGTTTGGGTTGTGATGCAGAGAAAGCAGCCCTCCTTATCTTACTGGTAAGGCTATCTGACTGAATCATCAGTTCTGAAACTTTAGTCAGCCACTTACAATACTTTGGTACCATGAGGGACTCAAGAAGGATCTCAAAGAAATTAAATAGTGAAAGGTGAGCAGAAATTAGTTTGTCAAAGAAGGATGCGGAAAGAGTATTGCAATAGAAAGAACAAGTACAAAGCCTTTGATGCCAAAAAGAATATAGCATGTGTGGAGTACTCAAAGTATTTTATTCCATGAAATCATAGACTATTGCCTGAGTGAATCGGAGGCTGTGGTGGCTGAGATTGTCAAACTGTGGCTGTGGACCAAATGCAGACCACCATCTGTTTTTATATGCCCCCTGCATTTTTACAGTTTTAAAAGATTTTATTTATTTATTCATTTTTAAAGATTTTATTTATTTATTCATGAGAGACAGAAAGAGAGGCAGAGACCTCACAGGGAGCCTGATGTGGGACTTAATCCCAGAACTCTGGGATCGCACGCTGAGCCAAAGACAGACGCTCAACCGCTGAGCCACCGAGGAGTCCCTAAAAGATTTTTAAAAATGAAAAGATGAACAATCATATTCTGTGACATGTAAAAAATTATATGAAATTCCAAGTCCAGTGCCCATAAATGCAGTTTTATTAGAACACATCCATACTAATTTTTTTTGTTTGTTTTACATATTGTCTAGGACCACTTTCATGATACAACAGTACAGTTGAGTAGTTGCATATGAAAGACCATGTGGTCTAGAGAACCTAAAATATTTACTATCTGGCCTTTATAGACAATGTTCTCTGAATCGTACTGTAGAGGATGAAATGTAGGATGAGTGATAAGAGGTTGTTAGAGAGTCAGATCATGAAGATTCCTGTAGCTTACATTTTAGTTTATTCTGAAAGGCAGTGGAGAACAACTAAAGGGTTATAAGTATCTCACAGTTTCTGAACTTGAATCTTAGTTAATTTGCTTCCTTTCATACTTCCTTGTCTTGAATTTCTTGGGGAGGGGGGCACTTTTTCTACAATGATGTAGTTATCTGTTATGCTATTTCTGGAATTTTGTGAGTTAGTAGTTTAATCACAGCATCCATAGATCGCCCTGTTCAAAATGTTGGGCTTGTCTAAAATAAGTGCTTTCCACTTTCAAGTGGGTCCATTTTGGATATTCCCTTGACCTCTGTCTCTGAGTCTAAACCATGAACTCAACTGTGATGTTAACGGATGAGTCCTAAAGAAATAGGGTCCTTTTTTTCCTCCTCAACCTGGTGTGTGTATGCACACACACACACACACACACACACACACAAGTAGTCACTTCTTGTCACTGGTCAAGTGGTTACATTTAGAGAAAACACTCCATTCAAAGGAAACGTTGGGGAAATAAAAGAGAAACAGACTGAGAACAGCTGTGTCCAGACATCTAGATTCTAAACATTGAGGAAAAATCTGGAGAACTTGTCATAGCTCCATCGGCACCATTTGTCTTCCTCCAATTTAGCAGAGAGGCTATTTTCTGCTACATTTGACAGGTGGGTGAATTCTAATCTGCATGTCTATTTTGAAACATTGCTTACCCAAGGATTAAACATCTGGTTGAAAACACAGATAGGCAGTGGTTCAAAAATCTATTACTTGATATCAGCAGTTTAAAAGAGGATAACTGATTATTAGTTGTTTTCAAAGTTGGAATAGGTGATTGTAATCACTTAAAGAGATGGGCCATTCAATTTCCCCCTTATATTGTAACACTGCTGAATTTTGTCTTATTGCTTGCCTTTTAAAAGTGAAATCCTTCCTCCCAATATCTACTCATTTGTTCTGGGTTGCCATGGAATAGAGAGAATCTAAATGTGGGTGCCAGTGTTGGCATTTCCTTTGTTAGAATTTTACTGTGAGAATTTTAAACTGAACTTTCCTTTCAGGATTTTTTATCTTCTGACTACAGATTAGGTACATCTGCCAATCCTGCTGTGTCATTTTTAAACTCTTATTGTTCAGAACTAGTAAATATGGAGTAATATTGAAATGAATATTTATAATGATTTGAATATGGTCTAAGTTTTTATTTTAGAGCTTATGCTTAGGTATTAGCAAACATTTTTAAGGCCTTTCCATTAAAATCCTTCATATTCCGGTGTCACAGAGAAAGAATCAATGATTAAAGCTTTCAACATTTTAGATAAGTTACTTTATACTTTACTGAATGAATGAATTTTTACATATGTAGTAATATTTTCATCATACATTTGCATAGATAATTTTGTTTTTAAACTTGATGCATTTTAGATCATATTTTTATAATTAAATTTATTCTTAAGATAATGTTAATATATTTTTGATAAAATATATGTACATACATATATGTGTGCATACACCTGTGTATGTAGGAATATGCCTACACATACACATATACATACATACATACATATATAGTCATCATTGTATCCTGAGCATCAAGCAACTATTAAGTAATAGGCATTGGTTTATTATTTCTTGCATGAATAAAAAATCAGTTCTTAAGTGCAACATAAATTTTAGAAATGTGAAACCTTTACTTGCATCTGTGTTTAAAAGTACATTGCCTGGTGGATCTTATATGTATGAATTAATAACATTTTCTTTCTTTTTTTTAAGATTTATTTATTTATGAGAGACAGAGATTGAGAGAGAGAGGAAGAGACACAGGCAGAGGGAGAAGCAGGCTCCATCCAGGGAGCCTGACGTGGGACTCGATCCCGGGTCTTCAGGATCATGCCCTGGGCTAAAGGCAGCGCTAAACCGCTGAGCCATCCGGGCTGCCCTAATAACATTTTCTTAATGCCTGAGTCATTTGACTACTATGTATATTGTACTGTGACAAGAGGAGAAAGTATTCTCTTCTGTGGATAAAAGATAAAATATTTTGATTTTTCCTTCTACTATTATGTGCCTAATATTAAATGTTGGCACATATATTCAACTTTATCTTTCCAAATCTCAATGTTTAACAGTAAGTATCTTGGAGATACTGGAGAGCAGGTATCTGGCATATGTTTTAAGTATATCCACTTGAGCTTCTTTACAATCAGGGACTCAGAGGGTTTTTAAAAGCGAAACGAAAAAAATATTCTTTCTGTTCAGTTGATTAAGTGTCTGACTCTTGATTTCAGTTCAGGTTGTGATCTCAGGGTGATGAGATCAAGCCCTGTGTTGGGTATGGATCCTGCTTAGGATTCTCTCTCTCTCTCTCCTTCTCCCTCTGCCTCTCCCCAACCACCGCCTCATACTCTATCTCTAAAAAAAAAAAAAAGAGAGAGAGAGAGAGAGAGAGAGAGAAAGAGAGAAGAAAGAAAGAAAGAAAGAAAGAAAGAAAGAAAGAAAGAAAGAAAAAGAAAGAAAGAAAGAAAGAAAGAAAGAAAGAAAGAAAGAAAGAAAGGAAAGAAAGAAGAAAGGAGAGAAATACATTATCCCCATTTATAAAGAGCTATTTAGGTGGAAAGATTGACTGAGAGATAAGCAATTGTGAGTCAATATTGAAATATTTATACAGTGCTATGTGAGTACTAATGAGGAAGAAAGCATTAAGCCTGGTGGTGGTGTGAGGAGAAGCAGGATAAGCTACAGAAAAGAGGCAACATGTAATCAGAGTCCTAAAGAGTAAACAAGAAACTGTCAGGCAGGAAAGAGAAGGGAGGGAGGGGATTTTGCATAGAAATAAGACAAAGAGGGATCACAAGACACAGAGGGATCAAAATCCATTAGTGTATTCTAATTAAAAATAGGATGAGCAAATTAGCAATTTGCGCACTTGAGGTTATTTGGGAGCAAAGAATGAGTGAGGGGAGAAGAAGCCTTTTATATGCAAAGATTTCTACTCCTATGCCATAGTTGAAGTTCCACTATAAGAGTTCCTCTAGTTTTGGGTTAAATATTGCCCTTTCCCTGCCATCATCTCTAAGGGGGAAATGTACCTAGACACATTGGGTCTCCAGAGGACAAAATTTATCCAACTACTTTTGTCCTTGAAAATAGGAAAAAAAAAAATAGGACTCACTAGGTAATAAGAGTCCCAAGGGGGTTGAAGAGGGAAGAGTGACACCAGCAGGGACTTGAAAGAATAAGAAAATTTGGGGTGGTGGGCAGACCGCAGGTCAGCATGCCTAATTCCTACTGGTGGAAGTAGCTCTGAGCAGATACTCTTGTGGTATTTTTCACGACTGACATTTTTATAATTTTGGAGTTGTGTATTGTGGAGGCTGAGAAAAATTAAGGCCATTCCACCTCAAGTTTAGCATTAGCACAAGTACAGCCATCTTAGGCCCCTGTGAATAAGAGCTGAACTTTACAGGAGAAACTGCAGGGAATTCCATATCAGAAAGACAACAGAGCTCAGAACTGCTGGGCAGAGAATCTCATATCACAAAGACAACAGAGCCCAGGCCCGTGGCAGAAAGTCCCATATTAGAATGAGAACAGAGCTCAGTGCCCTTAAGCCCCATATCAGAATGTAAACAGAACTTGAGAAATTCCTCCAGGCCTTCTGAAAATCCCCTAGACCAGCCCATAAAAAAACCCAGCTGTAACCCACTTCGGGGTCCAAGTCCCAGCTTCACTGTGTCGGGTATACTTGGACCCAAGCTCAAGCTTGTTAATAAACCCTCGTGCACTTGCATTGGTGTCGGCTCCTTGGTGGTTTCTCGGATTCGCAATCTTGGGCACAACATGTATTCTAATTTTATCATCAATATATTTTTCCAAGTTAGCTGGCTAAACAGGCATTAGCACATTTTATGATATGATAAGGGGTGCTGCTTACCTAGTCTGGTCTCTCAGCCACAGAATCCTGGCTGCACAGTCCCTATCTTGTCTGGTAGTTTGGTTCAAATACACATTTAACATAGGACACTGGAGGCATTCCCTACCTTTTCTTTTGTAAAATGCAGGAAGGATCACAGCCACCATTAGCACATCTGAGGCATTTTTATGAATTACACAAAGGGCCCTCTGGAAGACTTGTTAGAAAGGCACTCCTTTCTCCTTGCTCTGGTAACACCTGCCAGGGCAACTGGCCATGGCTACTGGCTTGGTGAAAGGAACATGACCTGGCTTCAGCCCAGCTTGCATCCCTTCTACCACAAGCTTTTGTGCAGAACATAAACTGTGTTATTGTGTGTGGGGATGCTGAACAGGATAAACTGGGAAGCATAATCCATACTGTAGATTAGTTATACAAACTTAGTGTAATTGCATATGCTGAGAGAAAGGTCAGATGTGTATATGTCTGTAGATATATTTGTGTGTCTTCGTGTGTGTAGAGCCTGCTATTACCTCTCATCCCAACTCACAAAGAATGTGGAAAACATTCAATAGATGTAGCTCTTATGAATTCCTCAGTCCTGGTCTACATACTGCCTGTATTGTCATGTTTCCTTGCTTTAACTGAGGACCTTTTTTACTACCCCAAGGAATTCCTCTAATTCTGTAATCACATCCTTTGTAGGGGTTATCTTTATCAAGTATGCATCTAGGCTTAACCACAGCACTTAACTTGGTTCTTCTCCTTCAGCATTCTCTTTAAGATGCCTCTTCTGTGCGTACACATTCACCCTGAATGTTTCCATGGCACTTCAACACTGTGCTCCTCCACACCAAACTCATTCTGCTAGCATTCACTGAAATCATGGGAGCTGATAGATTGCATCCAACTCCTTTGGCTGGTGAAGAATTTCCAGCTTGAGTGGGCTATAGGGATGGCTCCTTGGATCACAATGACATTGATTCTGTAGACCCTGCTCTTTCTATAAATAGACTGTTCTTTCTCAAGCCACTTGGGAATTTGCTGTGTCAATTAACATGCAACAAGTATTTGGAAGTTTATTATGTGCCAAGTCCCAAGCTAGTGTCCCTAACATCTACCTTTCCTTACATGTTTTGTGTAGTTCCTCAGAACAGACAGATGGAGAAAGGTAATGTTTTATATTAAAAGTCAAGAAATCATACCACCAAGTCTGCCTTGATCTCAAAGTTAACAAGTAAATTATAGATCTTTCACTTTTGTGCAATTTATAATAAAACAACATGAAAAAGTCAAAACACCAAGGTATTGCAATAATGCTCACTGTTGTTAGATCATGTGGCTGTGCAAGTAGTTGCATTATGCCATTCCACCTCTTGCTGTGTGTAATGCATTGTACTTATTTCTATGTTTCACACTTGTCTCAGTACTCTACATTGCTCATCTGAAAGCTGTAATAAAACAATTCTTCTGTTGGGCTTTACCTCCATGGTTACAGCATGTTAATTAGCCACACCCAATAGATAGGTAGGAACTTGTGTGTGATTACTTGCCCCTTCTTCTGATTTATATTCATCCTTTTCTTTCTTTGATGTTGAGTATGAACTTTATTTCTGTTTTTTACTTTATTTGATTTCTCCTTTACTGTTTTACATGTTTGAGTCTCTCAGTTTTTATACCCAGTTTAGACATTTAAATGCCTTAAAACTTTTAACTTTTGCTTAAATAGATAAACATTCAAAATGATTTAAAAATCAAAGAATACAAACTGCTTTAAGAAATAAGCTCATACATTTTTATGTCTTAATGTAATATATTAAATTCAAAATATAACTTAAGTGTAGCCTTACAAATGCAGAAACTATAAGGTTAATAAGGATAGCTTTGCAAAGAATAAGAAAGTAAATATTCAGAAAATCATATTATTTTGTAAACAGTTACAATCTATGTGCCAGTTCAGTGGTTAACTTTTATAAGTTAATATTTATGGAATTCATTTTGATCAAAATATCTTTACATATAAAGACTGTTGTTTGAGATCAGTTCTCCTTCTTTATAAGAGATGACAGGACTGGCTTATAAATTATTACAGTCTTCCCGGCCAGAGGTTAATAATATACTACTTAACATTGTATAAAATGATATTTTTCCTTTTCAAATTGAGTGAAGTTTGGGAGACAGTCCTTGAAATTCTTGACCTATTACCTATTATAGTTTTAAATATTTGGTCTAAGGATTTACATTTCAATCAGGCAGCTCAAGTGGAATAAAATTAAAAAGCAAAATGAATTATACTCTCTTCACTGATTTTTATATATTAGAACAGGGCCTTTTAATTACCATATGGGCAAGTGAAGTGCCATCTGTGTTTTGAATCAAGAGAATTTCGACCTCAGGAAAGATGGCAGCTCTTAAATTTGAACTTGGCCCAGGATGAGTTCTAATAGTTAATCAAAGACCATTTTAGGAGTACCTGGGTGGCTCAGCCCATTAAGTATCTGACTCTAGATTGGCTCAGGTCTTGATCTCAGGGTCGTGAATTCAAGCCCTGCATTGGGCTCCATGCTGGGTGTGAAGACTACGTAAAAAAAAACAAAAAACAAAAAAAACAATTTTATCTGAAGATCAAAGTTTAACAACAACAGCAACAACAAAAACCCAAGTTACCATTTGCTTTAAGGTTATTAACAAAAGAGAGGAGAAGGGGAAACAATTACTTATTTAATAACTATGTAAAGAATATTGAATATATAAAAGGTATTCTGCAGGGAGTAAGGGCAGTGGGAAAGTCACAGAACTTTTCTGTTTCTTTTGTTGTTGTTGTTAGTAAAATAGAGAGAAGATGCATACCTTATAGGGTAACTGGGGATTAGAGTTAGTATATTTAAAACTATTTGGCACTCAAATAAAAGGTAACTGTCGCTGTTATTATTGTCAACCATAATGAATGTAGGCTAAGGAGTTTTCACTTCTGTACGTAGTGAGGATCCATTGAAGGTTTTGAACAGGAGTGACGCTGCGCCTACTTGTGCCAAAGCTCAGTAGCCACAGGAATAACTTACAGAAGTTAGAAATGAGAGGTGGAAGACAAATGAACTAAGATGAATTAGGATATGAGGAAGGGGTATGAAAGGTATGAAAAATATTAAGGTCATGGAATCAAAGATATTGTGGCTACTGCTGCAGGTCCCAGGGAGTGATTGTAAAGATGACAAAAATATTCATAGGAACAGAAAACACCATGTCAGGAGTAAGCATTCAGATCAAAGGAGAAAAATGAATAAGGTCTGATTTGGACACACCAGGCTTGGAGTTCAGTAATGGCACTCATTGGGGGCAACCTCTGTGACTCAGTTGTCTAAGTGTCTGACTCTTGATCTCAGCTCAGGTCATGATTACTGGGTTATGAGATCAAGCCTCATGTCGCGCTCTGTGCTCATTGTGGAGTCTGCTTGAGATTTCTTTCTCCCTCTGTCTCTTCTCCCATGAAACCCACTCCCACCCACTTGTGTATTCACGCTGTCTCATAAATAAATAAATAAATAAATAAATAAATAAATAAATAAAATCTTTAAAAATAATAATGGACTGTATCTAACCATTTTTCCCCAGGGTAGAGCATTATCAGGAATGAATTCCTAGATTTGTCTTGCATGAACTCAGAAAGCCTGTGCACATCAAGGGAGATGATATTTTTGAGTCACTCTGCAGGCTCAGTGGGAAGGTGGTAGGAACTCTGACTGTCTCTGAGCCTGGCAGTGTCTTCTGCCTGACTAGTTCTGAGAAGTTGTGTTTCTTCTAAAGCACTGTCCCAGAATAGTGGATGACACCTCATGGTTGCCTAATTCCACAAAGAAACAAAATACCTTCCTTAATGGTGTTGTTGCTTTTATCCATGTTATTACAATTATTGATTATCTGATTTATATATTATCTTAAAATACTATGTTTCTACTGTGCTTACACTGAGTTATAGGCTCAAATGGTTTTTGAGAAAATGCTCAAAAGTGACTTTGAGTACCTACCTAGAAATGTATATAAAGGACAAATCTTATGTATGAAACAGCATTATATTTATTAGCCATGAGAAAGAAAATGTGAACGGATGTGTCTGTCAGTGGAGTGTGTTTTGATTGGTGGAGGACATATTAAACCTGGTGAGAACGTTCACTTTCAACATCCCGGTTTTATTATCTTTTATTATTATCCTTTTAATGAGACATGCTGGAGGTGTTTGCACCTGGAAGTTAATTTCAGCCATAAGCCAATCGGCTTTAAATATATGACAACCCTGTCTAAGAGAAGAGTACTCGTGTCTTTGCATGTGTGTTGTGTCTTGTATGTCTCTGTGTGAGTACCCACTTATTCTCATTTAGCAATGTCCACATCCTGTATTTTCAGAGAAACATCTACAGAGACTTAAAGCCCCACATCGGTAATTCCATTATTTTTTTGTTTTGCCTTTTAGTTTGAGCTATCATTTATCCACATTCTTTATGGGCTGAATGTACCTTGAGGCATTTTCAGCAAAAGATTACCTTTGTCATCAAACACAATCATATATACCACTGCTAGCTGAATAGGAGGGAAAAGAAGATCTTGGGTTATTAGTGAAATACTCTCATTTTCTCCTTTTTGTTTTAAAGGCTGGATATAATTTCTAAAACAGTGTTAAGCAAAAGTAGACTCTCAAGATACTTTGGACTGTGTTTAGGTATACATTGGAATGGTAACTCTAGATCAGTTCTACCTTTTTTTGAAGGAAGAAAAATTATGGCAGTCTCTCCAGTGATACTATTTGATTTATTCTTTATTTCTTTGTCTCATGGGCAATGAGAAAAGACTGAAAATAAAGTGGTTCAAAGACTATTGTTGACACTGCATTTAGCTGCATGGTGTTGCCTCCTCGTTCCTTCTGCTATTACTTTTCTTGGATTCCAGATATGCTGCAGAAGGAAAGCTCATCAGATCTCTGTGCTATCATCTGATTAATGACACTCAAACTTTAGCTGGCCTAATTTCTTTTTCTCTCCCTCATTCTCCCTCTACTTTGCTCTCTGAAACAAAAGGAAGGTGGGTTGAGATAAAAACAAAAGACAAAGGATGTATCACAGGCCTTCATAACTGTTCCTTATAATAGTACATTGTCAGTTTTCCTATGCCTGCTTTCCTCATTTGCTGAAAAATAAGAGGTAAAGTGGATATATACAAATAAGTCAGAAAAGAGACCCTGACTCCTGGATAGCTCATCAGAAAACTTTAGCTTGATAGTTAAGAATAGGCAGTGAGACACATTTTCTATAAAGGACCAGAAGAAAATAAATATTTTCAGCACTATGGACTATGTGGTTGGTCTCTGTTGCAACTATTGAACTATGGTCTTGTAGAGAGAATTGGCCTTGGACAAAATACAAACAAATGAGTGTGTCTGTGTTTCTGTAACATTTATTGATGGAAAATTTAAATTTGAACTTTATTTTCGTGTATCATGAGTCATTATTTTTTATATTTTTTAACCATTTTTTAAAAAAGATTTTATTTATTAATTATTGAGAGACACAGAGACAGAGAGAGAGGCAGAGACACAGGCAGAGGGAGAAGCAGGCTCCAAGCAGGGAGCCCAAGGTGGGACTCAATCCCAGGACTCCAGGATCACTCCCTGGGCTGAAGGTGGCCGCTAGACTTCTGAGTCACCTGGGCTGCCCTTTTTAACCATTTAAAAATGTAAATATCATTCTTAGCTTGCAGGTCATAAGACACAATTGGTAAAGGGAGAGACAGCAGAAATGGCACAGATAAGGGAAGAATTTCCTAATCAGGGGAGATAGGAGCTAGTTTTTGAAGAATAACAGGGCTTGGACTTGGCCAAGTGGTATTAATAGGTATTTAAGAATAACATATTTGTTGATGCAGATTGCCAACACTGACATGCAAATTGAATCATTAATCAACATACCTTTTTGGAAATTTCAAAGAATTTGTGAAAAATCTCAAAGATTATGATGAAGAAATCATAGGTAAATTATGCATAAACTAAAAACTCCAGTTTTGCGATAAAAATAAGAATCGGTTGATTCTAGAAACTCAGATAGATAGGCGTAATTAAAATGCCTAGCAATATTCAACAACAGATTTTTAAGAAGCAGGTATGTGAGTCCTTAGAAAACACCAGTATCCTGCCAAGGTTTCCTTACAAAAAATAAATTTTTTTAAAAACTAAAAAGGAAGAAAAAAAAATCAATCCAGGTCACAATTATTTTTCATTTTAATTGGGGTTTTAAAACATAGAAATCCACATGTCATCACATTCTTCCTGAATCATTCGTTTTATAAGTAGTTTAGAACCTACTTGGTCTTGCAAACTGTTCTAATTGCTTAGACTAGATTGATAAAACTGACTGAGATCCCTACTCTCATGGAGCTTATATCACTCGAGTAATGGATCCCTGGGCTCTCCGAATGGCCGGGGACACCCATTGCCTTTGTTGCTATCCTCATTTACTGGGACACATTGTCCTCGATAGTACTTGACACATGGCACCATAAGAAGATGACCTGGGAGGCAGATAAAATTTTCATTTGCTGCCCTATTCATTTAGATGTTTTGCCATGGGCAGATTTAACAGACTTCACAGAAGTACTGGCTTAACTAAAGAAAATCAGTGTAAAGGATAGAAGAAAACCTTTCTAACGATACTCTAAATATGACTGCTGGGGATCCCTAGGTTGCTCAGCGGTTTAGCGCTGCCTCCAGCCCAGGGCATGATCCTGCAGACCCAGGATCAGTCTCATGTCGGGCTCCCTGCATGGAGCCTGCTTCTCCCTCTGCCTGTGCCTCTGCCTCTCTCTCTCTCTCTCTCACAATCTCTCTCTCTCTCTCTCTCTTTCTCTCTCTCTCTCTCTCTCTCTCTGTCTCTCGTGAATAAATAAATAAAATCTTAAAAAAAAAAAGAAAGAAAAGCAACCAAGGAAAATAACCTTCATTGATTTCCCTACTTATTAGCCTTGTTTCCCCATCCTCCAAGAGGATCTGTATTTATTCATATGGCCTATATGTCAACAACAACAACAACAAAAAGCTGCCCCTTCCTCTGGTTGATACTTAGCTTGGAGTAGGGTTTAAAAAGCAGAGCGAAGGCTGGATTCAACCTGCTTGCCCCTCTATCAGGTACCTTTGTGTAGGCACAACCTATTCCACCCTAGATTGCAGACTTTTTCTTCCTTCAATGGTGCTCGTTTCCAAATACGAGTTATATGGTCTGATATAGTGCTCCAAGATTTCAGCAGGACAGTCCATAGTCACCTTTGGCCAGACAGATGTGGAAAGCTGTCCAGGAAAGCTCTATAGATTTGTTGCACCAAAGTGTGCATATAGTTGTCATCATTGTACTGTACACTTAAAATAGTTAAGAAGATGAGATTTCATGTTATGTGTTTTTTACCACACTTAAAAGAAACCTATCCGGGGTAAGTGAGGTTATCAGATGGTCACTTCTCATTAGAGAATTGTAGATATTCTCTTTATCTTCGATTGTCTTGCTGATATCAATTGTATTAGACATTTGCTGACTTCTAAGACAAATAATGTGAATACCGTAGGTAGTGCTGGTTCAACCCATAAGGAAACAGACAAATAACTTTCTAACTGTCCTCTTTCCCACCAATATGCAGACAAGTGTGTATTCCACATATCTCTCAACATTTACTCATTGACCCAGCTGAACTTGAAAACCACCACTGTTAGGGGTCTAATTATCTCTTTAGACATTGATTATCATCTTGCAACATACCTGTGCAGGGGAATGAGATAAGGTGGAGAAAAAGCTTTCATTACTGTAGTCATGGGAACATGGTGTATCATCATGACAACGAATAAACTGACTGAATTCTCTACTAATTAGTCCACTTCTAGAATATTACTTACAGGTTTATTATATATGTAAATAAAAAGGGGGATCCCTGGGTGGCGCAGTGGTTTGGTGCCTGCCTTTGGCCCAGGGCGCGATCCTGGAGACCCGGGATCGAATCCCATGTCGGGCTCCCAGTGCATGGAGCCTGCTTCTCCCTCTGCCTATGTCTCTGTCTCTCTCTCTCTCACTGTGTGCCTATCATAAATAAATAAAAATTTAAATAAATAAATAAATAAATAAATAAATAAATAAATAAAAAGGGATATTGATCAACTAGCATGCATCCTCAGGAGGGCCAGTGTTTAGGGAAAGATCTTAAAAATCACAGAGTAGGAGTTGAGGAATGGCTGGTATTTAGCATGAAGAAAGAAGACAGAGGAGGGCCCTGCTAGCATCTGCACATATTTGAAGGACTACCATGGGAAAGCATGCCTTCTTGGATGGTAGATATAGGCCCAATGAATGGAACTATAAGTATCATATTGTAATATGGTTGTGAATACCAGAAGAAACAGCTTTTAAGACATGAAAGTCACTTCTATTGTGTATGGGTGCTGCAGAGGGGCTGGGGGAGTTACACAAGACTACCATTTTGGTAAAAACTTTTTAGCACTATGTACATTTTTTTTAACTATATAAGTAACATATTTGATGAAAGTAAACATTATCTAGGGGAGGAAAAAATAAGTGAGTTCCTTGATTTAGAAAGATTCAAGTGGCAGTTTACTTCTGATTCTTTTGCTCAATTGTATAACGCTTCCTTCAACTTTTGTTAGTAAAGAGATAACAAAAGACATAGTACTTGGTACTCTCCAGCCAACTCATGGCACTGTGACCTCTGCATAGGGGGTGCCTAAGAGTAGTGTCGTTTAGGCTACATGATGAAGGCTTGGTTGACTACACTGCACCAAAGGAGAAGTAGCAACAGCATGGCCAAGAGAAGCTACTAAGGGATTCCTGGGTAGCTAGAAGCTTGACCAGATCATTGCTAAGATACCATGAGTCTGAGATATATAAACAGCAATGCCTCATATTCCATAGTGTGTATTTATAGATATGAAAGATTCCATTAGTCACACAGTGGGAGAAATTAGGAGCAAATGTGGTCAAGGTGACCCCAAGATCAAAGTAAAGTGTGAGTTGGCAAGTCATTTGAAAAATCAAAATTCATATCAAGGTATCTAGGGACAACAGTTCAGGAGGTGAGCTCAACTTCAGAGATTATATGGGACGTAGAAGTGGCAAAGCCTAGAGAATAAATATTGCATCATGGACCTGAACTAGAACCCATCTTATGTTCTAGAATATACACACTGTTGGACGTGAGTCAGAAGAAGTTTATTCTCTGGCCTCACAACAAAGTCCTCGAGGTTAGAATAAGATTTTGGCACCTCCATGAAGTCTAGGATGGATGTTTGTATCCCTATTAGACACCTTAGCTCTCCCAGCACTGAGGTCATCTGGAATCTCTTGAGGGCCGTTTGGCTTTAGAACTTCTGGATACTCTCCTGGGTCAGGTTTGATGCTTGGAGAATAATTTTGTCCATATACAAGGAAAAACATAAGACAGCAGATGTAACATCTGCTTGTAGTAATTGTATCTACCTTGCAGATAACTACATGCTTTGGTTGTTTCTGTGACACAGTATGTATTGCTTTTCAGATGCAGTTAAGTGAATTTTTAACAAGTGCTTCATTATAGAATTATTTCCTTTCTTAATAGTAAAACCCTATCAAGATTAGAGGGATCATGTTCAGTATACTGTGGGTAAGTGAGAGATTTACAATATGCCTACCATAAAATTTGACATTATTAATAAATTATCAATGAAATTGGTTCATTAATTCTGAAAATTTTAAATTTCCCCTGAGTCCGGTAGTTAACAGGGATAAAAAATGATCATCCTCTACTTTCATCTTTCTTAGAACTCTTGTTCCCTTTATCCATTAGTTTGATGTAAAAAGAGAACACATGTAATTCAGGCTGCAATTGATTGATTGATTGATTTTAAAGATTTTATTTATTTATTCATGAGAGACACAGAGAGAGGCAGAGACAGAGAAGTAGACTCCCTCCTAGGAGCCTGATGTGGGACTCAACCCTAAGACCCCAGGACCACAACCTGAGACAAAGGCAGATGCTCAACTACTGAGCCATCTAGGTGTCCCCAGACTGTGATTTAAAGATGAAGTTTCTGGGAATGCATTGCACCTAAATATTAGACCTCACTTCTACAAAAGATGTATCTTTTACCTCTTGAAAATTACTTTTGTTGCTTTCTTTGCTGGTTTATAAAGAAACCTTTAAGGTAATGCATGCACATCTAAAAGTAGTTATGATTGTTGTACTTTAAATGATAATACCAATGTATCAAAAAAGGTTGTTTTTTTTTTTTAAGATTTTATTTATTTATTTATTTGAGAGAGAGAGCAAGAGAGAGAGCATAAGCAGGGGGAGTGGCAGAGGGAGAGGTAGAAGCGGGCTTCCCACTGAGCAGGGCCAGGACACCTGGAATCAGGACCTGAGCCAAAGGCAGATGCTTTTGTCTGCCTGAGCTACCCAGACACCCCTCAGGAAGGTTTTCGTTTGAAATGTCTGATGCTTTCGATGGGAAAGTTTCTGAATGGGCATCATGTTTTTGGGGCAACTTTCCCCCCACTGTTTTTTAACACTGTGCAAGACCAAGGGAAGGAAAGACCAAATAAAATAGACTGCCTACATGTGTTCCATAATGAGAAAATCATTTATAAACTAATAAGGTACTTAAGAGATAAAGTATATAATCTAACCTGTCATTGGTCTGGAAAAGTATGATTTATACACATTATGCTCCTTGTTGGGACTAAGATCTTAATCACATGTATTCTATAGTCTAGTACTCTATTCATTCTGCATCTAGAGACTTCTGCTCTGCATGTGAGCTTCAGATCGTATTTTTACCTTCTTTGCCTTACTGCTTAATAAATTGCTTGTAGGTTGGAATGGTGTTATCTATACACAATTATTTCCTTCCTAAATATTATCTGGTAAAATAACTTTCTTTGTAATAATAGGTACTAAGTAATTTTGACTGTGAACAGAAAGTATCAGACCCTAAAAAATGTAGTAGTTCTATTGAATATATTCAAATTTGGTATTCAAATCACAGAAAATTCTCATTATTAGAAAATATGCTGTCACCACCATATGTTCTAGTTTTGGATGAGGAGGTAAAACAATACCAACTTTGTTAAGGAGGTATTATGTAATATGATGGAAAATGTTTTCTGTTTTTATAACACTGTATAAACACTGCAGAGGGATCCAAATTCAATTAAATAAAAAGAAAAAGAAGTCAGAAAAAGTGAAAATAGAATGTTTATAGTAATATATCTTAACATTTCATCATTTTTCCAATGGACATTCTGTGGTAGTCTTTTACACTAGAATTAGATGTAATTTTCTAAAAAGTAATTTGCATAAATATTTAGGGAGGTACATTAGGTCATTTATTCAACTTTCATTTTTTGAACTCTCACCATGAGCCACACTCTCTTTGAGGCCCCAGGCATGAAATGAGTAGCAACATAGGCATGGGCTTATCAGCAATGAAAGACAGAATATGTTCAATATGTTTATTTTATTTTATTTTTTATGTTTATTTTTTAAGATTTTATTTATTCATGAGAGAGAAAGAGAGAGATTGAGAGGCAGAGACATAGGCAGAGGGAGAAGCAGGCTCCTCACAGGGAGCCTGATGTGGGACTCGATCCTGGGTCTCCAGGATCACACCCTGAGCTGAAGGCAGATGCTCAACCACTGAGCCACCCAGGCATCCCTATTTATTATGTTTAGTAAGCCAAATACTGAAATGGGCCAGCCACATATGTGAGTGAATAGGCTGGGCTGGGCAGAATTTTATTGTCTGAGGTGGAAGCTATAGTTGAATTTGTTTTGTTGGAGAGTGGCTATGTTGAGGTAGGATCATCATGCTCTCAAAAATGTACGTGGTGTTAACAGAAACAGGCAGTTTGCTGAAGTGTTGACTGAGTGTCTAAAGTGGTTAATAATTAGACTATGAAAGTTTTCCACAATTACCCTGACTAGAGTGTTAGCATGGAGCAGTACTTACAGATCTCACTGTATCTCTGTTCCCTGAAATCATGTAACTTGATTCCCACAGTCTTTCCCGACCATCCAAGGGAGCCTATCACCTTTCTTTAATTCTGTCTCAGGGCATGCTGTTTCCTTCGTCTCACCAGTTAAGATTTGTATTACATGTTTATTACAGTTATTTCTGTAATGTTTTTCTCCCCGTGGCTAGATTCTAATGCCATGAGGACAAGGATAATGTTTGTGTCATTCACCTGGATATACTCATTGCTCATTATCCTGAATGGCACGTAGACATAGTAGGTGATCAGTCAATATTTGTAGAGGCTAGAAGGTGAGTGGCTAAATTAAACATCCAGTTTGTGGCTGATCTTCATTATGTAGTTGTGAGTAATGTTATAAATGAAGGTAAGTAAATGTGATAAAATATAAAAGCCAAAGAATAAAGTAAATGAATGGGATACTGTAACATTTCTAAAGATCCTTTTTTTTTAAAAAAAAATTGCTTTGATATTTCCATAAGAAAAGTTTTCTGCCAGAAAGACAAGCAGGGTTAGATGAGTATCTTTCTCACTCCCTGAGGACTCACACGGTTATCTCACTTGCTCCTTCACAAATCCCATTAGTTTTGTAAAGATTAGATGGCCTTTTTTTTTTTTTTTTCTTAAAACCAGATTTAGAGCAGGGCTCTCTTGCAGCCCTGCTGATTTCTTTGGCAACACTTTCTCCTCTCTTGTGAAGAGAATCTTTTCAGTTGCACTGATTATCAAAAGTCATTTCTAAACATAGATTGCTTTCCCCTCACTGACATCAGTGTAGCTGTTGAGAGTTAAAATGGGTGTTGTGCTTCAAGAAGAGAAACTCGAGTGAGGAGGAGATTAAGTATTTCGATTCTGTAAACCAGATTAGAATTTTAATATCTTATTCGCTGTATAAATGACTTTGTCATCCATGTATGTATAAATGTTGCATATTAAATGGACCTCCAGCATCAGCTAAGTAGAAGGGATAAGCTGTCCTCAGGACTTAGTGTGTTACTCAGTTAAGAAGCTACTTCTTTAGGAGGTGCACATCGATGTACTCCAGCTCCATGCAGAAGCCTGGGTATATTTATAATCGGGAGATACCTGGCTTGATTAAAAGGGTATTCTTATGAGAACTGCAGACCTGTCTAGTATCCAGCAGTCATAATAGGAGTCATAATGCTTCAGGAAGCATTCCTGAAGCAAAACCCCTACCATTGGGTTATACAATTAAGCCTTACTGCTAATATATATGGCACTTTATGTCCGGGAGATGAACATATGTGAATTAGGCATTTCCCATCCCCTACATATTGGTTCAGTTTTGGGGACTGATCTTTTTACTCATTTTCACTGCCTCTTTTCTCTTGGTGCTAGAGTCCTCTGTGTACTAAAGCCCAAGGTTGTGAGGCCTGACTCCCTACTGAGCTCCCAGCTCTGTTGTCTCCTGGCTGGGTTAGAAAGCCTGAATCTTGCCTCCAGATCCCTCTGCTATTGCCTAGATCTTGCCTGGAATGTAAGACTTGCTCTGACCCATCATGGCATCAGCATTAATTACCTAGCTTACAGTAGCAGCAGCAGCAGCCTGGAATTCCTCCATTGTTCCACCATCCTGAGCCCTGGACTGCCCTATGTTGATACTCATGAAATTTGTGTCACCAGCCCAACATGGAGCACAGCAGCACCTGATGGCCTCTGATGGCTCCAGCCTCTTTCTCCAGATGGCTTCTCTAGTTCTCTTGCCCATTCCTTTCTCGGTTAACTATGGGTTTCATCTAGTATGCATGCCTATATAGTGACAAGTGACACCTCTTAAGGGAAAAAGGCACAAGAAAGGGAGGCTGGGAGTCCTCATGTTTGTGTTAGGGCTTGATGTTTTAAGAATCACAGGAGATGTTTCCCTTTGTTGCTTCAATTGGTGGCTCCTTGAGAAACCTTAGTAGGAATACAGGGAACTTCTGCATTTCTCAAGTGTAAAAGGGATGAAGTTGACTCAGTGTTGTTTATTGAAGATATTCGTGTTTAATGCTAGCACCACTTTAAAGAATTAATGAGACAATCATGAGTGAGTAGCTTGCCTTTGCAACACAACTAGCCTGCAGTACCCACTCTCTGGTCACTGTACTTCCCTGTCTGGCTTTCTCCCGCTCTTTGGCACGGTTTAATAGTACATCGTAGCCAGAAGGGACCATAGAGGAGCCTTTGTCCAAATGTCCTTGCTCACATTTTATATTTTATAGCAATTAGGCCCAGAATGTGAATTTTATAAGCTTTCATTGTAATTAGAAGTTATAATTCTACTTCCATGATGATGCATGTCTTTCCTATTTAGCATGCCATAATGCTCAATTCATATGAATTTTATCTGAGTTTATGTCATAAAAGAAAACATCTCTATCTAAATTTTCAAAATCCATCTTGCTATTCAATCATGAAATAAAAGATGATCATGTTAGAATGAAGAGTAGAGAGAGTCAGATCTGGCTGTGCTACTGACTTCCATGTGATTTGTTAGAACGAATCTATCTGATGTTACTTCACTTCAGAATATGATTGATATCATTTTTCAGTATGGTTGTACAGATTGATTGAGAGAAGGTATCGTAAATACCCAAAGCTTTTCAGAGCCAATTCCCCAACAATGTACTTTCCTTTCTTTACTGGCAGAAAGGTCAGTTGGGAAATATTCATGTATATTTTTCTAATATCGTAATGTTTGTAATAAATAAATAACATAAACTTGGCATTGGGCAAGGTCTGAGAGCCTCTTTTAAGACCTCATAGCTAAACTTTTTCAGATACCTAAGAAAATCTAATCATCTGATTACTGTAAGACCATCTTCTGTCTTTTTTCATCTTTCTTCACTTTTTCTCTTTTTGTCAATGCACTTTATTGTGAAACACCTTCTCCCCTTAATGCCTTAGAGGTCCTCTCCTATTCTTTTCTATGAAATCTCTGTGACCCATAGATTTACAACACATCATTACGGTTCCTTTTTCTCCTGTGCTGCCAGGGAGATGCTCTTTCAGTCCAGAAGGAAGTAGTTGCAGCACATTAAGTGAATAATGAGGAGCCACTGATATTACTAAGAAAGTACATATGAAGCCAGCTGCCTGGGCATTTCTCCATGTGCTAGGTGACCTGTGGGTCTGCAGGTTTTCAAATACAGGGCCATGAGATTTGGCTTAGGCACACAGGCCATATAAAATGTAGCCAGCAGTTTGCATTTAGAAAAAATATGTGTGTATGTATTTCTCCCTAACTTATGCACAAATTACTTAAGAACATATAAACAGTTCCTTGAAGAACCCTAAATGGACTTGGATTTGTTGTGTAGTCTGGTGGTTATAACTGAACTTTGGGGACATCATGGGGAAGGAGTAGGATGAGAAAAAGAATATGTTTTGCCCTTCCATCTAAAGTTTGATAACCACAAGAGGTGTATAGCCAGTTTATTTAAGGGGTTAGAGTGCTCATGAGGTCCGTCTTTCAGATTTGATCCCTAGACCAACTAAAATATTGATTTTTCTTCAGAGTGAGTCAGGCAAGAGAAGATACATCTTATTCTTGCAAAGAAAACATTAAGAACAGTAAACCATATCTTGTTTTATATCTTATAACATTTTATTATCTCCATCCCCTATGCTAATGTTATCAGTTTAAAAATTAAATTGAATTTTGAAAAAATTAATTTAATTTAATTTAATTAAAAATTAAATTGAAAAAATGGTGCTTAGAACAAGAAGAAAAATACGTAAGACTGCAGATCACATTTTATGTTTTGAGTTTGTAATTGTGGGTTAAAAAAAATCTTTGGCTAAAAAAGTAAGTTAATTTTAAATAGTCTGATTAGGCAATCAGTTGTGTTGCTAATCTACATTCACAGAGCAAGTGGAAAACCGGAAGTGACTACATGTCGCTTAATTAGTTCAATTAAACACCTGCTTAAAACTTTCTGGATCAGCAAAATCACTAGCACATTGCTAAAAATATAATTTTTTGAAATGTAAATATTTAAAAAAATTGTTGAAATAGTCTCTACACTGTTAAAAAAGTGAAGAAAAATGTGAATTTTGTATTGCTAAAAGTGAAAAAAATGACTGAAATTAAACTCATTTGATGGTACTATGCAGGTATATTCAATTTGGAAGTTTATAAAACATATTATGAGAAATTAAGGTGCATAATTAAGGAAAATTATGAGAAATTTCATAAAATACTTGACTAAAAGACTGGAGTGGTCACCTGAGGATCAGCATTAATATTAAATTTGTATTCTCCCATTTATTTAGTCTATCTCATAGATACAGGGAATACACTTCAAACATTTATGCATAAAGCTAATCATCATGGACCACAAATTAAGAACTCTATTTTATTAGCGTATAAAATGTAAGAGTTTAAAATAATTTAGGGATAATTTTTAATTTACAGCTAAATAAAAAGAGGTCCAAAGAAATTAATTGACCTCAATATTACAAACTAATAAGTGATTTGTCTGGGGCTTACGTTCAAGTATTCTGACATCCTGTCCAAGACTTTCTCCTCATGGTTGTGTTCACTATTATTTTTTTGGAGCATCTCCTTTGTTACTGAGCTAAGTACCTTAAATAAACTATCATATATAATTCTCATTGCATTCCTATAAGGTGTATATTATTACCTTCAATTTTAAAAATAGGAAACTGAGTCTTAGATTCAATGATTTCTCACCCAAATAAGAGATGACAGGTTCCCAAAGATGTATTCTTTCCACTACTCCGTACCACTGCCTTTTGATGACATTTCATTCTGCAATATTACTGTAGTACTCGTCATCTAGAGCCCATATTGCAATTTCAAAAATGCTAATACAGTTTTTAAAGAGAAATGGACTGCTTTCTTTTTTCATGAATTGTCCAAATAAAAGTTTACAAGAAGAATCTTGACAGGATAATTACATCTTGCTCATTTTCCCCTGTATTTAATCAACAATTCTCTAGAATCTTCAAGCCTTTTAGAAGTGATGCTTAAGAAATGTAGCTAGATAATATGGTAGTGCATTCAAGTGGAAGGCTGGCATTCTACCCATAAAGCAATAACCCTGCAGTAAAAATGTCAATGTGGCTTTTTTTTTTTCAAGCCATTGGCATTTCACCAGTGATTTTTAGTTTAATGGGAGAATAATAATAAATACCTGTGCAAATAAAAAAAATATGCCATTAGATGATATAATTATTTCTTTGAAAATCCAGAAAGCATTTTTAAAAAGGTATGCCATGCATACCATAATGAAATTGTGTAGTCACATTTATTTTCCAGCTATTAAATACAGTGGATTTTGTTTTTAGAAATTTATACTGCATATAAAATGAGGCAAATATGTGTTGAGCATTATTTTAGAGGAAATAACTGCTTGTGTCAGACAAATTAAAGCCGTATTTATTATTCTTCAATGGGCTTTATAACCTCTGGCAGGCACATTTCTCAGTACTTCAGTGTCCTTTTCTGAATCATAAGGATGATACTTTCCTCATTTTCACTGACATTTGCTATGTGGGTAATAAACTGGACACAAGTAGAGAGTACACATTTAGGGTTCTGTGAAGAAAGAACAAGGTTGCATTACTAATCATGATTTGTTTTGATTCTAGAAACCAATCAACAACAGAAAAAAATGAGATTTTGGCGGGATTACTTTGTTTTTTGTTTTGGAAAGAAACTTTTAATATGCCAGTGGGGAAACAGGTTTGTTTTCTTCCCTAGAACTCAGTAGATTTTATGCTAAATATATCCCCCAGTGGCTTGCATGTATAGTTCCCTTTGCATGAGATTAGTAATGTTCTGTTCCAAGAAAACTTAATGCTTATATATTTTTTTCATTTTAGTATTGATTCCAATTATTATATTTTTTGGTTTACCCAGAATCTGAAGCTCCTTATCAATACTTAGAAAAAATGGTTTGAAATTTATGTTTTAAATATATTAAAGTTACCAAGATTTGGAATTTGACAGAGTATTTTAAAAATATATGTCACACGATAAAACTATAAAAGTCAAGGTAGCATATTAGGAATTCTGGCCCATATTTTTTTTTTTTCTGTGAGTGTGTGATAAGATAAAGAGAGGAAGAAAGAGAGAGTAAATTTAATGGCTACTACAAAAAGTTTGAGAAAATGTACAAATCATTTTTATTTCATATGATGAAGTTTCTATCCCTACTTTCTTGCTGGAGAAATTTCGTTAAATATATTTAAAGTAGCAGGTGAAAATAAAGAACTTAATACCATGTATGATTGCTTCTAAATAGCCTAATCATTTGATTCTCCTCTTTTTTATTGTTAACTGAGGATCAACAAGATTTATGTTAAAATCTCATGGTCCATGTAAGAATTTGGTGGGTTGGTTTTTTTTTGTTTTGTTTTTTGTTTTGTTTTGTTTTTCAGTTTTTTAGATTACTGCAAGATTTCTTTGTTTTGGTATTATTAATTTTGAAAGTTGCTTCAGGAATAAATATTAACTTTAGCAAATGAAATAAGAATAGACAGAGAATAGGGACGCCTGGGTGGCTCAGCGTTTGAGCATCTGCCTTCGGCTCAGGGTGTGAACCGGGTTCCAGGATCCAGTCCCACATCAGGCTCCCTGCATGGAGTCTGCTTCTCCCTCTGCCTGTGTCTCTGACTCTTTCTTTCTCTTTCTTTCTCTCTCTCTCTCTCTGTCTGTCTCTCTCTCTCTCTCCGTATCTCATGAATAAATAAATAAAATCTTAAAAGAGAGAGAGAGAGAGAATGCTAACAAAGTAATCAAATCACCTGTGTTGCAACTTTGATTTCGTTGATGCTTTTAGACTTCCTTATTAGAAGTCTCAAGCCCTGGAGTCCTGTTACCTTTCTTGTCATCCCGAATGGTTTCTGTGCCTGCTTGATCTGTTTCCGAATATGTTTTTCTGATTCCTTAAACTCATTAATTTGTTTTTCTGTACCTAGTATTCCAGCTGATTGATACTCTCTCAAAAAGCCAGTAAATGCAGGTTCAGAGACAGTGGGAGGTGTAGTAGCTGTGTCTAATCACCAGTTCTGTCTGTGCGAGAGTGTTGTGTGTTCAGTTATATCATGGATTTTACTTATCATTTTGGTTTGAAGAAAAGAGATAATTTAAGATGCTTGTGAGTGACAGAAATAGAAGATGTGTCATTTGCGGGAGCTTGGTAAAAAATTTAGTATGTAGAAAATCTGGCCGATAGTCAGTGATGTGCATTGGGGCAGGAAACATTGAGGGAAATATCCTCGCATTTAGGATATCTTCAAGCATTTGACAATAATTCCTTGAAGTGATTTCAAATTGAAAAAGAGGAGGAAAAATATTTGTCTTGTAAATTTATTCCAGTTATTCACCATAAAATACAGTTTATTTCTTTAAGAGCTAAAAAATATTTAGATGAAGTTTTCTCAGGTAACAGAATCATACCTGCCTCCTCCTTAAATCAGGTAAGAGTAAAAGTTGTAAAGTCAACAAGCAGCATTTAAGGAGAGTCTTTGTAAACATAGTAGGTTACATAGCTAATGATTATATGTACCTATATCTATAGACTTATTTGACAATATCTATGCTAATGTCACAGTTTTTTAAAGGCATTAACTAAAACTTCCTTGAAATTTCATATTTACTAATTATTTGATTTATTAGTTGGATTTAAGCCTGAGAAAAACTATGTAAGCTGAGTTTGAAAAACTTTAGATTTGTGATTTTAATCTCTATATTGTTTGTTTTCTGTTGTAAAAAATATACCACTAAGTGGCAATCACATTATTCCTAGGTCATTGAACTGTTATGAAGAGTGATGTCTTAGAACTGTAGAAGAAAAAGAACTTGGCACTTTTAAATTTTCTCATATAGAAAATGAGAATTTGTATTCCACAATTCATAGAAAGAAGTATGTAAAAAAACTGCATGAAAAGCAGAAGACTGTCACCCAAAGTTTTATCTGCCAAATGTTATAATAATATCCAAAACCAGTAAAATATCTGTGTATGTGTCTTTGTATGTTATCTGTGTATGCATATATGTATAGTGTATGTTATTTATTTTTCTAAATAATCGTGCATTCCTAAGCTAACATGTTAAATATATTATAAAATATACATAAATAATAGATATTTAAAAATAATGATGTAAAGTCTAAAAATATTTTAACTATAGATAATACAGTGATGTAGTTAATATTAGCTACTATAATAGATAAACCTCAATATGTCAGAGACTCAACATAATAGAAGTTTTCACCTAGTTACATAATATCCAAGTGAGCCTTTCTGATTCATGGGTCACTCTCTTCTTAGGGAAACTTTAGATACTTTGGTTCCTTTCATCTTGTGGCTTCATCTTCTGCAAAACCTGGTTTGCGAAGTTGAAGGAATAAATATGGAGGAGTTGAAGGAATAAATATGGAGGAGAAATTTAATGGAGCAGATAGAGAAGAGCACACACCACTGATTCTCATATTCTGTTGGCTGAATTCAACTGATCATATCAACTCTGAGGGAAACTCTGAAATAGTGTTATCTTGTGACCAGAGGGGGGGAAAAATAGGTTTGGTAGCACCCAGTAGTCTTCTCCATTAAACATAATAAAAATAATAAACAAAATTACTTCTCACTAAAAGTAAATATATAATATATAACTAAAAATGGCTAAATATTCTGTAGGCTTAACTTTTCTAAAGTTTTGCAAATCATAGTATCTTTAGACCATTATTAGCTAAAATCTTAAGGAAACTGGGATAAGATTCATCATTAGTAATGATGAATATAAATACAAAATTCAACTTGCAGCTCTGATGAGATTGTTCTTTATTAAGCCTCATTTGTAGCTGACAAAGAGCCAGTATTAAGGTAGGAGAAGGGTCAGCTCTGTATTTTCTTATGGCTCACTCAGGCTTGCATTTTTAGTATTATCTTCAAGCTCTGGTTTCTTTCTTTCTTTCTTTCTTTTTTTTTTTTTTAAGATTGTATTTATTCATGAGACACACACAAAGAGAGGGAGAGAGAAGCAGAGACACAGGCAGAGGGAGAAGCAGGCTCCATGCAGGGAGCCTGACGTGAGACTCGATCCTGGGTCTCCAGGATCACACCCTGGGCTAAAGGCAGTGCTAAACCGCTGAGCCACCCGGGCTGCTCTAAGCTCTGGTTTCTTTGCAAGAATCTTTTTAAGTCTCAGGTCCATTTTGTGAATGTTTGTATGTGTGTATATGTGTGTGTGTGTCTGAAAATCAGTGAATATAATTCTCAAATCCACTTAACCAGGTATACCTTAAAGTGTAAGGTCACTACTGCCAATTCTTTGGATTTGTGAACACCCACCCTTCTCTTAAGTAGCCCATATGTGGCTCAAGACCATCTGATGTATGGGTGGGGAGGTCGTGACAGTGTAAGTCCTTATATGAAATGTTAATCTGACTTAGGTTTTTAAATATTTTAGATAAAAAAATATAGAATTCTGATACTTTTCTTGCATCCCACTGATTGTCCATTATTCCCTGTATGTATGTACATTATTAGAATCTACTAATCTTAAAGAAGGAAAATATGTAATCAAATGTCTTTTTTTAAAGATTTATTTTATTTATTTTTAAAGAGGGCTTTAAAGAGGTGGCAGGAAGGAGAAGAGGGAGAGAATCTTCAGCATACTCCCTGATGAGTGGGCATCCTGACATGGGGCTCAATCCAGGACCCATGAGGTCATGACCTGGGCCAAAACCAAGAATTGGATGCTTAAACAACTGAGCCACCCAATGCCCAAGGATCAAGTGCCTTTGTCAATCAAAAACTACAGTAAAAAGACTTGGTGGATTTAGAGAGAATGGATGTTTTGGTCAGCTGAATCCATTAGCTAACAGAGGATTTACTGAAAAAAAATTTTTTTGTTTATTTTGGGTTTCAGATTTGTTTCTACGCTGTCTTAGAACAGTCTAGTTGTGTTTTGTTTCATTTTATTTTAGCCTTTGTAAATGCAAAGTAGTGAATCATGGACATAGTTTAATCATTCTTTTATTTTTAGTGACATTCAAAACAGCATGGGATTTCCTCAGATGGACAAGGATGGTTAAAACATTTAGGACTCTTTAAAACAAAAATACCTTCTCACTCACTTAAAATCCCCAACTCTAAGGGATGCTCTTTAAGTGAATGTCTGGCATTATTTGTCTTAATTTTGAATTTCACTTTTTATTGGCTGTAAATATACATTGAAAGTTGTAGAAAAAAAAAAGTTGTGTAGATTCTATGAAAACCTGGGTTGTCAGTAGATCCTTTAAACAAATTTTATCTTGTGATTATTTGATTTATCATGTTTTATCAAATCTAAGATGCCATAAATTAAAAGATACATATTTAAATGTCACTAAGAAAAATACGAAATACTATCAGTTATATCTTTTAAATGACATAGATTGTAGGACGCATCCTTATTTCAGATATAGAAAAGCATGAGGAAAAAGGCATACCTTAGAATTGACAGACTACAATATTTAAGCAAAAATATAAGAAGACTTTAAAGTATGTAAAGTAATAGAAGGCCAATCTACCTTAAAGAAAAGTGATTTTTTAGAAAAGCAAGGGAGATATAAGTACAAGTAAGAGCAAAGATTGAGACTAATACAGTGATATTTTTTTTTAATACAGTGATATTAATTATCAAATCATATGCCTTCTAGCAGGGACCACAAATTTATGTTAAACTTTTTGAAGTCAATGAAAAAATGAAGCATTAATTTAGTATACAATCAACATCCATAACATAAAGTCAAACCAGTTTGTAAGGAGAAACTGCAGTATTCTTGGTACTAAAGTCATACAGAAATTTCTCTGTACAGTATGAAGAATTACATTAAAAAAAAAAAAAACGCGCCGTATACACAGTGATTTCTTAAAACTCTTTGTGGTAGTATCCCTCCTTTGAGGTAAGTGATATCACCCTAAGGCAGTAAAGACATTTCTACCAGTCTCCAGTATAATACCACTTTTCTCTTTGCTTTTCTGCTTTAATTTAGAGTACTTGTGATTTTATTATTGTTGGAGAGAGAATGGACAAAACTTCCTTCAAGAAAGCTAAATGCTGTTTCTCTAGACAAGTTTTTGGAAGCACTAAATCTAGACCATACTCCCCAGAGGTTATGAGAAATCGAGCTCCTCTGGGCTCCTACTTAATATGAAAGAGCATGCCTTAATAGAGAGTTAGGGAAAATGTTAGCTTAACATCCTTGAAAAAAAATTGAGTTTCTTATGGAGAACATGTATCTAAAGAGAAGGCTATCCTATTCACCTTGGCTTACAGACACTACTGAGATACTTTCTAGGAAATAAGTTTGAATCACTTCTTACCTATAAAATGAATGGATAATCCAGTACTCAATTGTACAGCTTCATAAATTGCAACCACTTAATCCTAGAAAAATTTTAATATATGTATATCTTGGTCCTAAAAATACCTGTCATCCTATTATAGAATATCTATTTTGGGGTTAATTTCTGAATTCTACTTCTTGGTATCATACTTCAAAAGTAAGTATTTGGGAAATGTGTAAAAAAGCAACTGAGAAGGTTTGCCTTGTAGTTTTATTTAGAAGTTGAGGATAAGTCGGGGCAACTGGGTGGTTCAGTTGGTCAAGCGTCTGACTGTTGATTTGGCTCAGGGTGGATTTCAGGGTTGTGAGATCAAGCCCTGCATCACACTACATGCTGCTTGAGATTCTTTCTCCCTTTCCATCTGCCCCTCCCCTGCTACACATGCATGCTTGCTCTCTCTCGCTCTCTCTTGGTCTCTCTCTCTCAAAAAGAATAAATTTAAGAGTTTACAAAAAACAATAACTTAAGTGGAATATGTTATATATAGGCTTTCTCTATAGAAATAACTAATAGTACAGTTCAGGTCTATTTCAGATTAAATAATTAAATCCTTATCTTTAAAGTTTAAGAATACTTGTGTCCAGTCTCAGTATCAAGGAACATGCATCTGAATTCTGCATTGTCAATCTTAGATAATGTGAGGAAATTTCAAAGACAAAGAGAATAATTCTCTATTTTATCCCCCCATAAATTGCTAGTGTATTGTTAAAAGATTATCATTTCTGATTCTGACTTTTGAAGCTGTGGAATTATCAATAATTGTGCATTTTATGATTTAATTATTTTTGTCTAAAATAGAGTGTGGAGTTGTGTTGGGTAAGAAATACCAGTTCAACCAAGAATTCTAATGTAATAGTTTCTAACACATGGAAATCTTGCTTCAGTTATTATGAAGTTACAGTAAATCTGTATTATCAAAGTCATTTCCTCTAGAACTAGTCTCACCTCCTGGGCTCCTTTTCTGTCCAATGTGCACAACATCCATATACCTTAAGTGTTGTAGAGATTCTATGGTAGGAAATAAAACTTCTAATAGAGTATGCCACATAGTCCACATAGTAAGCATATATATATATGTATATATATATATATGTATATATATATAAAATATATTTCATATGTTTTGTAAGGAAAACCATAAGCCATATTTATGCTTACTCTATAATTATTAAATGAATAAACCTAGTTATCAAGAAATAATTCAAGGGATATGCCATTTTGACCAGTTGGCAGTTCTTAAAAGCTGATGTAGGCTTTCTCTGAGAAGCTCCATGTTATCAAATATATTACTATTTGAACATTTAACTTTTTCCTAAGTTAGATAAGTTTTCTTCTTTCAAGAATTTTTCATTTATTTTCAGTTGCTCCTGGAATAAATAACTTGTTTTTGATAATTTTGTTTTCAAATATTTTGCCTCACCAAGCTCTTGCTTTTTTTAAGTTACAGCAGTCATCACAGCCACCTCTTACTATAGCTGAGAAATTATGATGAATGAAGTACTCCCGAGAGATGCAACGGAAGAATTCACAAAGACCTACTACTCACATCTGCACAGTGCATGAATCCAGCAAAAAATGTTTATGTTGCCATTTTTATTTCCAGTTATTGTTTCAATTTCATTGTTTTTTTAGAGAGCTCCAATGATTGTTGGATTCATAGTATTCACGTGTGTATAATCTTTCTTTTCCAAGTTTTTTGTGATTGTGCAATAGAGGAGATTGCCTTCCAGCCATGAGTCAATTGATCAGTTCATCAATAAGCTGTTTTTGAGGACTTGTGCTGTGCCATGGCACCCAAAATAGGAGAAAGAGTTCACCTCTTAGAAGCCATTGCTTCTTTGCTCTCACTTTTTTGTTTTGTTTTGTTTCAACTAGACTACTGTTTCTAAAAGTAAGGAGATTATATATATATATATATATATATATATATATATATATATAATGTATATATATATACACATATATATAATGTCATAATTTTGTGTGATAAATGCAAAATTCCCTAGCCCAGACTGAGCTAAGCAGAAACACTGTAAGATCTGTAAATTTACCTTTTATCAGGCATATTGGTAATTTTTAGGCATGATCAAGTCTGAGAATTATCAAGTCCTAAAATTCAATGCTTTTCAGATTTTAATGTGCGTAGAAATTACCCAGGAATCTTGTTAAAATGCACATTCTCTTTTAGTAGCTCTGAAGTGGAGGCTAAAATTCTGCATTCTAACTATCCTCAGGTGGCAGTGATGTCTCTAGAGCTCACTTTCAGTTGACTGCCCTGTGGGTAAGGCTTAGACAAACTACTCTGTTGCTGGTTCTTGGCAGATGTGACAGAGTTGCTGAGACAAAGTGTCTTGGCGCCCTTAGTATTGCTTATTGTTCTATTGAGCTTTTAGATCATGGAAGCAGAGAACTGATCAAGTAGAGATCATGAAGATACATGGTCAGATAAACAAATTGTCTTACAATATAATGTATTTCAAGAAAAAGTAAAGAATGAAATTATATTGGCCACTGCATTATTGTTATTATGGAGGAATGGAGGGTCTACTTTTAGGACATTAAATGATTAGCCTGTCTCTATCATTAGATTCACCAGTCTATACAACCTGGTTCTCATGGTTTTATACTCAGATCATAACATCAATACATCTGAAAACAATGGTGCCCATCCTCTGGCTATTGCCAATGTTTTCCATTGGCCAGGGTCCGGTGGGACCATCATTGTGTCAAGGTTCTAGGGCCTTTAACCACTATACACTTATCTATGAGCTGAAGGATTTCTTTTCTAATGAGAGGTGTGGGCATTGAGAAAACATTGGAGGTACAACTAGAGAAGAGTGAGTATCCTTCTAGGCTAAGGTTGAAGAGCCTACAGAAAGGCGCATGTGAAAGATTTAGAGAGAAGTTGGCCTAGTTAATGAAACAGGTTTTAGAAGACCAGTTAAAGGAGTGGTGGTAGCAGAATGACTTTCCTAGCGTAGGAAGGAGGGAGATGAAGATACGTGCAGAGCGAAGTTTGATGATAATGTCCTTTTTTAAAGCTACAGGATTTTGGAGAAGATTATTGCTAAAAGAATTAGTCAAGAGACATTTCCAGAAGGAAGGAAAATTGAGTCAATAGCACTAAATGTGGCAGAGTGGTATGATGTGATAAAAATAATTAGATTTTGGCAACTTATTGATTACTTTAGCAAGAGATCAGTTTAAGAGTACTTTGCTACAGGAGGTATAGGTAAAAGCAAAATTTAGTAGTCTGAGAAATGAAAGGAAAGAAAAAATGTACACTAAATATATGCTCAAAAAAATTTGCAGTGACTAATAAGATCTAAACTCTTTGGCTTGGCTTTCATCAAAGTTTGTTCCACCACACCTATCTAGCTTTACTTCCTATATTATTCACATATATATTATTTTTTCCAAGTAGGTCTGGTCTCCTTACTGCCTTGGAAACATCATTCCAATTCTACATATTTCAATATTCATGTTATTACTTCCTAGCCTCTGTTTCTGGGTAGATCTTTATCTTTTTCTCCCCCCCCCCCCTTTTCTCCCTTTCCCTCCCCTTCTCTCCCCTCCTCTCCTGTCCCCTCGTCTTCTCTCTTCTCCTCTCCTCTCTTCTCCTCTTCTCTTCTCTTCTTCCTACTGCCCAAAAGATGTACTCACAAATTGTTAGTAAAGAAGAGATTTGGATCTTACATGACTCTAGGTTGGGTGGAAGTTGATGTGGGCATCAGAGAGTGCTTGGTTGGGATAGGAGGAGGCATAACATTCAACCAGGAACTTTCACAGAATAACCATCTCTTAAAAGACTGCCCTCGATACTTAATAGTCTATAACTACTGTCTACCCAAGACCTACTGTCATTCTGGATATCAAACCTTAGGCACACCTTAGGCACAGATTCCTGTAGCCTCAGAAGTCACTGAGCTGCCTCTGTGACTACCACCTTTTGATCAGAATGTGTTTCTGTTGCTGTGACTTCTCCAAGGCATCGAGTCATGGATTCCTTTACATTCTTACATTGAAGCCACCTGCACTATTGGCTAGCATTGATAGTTTGGATATTCCTTAATTTACTGGAGAGTTGATAGATGTATCTGTGAGACTAAATAGTGGTTGTCTTCATTAAAAAAACTCTCTGATTCTTGTTCTTTAGTATATCTCAGTTATTACTGACTTAGCAACAGATTCCTTTACTCTTAATTTTACTTGTAGAAGAATACCATTTTATGGAAACCCTCAGCTCTATCATTTTGTTAGTTACAGTAAATTTTGTCCATCCTTTACAAAAAGCCCTGATATGTTGATTCAGCTTGAGACAAATATGAAGAATAAATATATTTAAAATTATTTTATCCTTTAACAGCTTCTCATTCAGTTAGATGGTAAAACCAGAAGAAACTACTGAGTTCTAAAGTTCTAAAGATACAGTATCAGGCACATGTGAATTTAAGGAAATTATTTTTTTCTACCTATGATGCATCTCTAAGCCTAATTTCATCATCTGTAAAATACAGAATAAAAACAATATGGATGGGCTTTAACTTTCACAATTTTAAGTGTAAATATAAGTATAGGTCAAGAAGAATGAGAATATATAACATCACGGTGAAAATGACAGCTTCAAGTGGGAGAAAAGGAAAATGTAATAGTGTGGAGTGCCATAGATTCTTACTGGGGGATAGGAGAGGGTGATTATCTAGCAGGAGAGTGGGATTGAATAGGAGGGTTGCATAGTGTGGCTAGACTGAGAATTCCCAAGATAGTTTAATCCTTAAAAGAATAACCTCAACCTTCTCATGTACTATTAGACCTAAACTACTTTTCGTTGTTTCCATCTAAAACATCTGATACAAGGGCCAAAAAGTGAGCAGGAAGAGAGTCCTGCATATCCACACCCTAAATGACCATTCTCTAATTTACTAAAAGCCTTTTAAGTTTGCAGCTGGAAAGGGAAATCAACTGAATGAAGAGAAATGGTCTTGGCTTTCTTGCTGATTTACTGTATAACTATCTGGAATGCTACTTGTAGAATAATATGGGAAGAGATGACATCTTAACAGTTTTGTCTTCCCATCCAAGAATATGGTATGTCTTACTATGATTCAGGTTACCTTTTATGTTCTTCATTAAAATTTTTACCTTTTTCTCCATGTATATTTTGTCTTATGCTTATCTCTGATAATATCAGTTTGTGGTTATTGTGAATAGGATATTTAAAACTACATTTTAAAAAAAGATTTATTTATTTATTTATTTATTTATTTATTTATTTATTTATTTGAGAGAGAGAGAGAGAGAATGTGCGTGCAAGTGTGGGGGAGGATCAGAGGGAGGGAATTTTTTTTTTTTTTTTTTTGAGGGAGGGAGGGAATCTTTAATCAGTCTCCCCGGTGAGTGTGAAGACCAAGGCAGCTTGATCCCACCACCCATGAGACCATGACTTGATCTGAACCCAATAGTCACACACTTCACCTACTCACCCATGCAGGTGCCCCTAAAACTATGTTGTTTCTACTGGTTAGTGCTGTTATATTAATTTTTTTACTGTTTATCTAGTATTTAGCCAGTCTGTCCATAGCTCCTATAATAATTCTAATAGTCTCTCTTTGAATTCTTTTACATTTTATTGATACAGTCATATTCTGTATGGATAATACCATAATTTACAGTTTGCCTTTCTAACATTTGTGTCTCTTCTTTTTAATCCAATTTGTTGACATTGTCCTCTAATAAAACACTGCATAACAATGGGGAGAGTTGACAATTGTTTCTTTATTCCAAACTGATTAAGACATGAGCATTTATGGAGCCTTATCACTTCCCTTCTATTTTTCTCTTTCATCTCATTATGGTCTTCCACTTATGAGTACATGAGAGCTATTACTAAAAGAGGACTGAATTGATTTGCTTCATTTGAAAGTAATCACATTTTTCTTAGGAAGTTCCTGCAATATGCCATGTTTTTTTTTTTTTTTTTTCCCATATAAGTAACACTTTATACTAACTTGTTATTATGAGCATACCTAAACTATGTTTATACAGTAATGCAGCATAAGATAACAGAAGAATTGGAATTTGTTTACCTTTACAGAAAATGAATGGATGATATAGAAACTTCACCATTTTGATAGATTTACCATCAGCTTCTGCTCCCCCCATTGTCATTATACCTGAAGTTATCAGCTCCTTTCCCTCTCTGTTGTTTCTAATTTGAGAAGACTAAAAAGGTTACATCACAAAATTTCTCAGAATTTTAATTTTTAAATAAAATGAGAATAAATGAGTTATCAGTGAGAATAAGAATATTTTCTTCTTATAATGAGCCTAGCATAAAACAGGTATTTGAGGTGTTTGCAGTATTTGCTTAGGGGGCTTTTGTGCTTATTTCCAGGTATTGGCTGTTTGGAGGAATTTAGGTTCCTGGAAGAATAGTGTGCTAATGTGTTAGAGTATATCCTTCTTAAGGAGAACCCTGTTGTACCTTTAGAAAGTAGCTTTCGTGTCAGGCTGTCTTCTTCTGATGGCTGCCTCATTTTGGCTGGAACTGAAAAGACTGTAATGTGTTATGGGCTACATACACATTTTACAGCTATCATTTTCTGACAGACTTATTCTTGATGATGTTACCTTTCTTTTTTTCTCTAGTGTTTGTACTTAAATGTCCTTATAGTCTCTCTCTAATTCACTGTATCCAGTTATTTAGCAATCAAAAGAGAGCTGAGTATGACAGCTCCTAGTGTTACATTCACCTCCTCTGAAGTACTGATTCTGCTTGTATTCATCATCTGAGTTAGCGTTTATTCAATATTTTTTTCCTTCTGGTGTTATCTCTTGTTTTATAAACTGACTGGACATTAATTGTGACTTTGACTAGTCACTTTGTTTGCTCTTGGATTTGAAGTGAAATAGCAACAACAGCATTTGGAACATTTTTGTGGACTAGCTTTCTTGATAATCTCTACTAAAATCTTGAGTCTACTAACAAGAGCAAATGTCAGTGAACATAAACCACAGCGCCCATATTCTTATGAAGCTGATAAAAAAAAAAAAAAACCACGAAGGCCACAAGTGCTCACAACTTTTGCTGAACAGAATATGAAACCCGTTTTTTTTTCATTTCATTCCCAAAATTCTCACTGGTAGAAAATAAAGGATCAGAAATCTATAGGAGATAAGTTGTTTAAAAGATACTAACAGCTTTGTTAGCAAATTAAATAGTTCTAATTATAGTGCTAAAAAGAAGTTTGGCAGTGGGGATATGTATACAAATTATGATACTTGGAAAAGGAGTGACAATGAAAATCTAATTTCAAGTCTGGAAATTTTAGCTGGTTAACCAAATGTTGAGACTGAATCATTCGGTTTCCTCAGATCAGATTTACCATTCTGTTTGTGTAAGATGATATCAGAAATAGCAAAACCCTTCAAAAGTCCTTGCGAAGTGATCTGTAAGTAATGGGTATTTATTGATGGCCCACCCTTTATTAACTGTTCTTTCATCTCTGCCCTGACCCTGGGGACTCAGGACTGGGTGTTGGTTTTCCTCAGTCAGTGCTCAGAGGCAATTCTGCATTGGCTTTCCTTATCTTGCCTCCCTGAAACTGATTCCTCCAGTGTGCACTTTCTTGTCAATCTGTGAATGCACAACCTCCAGTGAACTGGAAACTAAGCTCCTAGTGGGTCTACTTTTCCAATTTATTCACGTATTTTTTTTCCTTCTAGGAAATAAACAGCTTTTTACAGACTCACGAATTTGTATAATTCTCCATTTTCCTTAAGATTAGGTTATGTGACATGTGTTCATGATTTAATAAACAAGGGCTATTTTAAAATGTGGAGATAATAATATGTTTTTTCCTAGACAGTTGTGCAGATTACTTTGACAGGTTTTCTTTCATATTTAAGGTGACGACCCTTGTCAACACCAGCAACAAAGGCCCATCTGGTAAAAAGAAAGGGAGGTCAAAGAAGGCCCATGTCCTGGCAGCATCTGTAGAGCAAGCCACTCAGAACTTCCTGGATAAGGGAGAACAGATCGCTAAAGAGAGTCAAGATCTCAAAGAAGAATTGGTTGCTGCGGTAGAGGATGTACGCAAACAAGGTAAGTAGAATAATATTGTTCAAGAGGAATGTATATTGATGTGCAAACAATGGATTTGTCTCTAGAATCAATGCATATTTGCTCAAAAGAGTAGTCTTATGTTTTTCCTCAGTATCTGCACTTGCCATTTTTAACATTTGCTGGAATTAAGTGCATAGACAAATAGAGATATTTTTACTTGTGGCAGCATAGAGCAACCACAAAAGTTTCATGTCTGCTGTTAGTTTCAAATTTTCAAGTTGTTTTCTCTTCATTGATGACTGTAGACTTCTGTGTCAAACTGAGGCTCTAGGGAGGAGAGGATGAGAATACCTTATACTTACAGAGTCACCAAACACTTAGGGTTTTAAAGATGAGGGAAGAGATGATTGTAAAGCAATTAGCTATCTATGATCAATCAGTTATGTAATTATCTAGTTAGCCATAATGCAAGTTTTCAGCATATTTAAAATTTTTAATTGTGGTAAAATACTCATAAAATGTACCATTTTAACCTTTTTTAAGTGTATAATTCAGTAAAGTATATTCACACTGTTGAGTAGACAATCTCCAGAACTTTTTCATCTTGTAATTCTGAAACTCTATACCTACAAAATAACAATTCCTCATTTTCCCACTGCCCTAGCCACTGGCAACCATTGTTCTACTTTTCTTTTCTATGAATTTAACTACTCTAGATACCTTATGTAAGTGGGATCATGTAGTATTTCTTTGTGACTGGCTCATTTCACTTAGTGTCATGTTCTCATGTTTCATACATGGTGGAACATGGGTCAGAATTTCCTTCATTTTTAGGACTGAAAATATTCTAGTGTGTGTTTATACCACATATCTTTATCCCTTCATCCATTGATAGACATTTGTGTTTCTTCCACCTTTTGGCTATGATGAATAATTATGCTATGATCATAAATATACAAATATTTCTATTTCAGTTCCTTTGGGTCTATACCCAAAGGTGGAATTTCTAGATTATATGGTAATTCTAATTTTAATTTTTGAAGGAGCCTACGTACTATTTTCCATCGCAACCGTACCGTTTTACACTTATACCAACAGTGCACGATGGTTACAATTTATCCATGTCCTTGGCAACACTTGTTTTCTTTTTTTATCATAGTCATCATAATGGGTGTGATAGCTCATTGTGCTTTTGATTAGCAGTTCTCTGAGGACTCGTTATATTGACTTTGTTTTCATATGCTGGTTGGCCATTTGTATATCTTCTTTGGAGAAATGTGTATCTATGTCCTTTGCCCATTTTTTTTTTTTAGATTTTATTTATTTATTCATGAGATACACACACAGAGAGAGAAAGAGAGAGAGAGAGAGAAAGAGAGAGAGGCAGAGACACAGGCAGAGGGAGAAGCAGGCTCCATGCAGGGAGCCAGATGTGGGACTCGATCCCGGGTCTCCAGGATCACGCCCTGGGCCGAAGGCAGGCGCCAGACTGCTGAGCCACCCAGGGATTCCCCCTTTGCCCATTTTTAAATCAGGTTGTGTTGTTCATTTGTGAGCATTCTTTATATATCTTAGATATGAACCCCTTATATGATACTGTTTTGCAAACATGTTCTCCCTTTCTGTAGGTTTCCTTTTCCCGCTGTTGATTGTGTTCTTTGATACACGGAAGTTTTTAATTTCGGTGTAGAGTTCTATTCAGAATTTTCAGTTGAAAATACTAAGCACCATGAAATCAGAACAGATTATCCCCTGGCCTGACCTCCCTCCTGCATTTCCTATCTCCGTAAAAGCCACGCATGTGAATCCATTTGCACAATGGAGAAATCTCAGTATCATTATTTTTCTCTCCTTCCAAATACAGTCTATTATGAAATCCCATAGATTTTTAACCTCAAAACATCTTTTAAGTGGATCAGTTCCTGTCTTAATTATTCAAAAGTATCATGTTTTACCTGCCCCTGTGCGTTAGTAAATGCTGTCTTCTTTTACATAATTAAGGATGACTCATTCTGCACCTCCCAACTCAAGAGAAAACCTTCCCAGGGAAACCTTTCCTGACACTCCTGTCATACTTTTCATGGCTTTTTCCCCTTATCACTTTGCACAGGAGAGTTTAATATTTGTGGGGTAACCTGATTGATAACTTTCTATCCTGCCACACTATAAATTAATAAAGATAGAGACCAAACCATGTCTCTTTTGCTGATCCACAATTTGCAGTTCTTAGCAGTCCTAAGACTAATGAGTGTTGAATAAATGAAGCAATAGATCAATAAAAGTTCTCCTGTTCTCTCCTTTTTCTTCTGGCAAATCTACCACTTTCTAAATTCACAGATGGCTGTTTAGTCCCTAGAAATATCAACCCTCCTTCTACACCAAGAGCCACTATTATTTGTGCTACCATCTTCTTCCCCATTTTCTCTCCCCTGAAAGTTAATTTCATTTACATCACACTAATATAAATTGTTATGTAATTTGAAATGTTAAATTTTATGTACTTCATCTAATGTACATGGAGTATATTTGTATATGTGTTTTAAAAACATGAAAGCTTCCCAATTGTCAAGTGCTGTTGAAGACTGGTATTCCTTCTGAATTGCAAATGCACACTGTTTTCATGCATATATAGCCTGGATAGTTTTTTTTTTTTTTTCTTTCTTTCTTTCGTTTTTAGATTGACTGCTATATAATAAATTGCACACATTTAAAGTGAACAATTTTATAAGCTTTGACAAATGTATACACTGTAAAACCATCAACACATTCAAGATAGTCAATCTGTCCCCAACGGAGAGGGTTTTGATAGGTCCCTAGGATACTTTCTCAAAGCATTTATCTTTTATGGTAATATATTTTTCCTTTTAGGTTTTCAACGATCTTTTAGCTTTCCCTTATTTTTTCCCTGCAATTTGGTTTTCACACATTCTGTAGAAATTAATATTTCAGTTTTCTCAAAGCTTATATAAGGAATGCTATTTTTTGGACATGATATAATAACCAATATGGTTCTTGACCAGCCTGTCTAGGGGATATGAGAGTGAGATTTTTTTTTAAGATGCTAGTTTAGAACATCTTACAGAGATCAGTCTTACAGAGCATATTTTAAACTTTCTCTATATTATACACTTCTCATTATATAAAAATTATGCACCAGAAATGATGCCTATGTGTTAACTGTTTAAAAGCTCAATTACCACATACCCCTTTTGCTGAATCGTGTCACATGTAAGGAAACATTGCTATAGTCTGCAAAATAACAAACGTTTTACAGGGAAAAGATTTAGAAATTTTCTTTCTGTTTCTCTTGTCAAATATCTCTCACTCTCAAATAGGGTTTAGATCCCTGTCATATGGGAGGGATGCCTCTAGTCCCTGACAACAAAGTCCTCAGGCTCTCCTTCCACATCTGTGCTCATGGGCTCTCCTGTCTGCTCTCTGCCCCTTCTCAGTACTTAGTATATAACCTCTCTAGCCCATCCAGTTTTGCCCCCATTTTCCTGTTGGCCCCGTTTTATTCACCCAGATTTTATTCACAGTGAGAGCCTAGGTTGATTTTCAGAGACAGATATAGGAAGATCGGGGGCAACACTCAAGGATAAGAACAGGACTATTTAGTTATTAGAAACTTTGAAACTTAGTATCTTTCCTTGTGTCATAGAAATCTACGTTCTTGGGACACCTGGGTGGCTCAGTGGTTGAGTGTCTGCCTTCAGCTCAGGGTGTGATCCTGGAGTTCTGGGATCGAGTCCCACATCAGACTTTTTGTGGAGCCTGCTTCTCCCTATGCCTGTGTCTCTGGCTCTCTCTCTGTCTGTCTGTCATGAATAAATAAATAAAATCTTAAATAAAATAAAATAAAATAAAATTTTAAAAAAGAAATCTACGTTTTTATCTGTAAGATGATATTCAGAGATTATGGGAATGCTGACATCAAGAACTAATATCCTCCTATAAAGTGGCCTTAGTATCTGTATGTACTCACTTATAAGATGATGTGTAATTTAGAACTAAATCTATAAGAAGTGGTCTTCTACTATTGAGTTGTTTTTATATTTTAAAATCTAATGATCAGAATTTTTGCCACTTTAAAAAAAAGTATAGCACAAGTTAATGCCAGGAGTTTTAATTTTGTACATCTCCATTTTCAGATTTTTAGTACACAACCATTTCTTATTTTTTTTAATTTCACAACATTCATAATTGTAATAACTGTAATATGTAAGACAAGATTATATAAGAACATTTTAAGCCATTATTGTTTCTAGGCTATACTTAGTGTTGTTTGAATTTCTTTATCATTTGAAAAATGTATTCTCGGGGGATCCCTGGGTGGCTCAGCGGTTTGGCGCCTGCCTTCAGCCTGGGGCGTGATCCTGGAGTCCAGGAGTCAAGTCCCACATCAGGCTCCCTGCATGGAGCCTGCTTCTCTGTCTCTCTATCTCTTTCTGTGTCTCTCATGAATAAATAGATAAAATCTTAAAAAAAAAAAAAAAGAAAGAAAAATGTATTCTCTTTTAAACCTAAGCTGTAGGGCAGCCTGGGTGGCTCAACGGTTTAGTGCCGCCTTCAGCCCAGGGCATGATACTGGAGACCTAGGATCGAGTCCCACGTCAGGTTCCCTGCATGGAGCCTGCTTCTCCCTCTGCCTGTGTCTCTGCCTCTCTCTCTCTCTGTGTGTGTCTCTCATGAATGAATGAATAAAATCTTTTAAAAAAAGATAAATAAAATAAAATAAAAATAAACCTAAGCTGTATGGTAGATTCTTAAAAGTGCTCTGTATGAGGGGTAACAATATATTACCCTAGAATAGTCTAGTAGAAAATTTTCCTGTAGTTTTATCTACCCCACAAAAAGAAGTATTTGAGTATAATTATGATAGAATTTCTGTTAAAAACAAGTAACAAAAATAAATCATCAAAATATATATAAAGAAGACAAATCACTGTACTCAAAATTTAAAACTCTGATATTTTAGACTTAGGTAAAGATGGAATATTTGATCAGGGGTGTGCATGTGTGTGTGTGTGTCTTATCATAGCTAAAGTAAAAGTAATTACATAAATGTGTATTGTATTCCTAAATTAAGTTTAAACTGCCTCAGAATAAGAACAATGATGTATATGTATTTCTCTCCTCCTAAAGTACCTAGCATGGTTGCTATAGCACATGGCAGGTGATATTCAGGGGAAGGAGACTTGCATGCCAGCAAAGCAGGCTTACAAGTCAAAGGAGCACCAGACATTTGGTTAAGTTAAGATACATGATTTCTTATGTTACATTAGCCAAAAACTACATGATTTAAACTAAATCACTTAACAATTGAGGCCTCAATTTCTCCATTTTTCAAATACAGACAATAATTGTTGCATTTTGCTCACTGGATTGTTTCACATAATGAAGTCACAAAATGAATTATAAAAACATTAAATGTTATATAGATGTGAGAGTATATTTATTAATTATAATTTATCCATCAATCTGTACTACCTATGGCAATACCTCTCTTTCCTAGCACTGAGCAGTCCTGGGCTTTCCAAGCAGGATGCTAGAGAACTGAATCAGCATCTGGTAGTCTCCCAAAAGAGAACTGTGAGGCTTGGAGTTGATGGTAGTTGTGTGTGGTCCCAGAAAGCTGTGATTTAATAGTTGTGCAGCCAGTGAACCATACATAGAAAAGCTCCTAATCAATGCAAAGGGAGGTATTCCAATCATGTCTTTATATTGAAGCTCTGGACCAAACAAAGCTTACGACACAGAATCCCAAAACATTTTTAACGTTTACGATGAAGACCTTCCTGTATTGGAAATTCTTTCTGAACTATGGACTAGGCTGGGGTTCTTAAATTTCGGTGAAATCAGTATCACCTGGGAAGCTTTTGAAACCCTTGATAAGTTGGTAGCCATATCAATTAAGTTAGAAACAGTGGAGTAGGACCCAGGCATCAAGGTTTTCAAAGTTTCCCAGGTAATTAATCTACTTCTTATCCATTATCTCCACTTGGACGACTCATCAATCCCTGGTAGTCAGCTAGTGTTTCACATTAGGCAGCAGATGGCAGTCACTCATTTTAGAAGGCCTTTGAGCTTGCAGTTTACATAGAGTTAGAGAGGTGAGATTTACACAGGAGAAACAGCCTGATAATCTATGTTAATGTGTTGTGGATAGATCTGTTCTGTGCTAAATGATGTCTTATAATGCCTGACCTTCTGTAGGCACTCCAAGAATATGCTTTAAGTATATACTAAGGAACCAAATCTATAGGACAGTTAATATTTAAATTGCTCTTGGAAAAAAAAAAAGTATGAAGTTGGAATTAGCAAGGAGCAAAGTATAAACTGATCATGGATTAAAAATCTGTCAGGGAGGGCAGCCTGGGTGGCTCAGCAGTTTAGCGCCACCTTCGGCCAGGGTCATCCTGGGGATCCGGGGTCGAGTCCCACGTTGGGCTCCCTGCATAGAGCCTGCTTCTCCCTCTGCCTGTGTCTCTGCCTCTCTCTGTGTGTCTCTCATGAATAAATAAATAAAATCTTAAAAAAAAAATCTGTCAAGGATGTGGAATAAGCATTTCAGGCTTAAGTAACCTGAGTTTTAAAGGCAAAGAGATAAGAATGGCATTAATAATTGGGGGATGAATAGAAAAGCCTTGATTTGGTAAGTTTCATATTCAAGCATAGTTAGAAATATGGAAAGATGATAGGAAGGGGAGCACCTGAGTGGCTTAGTCAGTTAAGTGTCTGCCTGCAGCTCAGGTCATGATCTCAGGATCCTGGGATTGAGCCCTAGGTGGGGCTTCTTGGTCAATGGGGAGTCAGCTTCTCCCTCTCCCTCTGCCCTTCCCCCCAGCATGTTCTCTCTTTCTTTCTCTTTGTCTCTTTGTCTCTCTCCCTCTCTTTCTCTGTCTCTGTCTCTCTCTCTCGTGCTGCCTCACTTTCAAATAAATAAATAAAATCTTAAAAAAAAAAAAAAAAGAAAGAAAGATTATAGGAAAGAACCACAGTGGGAAAAGTTTAGGACCTAGGCTGTGTGTAGACAACATGATGAAATAAAGATAGGAAAGAAAGAAGGAAGCTAGCTGATTGGTTCCTACCTATTTAAGTGATATTTTAGAAAGTTATTTTGGCAACTTCATGAAAAATTGACTAAATCAGAGAAAGATTGGACTCGGGTTGCTTATGTGTTATTGTAATATTGCAGAGAAAACAAAACAAAAATACTTTGAGGTTCTAAGATTGGGATGTGGCAATAACAGAAATAAGACACTCTGTTATAAGCAGTATGAAAAAGAATAGAAGATTTGCCCTTTGTTGAAAGGAAGAAACAAGGGTCAATATTTATTCTAAATTTTTGGTCCTAGACAACTTAAATGGGATATCTAACGATGGGGAGGAATGACTGATTTTATTGTAAACATTGATAAATGAGTGGAACTGCCTAGCAGATGGTTAATGCTATGAGAATGGAAATTTGGAGAAATAGAGAAATTTGGACATCTTTTGAGTTGATAAATGAAGCTTTCAGAGACAGTCCTTTCTTTGGATACTTGCCTATAGATATAGAGAAAAGAATACAGAGACATAGGTTTAATTTGGGGTGAAAGGCTCAGTTAAGATTGTGGGATAAAAATAGAGAGGAGAGGGATGCCTGGGTGGCTCAGCGGTGAAGCGTCTGCCTTTGGCTCAGGGTGTAATCCCAGAGACCAGGGATCAAGTCCCACATTGGGCTTCCTGCATGGAGCCTGCTTCTCCCTTTGCCTATGTCTCTGCCTCTCTTTCTGTGTGTGTCTCTCATGAACAAATAAATAAAATCTTAAAAAAAAAAGAAATAGAGAGGAGAGGCATGCCCTGAAATATGACCAGAGAACAAAGATAGTACAGAATCCTGAAATCCAAGGGAATAGAATATTTTGCAATGGAGATAGTGATCAATCTAGACTCTCGAATGCTGTCACAATTAGTCAAATTCTTCTGAGATCATAGAGGATAAATAATGAGAAAGTGCCTTGGGTCTTGCCAGAAAGGGCTCATTAATTTTATTTAAAAGTTTATTTTCAGGAATTGAAGGAATGGAGTAGATGGTGAAGTAATGGATTTAGGCAGGGAAGCTCACCATAGTCTTCATTGATCATCATTGCACTGTATATATCATTACACTTTTGCTTCTGCATAGTCTGGTACTCAAATGAAGGACCATATGTTATCATTATTTTATGCATTTCTGGAGCCTGGACATAGTGAGCACCCAGGGTGCTCATAGAATGGCATTATTCCAAAAATTGCCACAGTATGGAAGGAGAAAAATTGAAGAGGGATTGGAGAAAATATAAAGGCAAGCAATGAATACGATTGTTTTCTTATTTGCTTATTCTGTTGAGCCCAAATCAGAAGTTTCAGAGCATACACCAAGAGAGGGAGCTACTGGTGAGAGCAATTGTAGATACAATGGGGAAAAGCTCAGGGTGGTTGTATGAGGTAATACAGAAGGGACATTTCTTTATCCAGAAAACAGGTAAAGAGGAGAGGAGATGTACTATTGGATTGGATGAAACTATTTCACTTATTTTAAATTATGAACAAAGAGGATGTGGTTTTAATGGATCATATATACCTAATATTTGACCACTATTGTAGATTTAAAAAAAAATGTCTGTTACTAGCATCTGTGTGGGTCTTTCATATGTTTTTAAGGGATTTATTTATTGAATACAACTGATTGTTACTGCAGTGGAAAAGGCCAATTTATAACAGGCTTAAGTATCTAAGAATTTTTTAATTTAATTTTTTTATTTGGTATGTACTAGCATGTGCTTACAATGGAATGCTCATATATTGCCTTTATGAATCTTCTTAGATTTGAAATAGATACAAAAAGCTGCCCTTTGAGTGATAGGCAGTCTTCTTCATATTTGTCCAATAAGCATCTCCATTTAATAGGTAATACAGCATTTGCTTCTATGCCATCCTATTTTTATATTTCCACATCCTCTTGAAACATGGAGCAGTTGCTTGGATTTTCTATTTTCAGTCAACAACATTCACTGATGTCTACTCTCTCTTTAGGAAGGTACAAAAAATAAAAACAATTAAGACATGACAAGATATGCCAGGCCAGGGTATAGATATGCCAGGCCAGGGTATAGACAGACATGCACATGGCTCACATCCAACTTTAAGAGGGATCTCATGGAATGAAGTGACAAAAAGGAACAGTTAAAAAGGTAGTTTCTTCATGGAATCATTTTTTTTTTAAGTTAGAGATGGTTAAACCATTCACTGCTCATACGGTTTGTTTGTTTGTTTGTTTGTATATAACCTCAACTGTTAAATGATATGGTGATATCAGCTAGTTCCATCATTAGGCTTTTTTTTACCCAATCAATATTTATTGAATAACTGAAGCACCTGGGTGGCTTAGTAGATAAGACTTCTGACTTCACTCAGGTCATGATCTCAGGGTCCTCAGACTGAGCTGCCCATCAGTGGGGAGTCTGCTTGTCTCTCTCTCTCTCTCTCTCAAATAAATATAGTCTCTAAAAATATGTATTTATTGAGTAATTGATGAACAATGGACTGAGACAGAACAAGACTGATAAAAAGTAGTAAAGGGAGAGAGAAAGGTGTGCCTCATATCTCTGAGGAGACAAAACATTTTGCCTCCTGATGACTTAGACTATCTCTTTCCCCATGCACTTTGTTATTGGGGAGTGACATTGGAATAAGCTGGTCCTACAGAAACTCTAGTTGATATGAACTGTGAACTCTCTAGCTAAGATCTGGGCCAAGGTCATTTTCCTAGCCAAGAAGCTCCTAATGTTAGACAGTCCTGTCCCTTATCTTCCACCTATGCTATTAATCTGTAAATCAACACAGTGTGGGGAGCTGTAAGAGAATGTTCTTTCTCTTGGAGCACTATCCACAGAGGTCAGCACTTTAAGGAGAAGAGCTGAGGGTATTTTGAGGATTCTGCTACTCCTCTACTTGTCCTTTTTCTCAGGATGAGTATGTCCCAAATATCCTTTGCTTTATGCCTCTACTCTTGGTACTCTGAATATTTGGTCTTCTAGAGATATTGGACTTGCTTTTCTGTGCTGTGCACTGACTCTTCACTGCTGGTTGACTATCCTTGTACGGGTGGTATGTTACTGTGTTCTAATATCACGTCCTATTGGTCATATGGTAGAGGTTTCACTTCTGTACAGAAGTGGTTGGAGGGCTGGGGAGCAGGTCTCCACTAAAGAGGTGTACCTTCAGGGAAGAAGATAATTTCAGGACAGAAAATGGATATTCAAGAAGCAAATCCTAGGGAAGAGAGAGAAAGAGTACTCCTTTCTCTCTTTGGGTCTTGCTTCCTTGAGCTTGGACTTTGCTGATCCATTATTTTAAAAAATAATATTATCAGGACACCTGAGTGGCTTAACGGGTTAAGCGACTGACTATTGAGTTTGGCTCAGGTCATGATCTTGGGGTTCTGACATCAAGGCCCATGTCAGGCTCCATGCTGAGTGTGGAGCCTGCTTTAGATTCTCTCTCTCCATCTCCTTTTACATCTCTCCCTGCTCACACACTCACTCCCTCTCTCACTCTCTCTTTAATAATAATAATAATAATAATAATAATGGTATTATCAAGTAATATAATAAAGTTCATGATTATTAGATGAAGCAAGGGCAGACCTTTAAGTTGGAATGGGAAGTACCTCTTCATTCTCAGACTCAGTACAGTGGAGTCAGCATCTGAGGATGCTCTGCTGTGTCCATGCACCATTGCTGCTCACTGTTCCTCACATGTCCATCTCCTCTCCTTCTTTATAGAGGCTTCGTTCACAAGTGTTTCTCAAAACGAAGTTCACAGACCACTTATTTCAAAATCACTTGTGTGAGGAGGGGTGATGTCTATAAAAACTCAAATTCCTGAGCCTAGCCATAAACCCAGATTCGGTATAACTGGGGTACCACTAGGAGTATCTCCAGCTAGTATCCCAATCTTATGCTTAAAAAGTTTGAGAATCACTAAGTCTAAGATTTTTACATCTTTATACACACTATCTTTAATTAGTGTAAGTCTTTTTTTTCTATTGAAAAGGATATTATCCAGGAATGAGATTAATTTTCAGAAGCTTTAATATCAGAAGTTAAAAAAATAGAAAAAAAAACTAGAGATACATACAATGACAAAAAAAAATAAAAAGATGTTGATGTGAAAATATCATGAAAAATGCATAAATGTGAAAATGTTATATACACAATTTAAGATTCATCTTAATGCATATTTTAACATTTGCAATAATTTTAACTGTTGCATATTTGCTTAGTTAAAACCAAATTTGTATGCCATAGTTTGCACTAGTTGAGGGCCTGGTGTATAGCTTTTGTTTTCAACATATTGGTAGATAATTACAGTTTCCTCTTTCATCTGATCCCTTTTTCTGGAGCTCTTGGTTTTTGAGAATGCCATAATCTTTCAATAAGTGTAATATTTTATGTAAGATGATATTGGTGCTGAAAGATCTCCATGTACGTTAATTGAGTAAACCAACTAATTCAACCTTTGTTTAAGTACTTTGTACCTGCCCTATTTTGGGGTCTTGGAATATAGTATACTGAAGAAAGAAAACAGACATTCTCTGTCTATAAGAATATTACATTCTGATATGAGACAGACAATAATTAAAAAACTAAGCTGGCTGTAGAAATGTAATTTAAAAATGGAACAACCAAAGACATGATGAATAAAATATATATTGATAAGTTGAACTTAAAATTAAAAACTTATGCTCTGTGAAAGACAGTGCTAAGAGAATGAAGATAAGCCATAAATGGGGAGAAAATATTTGTAAGTCACATACCTGTTAAAGGACTTGTATCAAAGATATATCAAGAACTCTTAAAATTCAACAATAAGAAAAAGAATCACTGGATTCAAAAGGGCAAAAGACCTAAATAGACATATGGAAAAAGAATCATTTTTTCCAGTATCATTTGTCATTAGGGAAGTGCAAGTGAAAACAACAAAGAGATTTTACTGTATACCTGCTAGAATCAGTAAAATTCCCCAAATTAAAAATATCAAATGTTGATGAGGATAAGAAACAAGACCTTGTATTCATTCAGATGCAAAATCATACAGCCACTTTGAAAGACAGTTTGGTAATTTTTTTTTATAAAACCAGAAATAGAGTTACCATACAACCTATCAATCACAGTCTTTGGTGTTCTGTTATGAAAAATCATGTGTCCGTTATGAAAAATCATGTCTCTACAAAGTGCCTGACTTTATTGTGTTAAAAAAAATCTCTTATTTTAGAATAACCTTAAATTTACAGAAAATTTGCAAAGACAGTACGGAAAATGACCATATACCCAACACCTAGTTTCACCTGTTTTTAACATCTAATGTTATATGGTACATTTGTACCAACTAAAGAACCTAAATTGATACATTATTAATTGAACTGATCACAATAGTAAAAAACAAAAAAACAAAAGCCCATAATAACAAACCCTTCTGCTGATGTACTTAGCAAAAATGGCAAGAGCAAAAACAGCATGGATGCTGATATATTCTTGTTCTTACACTGACTTGCAAAGAGTGATATATTATACATCTGTATGAATAAAATGTGGAATCTAGTTTAGAAGATTGCCAATCCAGGACTATTTCCTTTAACACCCTTTATTGAGATCTCGACTAATCAGCCTAAGTAAAACTGTTCTTACCTTTCACAGAATAGATTTAAGGAGGCTTGCAAGGATATACAAAACCCAGTAAGAAAGAAAAAAAGAAATCTGTGGAGAAGAAGAAAGAAGGGTAAGGTCAGAGACTAGAGAGAAGCCAGGAAAGTGTCTAATGCACATATATATATCAGTGCCCAGGCATGCTGTGTCGTGTGTACGATTTTACCTCAGAATTGGCAAGAAGGAAGGAGGAGCATAGAGGGGGGGGGGAGGTGGGGGACAGTTTTGTAGTGGACTCGGAGCCAAATTCCAACTCTGCAATTTTCATGCTGCTTGTGCTGTATGACTTGGGAAATTCCTTATGCTCCCTGCACCAGTGTTCACATAAGTTCAGTGAGGCTAATCATACATACACTTTCAGGCCAATTGTGGATCATAGATGACAGGATGCACGTAAAGTGTTTAGCAACAGACCTCGCACACTACAGGCTCTAAAAGCCTGGTAGTCATTGCTTTTACCATGAATCATTAATGTTACTATACTTGCTGCAATGGGCAACAAATTAGGCTCTTATGGTTTCTAACTGACCAGTTGTAAATGTAAACTATTACGGTATCTTTAATTACAAATTAAAATATATATATATATATATATCTTTCAGGTGGATTAATAAATCCCCTCCATTTCATTCGAATTGCAATTAGTTTAAGGGAAATTCCTTAAACAAAACATGTGATCCCAATCATGCATAAATAGAAATATCCTACATTACCATGTAATGATAAGGAAACCTGGTCACCTTTCTAATAGCTAAGTCTGTAATCATCAAAAAATGCAACTGACGTAAACATCTTGAATAACCACAGGATAAGACTGGTTCACAGGATGATGCTGATTCACTGATGCATCCCTAACTGTGATCTATGCCAGCAACCTAATGCAACCCATGCCATCTTCACCAGAAGCAGACCCCTCTAAAACTGAGATTGAGCGAGCATGCTTTTAGTTGGAGTTCTACATTTTCTTTATTGAAAGATTTATTTATTTATTTGAGAGAGAGAGAACATGTGTGAGCACATATGAGCAGGAGGAAGGAAAGGGAAAGAGAATCTCAGGCAGACTCCCTGCTGAACACAGAGCTCACCACTGGGCTGGGTCCTAGGACCGTGAAATCATGACCTGAGCCAAAATCAAGAGTTGGTGGCTCAACCATCTGAGCCACCCAGGGGCCCTGGAATTCAATTTTTGAAAAGAAAATAAATGGACAAGGTGAAAAGCTTCTAAAAATGCTGAATCTTGCTAAGTGCATGTTAATATGGGGTTCCGGAGGACCAGCCCTGTGGAATGATGTGCAGGCAATATGGAAAAATCAGACCTTATACTAAATTATAGAGATGCCGCCAAAGCACTGCAAAGCCAAGCAGGTATTGAAGCCAAGCTTCAATATTTAGAAGCTGATAACAGACTTCGCAGTAAGATAGAGAGAAAACTGGAATTCTTGGTACTTCTCCCATCAGCTTTTGGAGGATTTGACTTGGGTGATCATCTTGCTCTCGGATCGTCAGTTTCTTCCTTCCTACTGGTCTAGTCCAAACAGCATGCCAACACGTGATATATGAAACAGAAAGGGGCTACTAATTGTAACCCCCCTCCAACAATTGCTCTGTTTTTCTGCTTCTTTTAAACAAAACTTTTCAAAGAATAGTTCACATTATCTCCTTCAATTTTCTTACCCGAGGGTTGCTTCTTTTCTTTTTAGTGTGCAATATAATATGTATATAACAGCATAAACAGTAACAAGAATAGCAGTATGTGGATCCCTCTGCTTAAGAACTCTCAAGTGAAAGCTACTTACTTCTCAACATTGGTCTATATCTCCTTCCCTCCTTGCTCCCACTGTCCAGCCTTGGCTAGGGAACTGTAAGCCTGAATTTGGTATCCATATTTCCCATGCATTTCCCCATCACTTGTATTATGAAAATGTTCAAACACATAGAAAAGTGAAAACAAGTTTAACAGAGAATTCCTATATCTGCACAACCACCACCTAACGCTACCATTCACATTTTGCTGTACTTACCCTGTCAAAAATCTATTTCCCATGAGTTTTTAAATTGATGTGTGTGTGTGTGTGTGTGTGTGTGTGTGTGTGTGTGTGTGTTGGAGTGGGGTGGAGAGAAAGAGCATGAGAGAGGGGCGAGGAGGAGTAGAAGGAGAGAGAATCTTGAGTAGGCCCCAGGCCTAGTGTGGATTGATCTCATGACCCCAGTCATGACCTGAGTCCAAATCAAGAGTCAGAGGCTTAACCAACTGAGCCACCTACGTGCCCCACCCATGAGTTTTTTTTTTTAAAGATTTATTTTTATTTATTTATGATAGAGAGAGAGAGAGAGAGAGGCAGAGACACAGGCAGAGGGAGAAGCAGGCTCCATGCCAGGAGCCCGACGCGGGACTCAATCCCGGGACTCCAGGATCGTGCCCTGGGCCAAAGGCAGGCATGAAACCGCTGAGCCACCCAGGGATCCCCCTCACCCATGAGTTTTTAAATAAATTTGCTACCTATGAATGGTTTATTTTTCACCAAAACCATTCTGGCTTTCAGGCTGACCACTCCAAAAACCTCCAAAGAGGAAGGTTTCTTGAGGTTTTTTGTTTGTATTTCTTGGACACAGTGGAGATTCAGCTCTGCCAGAAGCCACCTATAACATATGCTGAGAACCAGCCATTTTCTATCAGAGTTCTTGTTTGTCAAATACTAATGCCAGTCCCGTCTAATCTGTAAAATTTTAAGAATTAGATAATACCAAAATGAAATAATTTGAGAAAACATGAACCACTTTTCAAACTGAATATGTTCATATTCAATTGCTTTTAAAAGCATGAAATTTCCCTTATGAAACTAGAAGATAAGCTCCCAAACTGTATAGTTTAAACAAATATTTAGATTTTTTTTTCCATTTTTGGTCAAATCACTGTTTCAGGTTCACATTTCTTATCATTTCAGTGTTGGATGATCATGAGGATTTAAGGAACTGTTGGCATGATTCTTTGAAACTATATTAAAAAAAATACTTTTAACAACCTAGGAATAATTCAAATTTGTTGGTGCTATTAAACCAATATGGTCTCCTATTTAGCATTTCTAAAAGTAATTAATGCTATGTAAGTTGATGCATAGTGTTGAAACGATGTATTTTCAGTGTTGATACCATTCTTATTTGTACTTTTTGTGCTCTCACAGATGAAATTTGAGCTCAAGTAAGATGATTTTTTTAAAACATAAAAGCATTTAATAGCATTATCTTTTTAAAAGCTCTTAAAACGTGCACTGTATTTGAATGGGCTGTAGTTTGTTGCTTCCTACAATAATTAAGTTACAGTTGGCTGATATAGACTCATAGGGATTATTTAAAAGATAAAAGATCAAAAGTACTAAATATTTACATTCATTAAAATTATCTTTTAGCATAGATAGAAAGGAAAAACTAATTGGTTTACATCTGATTGTAGGACTTATGAATTTACTGCTTTGATAATTTCTTAAATGTCACAACCAAAAATATTGACCTATTTCTCTGTGGGCTTCCATTGAAATGGTAGGAATCATCTGTAATAATACCTAATAAATTTAAAATATGATTTAAAATATGTTTATAGTATAAATGTGACAATTAGAACTAATATTTCTTCCTTTCATGCCAAAAGCTCTAAATAATAAGTGGTTGCTCTTCTCAGTACAATAATCTCCTGAGAGCTCCAACGTGCTTTGTTTGTTTTCCTTAAGAGAAGAGAAGCAGGATAGTTTCATCATTAATTAAGCAATGTTTCTCTGAGCCAGCCTACTTTTATCTGTGGTTTAATTTCTCACAACAGAAACAAAATCTTCAAATTAGATATTCTCTAGTATGTGTTTAAAATATATTTTCTCTCTTTCTCTTTTTTTTTTTTTAGAAAGAGGAAAAAGAAGAAAGAATGTATTCAGCCCTGTGTTTTGTTTCTTAATTTTTTTCCAACTTTATTGAGTTCTAATTGACATACAACACTGTAGAAGTATAAAGGTATACAAAGGGAAGATTTGATATACATGTATATTGTGAAATGTTTACCACAATGGCATTAGTTACCACATCCTTCACCTCACATAATTACCATTTTGTTGTTATTGTTGTGGTGGTTATTTAAGATCTACCCTCTTAGCAACTGTCCAGTACACAACACAGCAATGTTACCTATAGTCACCATGCTGTACATGGCATACCCAGAACTTACTCGTCTTATAACTGGAAGTTTATACTCTTTAACCAACATCTCATTCTTACCTCACCCCCCAGTTCCTAGCAACCATCAATCTACTTTCCACTTCTATGAGTTCGGCTTTTTTAAAATCCACATATAACTAAGGCCTTACACTATTTATCTTCCTCTGTCTGACTTATTTCATCTAGCATAGTGTCCTCAAGGGCCATCCATGTTCCTGCAAATGGCAGGATTTCTTCTCTTTAGGCTAAAAATAATACACACATGACACACATAAAACCTTTCCTTTATCCATTTGTCCATTTTTTTAAAAGATTTTATTTATTTATTCATGAGAGACACATACAGAGAGAGAGAGAGGTAGAGACACAGGCAGAGGGAGAAGCAGGTTCCATGCAAGGAGCCCGATGCGGGACTCAATCCCGGGTCTCCAGGATCACACCCTGGACTGCAGGCAGCGCCAAACTGCTGCGCCACCGGGGCTGCCCTCCATTTGTCCATTGATAGACATTTAGGTTGTTTCCCTGCCTTGGCCAGTATGAATAGTGCTGTAATGGACATGGCAGTGCAGGTATCTCTGAGTTGGTAATTTTACTCCCTTTGATTAAAAACCCAGAAGTGGGATTACTGCATCATATGGTAGTTGTATTTTTAAATTTTTTTGAGGACTCTCAGTATTGTTTTCTGTAGTGGCAATACCAATTTACATTGTGCACTGTCCACCAATAGTGCACAAGGATTCCTTTTTCTCCACATCATCACCAACATTTGCTATCTCTTGTCTTTTTTTTTTAAGATTTTATTTATTTATTCATGAGAGACACAGAGAGAGATGGAGGCACAGACACAGACAGAGGGATAAGCAGGCTCCATGCAGGGAGACCGATGTGGGACTCCATCCTGGGTCTCCAGGACCACACCCTGGGCTGAAGGCGGAGCTAAAAAACTGAGCCACCTGGGCTGCCCTCATCTTTTTTTTTTAAGGTTTTATTTATTTATTCATGAGAGACCCACAGAGAGAGACAGAGACATAGGCAGAAGAAGGGAGAAGGAGGCTTCCTGCAGGGAGCCTGATGCAAGACTCCATCCCAGGACCCCAGGATCACAACCTAAGCCAAAGGCAGATACTGACCCACTGAGCCACCCAGGTGTCCCTGCTATCTCTTATCTTTTTGGTAAAACACATCCTAACAGATGTGAGGTGATAACTTATTGTGGTTTTAATTTACATTTCCCTGATGATTAGTGATATTGAGCTCCTTTTCAGGTACTTGTAGGCCATTTGTATATTTACTTTGAAAAATATATCTATTCATATCCCTTGCCCATTTTTTAATTGGATTATTTGTTTTGTTTTCCATGGAGTTATAGAAATTTCGTGTGTATTTTGGATATTTACCCCTTATCAGATATATGGTTTGAAAATATTTTCTCCCATTTTTTAGGGTACCTTTTCTTATTTTATTGAAGGCCTGTATTGGATTTTGATTAGTCAACTGAGAGATAGTAGCCCCTGAGGAGTTTCCATTCTAATAGTAATAAAACCAAGAAAAGTGAGAGGGAAGACTCTGGAAAAAAATATCAAGATATAAGCATTTTCAAGAAAAATACAGCCCCTTTGCATATATCCCTTTTGACTCTTTTATTTCAGCATTGAAAACAGTTCATTACATTGCTTAGGGGTTGCAATCTGAGGACAATGAGCAGATTTCATTTTTCTTAGTTTTGTTTTCAATTCTGGATAAGATTTGAATAGAATGTTCTGTAGTTTAAACAACAAAGATAAAAAGAAGTATTAGAAACAGCCTGAAGATAGTTGACCTACTTCTTGCAGCTTTCAGGAAGGACCTGGCTAAAAAATCAGCATCTTTAACTCCTATTTATACTTCATTTATAATGTTCTCTCTCAATTAAAATTAACATAATCAGTAAAATAATGGAATCTTTCTACCCCCAATTTTAGCTTTCAAGAAAAAGATAAATCTTGAAACATGAAGTTATATGAGCTTAATGATAATGACCTTAACTCCAGTTCTAATGAAGTTTAGTTATCTGTAACTGATACATCTACACAATTTTATGTTGTTAATTTTGATTCTAAATGTGTCTCTTCTAGTCCAAGAGTGCCAAAGTTTTTTAGTAACACTTTCAAGGATTGGAAAAAACTGTTTTTCAGTATTAGCAATTAGTTAGCTATAACTTTAACCCAAATGCCCTGTGCCAGTAATTTGGAACTTTACTCTAGTAAGCTTTTATAATCCTTCAGATTTATAGAAATAGTCTTTTTTTTAAAGGATTTTTTATTTATTTATTAGAGACATACAGAAAAAGAGAGCAAGAGAGAAAGAGACACAGGCAGAGGGAGAAGCAGACTCCATACAGGGAGTCTGATGTGGGTCTCAATCCCAGGTCTCCAGGATCACACCCTGGGCTGAAGGCAGCGCTAAACCGCTAAGCCGCCTGGGCTGCCCAATAGTCCTGTTATTTAACAGTTTTGTGATTGACAATTTAGGTAATAATTTGGTCTTCCCCTCCTTTTTTTTTTTTCTTTCTTAATCAAACCTAAGCCACTAATATTCTTGATCTATTTTCTTTAAAATTTTCAAATTGTGTTTCTCTACAGTAAAATAAAGTTATAGGCTCAAGCCAATTCTTCTAGGTGTAGAATAAGATTGATGTTGCTATGTTTCTTCCTAGTTTTGTTGAATAATTCAACTTTATTTTCATCTTGCACAGACCCTGGTATTTTTCTTTCATGCAGCAGAAATTGGTTTGAATTTATTGCACACTTTGATCCCCAGCTTCTTTCCATGTAGCCTTTCTTCCTTGCCTTTTCCATCCAGAAAATAACTATTTTGGTGTTTATGACTTCTATGTTTTTTTCACCTTAACTATCAATATTGTCTGTTTATTTCCTACCTTTCTTTTATTTCAAAAGGACATTGCAAGGTAAAAAGTCCATTTGCATTGGAAATCGTAAACCACTTATTATTTCCTATGTTGTTTTCTACCATCTCTGTCTGCATGCCGGCATCATTTTTCCACCCCTGCGCTATTCATCATCAAACTGAATAGGACCTAATAATACCATCCATCTTTTTTTGTAATAAAGCCACCGTCAAAGAGTCATATAATTTTTGATCTGAAAAGGAACTTGAAGGTTGCATTGTTTTCTAACATTCTAAAGAGGAGGAATCTGACTTGTAGAAATTGCTTTTTAGATGCATTAGATTCCACTAACCCATGGAGGTTCGGGGCTAGAAAGAACGTTGGTTTTCAGGTATGCTACTCTTTTTTCTGTATTATTTAATATAAAGTAATCAAGTAGAAGTTGTGTTTAAAAGCTTTTATCGGATGTGTGGTACTTATAGTGCATTAGGCTCATATTAAGGTAATATCCCACTCTGGCTACACCCTTGTCCCTTTAAAGAATAGGAATATGGGACTCCTGGGTGGCTTAACAGCTGACCATCTGCCTTCGACTCAGGCTCAGGACGTGATCTCAGGGTCCCGGGATCGAGTCCCACATCAGGCTCCCTGCGAGGAGCCTGCTTCTTCCTCTGCCTGTGTCTCTACCTCTCTCTCTGTGTCTCTCATAAATAAATAAATAAATAAATAAATAAATAAATAAATAAATAAATAGATAAATAGATAAATAGATAAATAGATAAATAAATAAATAAAATCTTAAAAATAATAAAAAATAGGAATAGTAAAATGGGTCAGGGACAAAATGGACAATGTCATCCTCAGGGATACACAGTTACATGGTGAGGGGACTGTTCTAGTGGGCCCACATAAGAGGAACAAAGGATACTTTACTAACTCCTACTCTCCAGTGGGGAAAGATAAATTGGTTGTTATAAAAAAATTAGAGAGGAATTAATTGAACAATTTTTAACAAATTTTGGTTGGTGACATTTGAGAATCACTTTGTGTTTAATAAGCAGGGTGTCATGTTAAAAATACTATTTTCTAAATTTAGAGATAACTTAGTAATTTAATTTTACTTATTTAGCCATATGTTTCCAGTTATTTCAATAGTGCAGAGCCACAGGCAATATGTCACTAATGAAGTATCATTCAACCAATAAAAATATGTTGTGTGTCTACATTAGCAATAAATATGTGGAGAGTTCTATTTGTGTTGCAGCACATCCATATATACACATTGAAGTCTAGCAACTGAAATTTTTAGGCCAAAAATACTGTTGAAAAATTATGCATCACTAACATCATTTAAACAACCCATAACAGACTAAATTGATGAAGTGGGTAAAAAAATAGTGATTTATAATTAAAATGCATAACAGCAGCTATCATTTCTGATAGCATACTATGGCAGACTCTGCTCACCAAACTATTTCACTTTCTTCCTGGCATATAAGTAAGTTATATTCACCACCCTCCTCTGCAGTCAACTGAGACCATGTGACGGGGCTCTAGCCACCAGAATGTTGACAAATATGGTGTGTAACATTTCCAACATCAGCCTCTAAAACACCCATGCCATCCTCTACCTTCTGTCTTTCTTGTTGGAAGAGAATCCAGTGCAAAACCCTGAGGCCCAAGGATGCAAGAGTCTGGGTCCTTAAATAATCAGGTCTACCCATCTTCACATTTGTCCCTCATTGGAATGTGGCAAGAGAGTGAAATATACTTTTTAATACGTTAAATTACTGAAGTTTTGGATACTTTCTTATAGCCCTCAGCCCTGATGAATTGAACATAGAAATGAAAGATCATCAAATCCCATCTGTAGGAAACAAAAAGAATTTGTTTATAAAAAACAAAGACAGGATTTGCATTCTTTGCTAAGTTTGAGAGCCCGTCAGAAAAAGCTTTGTTACTTCTCTGGAAGCCATAGAATAGGCTTTGAAATCAGAGAGTGGTCCAGAAAAGGCAGAAAGAAGTGGGTGGCTTTGACAACTCCTTCCTGGAACTTTAGGACTAGGATCTTAACTTTCTTTTTAACCTCCTCTTCCCTATGTAGACTAACACTAGAATATGGTCCCAGGGAGGAAGGGCAGGAGCTGACAATAGAATCTGTCTAACCTAAAGAGACAATAGAGAGACTTACCTATGATCCACCAAGCCAAGAATAGATGTGCAAAACCTGAGGTGATGCTAGGACAGTTTTGCTTGAAGGGCCTCTTGTGATATCTATAGTATATAGTAGGCATATAGGTTAGAAACAGCAGGGATAATTAGAGGCTTTGGTAGGGGTTAGGAAAAAGAATTAGAAATTAAGAATCAGAGCTCTTGCTTTCATTACTTTTCAACAGGAAGAGTTAGCAGGTTTTTAGTTTCCCTCAAAAATATTTGTGCAGAATATGGTTAAGATGAAATGAGGTAATGTACGTAAAAGTACCTACAATCTCCATGTTTGTTCCAATAAACATTTGTTGACCATTAGGTGAAATGATGATTTTCCTTAAAACTATAGGAGAAGGAAATAGTATCTCCTGTATTTGTTAGACATTTTTGGAGATATAAATCACTCATAGTCTTTTTCCAAAATCATTCAAATTAGCTGCATTCCCTGACTTCATATTTTCAAATATTCTTTTGCTTAAGTGGTTTTCAAACTATAGTATATATTAGAATTGCCTGGGGAGCTTACTACAATATAAATTTCCTTAAACACATGGAGTGAGATTATTTTCTTTAAAAGAGAGACAGAGGGATCCCTGGGTGGCGCAGTGGTTTAGCGCCTGCCTTTGGCCCAGGGCGCGATCCTGGAGACCTGGGATCGAATTCCACGTCGGGCTCCCAGTGCATGGAGCCTGCTTCTCCCTCTGCCTGTGTCTCTGCCTCTCTCTCTCTCTCTGTGTGTGTGTGTGTGTGTGTGACTATCATAAATTTAAAAAAATAAAAAATAAAAATAAATAAAAGAGAGACAGAGAGATGCTCACAACTGTTATTTAGCTGGGGCACCTGGATGGCTCAGTGGTTGAGCATCTGCCTTTGGCTCAGGTCATGATACTGGGGTCCTGGGATCTAGTCCTACATTGAGTTCCCTAAGGGAAGTCTGCTTCTCCATCTGCCTATGTCCCTGCCTCTCTCTCATGAATAAATAAAACAAAACAAAACTGTTATTTAGCTTTCAGACTGCCTTTCAGTGAAATCCATCCCTGAATCCCAGTATGTGCCACGCACTTCAGGTTGACATTAAAGGTTGACTTTAGCCGGAAATAGCATTTCTTCCCACAGGAAAATGGCAAAATCCTCCCTAATCCTCAACATGTAGTTTAAAGACCACCTGCGGAAAGGCTTCTAAATTTTGACAATGAGATGTGATCTTTCCCTTTTTGTACTGCCTTTACATTCTTCCTGTTTGGTGGTGGTGTTACTTTAATACTTCCTCATTTTGCCTTTCTATCATTCCCCAGATTATAATTATTCTCAGAATTTTCTTATTTGTGTTACACTATCAATGCCCAGTATAAGTGTTGCATTTGATAGGAACTTATCTTTTAAGTGAATTCATTACTGGGATTTTATCCAGCCTCCTTGTCTTAAAACAGAACATAATATATATTCAAAAAACACCTTCTGAATCAGTGTATCCACAATAGCATCACATGCCTAAAATTGTCAAATACAATGGAAGAACTGTTTATTCTGTTTGGGGATTAAATTCTGAGAGAGAACATTAGTGGTGTTTTCAGATATATGAAATATGAAGCTTTACACACACAAAGGTGCTCCCTAAAAGACACACACACACACACACACACACACACACACACCATAGCCCTGCTTTTGTGAAGCTAGAGGCAGGTTGTATGAATGTTCTTAAAGTTTCTTATATAGGATCCAGATTTTTTCCTTTAATAAAAGTACAAAAATCCTGACTTAGGTTTGTCCTGGTCCTCTTGATTGTCAAATGTGGCCTGATGTTGACACCTTCTCAAGTTGAGGGCACGTTTGATCTTGAAACAAGGAGGGTCCTTCAATCAACACATTTCCCTTGGACCAGATGGCTATAATTCTCAAAGGACAAATATGCTCAAAGCGAGATGGCTCTGCAGGCCACTTCTGGTTTTGCTGAAGTGAAACCATGCTTAGGTGAATTGCTATTTTCAAATTGTGGTTATTTTAACCACAGGGTCTTCAGTCAGATCACGTCTCCAGACCTCCTGAATAATATACCTGTTTAAGATTCTTTTCACTCTCATTTTTAACTTAGCTATCAGTGGAGATGAATACCCCAGCTCTATCATGATGCCTATTCAATAATTACTTATTTTGCAATTATCCTTAAGCATTAGTTACATTTTGAACTATTAGGAATAATCTCCCCAGAAATTCTTTGAAACACATAGCAGATGTGTTGGGATAGTCTTTACAGAAATCAAATTTACACTGATCTTCTGGATAATTAGGAGTTCCACAGCCTGGAATAAAGCTGCCTTTATTTTCTCTGTTATTATACATTTTTGTCCTATCCTTTGGTTTGAAGCAGTTCTGTCCAATAGAACTGTCTGCAACAATGGAAATATTCTGTTATCTGTGCTAATATGTTAGCCACGGAGCCACAAGTGGCCATTGAGTGCTTAAAATGTGACTTGTGTGATAAGGAACTAAAATTTTAATTTCATTTAATTATACTTGATTTTAAATAGTCAGGTTTTTAGACAGTGAAGATCTAGAAGGTGAAGAGTTTTGCCCTTTCCCCCCACTCTGCCAGGGGGCATTTGATAATGTTTGGAGACATTTTTGATCATCATAATTATGTATGTGGTACTATCATCCAATGGATAGAGATTAGGGATGCTACTGAACAGCCTATAATGCATAGGGCTGCCTCTTACAACATAGAGTAATCTGGCTTAAAACATCATTAATGCTGCATTTGAGAAACTTTGTCTAGGTCCTAAGATTTTTTAAAGAAGGTGGCTTCCTCCTCTCAATGCCTAACATAACGCTATATGTTTGGGGGTTTTTGCTTGTTTAATTGCCTCAATACATTGGAAAAAAAGAACTTGAATAAGAGACCAACTGGCCAACACCAAAGGCATTAGAAGTTCATCATTTTTAAACAAAAATACACAGTCAAGTACTAAGGAGACACGTATAGTAAAAGTAAAGGTCTTTGTAAGCTCATTAAAGCAGTAAGCTTTGACAAGGAAAAGATATCACTAAGTGGGAAGGCATACCATCCATACACTATTTGCACACAGTGAGGCATATTCAGTGTTCATAACATGGCTTCATATTATTAAAGAAAATATTAATATTTAGCATTTTTAAAATATGAGCAACCTATGTTTAAACCTAGAGAAGTAAAATAAAACATTACTCCTTGCATTTCTGAATTCTAAGAGATATATTTGCTCTTTTCTATATTCAGTTAAGTAATGTTTTCCTTATTTTTTTTTTAATTTTTATTTATTTATGATAGTCACAGAGAGAGAGAGAGGCAGAGACTCAGGCAGAGGGAGAAGCAGGCTCCATACACTGGGAGCCCGATGTGGGATTTGATCCCGGGTCTCCAGGATCGCGCCCTGGGCCAAAGGCAGGCGCCAAACCGCTGCGCCACCCAGGGATCCCTGTTTTCCTTATTTTATAGTGCAGAGCGTCAAGTCTCAGAGAACTTAAAGCAACTGGCCTGAGTTATGATAGCTAGTCATCAACAAACTCAGTTTCAAATACAGGTCTAACTCCATAGTAGGTGAAATATATCCCTACCTTGCATACCATTTCCCTTGTTAATAATTTTAGATGAAGAAACCATTGCAGAAACTTTAAGAGAATTACCAAGGAACACATTAGTTGGTGGGCAAAGCAAGAATTAGAATCCAAAATATACCAAATGGATAACCCCATGAAATTTCTGATCAGAACCTATTTCTTATCATTGAAAGACAAGACTGATTTTTTTGGTTTTGTTTTTCCAAATCATGGTGGGAAAATTTGTGGGTTATACTTGTAAGACATTTTTAAAAATAGTTTTAGGTTTACAACAAAATTAAGGGGAAGGTACAGTCATTTCAAATACACTTACTTTCTATCCTTATACATGCATATCCTCCTCTCTTGTTGACATCATTCACTAGAGTGGTACATTATTTTTACCAAAGATGAACCTGCATTGACACATCATAGGTGACCCAAAGTCCATAGTTGATATAAGGCTTCTCTTGGTGTTGTACATTCTATAGTTTTGGACAAATGTACAGTGATTTATATCCATCATTACAGTATCATACTAAATATTTAACTGCCCTGAAAATTCTCACTGCTTTGCCTATTTGTCTTCTCTCTACCATCCACAATCACTGATCTTTTTACTGTCTCCATAGTTTTTCCTTTTCCAGAATATCATATAGCTGGAATCATATAGTACGTAGACTTTGCAGGTTGGCTTCTTTCATTTAAGTTAAAGAATCTCTGTGACTTTTCATGCCGTGGTAGCCCATTTCTTTTTAGTCCTGAGTAATATTCCATTATCTGCATGTACCACAGTTTATTCATTTTTTCACCTGCTGAAGGATATCTTGGTTGCTTCCAAGTTTTGTTAATTATGAGTAAAGCTGCTGTAAACATCTTTGTGCAGGTTTTTGTGTAGATACAAGTTTTTAGATCCTGTGGGTAAATACCAAGGGGTGTGTGATTGTGCTTAGTTTTAAAACTTACCTTTATATGTAAACTTGTTCCTTGTATATATGACATCAAACTTAAAACTATATACTGAAAAGTTGGAATTCATTAAGCTGATAGTAAAGCATAAAAGTATTATGTATTCTGGAAGTCATTATCTTACTTGTTGATACACAGTGCTTTTATAAACTGAGAATTCTCTTTGAGCCTGTCTTCACATAAGCTAATTATGTATAATAAGAGTTTTATGAAAAAAAAAGTTTAATGAACATGATCACAACCTTATAAAAAACTTAGGTTAGAAAAAGGTAAGAATTTCATATGTTTTTTGTTACAGTGAGCTTCTGCCTGAGTTAGTAATTTTTATTATTATGAACTTTTTTTCATGATAAGGGTAGGGTGAGTTCAGAGAAGATTTGCTATAGTATGAGATGCTGGGTTCATTTCTATCTGTTCTTCTTTTCTGTCCATTGTCCTTCCCTTCTTGGTTTCCTTCTTTCCTTTCACTAATATTTAATAACTACTTATAAGATTTCAGATACTGAGCTAAGCCTGGGGGATACATAGGGAAACGGTGAGAACCTTAATTAGTTTGATGTTAAAGAACATACATTTGCCAGGTCCCATTATACCCTAAACCTCTTCTCCAAAGAATCAAACCTCAGATGTCTGCATTCCCACAGCTACTTAGTTGTTCATTCATATCAACATAATACACACACACACACACACACACACACACACACAGTTGCTTTAAGAAAAAGATGCAGAAATTCAGTGCCCTAAACAAGACAGCAAGATAGCTTCTTTTTTTTTGCAAGTGACAGTTCAGAGGTAGATGAGTGGTTGAGATCTATCTGGTCGATAGCTCTGCCATCCTTTGCACGTGGTTTATACTAACTGGTCCAGGGTGGCTGCTTCATTTTTTTTAGCATCTCTCAACCAGTGGAATGAGGTACAGTAGCCAGGAGAACACAGACTCATTAGTCTTAGGGGTGCACATCACTGCCACTCATATCCCATTGTTCAGAACCTAATCACAGGGTTAGAGAACTAGCAAAAGAGGCTGGGAAATGAAGTCATTGGCTGATTGGCCATATGTCCAGGTAATATTCTCTTAAAGGAAGAAAGAGCATGGATCTTATGGGCCATAGCAACCTGCTGCATAGCAATTTTTTGGCAATTAATTTTTTGTTTTGGCAAGTAATTTTTTGATGTTTAAATCTATCTCCCTACCTTGACTGTAAGCATAATGAGAACAGGGGATATTTGCTCATTTTTATGTGCCAAATAAATAGTATCATGTCTGACACCTACTGGACTATCAGTAATACTAGGATGAATTTTTTTAATATTCAAAAATCTAAATTTAACATTTTTAGTTGGCCTAATAAACATAAAGTACTATTTTATACTATTTTAGGAACTTCATCCACTCTGTAGGAATTTTATCTCACTCTGGGATTAGGTGGATTTAGAGCTCGCTTATTTATAATTTTATTTCCCATAAACCATTCAAGTCCATTATTTCCAGAAAGTAAAGTGGAACATTTTTAAAAAGCATCCAATAATGTGGAAACCATGAAAATTAGAAAATTGTAGTCAACAGCACCAAAACATAAATTGAAAACCATATAAATATAATAATCAGAAACACACATCCACACACATACGTCACTGTGAGTTAAGACTTTTTTTTTTTTTTTTTTTTTTTATGATAGTCACAGAGAGAGAGAGAGAGAGAGGCAGAGACACAGGCAGAGGGAGAAGCAGGCTCCATGCACTGGGAGCCCGATGTGGGACTCGATCCCGGGTCTCCAGGATCACGCCCTAGGCCGAAGGCAGGCGCCAAACCGCTGCGCCACCTAGGGATCCCCGAGTTAAGACTTTTTAAAGGTACAGGTGACAGAAATCTACATCAAATTAGGTTGAGCAAGAAGGGAGGGTATCTTATGGATAAGGAGTATCTTAAGGCACTGACTCAGAAGGCTCAGAGAAAGCTGGAAACAAGTACTGAAATGTCATGAGTCTCTCCATATATTTCAGCTCTGCCTCTTCCTGTGTCCCAAGCTTTTTTAACGCTGGTAACCCTCTTTTGTGTTTTGTCTGTAAAGTGCTAGTTGCATACCAATGCAATCTGTGTTTCAACCAGAGAAAGCCAGAGTCAATTCACTACCTAGTATAATTTAAGTTAGAATTTGAACTGCTGTAGTAAAGAGCATCTTGGGTGAAGTTTCAACCCTTTATGGTAGATTGTTTTCAAAGAGGCTGCCACCAGTCCTTTCATTTTCCCTTGTGGTGTGGTGCCAGTGGACCTCTTATCAAAAGCAGATAGAGGTGGAATCTCTTTCTCCACTCCTTGAATCTGGGCTTACCTCTGACTTGTTTCAACTAACAGATTGTGGCATAAATGACTGAGTTTTGTATCCAGGTCTCAAGAAGTCTTGTAGCTTTTGATGCTGTCCTGTTGTAATGCTAACCCAAGAGAACCAAGGCATGAAGATCCCATATTAAAAACTAAATAGCATATGAAGTACAGCCATCATAGCTGATCCTAGACCCCAGGCAGGAGCCAGTGCCAATTACTAAGTGTGAGGGAGGCCATTTTCAACATTTTAGCCAGCTGAACCTATAGTTGAATGTGTTCATGTAGGTAAGTCCAAAGATGTCCCTGCTGCCATTTTATGGCAAATAATAAATGGTTGTTGTAAGTCCCTGAGTTTAGGAGTGTTTTTGTGCGTGTGTGTTTTCTAATGCAGCATTCAGTAACCATGATATCTCTCTTCTAGTCTTTGTGTGCCAGTGATAGAGTACAGAGAAACATGACAGTTCCCATAACAACCAGACGTGAATAGTATTGGTTGAAGACATGATTTTTTGAGAGAGAGAGAGAGAGAGTGTGTGTGTGTGTGTGTGTGTGTGTGGCACGTGCGCAAGAGTGGGAGGGGGAGGGATGAAGGGAGAGGGAGAGAAAGAATATTAAGCAGGGTCCACACTCAGCATTGAGCCGCACTTGGGGCTAGATCCCAAGACCCTGAGATTGTGACCTGAGTTGAAATAAAAAATCAGTTATTTAACTGAATGAACTACCCAGGAGCCCCTGAAAACACCATTCTTACAGAGAGCTTTGGGAAAAAGCTCTGAGAAGAAGGCTTGGTTATGAGCAAACAAAATATTAAGACTGAACTAAAAACTATATATTAAATCATTGAAAATCTACAAAATGGGGCCATTAGATTATTTTTGGGGGACACACCAAACAAAATACTACTCAATTTGTGTAAAGTCTCTGGCCCAATATCAGGTATTCTGAGTCTTATTCTCTCCTTCATTTTCATTCCACTTACTAGCAAAGGGATAGATTCCTAAGCTTTAGTGGCATAGGAAAACATTTCCCCCTACCTTGGACATTTATAACTTTAAAAAGTGAATTATTCCTGTAATTCAGATTGCATCAAGAACATTAGAGGTGATGTCTGTCATTAATGAATATTTTAAAGCCATCCATTTGTGATTGGACTACATCATTAATACTGCTGAGCTCATCTAGTTGGAACACTGCTTAGGAAGGGGTAATGCTCATAGGAAAGACTTAACAATGGCAGCAGCTGCTGACAGATGGACAGTGCTGGGTCTCTGCCATTTGGTATGGTCGACAAGGCATGAATGACACTTTAGGAAGCAGTTCTGGTAGAAGGGATTAAAAGCCCTGGATCTTTTTATATTTTGTTTTGAAGATTCTGATTTGTATGGTGGTGTGGTTGTAGAGGATGCAGACTGTTAAGTCTATTTAAATTTTTTATTTGATTTCTATTTTAAAATGTTTCTTTTAGCCATGCTTCATATATAATGGTTTATTTAAAATATGCTTCACCTCTGGTGTTAGTGTTTCTCAAGGTGCTACAACTAAGGGTACTGAAGAAAAGAATCAAAGATTATGGGAAGTTAGGAGAAACTCAAATAAGTTCTAACATTTTTAAAAATGAAAACTGAAGCCCATTAAGCTACAACAGTGAGGTAGAAGACATGGAACATTGGAACTGTGGGACATTTTTCATATTTTAAAAACCAACAGAAATGTCATTTTTCGTTGTTTTTTATCTTTACCTTTGAGTTTCTTACTTGGTGTTCCATACTACATAGTTCCCATCACCACCATCTCCACCACCAGTCATATGCCACTCTAGAATGGTAATGAGACCTTTATTTCTTGGTGAAGTTCTAAATTTGCTAGGTAAATTTCATAAATTTTCCTTCTGACCGTGAAGATTAGAAAGTACTTGAACTCTTAGTACATAATACTCTCAAGCATTGGTAAGGGTATGAGTAAGAGAAAAGTCATCACACTGTTTATGCTGGGAGTCACTCATTAGTTATAAATAGGCAAGAGCCATACGGTTATATTCCTGTCCTATGAGCTGCATGCAGCTTTGGATAGATGCCAAAAAGTTTCAGCAAAAAGAGAGGTATTCAGACACAGATTAATGAAGGCCAATAAACTTTCATTTAATTGGAATTTTGAAAGGAATCCTCAAATACCTAAAGTTTTCTTACGTACCGCCACTGCCTTCTCTACCCAGTCACCTCCCTGGTAAAATAGTTTAGAGCAGTTCTTGCCATATTCTAGGTTTCTTAAGGCTGAGGGAGGGGCTTTATTTTATTTTGTTTTGTGTTTAAATGTCTGAGTTGAGTATGTAACAAATTCTGCTAACTAGTTAATCTTTGGTAATTTAAAAAAAAATAATGAATGACTATGATACAAAAATAGAAAGTTACTGTGAGACTTTTCATGTCATGATGATGTCTGGGCAGCACCAAAAAAATTATCATGGTAACAGTTATTTTCATTGTAACTAAAAGCTTCCCAATCTTAAGTATTTTGAAAAGCTGCATTGAGATACTAAGACTAATACATAATAGTCTGGGGGAAAACCCACTATATAACTAAAAAAGCAGTCACTCAATTAGGAACTGTCATCATGTCAATTGGGGTAGAATCTTTGCCAAATATATCTGTATATCCAGGAATTTAAATCCATATATCATAAAATAATTCTAAAATTCCAACTGAATATCTTATCTTTCACCAGTTTGTTACTCATATTTCAATAACAGTGAAACAATGACATCATGTTTCTGTTATTATATTATATATTTTTTTAATTGAGGACAGATGGCTGTTCTTCTATTCCACACATAATACATTTCCTCATTATGTAGCCTAGGAGATAAAAGAATTAACGTAATCTCCAATTCTTTTAGTTATTTGAGCCAAAGCCTCATGGAGTTTGTTCAAGAGCCCAGTCATATTTGTACAATTTCTAATTGTTTCTTTATGAAAAGCTAAGAATATATTATGTGAGTGGCCTTTTACAAATAATGAAAATGTTTCCTTGGAACTAGTTCACAACTTGATTAATGCAGGTTGGCCTGACTTATTTATATATGCGAGACCTGGTTGGGCATCAGCTGGGGTAAAATATGCCTTGCAGCCAATGGCCCAGCTTTCCAACCAGAGCTTCGTTGCAGATACTAAAGGCACACACAAACCAGCTGATAAGGAGGGAATTTATCTTAATTCTAGAATGGTATTCATAAGAATCTAAAAACAAAAACTGCCCCCTCATGGGCTCCGATCTGGAAAATGGCCTACCATAAAGGCAGTCTGTCAACAACTGAATGATTTCTCTACTATAAGAATAACCAGTATTCACTGAGCTCTTACCCTGCAACAGGCAGTTTGTATGTGTATATGTGTGCACGCATGCATGTATATGTATATATATTTGTACACATTTATGTATATGCATACACACATTCATCTGTATTTCCTGCCACATTTTGAGTAAGATATTGTCATTATCCATGATTCATAAAGGAGAAAAGTAGGGCTTATAGGAACAGAGTGACTTACCAAGGTCACAGTTTAATAGTTACTGGAAAAAGGATTCTAAGGCAGGCAGTGTGCTGCCAGGGCCCCCTCACTTAATCATTACACCGTTTTGGGTCCAGTAGAGAGGCTTCTTTGTTGTCTGTGCAGAACACATAAGGGGTGAGCATGAAATGTATATATTTTTTCCTTTTTTTTTTAATGAAATGTATATATAAATAAGACCTAGCTTCCCAAAAAAGAAGTGTGCGTGGTGGGAGTAATACAGAGAGGTTGGTATAAGGGTACAAACTTTCAACCATAAAATAAATAAGGTCCAAAGATGTGATGTAAAACATGTACTCAATAACACTAAATTGTATCATTGAAAATTGCTGAGAGAGTTGAACTTAAATGTTCTTACAAAAAAAAAAAAGAAGAAATATGTGAAGTGATTGATGTGTCAATTGACTAGTGGGAATCCCTTTACACCATACAGATATTTCAAACCCCAGGATGTAGGCTTTAAATACTTCTAATTTTTATTTGTCAGTTATGCTCAATAAGGCTGAAAAAAAAAGTATGGGAATTAGACCTAATTTTATTTAATGACTTCTCATACCAAAGGAAAAATTAAATTTATGACTTCGTTTCTAACCCAAAATACTTCTCCAAATGAGTTGGTGGAAAAATAACAAAAATGAAGATAGATAGTTATTTGCAAGGAGGAAATGTTGAGGTAGTTCAAGTCTACAAGTCATAAACTAATTTGTTTTTGTGCTTGTTTTGTTAGCACAAAAGAAAAAATAAAAGGAGATGACTTCTTTAAAGACACAAGTAAACCAAATGATACGTGATTACTAGATCTGTGTAAATCAGTTATGGCTTGTCGTTCACATTAGAGTCGTATTCATCAGTTTTATATTCTATTATATAATTAGGTGCTTTTTCTTCATGCTTCTAGTTTTTCTCATTTAATCCCTTAATACGGTAATTACATTGCTAAAGGTCTGATGTTGAACTATATTTGAGTTCCTGGGGAGATAAAACCTACTTGGTCATAATGAATATATATTTTTAAATGCTATGAGACATTTTACTTGTTAATATTTTATTTAAAATGTTCGTATCTGGACAGCCTGTGTGGCTCAGTGGTTTAGCGCTGCCTTCAGTCCAGGGCCTGATCCTGGAGACCCAGGATCGAGTCCCACGTCAGGGTCCCGGCATGGAGCCTGCTTCTCCCTCTGCCTGTGTCTCTGCCTCTCTCTCTCTCTTTCTCTCTCTCTCTCGCTCTCTCTCTCTCTCTCTCTCATTCTGTGTGTGTGTGTGTATGTGTGGCTCTCATGAATAAATAAAATCTTGGGCAGCCCCGGTGGCTCAGCGGTTTAGCGCCACCTTCAGCCCAGGGCATGATCCTGGAGACCGGGTATGGAGTCCCACATCAGGCTCTCTGCATGGAGTCCGCTTCTGCCTCTGCCTGTGTCTCTGTCTCTCCCTCTCTCTGTGTTTCTCAGGAATAAATAAATAAAATCTTTTTAAAAAATTAAAAAACACACTTCTTTAAAATAAATAAATTAAATCTTTAAAAAAATAAAATGTATCTATATTGATATGTAATATTTTCTTGTACCTCTCTTTCTCTTTTTCTCTCTTTTACTGTGATTTATCTCTCTTGGACAAGGGATAGGAAAACTTGTTTTTCAATAAAAAGCCAGAAATAATTTAAAGCTTGTGGGCTAAGAGGGAAAAACCAGTGGTAGGCTGATGTGCCAAGCTAGGCATTTGGAACAGCAATTGACCTACCTGGTTTGTGTGCATGTTGGTATGTGCTGAGTGAAATGGGTCTAGCCATTGTCATTAAATGGTCATTGTCCCCTGTAAAGTCTCCTGAGACCATGGGATCTGGCATTCCCTTTAAAAAGATAAGTAACTTGACTTTACTCATATTCTGCATTTTGAAACGCTAGAGAAATGGCTATTTATACGTCAAAATATATACTGTTTCTATTTGATTGACTTGTAGTTTGAAAGAAAAAAATGAAAGATATTGTCAATGGGAAAAAATAATCTTGAGGTTGGAGATGTTTTTTGGAATGAAAATCTCTCAAATGATTTTGACACCTGGACAGTAGTAGACTAAAGCCTCCTGGAGTATTTAAGAGTGACTGGTCACAGGAATTTCACAAGGGGATGGAACTGGAGGGTATTATGCTGAGTGAAATAAGTCAATCGGAGAAGGACAAATATTATATGGTCTCATTCATTTGGGAATATAAAAAATAGTGAAAGGGAATAAAGGGGAAAGGAGAGAAAATGAGTGGGAAATATCAGTGAGGGTGACAGAACATGAGAGACTCCTAACTCTGGGAAATGAACTAGGGGTAGTGGAAGGGGAGGGGGGTGGGGGGTGGGGGTGAATGGGTGACGGGCACTGAGGGGGGCACTTGACGGGATGAGCACTGGGTGTTATTCTGTATGTTGGCAAATTGAACACCAATAAACAATAAATTTATTATTTAAAAAAAAGGAATTTCACAAGGGCCCATCTCCCTTAGCTGTTTCTTCCAGGGAGAGGGAGTGAGGGCAGGACTGAACGTGATGGCAGGTGTCCAGGAAAAGCAGGCATGGCCTGAGACAAATACAATGCCGGACAAGAGTATAAAAGGAATAGATGGGCAAATGAACATGTTTCATTCTCTTTGCCTGCTTTCATTAACGGTGACTTTGGTGTTTTCTTTTTCCCTTCTCTATGTAAAACAAGGTGAAAAGACAGAAATTGAGATGGGCTTTTTTTTTTGGTGTATGGCAGACAGTTTTAATATGCTGGACTTTCTTGTAGTGTCCATGCTACTCAAAATCACTGTGGTTATATTGTCCAGCATAGGGAATTACCAGATGGTGGTCACTCAGAGGAGAAGTTGAATGATGAATTTCAAAGTTCACTTTGACCTCAGGGATCAGTTTGACTCTTAGACACCTGATAAACTTGGGATATATATATTTTTTAAGATTTTATTTATTTATTCATGAGAGACACAGAGAGAGAGGCAGAGACATAGACAGATAGAGAAGCAGGCTCCATGCAGGGACCCCGATGTGGGACTTGATCCCAGGACTCCAGGATCACACCTTGGGCCAAAGGCAGGCGCTTAACCACTGAGCCACCCAGGCGTACCAACTTGGGATATTTTGAAGAATCTTGGAGAATCTTAGCAGTTTTTAAAATCTTATATGAGGAACACAAATCCCTCTGAGGTACTTAAAAGTCTTCTCTTCACATACAAAATCACAACACACATTCAAACACATTGCATACAATTTCAGTCTGGTCTGAATTAGTTCTCTAAATGGCCTGAAGAGGTTAAGACATGTGCCTAGGCAAGCCTTTCTAGTTAACATAGGGAGATAATGCTGTCTAATATGAATTATTTTAAATCTCTACACTTATTAACTCGAGAAGTATCTTTTTGCTTCATAAAATTCATACAACTTAAACTTGCCCACATGTAAGTTTTTATTTGTATATATACTTATAATACAGCATTCAACATAGTTTCAGGCAAGTCAGGAGAGAATGCTTAAAGGTAGTATTTTCTCTTTTTTTTTCAAGCACTGACTTATAAAAACAATTTTTAAATGGAGAAAAATGATAGGGATATCCTAGCAGCATTAATATACATCACATTTGCCAAAAGCAATAAAATATAGGCTCATATGTGGTGACACTAATTAATGGTTTCTTAAATAAAATATAATTGATTTTTATATTTCACATTTTGGAAGATATAAAAGTGCTTTCCGCTTGTAAAAATATCTGAATTGTAGCTAAGCAAAGAATAAAAGGAAGCAGATTTCCACAAAATGCAAATTTAAGGGAACTTGGATAAGTATGTGTGTGTGTGTGTGTGTGTGTCCACACGCATGTGCTTGCCTGCATGTAATCAGTGACAGTTCTGAAATGGCTGCGTTTCAAGGCAAAACAGACCCTAGTCTGAAATGATGGATTCCCAAATTTATGATGTCCAGTGGAGCCAGAAGACCCAATTTAAATAATTTAAATCATACAATATGAACTGCAAAATCCTTTCTCTTCTTTATTGTTTATTATTTTAAAGGGAATATAAAATTAATTAGAACTGTGTCACCAAATCCTTTCCTTTTAAAATTCCTCTGTTTAATTTAAAAGGTAAAGACTGTCTTTGGGGTTTGTAGTGCTGGAAGTGAGATAGTAAATTGTTTTCTAGTTCATGGCATTCAAGCCAGTATTTAGCATTAGCTGCTTGCCAAATTTCTAAATGTTCTTAGAATATGTTGAAAATAATTCTCTACACTTAATTTTATATGTAAAACAAAAAATTAACAAGGAACTTTTCAAAGAGGTTAGCTCACTTAACGCCCTGTTGTATGCCTTCCTTTAAATGTACTCTCAGCTGGAAGATTTTCTTTCTTCATTGAATTTTGCAGCAGAGAAAATTTCTTCTCTTTCCCCCACGACTGCCGTGTGGTATACTGGCTGAATTCCTCCTCGGGCAGGATGCCTAAGTACTTAATTGTTCATTCTCTCCGTAAGAATCACTTTGCCTAACAATGAAATGCTACTACCTCTAGGGTAAAATGCAGCAGCTGTTGAGAGGCATAAGCTCAGCCATGCACTAGTTTGGGGCCTGGCAGGAAAAAATGCACACTCATTTGCAAGGAAGAGAAGGGATTGGTGGTCTGCCGCCAGTGGGTTTTTAGTTCTAGCAAACCTGGCTTTGCCCATAACATCATCCCGCTTAGCTCACATCGCCCCTGTCATAACTTCCATGTGTTTTCTTCCTCGGATCTTCAAAGGGTTAGTCTTTCTCTCTTCTGCCAGTTTCCCTCCCTCTTTTCTAGTTAATTCCCCTAATTGTCTGCTATTGTGTAGAGAAATTTGCGATTTCAAGTTACTTGTCAACCAGAGTTTTTTGTTAAATCTTTGGAATTAATCCTGACATTTCGGTCCCTCTGTGCTTGGTGAGGGAAGTTCTTTAATATGCTGAGGGAAGAAAGAGATGCTGGGGGAAACCGCTGGGCTGCCTTGGGCTAGCAATCCTGTGCCAACAGAGGCCAGGAACAGAATCTGAGGCTCCCAGAGCTTTCTAGTTAATTTGATTTAGTCATATGACCTTTGTGACTCAGCCAATTGCAGGAAAAATTAGCCACACATTCCTAGACTGGAGGTCTTTTACTGGTGTGTCCAGTTAATAGCAATGGGATCTCTACTAGGAGTAAGGTTGCAGAGCCCCTCTTAAATTCACCTTTTCCAGAAACCCCTCTTAAACCTCCCAATATAAATTTTTATCTCTTTTTCTCAGCACTTCTGTGGATTTTATTCTTTATACTTGGCAACTCATCACACACAATCTTGTAATCCTGTAACATTTCTTCTGTTAAAGCCCTGCAGGAGAATCCTGAATGTGAAGAATTGGTTTACCCTCTTATCTCCTAAATTTCACTTACATCTTTTTTTTTTTCATTCCCTGCAAAGAGCTTTATTGTTTCCCTTTGATCCACAGCTTGGGTGAATGCTCCAGGGTGGCTAAAAAGCTGCCTGGTGGCTGCAGGGAGAGTCTCAGGCAGAAGCCCTCACACCAAAAGGGTGCCAGAGGGGTCCCTCTAAGGTTCCTCGTCCTGCTTGAGAGTGAGCCTTTGTGAGATATCCTTGCCCAGCCTAGTCTGGGGGCAGCCAGCCTGTGGAGGTGAGTCATATGGTCTTCCTCTTCTTGAGTAGTTTTCCCTCCTTACCTGGTTCTCCAGGCAGTCAGGGAATCTGCACACTCAGAACCAAAGGCATGCAGATCCAAAGGGCCTGGTTCAGGTTTTTCTCTAGATCATTGTTGCCTTCCATGGCTTCCAGGGTTTTGTCCCACGGCTATTGCATGTTCTGGAAGAGGGTGGGCTGCCGTCACTGGTTTTCCATTTCAAGAGATGCTGGGTGCTCTCCTTCAAAGAGGCCCATACCCTCCACAGCTGCATCTTAGTGTTTTTTTTTTTTTTAATATTTATTTATTTATTTATTTATGATAGACATAGAGAGAGAGGCAGAGACACAGGCAGAGGGAGAAGCAGGCTCCATGCCAGGAGCCCGATGCGGGACTTGATCGCGCCCTGGGCCAAAGGCAGGCGTCAAACCGCTGAGCCACCCAGGGATCCCCCATCTTGGTGGTTGATATGGAAGGCCAGAAAGAGGTAGGCGCAGGAGGCTTGTGGATGCCTGTTGACCAGATGGTTGATGGTGGTCTCCATCTCTTTGGACTAATTCTGAAGAATCTGGGAGCTCATGATGGTTGGCAATAAGGAGCTAAGCTCAAAATACCATGTGAGTTGGTCTCTAAGGTAGATAGCTGAGAAGATAGTTCCAAAGGTCTGGACTGGAAAAGAGATTAGAGGGTGATTAGAGGGTGGAAGAAAGGGTGTCCCTGGGTCCGTTCAGTCCAAACATAGTTAAAGCAAGTGACAGATTGGGGACCCCTGTGTGGCCCCCTCCATTTTTTAAAAAAATTGATGATTATTGTCCTTATCATGGCTGTCTATAGGATGTCACTCCCTTTACTCCTACCCTTCTGCTATCTCTCTCCATTTCTTCCTCTACCAATCATAAGCAGCCTTTTTCTTTTTCTTTCTTTTTATCTCTTTTTCTCTTTCTCTTTGTTTCTATCTCTTTTTCTTTCTTTTTTCTTCTTTCCTTCCTTCCTTTTTTCCTTCCTTTTCTTTTCTTTCTTTCCTTTCTTCTTTTCTTTCTTTTCTGAAAGTGAATTAAACACTAAGGGAGAACAGTGAGATAATATGAGGAGGAAAACAAAAAGGCTTTTTCCAAAATTTCCATTCACACAGTTATTTTTTTTAAAGCCTTAACTTTACAGTTACTTGGCCCAACTTCCATGCTTTCTAACCTGCAAACAAAGACAACAGTATGCAGCCTGAGCACCCTTTTAGAGATAAGATTGTGATGGACTCAGGAGAACTTGATTTCTACCCTCAGACCTTTTAGGATTTACCATTTCACTTAAGATTTTGTGATTATAGGGATCCCTGGGTGGCACAGCGGTTTGGCGCCTGCCTTTGGCCCAGGGCGCGATCCTGGAGACTCGGGATCGAATCCTATGTCGGGCTCCCGGTGCATGGAGCCTGCTTCTCCCTCTGCCTGTGTCACTGCCTCTCTCTCTCTCTCTGTGACTATCATAAATAAATAAAAAAATTTTAAAAAAAAAAGATTTTGTGATTATAGTCCCAAGATATAAGCCATTTCCCCAGTTAAAAACCATGTATCTCCTTGCCCCCACCTAAAACATACACATACATACACAGAAGAAGCTTTTCTTGATGCATTTAGTATAATTTGTTTATTCTCCAAACTAGAACATAAGGATGATGATTTTTTAACTTTTACAGATCTTTAACAGTGAAACTCATACAATAGTCACTAACTACTCATAAATTGTATCTGGAATTATTCTTTCAATATTTATTGAGCTTTTGTGCATTTAATGGCAGCTATTGTCAAAAAGAAACATATTTTAAAGTTCTAATAATGTTAAGCAACTGTATTTTAGCTTTATGATTACATTAAAGTGGGGATGCAATTTTTCTTCTGCACATAATAAAGTAAGTGAGAGGAATAGATCAGCATTTATGTGGACAGGAATGTCACTTAGCAAACTGTGTGCCTGATGATTGACGGTAGCACTTATATCTCTCTCTCTTCCTCCCTTTCAGTGGTTGAGTCTAAGAAAAATACACTTAAAACTTAAGCTGGCTTTATACTGCTAAGTGTTTATATTCCACAGGCTGGTTCTTAGTTAAAGACATAAATATTCAGATGCCTCTAAATTTACATTGATTTATCCCCTCAACCTTAAGAGCTGGAGTGTTGCAGAAAGGTCATGACCATACAGGCTTTTCTAGTTAATTCACTCCTCAGGTAATTGATCTTATCACATGGCTTTATGTACCAACTGTACATAATAGGCAATTCTCCTATTTACATCTTTGGCCTATATCTCTCCCCAGGACTACAAACTTATATATTAAATAGATTACTAGAGAACTCTGTTGCGATAACCAACAGACATCTCAATATGGTCAAAACCAAATGCAGGATTTTTCCTCCAGACCTGCTCTTCCCCAGTTTTCTTTATCTCCATTCTAACTTCTCAGATCATATTTGGAGTTCTACTCTACTCTTCTAATATCCCACATCTCTTCTGTCTTCAAACTCTGTTGGCTCTACTTTCATAATATATCCAGAATTTATATGCAAAATGTGATGTATTCACACTTGGCATTTATGTAACAGTGAGAATGAAGTAATCTTCTTCATCTGCAGTAACACTATGGATGAATCTCATAAAGTATACTGTTGAAAGAAGCCATATAGATAAGTACATAATCTGATTTTATTTATATAAAGGACAAAACGAAGCAAAACTAATCTATGCTGTTAGAAATCAGGTTGCCCTTGAAGATTAGTGACTATGAAGGGGTTGCAAAAGAGTTTCCAGACGTTTAGTTTGTGAAAATTTATTAAGCTATGTGATATGTACACTTCTCTATACGATACTTCAATATATTGTAGGAGTGGCAAAATGTTCCCTTTTTCCCTTCTAAGGTTCTTTTAGCTATTAATTAAATTGACATAAGACAGATTAACAGAGAAAACAAATTTAATTCCATGTGTATGCAAGTCTCAAAAGACGGGCATTTGAGGTTTATTTGCCATCCTGAATTAAGGAGAAGAGGCAAAGGGTCTGGAACTTCAAAGGGAAAAAAAATAATTCATAGGAAGATGGGAAATACAAACGTTTGGCACACAAACATTTGTCATGCCAGAGATATGGGGAGGAATTTGATCATTAGGCCCTGTGGAGCTCCTGTAAAGTTTACCACACTGGGCTGAGACTTCTTGTGGTTAGTTCTGGTAAAAGCTTTCTTCCTGGACCAGGCCCTCTCTCTAATTCTTAGAGACAGCTAAAGGAAGGTAAAAGACCCCCTACTGAATCTTTTGGACCTTTGTTGTCTTTAGCTAAAATAATCCACATGCCAAAGTGGCACATTTTGGGGAGGCTTCTTCTAAACCCCTTCAATATGAAATTTCTGTAAAGATAATATGGGCAGACACTGATACCTGTTTGATCAAGACACTTGTCATCTCTTGACCAGATCCTAGAAGTGGTATCCTACCTGACTCCCTTACTTCTGCTAATGCTCTCCTCCAGTGTGTAGCCAAAAGGATCTTTTTAATATATGACTCAGTTTATGTCATTTTTGTTCAGAAGCCTCCAGTGGCTTTCTGTATTCTCAGAATAAAAGCCAAATAAAAAGCCTTATAAGGCCCCACATGACCTATTGCCCTAAACTCTCTTAGGTGTACTTTTTCTTATTCCTTTTCTCATAGGCCCCAGCGACACTGGGCCAACATTCCTTCATCCTGACCTCTCCTTAACATTTCAGTTGTCTTATTTCCTTACCTTAACCTTTCCACCCCTGTAACATAGTCTGGGTTTGCTCCCATTTTTTTCAGTTCTCTAGTATTTCCTTAACATTGAGGCATTCTGTGGCCATCCTATATGAAATAACATCCCTGCCGCATCCCAGCTGCCTTAATCTACTTATTTTTTTCATACTGAAATATTATCATATGACAAATTATATTTTTAATTTGCTTATTATGCTCCTATCTTTTCTAAAATGTTTAATCCATGAGGGCAAAGATTTAAGGTGTGTATTCACATGGTGGATTTCCTCCTGTGTTTTTATTGTTTGAAGCAGGGCCAGGCATATAGCTGGATCAGTGCATATTTGTCAATTAAATGAAAGCAAATGTGGGATAGGTACTCAGTGTGGCAAGAGCTACAATACTTCAGAGATCCTAGACTGACAGGTATTTCTAACTTTGTGAATATATCCCAAAGGAAAATAAATTAAAATAGCAAGTTTCATGATACTGTTCACATGCTCTTTTCATTTGCCATACACAAATGCTTTTTTTTTTATTATTTTTTATTTATGATAGTCACACACACACACAGAGAGAGAGAGAGAGAGAGAGAGAGGCAGAGACACAGGCAGAGGGAGAAGCAGGCTCCATGCACCGGGAGCCCGACGTGGGATTCGATCCTGGGTCTCCAGGATCGCGCCCTGGGCCAAAGGCAGGCGCCAAACCGCTGCGCCACCCAGGGATCCCAACCATACACAAATGCTTAAATAAAAGAAGAACTCACCTAGATGATTCTAAATGGGGGACTGGGGAAAGAAGATCCTCAACACCTGTGAGGAGTGTTCCTATACACATTTTATAAGGAAATACATTGCTGCTGATTGGAAGGTATTTTATCCCACCATGTCAAAATATGAAAATATCTGAAAAGCACTAACAAATGTTTCTGTGAAATAGGAAAAGCAGATGACCATGTTAACATGAAACCATATTTAAGTAGAAAAGCAGAAGAGAGAATGATAAGCATGGATTGCTATCTTCTAGTGTTATTCATTGAGATTAGCAGAGCTTGACTGTATAATTTAATTGTGTTGTAAGTTTTAGTTTTGATCCTAAATATGGAGCCTCAGTTGGCATATTTTCACTTGAAAAAATAATTTTTTAAAAGATTTTATTTATTTATTAGCGAGAGCATACATGAGAGAGGGAGAGAGAGCACAAGCAGGGAAAGAAAGGGAGAGGGAGAAGCAGACTCCCCACTGAGCAGAGAGCCTGATGCTGGGGTGGATCCCAGGACCCCAGGATCATGGCCTAAGCCAAAGGCAGATGCTTAACTGACTGAGCCACCCAGGTGCCCCGGTTCTTTCTTTTAAAGAGTGTAATGTCTAATGGTGAGATAAAAACAAGCAGAAATGATACAATATGTCACTTGTTAAATATAATACTTAATATTTATTGAGTTTTAATCTTATAAACTCAGCACTATTCAGCCTTTTCAATGTGTTAACTGATTAAATCTCACAGACATCAAAAGAGGTAAGCATTGTGTGTAAAACACGTAGCAGGGAAAATGTTGACAGCACATTTCTAGTGGAACCTGAGTGAGTCGGGGAGGAAATGTTCATAGAGAGACAACCCTTGAAATGAGACTTCATGGCTGAAATCTTACGGGTCTATAAATGTGAAAGGCATTCAAAGGAAGAACAACATTTTAAAAAGCTGAGAAATTTGAGCGGGCACAAAGTGTCAGGGAATGAGGAGTGTGCCAAATTTTAAAGTGCCAGAGGGAGAATGACAAAAGTTGAGGCTTGTCAGGAACATGAAGGTAAAATCACAAAGGATGTTGTAGCCATAGTTAAGGAGTTTACTGTATGCAGTGTGGTTATGAGAAGATTTGAATCATGTTGAGCAGGATAGTGATCTGATTTGCCTGTTAGCAGAGCCTTTCTTGCATTATAATGAAGGATGTATCCCTGTGGGACTTAGGGGAAGGTGAGGAAGCCAGGAGGCATGACAAACACTGAGGGGTCAATTTCAATGGTCTGGGTAAAAAGTGTTGAGCCTAGCACCTATGGCAGTACTGGCAGTGAAGTAAAGGGCAAACATGTACCTTGTTATGGTAGTATTGAAATCATATGGGGAGTGAAAATGGGGAGTGAGGAAGAATGGGGAAGAGAGTCTTCTGTCTTGGCCAGCCTGTGCATTCTGGGGCCACTTACCAAGATTTTCACTGTGAGGGGAGACAGTTTTTGGGAAGGTGGTGTAGTGATATTCAGAGATGTTGCATTTGACATGCTTCCCAGACATCCGGACAGAGATGCCCCCAATAGGCGGCTGGACACAGAGTCCCTGGCTTTTGGGCTAGGCATACAAGGTTTGCCATTCTGTGCTGAAATATGGAAACTAAATGCCTGGGAGGAAGCAAGCCAGTCAGGGGAGAGCAGATCATCTGAGAAGAGAAAAGAGCTGAAGAAGGACACCTCAGAGAATATCTACTTTTGGAAAAATGTACGTCTGGAGCAGAGAGTACAATTGAGAAACATTAAGTAGTGATTTGGTAGTCATCCATATATCCGTGAGAGCCAAAATCAATAGTGGATATAATATCTTAGGGATAATTTGTAGAAGGAGATTAGTAAACTGAGGCATAATGTTTGTTGATTAAATATTCAACATCTTTTGAAGGTCACTTCATTGTGATGCTAAAAACACAGTGGGGTTGTAACTTTTTAATGAAGTTATTTAGGAATCAGTTTGGGAGGCCAGAGACTTATTACTGGAAACAGGTAAACTATAAATAGAACTATCTATTAGTTACCATGGTATTCATCATCAGGTCTCGTGTTACTTCTTCAACCTCCAGTTCTGACTGAGATAGGAGTTCATTGCTCCAGTCATTCTTGTGATGACCTTCAATGCTCCTAATACAGATAATCACTAAGACCTGCTAATATGCATAATAAGACATATTGGCCACTTTATATAAGGCATTAGAAATAGGGTTAAAGAATCATTTTTATCTGACTTGTTTCTAAAGTAGAAATTATGAAATATTCTACAGATTATTTAAATCTTAGACCATGAATATTGTCTGGACCTGACTGATTTAGCCTTTTATATATCGATTTCCTAAAAATTGAATGAGTCTTTTATTTTGAATAAATGCAAATCTACAAAAATCATGCTTTAATTCATGGTTTACAAAACTATGAGCAGAGGCATAAAATTAGCCCAATATAAATACTGGTAGAATTGAAAACAATTTAGATAATATTTTCACCTCTGACTTAATCATTTGACATACAAGAGGCCATCAGGAATCTGTTAATTGGTTTTCACTGGGTATTGGGGTATTAAGGTCATAGTTTGAGCTGTGGGGCCATAGGAATCTCATGAGGTCATTGAGACCCCAGAGTTAAATCTGTTTTTTTTTTTTCCTATTCCTTTTTTAAAAATATTTATTTATTAAGGAGAGAGAGAGAGATCATGAGTAGGGGAGAGAGGGAAAGAAGAAGAGGGAGAAACAGACTCCCCACTAAGCAGGGAGGCAGACATGGGGCTCAATCCCAGGACTCTGGTGCCATGACCCAAGATGAAGGTAAATGCTTAACCAACTAAGCCCGTAGACACCCCTTTTCCTATTCCAGTCCTAAAATTTGCTCAATTGGTTCTTTTTCCTCTGCTTTCTTCTTCCAAATTCCCAAAGATTTATAAAATAAAGAAATGGTACTTGCTTATAGAGCTATGCCAAAAATGATAATGGATCAGGATAATATTTTGAGATATTAATATTTGGTTCATTCTGCTTGTATCTTCTCTCACAAAGTGATTTAGGTCTGTATGTGGCTGCTTCGGGGTAGTGTGATTGCTTAGTGATAGAGGATTTTTTCCCTTTTTTATGAAAACCTATACTCCTTTATGGAATCATGCTGATGGGGAGGGGGTGGGGGGGGAAAGGAAGACTAGTACTTTTGAGAAGAGGAAGTAGAAAGAAGAAGTAGAAGTATTCTCCTAAGATTGGGAAGGAGATGGAGGTATGTGCTCCATACAAAGACCAAACCAATGACCATGCCCTAGCAGAACCACAAAGGGAAATGCCCTTCAGATGCTCTTCACTGCTTCAGATTCCCAGAGTTTGTAAAGATGTAGGTCTATATTAAGCAAGGGATCCTGTGTAATGTAAACAATGAACTGTGGTCATTCTTGACTTTATACCAGAAGCCTCTCCTCAAGTGTGGTAAAGACATCTGTATTATTTGTAATTCTAAAGAGGAAGGTAGGAGGAGTGGTCTCTTGAATTCATCATTAAGTTTCTGAAGAGAGAGATTTGAATAAAATAAGTTCACATTTTTACACAATGCAGTTCTGGATGTAAACTTATACTATTATAATTCTTTTATTTAGCAAAAAAAAAAAAAAATGTTTGCATCAGGTCTATTCTTTCTCATTCTAGGAATGTAGCCTTGTAGAGGACAGACACGTTCTTGACTCTCCTAGGCCTCTTAATGACCAACAGTTCACCATGACTTCCTCACATTTCTGCACGTCTTGTGAGCAGAGGCACTGAGTGCCCTTTGTACCAGGCCGTCTTTTCAAGGAAATTTATGTAGTAAAAGGCCTTGGAAATAGAGATGTCTCCCTCTGTACCAAAAGGCAAGTTTGCTTGCATCCTTAGAAGACAGAGATAGTGACTTTTTTCAGAGCTAATGGCAGACATGCCAAAGTCCAGTATAATTGGAAGTTTGTACCTATTAATTTCCTTCACCTATTTTGCCTATTCCCCACCTCCCCTCTAACAACCACCAATTTGTTCTCTGCATTCAAGAATATATTTTTGTTTGTTTTTTAGATTCAACTTATAAGTGAAATCATAAGGTATTTGTCTTTCTCTGACTTATTTTACTTAGCATAATACCTTCTATTTATGTTATCACACATGACAAGATGTCATTCTTTTTTATGGCTGAGTATCCCATATCTTTTTAATCTATTTATCTATTGAGGGATACTTAGGTTACTTCTATATTTCTATATCTTGGCTATTGTAGATAATGCTAAAATGGGCATTGGAGTGCACATATCTTTTTGAATAAGTGTTTTTGTTTTCCTTAGTTAAATACCCAGTAGTGGAATTACTATCCAAAAATACTGGATTGTTTTTCTATTTTTAGTTTTTTGATGAATCTCCATACTGTTTTCTACAGTGGTTACACCAATTTACATTCCCACCATCAGTGCATGAAGGTTCCTTTTTCTTTACAGCTTCACTAACATTTGTTATTTCTTTTTGATATGAATTGTTTAATATTATTATTTCTCACCCCATATGCAGCTGAGATGCAAATACTTTGTGTGTGACTCAGAACCAAAATTTGAAACAGAAAGAGAAGCAAAATATAGGCATTCAACATAGTTATGAAAGAATGCTGCTGTATACAAGAATCTTTTGTATTAATGCTATCTAAGGCATAGGATATGTTAATTTGTCTTTTTAATGAAATAAGTGTTTTCCCTCAAATCTCCTTGTTCTCAAGAGAAATATTTGTTTCTAACAACACACAAGAGTTATTAGAATGTGGGCACATTTGCCTTTCATTTCAAGGGCATTGGGTAATAGGGATAAGGGTTTCTCCAGGCCTTAAAAAAGGTCTTAGTCCTGAGAAAAAACTTAGGGTTATAGATTTCACTGTGCCAGCAGTGAACACCAGATCCCAAGTTACAAGGATGCCCATCTGTTCTTTATTACATTTATTGTGCGTTTGTGATTTTTGAGGCCCTCTAAAGGGATCCTGGACAGGGGCCCCCCTCACCACTGTAAGGACAGAAACAGACCTTGTAAAATAGAAAGAAAATTAGGCATGGGATCTTTCTGGAACTTAAGAAAGATTTTGACATTATAATCCCATCAGCAGCTATTTATAAATGGTTTAAATTGTGCCCAGATTGGTGATAAACTTACAGATAAATGCTTCTCTTATCCCAGAAAAAAAAAAAAAAAAAAAAAAAAAGAGAGAAACAACACACACACATAGTGATAACCTCTTTAAGACACAAGGGAGAGTAGGGACCAACAAGGCAGAGTTGGATCCCACTGGGAAGTGGCATATGGACCCACTAGACATATGGTCAGAACTGGATGGCCTTTGGCAAGCCCAGGTTTCAAGTCAAGTAAGAGAATCATGTTGAGAAGAAAAATGCATATAGTAGCATCAGTTATGTAATGAGAAATGGCTTTATTATAATGAAAGTGGGTAACAAAGAATGCAAATGCAAGCTTCTCACCGGTATATTCTAAAAATCCATGCAATCCACCAAGGTTTTCTTTTATTTCCACCATGGCCTGGCGTACTGAGTTAGCTGTCCTAGACAGTAGCAGTGGAGGATGAGATGGATATGGCTCATGAGGCCCACAGTCTTGTTATACATGTTAAATCTATCGCCACGTGATTTACCTTTAAAGAAGGGCCTTCTTCCTCTTCTACTTCTAGCTCTGTTGCCAAAATTCTCATTAAGGTTATGCATTATTACCTAAAAGATAACCTCTCAAAAAACAAACTGCATCAAAAGTATGAAACATTATGGATATAAGCAAGGCACTTTCTGGTTTTATACCACAAAATATTTGAGGGACTAGAATGAGGAAGTGACTAGTAGTCATCTACCATAAACTCAGTTGGAGGACAGATAGGATGTGATGGGATGTAGGGAGGCCTGCAGTAGCTCAAGCATACCAGGTCCAGGTGGTTGCCTAAAAGGAGGTAATTGGGTTCTTGTTTCTCTTGTTTAAATGGAAGACTTAACCAAGAAAGAGTAGCTTAACCTAACAGAAAAATTCCCTGTTTTTCTTGAAACAGTGATTTACAAAAAGAATTTGTGATGGTGTTAAACATTTTTTAAAGCCTGAATTATTTGTTATTTCCTTATTTTTTATTTATTTATTTATTTTTTTTTATTTCCTTATTTTTTAAAAATAGTTCACTAGATGCTTTAGGATTGCTTTGTTTTCTGATATGGACTTCATTAAATGAAACATCCTTAATCATTTATTTTTCTTTATATTTACATCATTTACATAAAAGGTTTCTATATTCTGTCTCATTGATAAACTTATATATCCTTTTTTTGGTACACATACCAGAAAAGGGATGTAAGTGTGTGTGTATGTTTGTGTATTTATGTAATTTCCCTGAAAGAAAAGAGATCTTTGTTATTAACTGGTCTGGTGGATCCCAGAGTGTGATCCTAAGACCTGCAGCATCAGTATTATCTGGGAAGTTGGTTAGGAATGCATATTCTCCACCCTACATAGCCTGCTAAACCAGATATTCTAGCGTTGGGCCCAGTAATCTGTGTTTTAATTAGACTTCCAAAGGATTCTAAACCATTGGTCTAGTTTAACTCCTAATGGTTTCAGATCAGGAAATGACTCAAAGCAAGATGGTACTATTTCCCTAAGTTTTCAGACTCCCACTGTAATGCTTTTATCACTGTGCTGAGCTTCATGTCAAGAACATGACTGTTAATGTTCTTGTGGTCTTGGATTTTCTAATTCTCCATAGACATTTCAAAGCTATCAGAAACTCCTCATAGTATAACAGGACATTTTTTTTTCTCTTTTTAGACTGCTAGATTTCTTACAGTTTTTATTTGAAAATATAAAATCTTTGTTGCACAAGAATAGAATAGGAGATGAAGCATTGGGGTGAAACAGGTTCTAGTAAAAATCAACTAATTTATATAATAAGGCAAACTTTTTAAATGAAAATAAAGTGATGCTTGAAAGAATAGCAAATTAACATGAGGTATCTAGAAATTATGATGTGACTAAGCTGAGACTTTGAAAATGACCCAAAAGAACTCTGTATCACTAATTAATTGATTAATTGAAGAGAAGAGACAGACACAGGAATATCTAAAGACAAAAGCAAATTTGAATGCACTGACAAGAATTCCTAGAGTTGGGAATTCTGAGTAGGACTCTCAGGATGGGGGCAGCCCGGGTGGCTCAGCGGTTTGGCACCTGCCTTCAGCCCAGAGCCTGATCCTGGAAACCCGGGATCCAGTCCCGTGTCAGGCTCCCTGCCTGGGGCCTGGTTCTCCCTCTGCCTGTGTCTCTGCCTCTCTCTCTCTCTCTGTCTCTCATGAATAAATTAAAAAAAAAAAAAGAAAAAAAAAAAAAAGACTCTCAGGATATCCTAATAAAGCAAAGCATTTTATTAAGCAGATTCTTCCCAGGACAGTAGTGTCATTTGTTTTCACACTGAGAAACCTAAAACCAGTGGATCAGAGTCCTCCATGAATCTCTGAATCTTCCAGGGTGATGAGGGGAAAGGTAGATAGCATTAAAAACAATCTGATTTCTTCTTAAAGGAAAGTGAATGAATGTCAATTACATTATCCATTTGCATGCTCTCCTCTTGTTCCCTGTGGTGAGCCACAGCCCATATTTGCAATCTAGTCATTTGAGATTGGAAGAAGCGAAGAACCCTTCTGGATAGTTCTTGCATGTGGTTTTGGTTATGTGGGGGAGGTCTCAGATTTCTATTACAGTTCCAGTGTCACCTCAGACCTTATTTTTAAACTTGCCAGCCTCATCTCCCCCTTACTGATATATGTTCATGTGTATGTAAATACTATATGAAGATCTTTCTAAATGTGAGTCTAGGTGCTCTCATTCGGTCTCCTGCCATGCTTCCCTTCATCCCATAACCAACCTTTTCCTGCAGTATTGTCCTATAAAGTTGGACTCTCACAAAGCAGACTATAAAGGGGCCTTCCTGGTGTAGCTTCAGGGTGGTTTCTCTAAGAGCTCTCCTTGCCTTATTGTCCAGGAAGGCATGTAAAAACAAGTCATGTGGAAGCTACTGTATAATCATCTCATCTTGTACAAGCTATAAAGCTGCAGAAATTTAAAGCCTCTGCTGTCTTACCTACATAACAAGGATCTGGAGGTATTAGTTGAGCTGATAGGTCTCTGGAATAAATAATGAAGCCTAGAAAAGGAGAGAGCAAGAAAAATACTACTGTAGCTTTTAATTTTTTTAAAAATTGTTTAGCATCATTGAGCTGGAAGGAGCCTCAAATTCACAGTTTTAATGTCACATTAGCATATTCTTTTCATTTTATAAACTACATTTAATTTATTTTTCCACAGGGTTAAGGTAGTGATCATTATGAAAACATTTTTTTTTCATCTGTCATAAAGAAAGCAACATCTCAGACATGGATATAGGTCAGTAGTCATGGTAATAACTTACTCTATGGAGTGATAGAATAATGCCAGTTTTTCTGAGAAGGGAAAAGTTCAGGGATGTGGAACTGAGTAGTAAAGGAGAAATAATCACGATCGGAAAGGCCAAATGACTGATACTGTTTTTCAGACGTTGCATAGGATTGTTTCCTGTGGAACTTCACATCCATATGTGGATTAAACTCTGACTTATATCAACATTTTAGAGTTTTCTAAATGTCATTACTTTGTCGAATGCAAGAGAGAACTTGTGTAGTGATTGGAACTCAAATTTGGAAGGAAAATATTTTTACAACAAGAGATTTTAAAGTATTTTGGAAAGAGACCTTAAAGAATTTTAGGGAAACTTGTGTTTTATACTATAAAAGAAAAAAAAGAAAAAAAAAAAGAAGAAGAAGAAGGCTGGGCTTTTGCTGCTTGCCAGGTGCCATCTTTATGCTAAACACACAGGATTAAATGTTCCCCTTTTTTGGTGTTCATTGCATTTAGATACATATTGACCTCCCCCCCCCAGTTGATTCTCTTTTGCAATTAGTTTTACCTCTCCTTGTCAGAATCTCCACATCTCCACTATTGAAAAATAAAGAGAATGCCATCAAGAGTCAGCTCAGATTAACAGTGGCTCCTCTCTTGTAGAGGACTGACTGCAATCTTGGGGAGTTTAAGGGAGTCATCCAGCAAGTACCAAAGAAATCACCTCTACCTGGCAAAAGGGACAACAGGCAAGGTAGATGGCAAGGAAGAAGGGGCTTTGGCTCTAGGAAGGGGTGTTGGAGTTTAGGCAAGAAGAAAAGCATTGAGTAGTCTCTACATTTTCTGATTACTTGCTGAAATCAAATTGTGGTCTGATGCATGCTTGTTTGGGAGATTTAGCAGGTGTAGCTAATTATTATTTGGTCACAGTGTGATGCTGACCATTGATGGTTTGCATCTGGTCAAAAATGCTGACGTCATTCAGAAATGGTAGAAAAGTGTTATGGAAATGGAATTTTAAAAACTGGTCCTGGGGACCTTGAAAAGTATTCACTAATTGCTTCTAGATTTCGTATGTCATGAGACCTATAAAGACATTTTAATCCAGCAATACCTGACATCCAGATTTGTGCTTTTCATCCAAGGATTGGTAAGGGTGGGCAGTTTATTTGCTAATTACAAATTCTTTAGAGAAGTTGGAAAGGGTTTGAGAATGGTTTTTCTGCATTCTAACTTATTAGAGGGGGCAAAATGTATTCAAATAAGATAGGACTATATTAGATAATACCTCTTGTGCCCAAACTAACATTCTTCAACCATTGTGGGGAACAGCTTCCTACATATGTAATTTAACAGCAGGTGGCTCAGCTGTATCCACTTCCTCTCATTTTCTTTTGTATGGGACATTTCTGCCACAGACTTTCAGAACTCTTGGCGGAAACCATCTGGACATTCTTATTCATGTACAAACCTTTAGTTCCAAGTCATTGATGCCCCTTGACAAATGGAAGCACTAGAGTCCATGGATAACTGCTCCTTTTTCTCTGCCTTCAGCAGAAAATAATAAGGTGCATTCTACAATGATGAGGTGGAATATATGTGCCAAGGTTCCCGACAGTATCAATACCAAATCCCCATTGTGGCATTCTGCTTGAAAACACACCATGGGGTTGGTTTTCTCTTCTACCATGTTTCTTTTTTTTTTTTTTTTAACTACACATAAGCCCTTCCTTTAATCTGTTATTTGCAGACATTCAGACTAAGATACTTGGTACTAGAAGTAGTCCTAGAAAGTAAATCCTCAGAAAGAGATTCAGAAATAATATGAAAAAGATGACTCCACTGGTGTGTTATTGGGAAGTGATAATTCTAGGTATTCAGTAGCATCATATTTACTTTTATTATTTCACCGTTTATCCAGGGAATCATGGACCTGCTCTGTGCTAATTTCCTTGGTTCTTGAGTACAGAATTGGAGTAGATACTCTGAGTAATGGTGGAACCTTCACATTAAGTCTCTGGTCTGTGGAAATAAAAGTGATTATGACAGGAAAGAACAAATAGAAGCCTCTGACTCCTCCTCCCAGAACAAGACTAATCAGAACTAATACTGCATCCCAGGAGGAATTGCATATATTAATGCCACCAACAAAGACCTAAGGCACATAGTGGTTATGATTCCCATTCATTTGACCATTTATTTAATCTGCATCATCCTTGAAACAACCAGAGGAATTATGGCATATCTGTCACTTGGGCCATGTAACCCAGCAGCTCCAACAGTGCCATGAAACGTGTGCTGGTTAAGCATGCTGTGTGGGTTTGTTCACAAGCTCCAAGAGGATAACTGCATTGCAGATCCCTATGGTTCTGGTGTATGCTAGTGCCTTCTACAGCAGATTCCTTACCTGAGCCAAAACAGGGAGATAGTCACAGAAGAGCAAGAGCGTAGAGGGAAGAAAATGGGTGCAGTAGCAAAGACTGAAGCATTGAATGTATGCTATCAAGGAGAAACTTGCCTACCCTCCTGGAAAAAAAGAAAAATTCTAAATCTCTGAAGACAAGAGACTTAAATTTCTGTATCTGAGTTGTTATATCATTAATATAGATTATAATGAGATACTCTATAGAAAGAGCAAGAATCGTGCCTGGTATTTGATAAATATTAGTTTTTATTACTCTTATCACTAATGAGATTGAGAATATGTGTCATAGTAAATGCTAATAAATATTAGAACAAATTCTGTCTTAAATGGTCACATTTGGCAGCAGAGATCACAGTACATAGCTTGGAAATAGGTCACAGCCTTTCTAAGGGACCTTTCTTTCCAGGTGTAGACGGAGAACATCTTAAACAGAGGTTACTGAAACACCAGTCATCTTCTCACATAGAATATTTTTTCCTTTATTCACAGAGTGGAAATACAGGAATTAATTACTTCAGGAAAACAGTGATGTTATTAGATGAGTAATGTCAGATCATTGAATGATTTTAGTCTATTATGCCAAATTTTACTTTTTTTTTTTTTTTTTTTTTTTTTAAGTAAGCTCTATACCCAGTGTGGGGCTTGAACTCATGACCCTGAGATCAAGAGTCACATGCTCTACCAACTGAAGCACCATCCTTCCTGGAGCCCTGGCCACTCATATTCTTAGACTGAGTAAACCCCTAATATTATTGAGTGATTGAGCAGCTTCTGGCCCACACTGTTCCCATTCAGCAGCTGGATGATGAATCTTTTACTACCCTCCGAAGGTGTTTGAAGAAAATGCTGATATACTTATTAGAGAAGTAGTTGGGAGTAGAGGCTAAAGCAGGGAGTCTCAAATGGTGGCAGGAGAGAGAGCTAGAAGATAGATCACTTGTTTGGTAAAATATCCTGTTAGGTGCCTTTTTTATGTATTCCTGTTTACAACTTGTCATTTTGGGTGACAAAGTGGTTTTTAAAATACTTCTGAATATATTATCTTTTCTTTCCTCTTTCTGTTCTCAATGTGCATGAACAAGAAAATAATTATGTTTCAACACCAACTAGATGAAATGAGCTAAATGGGGTAATAGCTTTGAAACATTTGAAAAGTTAAAAGCTATACCAAGGTAGGTGCTGTAAGGATTTAATATTGCATATAATGTAATGATAAAAGGGCATTTACACTTTTTTCATGGGAATTTTTTTAGTATATACTATTAACATTATTTCCAAAGAATTATATCTCCCTTGAATTATTTCCCTCACCCACAGTTGATTTTATTTTCTTCATTTACACATTTTTTTTGCAATGATAAAAAATAGCGTACTTGATAAATGCCTTAAACTATGGTCCCTTAAAATTCACTTATTCTTGGGCACCTGGGTGGCTCAGTGATTGAGCATCTCCCTTGGGTGGGGTTGTGGTGCTGGGGTCCTAGGATTGAGTCCTGCATTGGGCTCCCCTAGGGGAGCCTGCTTCTCCCTCTGCCTATGTCTCTGCCTCTCTCTCTGTATCTCTCATGAATAAATAAATAAAATCTTAAAAAAAAAGAATTCACTTATTCTTGCTAAGGAAACATCAGACAATTTGATTATGAGCATGTGCCTAAGTTTTATTACAATTTTAATGCCAGAAAAAACACTCTAGTACACTTATTCAATGAACCATTCTTGGTAGGAATATTTTATAGAATAGGGAAATGACTATATAATAATTGTTAGACTGATGCAAAAAGAAAAAGGAAATCTGGATAAAGATTGCTAGAGCCGTGAATAAGGGTCAATTGGCCATGTGGTAATTGGATCACCACTTTCCCCGACCAAGTTTTAAATCTATTGCTATTAAAAAGGCATTTAAAAAATTATCAGAAATTCTTGGGGATCCCTGGGTGGCTCAGCGGTTTAGCGCCTGCCTTTGGACCAGGGCGCGATCCTGGAGTCCCGGATCGAGTCCCGCGTTGGGCTCCCGGCCTGGAGCCTGCTTCTCCCTCCTCCTGTGTCTCTGTCTCTCTCTCTGTGTGTGTCTATCATAAATAAATAAATTAATTAATTAATTAATTAATTAATCTTTAAGAAAATAAAAAAAATATCAGAAATTCTTATTTCTTCCCCAAAACTGGTTAAAACTTGTAATGTATTTCCAGATTTAGGAAAAAAAAATCTTTTATATTTGATTTTTTTCAATATATTTCTTCCTCTTTATCATATGGTGACTCACAGAAACTGTTTCATAAATTACCATTTTTAAAATCCTAAGAAATGTTTATTTTCTAAAAATGTACTGCTGGAACAAAAATCTACAAGAAAAATATTAGTTGATTTTATTGTTTTGACCAGAATCATGGTTGCACATAATACTTTATTATGTTTGCACATTGATTGTTTTGGGGTTTTTTGTTTGTTTAGTTGCTTATTTTTTGGAGGGGTGGTGTTGAGCAGAATGAAAAGAATTACAATTGTAGAAACATACTAAAAGAAAATATATATTTCTTATTTGGAATAGTTAAATTGTCTCTAGCAGCAATGACCAACCTTTTTCTGGACTTCAATGGGAGTAGATTATTCTAAGAAGAATTGTAACCAATTATTTTTCTACGTATTTAAAGAATAAAATAAAAATGTGTACGTAAGTTGAGACTGGATCTTAAAGACACCATTGTTAAAATTTTGGACACAGGATTGGGGATTGAGAAATCTCTTTTTTAAAGAAGCCAAAAATTAAAATGCGAGTTAAAGCACTTTTTGGATGGTAGGGAAAATATTATTTTTAAAGTTGACTTAAGGAAATTTCAAGAATGCTTCAAAAGTCTCAGTTCAAAGCAGCAGAGGTTTGGAGAAACCACATAAGGGGAAAGGATCCTTGTGGACTCAGACAGTCAGAATGAGCTGAGCAATTGGAAAAGAGGAGTGAGAGCAGCGTGACGAAAGGGGCTGGGGAGGATAATGTTTCGTGAGAAGTACACTATTAATTGAGCATGAAATGTATTCTGTAATAATGCTTGGAAGGAGCTGAGAAGAATTGCAGTCAGGAAGAGGCCTTTTTTGTTGGATGATTGTTTGATAAGCCTGGAGAATGAGATCCCCTCCCCACCAAGTAGCATGCCTGAGTAACAATAGCACAGTAATGAGCATCTTTGTGAGATTAATTTTGGTAAGACTTTTGTACAGAGTGTGGTATTTTTCCAACAATGAAGGGTATTCAGAGGTGATAAGGTGGTAAGAAAAGGTGGAATAGCCCATAATTTTCAGAGAATAGTAGGTTAAGAATTACCATTTATCGTTCAGGCAGGTCTTTTCCTTAGTGTTCCATGTGGAATCAGTATAAATTCTCTTTCCTGACCCTCTCAAAATCTTTAGTTAATTCTGCATTATTCACTCCTACTACACATAGATTCAGATGAAATGTTGCAGTAGGTAACTGATTCTTTCTGGGCACCAAGTGGGAACTAGACCACTTATTATGGCCATGTGCCCTTTGGATATTAATTTTTTTAATGTTGACTTCTTAAATTTATTGGGGCTTTTACAGGAGGGAGTGAAGGGAGTAGATTTGCCTTTCATACAGGTAACATTGGGGGCAGTGTAGAGAACAGTTTGGAGGGTGTGGAAGTGGGGCAAGTTTTAAAAGGCTTGTGCAGACATCTAGGTAAGAGAAGAAGTGACTGCTATGGTGTTATTAATAGAATATAGGATGAAGTTATCTACTAAAAGTGAAGGGTTGAGGAGAGACATGATAGATCGGAGTAGTTACTAGGAGAAACGGGAGGGTGTTCACTTAGGGTGCATTAAATTGAATACAACCCAAGGAATTGATCAAAGCAAAGAACTTTTTATTATCTGTTACAAGTAAGGAGACAGGGAGTAGCTCTCAAAACACTATCTCCCCATGGGGTTAGTACAGGAAGCTTTTATTCCAGCGTATTGGGGGTGGGGGCAGGGAGCTGGCCTGTTTTAAATAAGTCGTGCATATTCTATGAAGCACTTTGGTTCAGCTGTGGGGTGCCTAGCATGCTAGTGCATACTTCCTAAATTCAAAATATGGCAGAAAACTCCTCCCATAGGAGTTTAGTATTATAATGAGCTAAAAGTAATGTTAGGACCACTTGGGGGTTCTATGAGGTCCTGAGCTCCACACCTGCTCAAACTGACTCACGTGAGGGACTATCAGGTAAAATGCCTAGCTGAGTGTCTCCTTGGTGGAACTTCTGGTTCTGTAAAACAAAACACATTTCTTCCATGCTTTCTTGCCTTCCACTTCCTCCCTTCTGCTGGTAGCTTTTGGTTTTCTACTAGCCCCTGTTATATGTCATTTGTGTCCTGGTTGGGAAGTAAGAATTCCTGTCCCCTCAAAGGTCCTTCTACCTGGACTGGGAATCAAGTGGACATGAGGCACATTAACAGGAGAAAATCTAATTTAATAGATATGTACATAGGCTGAATCCACAAAGACATGGAAAATCCAAAGATAGGCAAAATGAGGTTTGTATGTCATGCTGAACTAAGGAGCAGGAGGTAGAGGTCTGGGACTTCAGAGGAAAGGAATGTACTTCACAGGGTGATAAGAGGAGCAGGTGTTTGGTAATTAGATGTTCGACCTACCATACAAATGGGTCACTCAGATAAAATTTACCTCTGGTGGGATGCCTGGGTGGCTCAGCGGTTGATCTGCCTTTGGCCCAGGATATGATCCTGGAGTCCCAGGATTGAGTCCCACATCAGGCTCCCTGCATGGAGCCTGCTTCTCCCTCTGCCTATAACTCTACCTCTCTCTGTGTGTGTGTCTCTCATGAATAAATAAATAAAATCTAAAAAAGAAAAGAAAAAAGTTAAAAAAAATTTACCTCTGGTAAATTTTTCTGCGGGGGTGGGGAAGGACCCAATTTGGATTTTTCTGTTGGGTTAAGGGAAGAACACACGTTTCTCTTGAGCCTGCAGGCTCTCAAGAACCTTCAGCTCAAAATAATCCACATGACAAAGTAGCACATTTGGAGGTGGAGGAGCTGTCCTGAGCCCCTCGTCCCTTAACTGTGTACAGGTGACATTGACTTTCCTGCCATCCTGAGCAAACAGAAGGCACCATCCCAAGGCCTTCATGTCCCAGCACTCCTCTGACTGCCTCAGGCTCCTGTGCTTACTTTCTGCTTTGCTACTTTTCTTCTTAGGTTGGACCTTAGCTGAAAACCTAGTGGTCTCATGGAGATGACTCTTCTCTAAAACAAGCCCCTTTCTCTTGCTTGAAAAGGATAGAATCTCTGGAAGAGAATACAGGACATTTTCAGTTTTCTCCCATGTTCACCACATAATAGATACATATTAAGATCTGAATCAAGGTGACTGCCAATTATCCATCCTTCTCATCTGTATCGTTGCTTCTGGTAACCAACATGCTGAAGCATTCATTATCCTAAAACAAAACTCCTTTGCAGAGTCCTACCTAGTTCACCCCAACTTGTGCTGTGCTTCTCTTCAGGGCCAAATGGCCTCTTACAGCAGTTTATTTATCCTCTCCACTCTCCTGCCTTCACTCCTCAACCCTCCTGGCCATCTTCCTATACCATCATTCCAATGAAAATTGCTCTTACTTAGATCATCATATTTTTTTATTTGATCATCATATTTTTGCTTATCCATTCTGCTCATTCATTCTGCTACACAGGGGACTCTTTCCTTCCTGTATTTCCTCATTTTCCTCTTTTCTGAGGTATGTGGTTTTTATCCTTCAGTGTTCTAACTCCCAGTTTTTCTTTCTTTTTTTTTTTTTTTTTTTGTGTAAGATTTTATTTATTTATTCATGAGAGACACACAGAGAGGGGCAGAGACACAGATAAAGGAAGAAGCAGGCTCCACGCAGGAAGCCCGATGTGGGACTCGATCCCCAGACCTGGGATCATGCCCTGAACCGAAAGCAAAGGCTCAATCACTGAGCCACCCAGGCATCCCACTACCAGCTTTCCCCAAAAAAGGCTTACAACTCAGTAAGCCTCTCTTTATTCTCTGGCTTTTACTTCTGTGATGTTCAAAAGTGATGTGTGCCCAAGGTTAAAATCAAGCATATGGTTTCTTAGGATGGTTGCTAAATTAGCCTTTTGTCATAATCTGCATTTTTGCATATTCAAAACTATTTTTTCATCTTAATTTTAAGTATTTTCTGCTTAGAAATAATTTAAATTATTCCTAGTAACTGAAAACATGCACTATTCAATTTCACTTGACTTAATGCAATGTTAATTCTCCCAGACTTACTACATTTATTTCATTCAGTGTTCAAACAATGTATTAGTTCCTCAAAGTTCTTCAAGTTTCTTTTAAATAAATGAACTGAAGTGCTTACACTGAGTGAACAGCAGTTACACATTTAAGGAAGAAAAGTGCTGATGTATTTAAAATCTTTTATTGCTGCCCCTCTTGGCTTTAAAAAAGCACAGTGCTATTATGTGAATTGTAAATACCAAGATATTGTTCTAGGAAAAGAAAAGCTATGAATGTTAGTAGAAAACTGTACTTTTCTAGTATGATAATTGGATTACCTGTTTTTTGTATTGTTTTTTGCACAGATGAAACTTCTTATTTTGATATCAAGAGATTATAAGGAGGTAACATAAAACAGCATCACTTTTCAGATTTTTCAAGTACTAATTGCTACTATCCTCTTCCTTTAAGGATTCATTGTGATCTATGACATCAAATTTGCCTTTACAGGGCAGCCCGGGTGGCTCAGCGGTTTAGTGCCGACTCCAGTCCAGGGCATGATCCTGGAGACCTGGGATTGAGTCCCGCATCAGGCTCCTCCTGCATGGAGCCTGCTTCTCCCTCTGCCTGTGTCTCTGCCTCTCTCTCTGTGTGTCTCTCATGAATTAAAAAAAAAACAAACAAAAACAAAAACAAATTTGCCTTTACAAAAATTACCTTTTATATAGTACTTAACTTGTAAATGTACTGCTTATAATTGAAATGCTGATGGGTGTAATTTAAAGTATATCAGAATACTTTGTCTTTAGGGGATACACCTTTAAATTCTTGCCATGGCTTACAATGCCTTGTATGATTGGGGCCTATCTTACTGCACAGTTTGGGTCCTTCTGGAGTTAGAAATGGAAAAAAACTGGTTATTAGGAGTTACATGTATGAAAGATAAAGGGGAGAGGGAACAAGAGTGGTAATAGGAGGAAAGAAGGAGGATTAGGTAGGGAGAGCCTCAGATTGGTACAGTTCTGAGAACCTCTTGGCTTACCCAGTTGGGAATTCTAATGCCCCAATTCCCCTTTAGAGGAATTAGTCATTGAGCAGAAGTATTAGAGTCCCAGTTATTGGTGTCACTGCGTGGGGGAAGCACGTCTTTGGCTTGAAGGCTATGGTGGATCCTAAAGCCTCCACAGATGGAGGATGTCCCCTATTTCTGGCTTGTCATTTCATTTTCCTTATAGCATCTCTCAAAGGGAAAATATTTTTTATTTTGATTAAATTCAGTTTATTGATTTTAATTCTTTAATGGATCATAGTTTGGGTTTGGGTTTTGTATTTAAGAAATTTTTTGCCCACCTTAAGGGCACATCAATTTTATCCCATGTTTTAAGTTTTAGGTTTTACATTTAGGTGCTTAAGTTCACATCGAGCTAATTTTTGTATATGGGCAGTTTATGTAAGGATCAAGGTCATCTTTTTTACATACAGATGCCTGCTTATGCTAGAGTCCTTTCTTAAAAAGATACCTTGTCACCACCTAATTGCCTTTGCACCTTAGACAAAATCAATTGATTAGGGACGCCTGAGTGGCTCAGTGGTTGAGTGTCTGCCTTCGACTCAGGTCATGATCCCGGCATCCGGGGATTGAGTCCCACATCAGACTCCCTGCAAGGAGCCTGCTTCTCCCTCTGCCTATGTTTCTGCTTCTGTCTGTGTGTCTCTCATGAATGAATAAATAAAATCTTAAGAAAAAAATCAATTGATCATATATTTGAGGGTCTACGTATGGAATACGTTCTCTGTCAATCTAAGGGTCCATACTTTTATTGATATCACACTGTATCGATTTTTATACTACATTGTACTGATTTTTCTCTTTCTAATAAATCTTAAAATTAGTGTGAATATCCCAATTTTTTCAAAATTGTTTTGCATATTTGAGTCCCTTTGCTTCCTATATAATTTTTTGAATCAGCTTTTTTATTTTAAAAAAAAGATTTTTGCTGGAATTCAGATTGAGGCTGTGTTGAATCTACAGATCTGGGGACAACTGACATCTTAACATTATTGAGACTTCCTGTCCATGAACACAATATATCTCTCAATCTATTCAGATCTTTTTAAACTTTTCCTTAGTTTTCAACATACAGATTTTGTATATATTTCATTAGATTTATACCTAGGTATTTTATGTTGGTACTATTTTAAATGGTACCTTAAAACATTTATTGGTATTGTATAGAAATACAGTGATGTGTATGTGTGTGTGTGTGTGTGTGTGTGTGTGTGTGCATGTATGAATTGGCCTTGTATCCTGTGACCTGCCAAACTCATTTATTAGTTCTGATAGACAACTATGTTTTATTTCAAAGGAAACAATTTTATTTGTGTCTTTTCATTCTATTATTAACTTCCTTTTTCTTGCCTTATTGCACTAGCTAGGACATCTATTTTGACAGTGAAAAGAAGTGATGAGTGCAGTCATCCTTGTCTTGTTCCTGATGTTAAGGGGAAAGCACTTCGTCTATTGCCTTTAAGTAAGCACTTATTCTATTGCCTTTAAGTTAGCTATAGGTTTACCATAGATGCCTTTGTCATATTTAGGAAGTTCCCATTGCTAGTTTTCTGAGTCACTAGCATGAAAGCATGCTAATTAAAAAAAAAATGCATGTTATTGCATCTATTGCAGTAATCACTATGCTCACAGTAAAATACAAAGGAAAAAAATGGTTCCATACAGATTTCCATGGTCAAGCTTATCTTCTTTACCCTACTGTATAAGAAACCTCATGATCTGACTCCTGCCTATAACTCTTTAATATCATCTCTTGTCATTCCCCACCTGCACCTCAGTTGTTTTAGAACAAGGAATCGCATTTTTCTGAGTACATAATGCTCATATTTAACAATATTTATAGTGAATGCTGTGATATGCCACTGAGATTTCTGTGAGGCCTGCAAGACATCTCAGGCCTCACCTGAGAATGCTACTAGAAGACAGACCTCAGTTGTCAGCCCTCCTAGGAATTACCTCTTGATAAAGAGAGCTGCCTTATACAAGATCATATCACCTTTCCTAGAATATCCTGTGTCTAAAGCAGGGTCGCTAAGATTCAACTCTCATCCTAAAAATGGGCCGTACGTAATACTACAGACCCAATTCTGAAGGACTATTCTAACACTGCAGGTCCCCAGGGGATCAGCTGAGATCTTGTTGAATTCATTACAGTTAAGGTGACCAACAACTGGAACAAGTTCCAGTTTGCCCACAACTGAGAGGTTTCCCAGGACCCAAAACTTTCAGTGCTAAAAGTGGGAAAGTCTTGGGCAAAATAAGATGACTCAGTCACCCTAATTTTATAGCCCACTCCTTTCTCCAAAATCCTTTTCCACTGCTTTCCCCAGCAGGTGCTGATTCTGAGATAGCTTGATGCTTAACTGTCTTTATGCAAATGTTTGTCCAGGCACCTCACTGTAATCATGAAAGAGAGGATGACAAAAGAGGACTTGGGGAGGCCAGCTAGGGAGGCAATTGCATTCCTCCATAAGAAGTAAGGGAGTGGTAGGCACAGGATGGGTGGAAGCAAAGAGGCAAGAGAAGTAGACAGATTCATAATTTATTTTAGAGATTAGGCTAACAAGTCTTACTGTTGAATTGGATTATGGATCATGGGGGCCTGTTCAGTATTGTGGTTGAGAAACTAAGTGAATTATGGTATTATGTGCTGAAATGGGGAAGGTAATGATAATTCATTATGTCCTCCATTTAGTATGGGATAAGTGAATAGATTTCAAGTAGGCATAAAGATCTAGAGCTCTGGGGAGGTGTATATTGGTGTACAGAGTTGAGAAACAGATTCCTGTTAAAGTCACAGGAGTAAATGAGATTGCTCTATCTTGTATGGGTTTTCCTCCTGGAAACTGCTGACCCCTCTTCATATTTCAGCACCCAACTCACAGTCACCTTATCTTCTTTTATGAGGCCTTTTGTGAATCACCGAAGGCAAACCAAAATGAGAAAGACGTGAAATTTGCCTTCAAACACCCACATGATTTTACTGAAGTCTGAAGATGTGAAAGCCACAAAAGAGATACAATTAACTTGAATAAAAGACAGAAGGATAATGACAGCATGATGCTAACAATAGGTAGTTACAGAATTTTAAAGAAGGAAGATCAACATCCAGCTCGAGGACCACTCACTCAAAATCCTATTACACCATCGCTAGAAATCACCCGCTCTTAAGAAGGAAACTTTTGTAGATAGGTGATGAAGAACTTTATGTTCTTTTTTAAATATTTCTTTAAAGATTTTATTTATTTATTCATGAGAGACAGAAAGAGAGGCAAGGATATAGGCAGAGAGAGAAGCAGGCTCCATGCAGGGAGCCCGATGTGGGACTTGATCCTTGGACTCCAGGATCACACCCTGGGCTGAAGGAAGGCACGCAACCCCTGAGCCACCTAGGTGTCACTATGTTCTTTTATTTTATTTTATTTTATTTTATTATTTTTTAAAAATTTTTTTTGTTCTTTTTTTTTTGTTCTTTTTTTTTTAAATCACTTTTACCCTTTTGCACATTTCGTTTCAGTTTTTAATTTGCTTTTTTCCCTAAGCTTTATTAGCTCCAGGTTATTTACCCAGTTTTTAACTGTTCTGAGTGCTATTTACCTTAAAATTAATGTCCGCAACTATATAACAAAGCAAATGACAACAGATTTCATTAAGTTTACTTTTATCACTTTCATATTACTCATTTTTCATAATTTAGTATTACTTAGAATAGATTCTAAATTTCAAATGTAGTATATTTTGTGTTTTTCTCAAATGGGTATTGTGAATTCTTTCTAAAAGATTGTTGAGGTGATTTTAGGTAAGACCAAGAACCCTCAAACCTTAGAATCTTGAAATTTTAGTACCTTTATTGTCTATGTTCTCTCTTAGTCAAGTTATATAGAAGGTTTTTGGTTTGCTTTTTAGGTTTTGTTAACAGCTTTGCTGCAAATTTTGCATCACATACTTGAGGATTTTAAATGTAATGATTGATAGAGATAATCATTGCAAACTCAATAAACGGATCACCAACTGCAACAACAACAAAGTATTGTTTTGACCCTATCTACTATTCATCTTTCATCTTCAGAACTGCACAAAATTCCCTCTGTAATTTATGGCTTCCTCTGGGTACAATTCTTAGGCCAATATATACAATCTCTTATATATATAATTGTTCACTTCTCTGTATTCTCTCATCTTCAGTAAATTCTTAGAATATCCTTGCATTTTTGTGTGTCCTTAGCACTATGCTCAGGAATGACAGGCACTTGAAAAGAGAACAAATGAATGTCTGGAGTTCACTGAATATTGTGAGCCTTCTAAGGACTAAAGTACCTACATGTGAGTTAAGAACACACAAAATAACTGCTTCCATTGATGTAAGATAACATCAATTGGAAGAGAAAACATTTCCAAAATTAAAAGTCAGTTGGAACATGATTGAAATGTTACAGAATTTTTCAAGCGACCTTTATTGTTTGCAGGAAGGAAGGCTGACATTGTTAGTCCATGGTGGTTTTATTATATTATTTCTTGCATACATAATGTCCACGTTAGTGCATCTTCCCTGAGAAATTTGATTCACATATTATTGTGTACATTTTTTTATTTTTCTCAGAAAATCTGGAATTTTCATCACAATTCACATGTAGCACACAAAGCAGGTTTTATTTTCAGAGATGGAAGTTCAATTACCAGGAAACACTATGACAATCTCAAGCACTAAACCTATAAATGACAGCTAGAAGTGACAAGATTTCCCACTTGGCCAAAGTCCTTGTCTTTGGAATGTCTTTCAATTTACTCATAATAGTTGAAAATATAGAGAATTTTTAAAAAAAATTGTATTTATGTATTTGACTGAGAGAGGACAAGCAGGGGGAGCAGCAGAGAAAGAGGGAGAAGCAGACCCTGCTGAGCAGGGAGCCCAATGCTCGAGGCTGGATCCCAGGACCCTGAGATCATGACCTGAGCCAAAGGCAAGAGCTCAATTGACTGAGCCACCCAGCCCCCACCCCCCCCAGTAGGGAATCTCTTAGACCTGGCTTTCCTGGAGTCAAAGTGATGTGTTTACTTTTAATTTTGCATATATTTGTATACATATTCAACAAATAATAGCTATTATTCACATAATTTTATTATAAAGGGAAGGAGGAGAAAGGAAAAATTTGAAATTCTCTGTATTTATTGCAAAACGTGTCTGAAAAGTTTACTACTCTTAACTTTAGTAAATCTCAAACTGGAACATAGAATCCGTGCTCTCCCATTTAATATTTATTTATCTTTATTTTACCATTACTAATTGAAATATTACATAAGAAAGTGTTTTTCCAAATGGAAGTTCTGTAGAAAATTTTTCATGGCATCATTTTCTTTTATGTATTTCCTAGAATGGTCGGTTCCATGTCAGATAATATCCTTATTGCTTCATAGTGTTTTCATAACACTAATGTAACATGAGCAAAGTAAATCTCATAGAAAGGCATTAAAATTGATAACTGAACATTTTAAGGTTACCTAAAACTTTTCTTTAGCTTGTTAAAATTAAGAAAAACAGAACAAATACAACATAGTGTGAACTATTAATTCTCCTGCAAGATAAAATTCATTTATTTCTTCACCTATTATGCCTTAATTATTTTAAATGCTGAATACTCCATCAAATAATGAGGGAAAACAATTATCTTGAGTGGGTAAAACTAGTAGAACATGAGATATATAAAAATTAAAAAATTCCCTTTACTGCCTTTATGTATTACTGAAGTGGAATTCATATTAAATGGTATGAAGGATATAATAACATAGGGATCATTCTCCACATCTTCCTTTCCCTCTATCCCAATTTCCAGTTGGCCTCCAAGTCTGGCTTTTTCTACCTCCTAAATAACCCTCAAATCACTGTGGTTTTGTTTGCTCTCAGCTCCTCCTAGTCTAGATCACTGTTCATTCTCTGACCATTGTAGTGGCCTTCTCACAGGACCACCCACAACCAGTTGGGCCCTTGTGGTCTATACACTATAGAGGGCTCTTTCCAAGGCATATTCTTCATTACTGAGCTTTCTGAATCAAAACATGTCAGGAATCGCTCTGGTCTTTCAGGTTAAAGACAAAATTTGTGAGGGTTGTCTATAAGGCCATAGACAATTTGTATCCTTCTGTTTCCATAGGTCACATTTTCCCCTCCCTCTCTGCTCTGCCTGTGACTATCCTACTCAAATCATAATCATACACATCTTCAGTCCTTTGACCTAGACAGGCTGTCATATGCTAGTCTTTGGCCTAATCCAGTTTTTTTCCTCCTTGTTTTTTATTTTATTTTTTTAAGATTTTATTTATTTATTTGAGATATAGCACATGAGAGAGTATGAGCAGAGGGGAGGGGCAGAGGAAGAGGGAGATGCAGGCTTTCCACTGAGCAAGGAGCCCTATGCCTGGCTAGATCTCAGGACCCTAACCTGAGCCAAAGGCACATGCTTAACTTACTGAGCCACTCAGGTACCCCTCCTCCTCTTCATCTTTTAAATGTCCATAAATATTATTTCCTCAGAGTTCCTTGACAAATTTATCCCAGTCAGAATCCTTTCATTATAGCATCATTGCCATGCAACTTGTCCTCCCTGAAGCTTTTCATTAGTTAGGACTTAAGCCATTCTGTCTTATTATTTTATGGTGTGGGTACAGGGCATAGTTAGAGGAATAACACATAATCAGTAAATATCTATGAAGTCCATGATTCATAAAAAAGTCTTTATATTTTAAAACCTTATGTGTAATATTTAAGAGACAGAACCAACCCATCTCATGGTATATGAGATGTATATGTATGTATGGTATATCTCTTAAACAGAGAAACGGGGATGGAAGTTTGGAAGTTCACAGATTATATGATCAAACTCCTGTTGTGTAGATTCAACTGTAACCCTAAAGAATTTTGTCATTTAGGTAGAAATTAATCATCTCTTAATTATCGAGGTGCTGTTGTATATTATATATATATATCAACATATTTGTATGTTGATATTATCAGTTATATAAAATGACATAGAAAATCAAGTTCTTTATCATTTCCAAATCTTCTTCACCACCCTGTCTGTCAAATGTCACCAATTGCTCTGGGTAGATAACAATCCTACTATCTGGTTTTAGCCTTACTTAGAGAGATTGAAGAAGTTTGTTTACCCCTGGGGTAACTATAAAGACTTTTCAAGAAGCCAAAGTAGTACTAAATCCAGAGAGCTGTGACTATATAGAAAGAAGGACAGAAATCACACTTAGGAGAGGGAAAAGAAATGAGATAAAATCTTGAAAAGCATGCAGTGAGAAATGAAGACAGGAGAGCCCGGTCTTTATCTTTCCAAGCAATCTTCTGTGCTTCAACTTTTGAACATCTGAGAGCCCAAATAATGGCCTCTATCTCAGATTGCCCCTGGAGTTGGGTTTTGATGCTGATAAATGTTGTTTTTACAACTTGTTGTTGCCAGATATGGTTTCTCTGAATTACCCAGAGGCCAAACATCATCTACCTTTCTTCTTTTTTTCAAATTTATTTTGCAGTTATCATGCCTCAAGCATGGGTTGCTATGGTTGGAAATAACTTTTAGTAACTGCATGAGCCGGTAAATGAATGTATCCACGTGCTGATGTGAGGTTGTATGGTGTTTTGCAGGAGCATCACAATCTTAAGATGAGATATCAGTTTGAGAACAGTGCAAATCGTGTTTTATATTTCCAGGTTGCCTTTCTCAAGGAGCAGGCCAACTGTCCCAAATGCTTGGGAGTGTGAAAGCTACTTAGTATTATTAATCATTACTATTTTCTCAAAATCTAGCCTAGTTTTTTTCAATTATCTTTTGAATTCATGTGAAAGTCAATTTGAATAATCTTATACAAGTTATTTTTAAGAAAAAGGATATTTAATAGTGTCAAGTGAGATTGGATTTGTATTGTACACTATGTAGCTACTACTGATGGCAGATAATCATGATATGTTGAATGTTTCTTGACCCAGTTAAATCTTCTAAATCATCAAAATGGTTGTCTTGTTTTGGTATAGTCTTTATATTAAATATATTTTGTCTTCAAATACCTTGGCCTTTGTTAATCCATGTGTTTCGTTTTTATGTCTTTTTTATTAAATATATCTTATTGTCCTTGAATACCTTAATCTTTGTTCAATCTTATGTTTTAATGAGTTGCATAGCAGTATGGTTATGATCTGGGTATGGGACCAAAAGAGAAAGATTTGAATCTCTGCTCTGCTACTTGCTAGTTTTCTGCTACTTAACCTCTCTGTGCTTCTTTTTTTTTTTTTTTTTTTTCTGGAAAAAAATGGGGATGGTAATAGTACTTATCTCTTTAAATGATTTAATACACACAAAACACTTAGAACAATCTGTTTCTCAGTAAAAACTAATATACTGATATATAACTATCACATCCTACTCATTACTACATAACATTTTAATTAAATGCCTATATGTGGTGAATATTTTGCTGGCAATGGCTGATATTGATCAGCCTAACAGAAGTAGCTCCTACCACCAGCTTGAAGCTTGAAGCCTGGTGAATAGAGACAGATTTTGAACAAGTAAATTAAAATAAAGTGATATCTAAGGTAAATGGAGTGAATGAGATGCTATGGTTTTGAATAACAGAAGGGAAAGAACTACTTCAGAGAGGATGGCCCAGGAAAACTGGTCTAATATGTTTTTTTTTTGTTGTTGTTCTTTGTTTTTTTAGAGACAGCTTGCATGCAAGGACAGGAGGGGCAGAGAGAGAAAGAGAGGGAGAGAGAGAATCTTAAGCAGGCTCCATGCCCAGTGCAGAGCCCAACATGGGGCTCAGTCTCATGACCCTGATAATCATGACCTGAACCTATATCGAATTGGACTCTTAACTTACTGAGCCACCCATGTGGCCCTGAAATACGTTTTCAAGTGTTACCTCAAGATTGCTAATTGTAACAAGGACAGAGTGGTTTTCAGGAAGAACAAACAATGTGAGCAATTAGAATCTTCAAAGAGAAAAGCACTTGTTGACCTCTGGTAAATGAAGTAAGATTATTGTGTCTAGGGCTAGGGAGAAACAACATGAGGTAGAAAGGAGGCACCAGGAACAAAATCATCCATTTGGCATGGCAGGAGTTCAGCCTAAATTCAGTGGAAGTCATAACAGGACTTTAAAGTGATGATGCTTTAAATTCTAGAAAATTATTCTATCTGCCATGTTGGAAAATGAATTGGAGGAGAAATGGTGAAGTACCAGTGGGGATTTTTTTTTTTTTTAACAGTCTAGATGAGAGATGAGATGCTTAAAAGTGATGGCAGTGTTGGTCAAGGGAAGTGTGGTATATATGGAATAAGGAAGTTGAGAGGGGAAAGAAAAATAAAAGACGACTCCCAATTATCTGGCTTGCAACTGAGGAAGGCAGAGGTGCTATTATGGAAAGGGGGAATATAATATGTGAATTAAATCTAACCAGTAGGACAGAGGATGGAATGAAGAATTCAGTTTGGGATTAAGATGGCTATATTCCACAAAAATAATGGTATAGAAAACATAATTGAAAATAGGAATTTGGAATTCATAGACAAGTTAAGGATTAGAGGTAGAAATTTAGGAGATATTATGTAGTTGATTATAAACAATAGGGATGTCATGGTTAATCTAGGAAAATAGTGTAGAGAGAGAGAAATAAAGAAGTTTGGACCAAACCCTAGGGATCTCCAACATTTAGAGGAAGACGCAAATATCTGTTTCTTGTTACTCTGGCTAAATGAGTGATTGCTTTATCATGATATAATGTGTAATCAATACTTCATACAATATAGTAATGCTGTATATTGTATGATATTATGCAGAGATAGAAGAACTATAAACACTATGTTCCTGGGGCTCTTGGGTGGCTCAGTTGGTTAAGCATCTGACTCTTGATTTCAGCTCAGATCATGATCTCAGAGCATGATCTCAGGGTCTTGGGGTTGAGCCCTGCTTTGGGCTCTGTGCTCAATGGGGAGCCAGTTTAAGGAGTCTCTCTCTCTCTCTCTCTCTGTCTTTGCCCTTTCCCTTGTGCACTCTCTCTCTGTCTCTCTTTCTCTCAAATAAAAATAAATATATATTTTAAAGTCTATATTCTCTCTCTTTGTTGTTGTTTCCTTTGGTCTTTGGAATTTGCTTTCCCATAATATAAAAATAAATAAGTTATTATGAAATATATCGTAGATACAAAGTGACACATATGGTAGCAAATAAAAATAACTTATATAAAAATAAATAAGTTATTACAAAATATATCATAGATACAAAGTGACACATATGGTAGCAAATAAAAATAACTTATATGTTAAAAATACTAATCCATATATTATTTCCAAGTATTTGTAATACCCAATGGAAAGGAAAAAGGAAAAAAAAAACATGGTAATTAGTTGAGTCATTTCATAGAAGACCACTTACATAATTTCTTTTTTTTTTTTTAAGATTTTATTTATTTATTCATGAGAGACAGAGAGACAGAGAGGCAGAGACACAGACAGAGGGAGAAGGAGGCTCCATGCAGGGAAGCCAGATGTGGGACTCGATCCCAGGTCTCCAGGATCACCCTCTGGGCTGAAAGTGGCACTAAACCACCAAGCCACCCAGGCTCCCTGATAGTTTATTTCTTCTTTCATAAATACTATTTTGAGAAAAGTATTGAACTAAGAGACATTTATGCTCATAGGAAAATTTGATAATGGTCAGATCAAATTATCACGGTACAAAAAGGAAAGGATTTGGATCGGAGACAAATGTCTGGATATTATTAGAGACAATGTGACTAGAGGGTGTTTGTCATTCTTTATGACTTAGCTACCCCCTCAGTTCCACGGTCCTGGCAGTTATAGGAATCGAAAACAGTGGTTTGGCCTCAACCAAACTAAGTGTTCAAGACCTCCTGGAGTATCTGTGGCCACAAACATCTTTGTACCCAAGTGTCTCCTGATACCTAGAAAGGAATGAAGCTCAGAGTTTTCCTTGCTGTCATAAGTCATAATGCCTGTATGTGTGCTCATGTGTGTGAGAAGTTATATGAGAAATTTATTAAATTGAATGTCTGCTTCTTCTATTGGCTTTAACCTTTATTCTTTTCAATGAGGGCTCTGTGTACAACTCCTTTCTGAGATCACTGGTGTGATCGCCTCTAAACACAAATATCAAGGAAAGAGAATAGAACTTACTGGGACAAGCATGCTTAAAGAATGGCATAATTCAATGAAGGAAATAATCAGGTCACATCCAGACTCACAAAGACAATGAGGAGTCATTAAATTGGCTTCAGAGACACTGGCCACTGTATTAAAGACATTCAAGCTTACAGCATAAATCCACATGACGTTTTTCAAGGAAACTATGTATCACTTGAGCACATAAGAATATTGGAAGTCCAGATTGCTCTGGTAGCTTTAATACATTTCACAAATAGCATAACCTGTACAATAGTTAGATTAGATTGTAATTTTTTTAAAAAGGCAAATAATCAGGATATTTTATTGAACTCAACTGAAAGTTGGCAGAGTGTAATTGGTTTGCAGATGGAAACCACCAAGGAGTCATCCAGAATACTGGCAGGCCATGGAGAGCTATTTCTTTGATACCAAAATACAAACTAACAAATCTTTTGTCCAAGGATCACTGAACCTGAATATGGATAAAGACCAAGAAGTGTGTCATGTGGAATGCTGTATGGTGTAGCTGAGGTGATAGCTAGAAATAGAAATGGACTTTATAACTGGCCAACATATACACTTTTGTAGATAGAAGCAACTCTGTTGATAACGAAAGAAATATGTATTATTCTATGCCTGTTGGTATAACTGATTTTCTGGTCTTATGCTTCATTAAGAAAAACATTAACAAAACTTTGTAGAGTAATTGTTAAAGAAAAATCTGTAATGAATGACAATGATGATTATACTGTCATGCATTTATGCCAGATGCATTGCATGGTAAATACCAACAGCCCTATGTAAGATATCCATAACTAGACTTTACCAAAATAGAGTGGTTTTTGTTCATTGTTTTATTCTCTGAAAAAAAATGTATTTTTATAATTCTTATCTAGTCCACCCAACAAATGATTATGCTACTAAACCTTTGAAAATACCTTTATGCATCCTTTTATTTCCTTGTTGATCTCTTCATGAATAATTGCTTTTTAGTAACGATAAATGTATTGAGTTATATTCCAGAGTATACCTATAATCCACATATGTGGTTAAAATGAAGCTATGAGAAGGTGTTAGTCTTGTGCATCAATTCCTTCTATTAAAGATCTTGTGCATCTGATCATTTTTCCTTCAAGTTACTATATTACTATAACTTGAAAGTATTTTATTTCTACATAGAAGACAGCACTTTCATCATATTGCCAAATGTGGTTAATGCCAACTAAATCTAAGATGCAACATTTTTAAGATGTAATCATTATAATTACTATGGTATTTTATTTTTTCCCATTTATAAGCTAAAACTGTGGGAAAGAATGCAGAAACAACTCTGTGTGGGGACCATATTTATTGCGTGACAGAAAATTACCTTCAGTGTTGAGTGAATATGGAGTTTACTTTTACTGTATAGGATGATGGCTTAAAGGGGAAGGTGAGTTTAGCAGGCAAAAAAGAATACTGGAAAACTATATTAAGGATGAAATGCAAAGTAATAGCATTGCCTTTCAGTCAGCCACTATAGCAAAAGGAAGGAAAATCCTAGGGGGCGAAAAATGCCTGCTGTTTGGGCTGTGTTTACTGAAGGAAGTGCAGAAGGGTCTTTTGAATTTAAAGACACAATATTTGGAAGGAGAATATAAGAATTGTCTGCTACAATTGTGGATTTCAACATGGTTTTCAATTATCAGTTCCTCAACTAACATCACCTGCATCACTTGAGAACTTGTTAGAAATGCAAATTCTCTTCTTTACCCCAGACCTGTTGAATCAATATGTCTGTTTTGACAAGCCCTCCAGGTGATTCTGATACACACTCAAGATTGAGAACCATTGGTTTGAACTTGGATACTTGTCTGAATTGCCCAGATCGGTTAGATTGACTGGTGAACTGTGTAACGTCAGGGTGAGCTGGAATGTTTCCTTGGTAGACTTACTAATATGTTCAAATGAAATGTTTAGGACTCCCCCCACCAACCCCATCCCATAACTAGGAGTTCTTTGAGATGGGCCAGTTTCTGCTTGAAGATGACGACAGTTGAGATCTGATCACTTCAAAAGTTTCGCCTTATCCTTATTTCAAAGATTCAAGTAACTGAGTCTTATATTTAATGATGATCAGAAAGAGCTCTGTAGGAAGAATACAGTGGGGAACTGCTTATTCCTTATGGAGAAAGCTGCTGCTATGAAATGCCTCATATTCACCTGTTTACTCATGTAATTCAGTTTTTAAAAAGGCTGGTTTGTATTGCCTTGAAGGTAGATGTTTTAAGATATAAAATTACTCAAAAGAAGGTAAAACAATATTGGTTGAAATTTACATTAAAGTATAAGCGACCTTATTCCATTTTTAGTGACACCAGATTGATTGGAGTATGTCTGTTACAGTGGCCTCAGAGGTTGACTTTGAGTAAAGGATTTCAGTTCAGATAATTTATTTAGAAGGTGATCCCAGAAATGTTGATAGGGGACCGAAGGCAGAAGTGGACCTAGGCAAGGAGCCAGAAATTGTGTCTGTTGTAACTGGGAACCCTTGGGAGGCTGTGAAAAACCTGTCTCAGAGTTATCCTAGTGGAAGCTCTTAGGGAAATGGGGTATTTATCTAGGATATTGTCAACTCCTGTCTGTCATTGATTATGGGCTGGGAGAGGATGTACAGTTGGCATTCTTTCTCGGCCATTTTCACTTTAGAGTCCAGAGAAAGCTCCAGGCAAGGAGTCCTGGTACTGGCATGGAAGCGGTACACAGGGCAAAGAGAAGTTCTGTGTGCATAGGGCAAACACAGCAGCATCTGCTACACAGTGCAGTGGGTGAGACAGTAGGTGGGTGGTGAGGAATTGTAGGCCAGTAGATACCTACAAGGGGAAGTAGAGTGGTCTCAAAAAAAAAAAAAAAATTAAAGCAAAAGAAGAATTCTGGGACTCTCAAAGGGAAACTTTGCTTCACAGTGTCACCAAGGTGTGATCCTGGCTGTCATCATCCAGGCACATTTATTTAATGTTCACCTGCACTTGACATTATGATTTACCCCAGGAAGATAATGAAAGCAATATGGCTCCTCGCCTGAGGTGTTTGACAAGCTGGTCTAAAAGCAGGAAGCAGAATACTAGAGCTCCAGGCTTGCATTTAAAATGACAAATGCAGATTGTAAAAAGGATGGCCCTGGTGTTTATGGAGGCTACAAATTAAATGCAACCTGCCCAGGTTTGACCTGATGCCTATTCATACTACTGTGTACTGACACTTTCCAGATAGTTACACTGTGAGTTTCTAAAGATACTTTACTATTCTATTCTGCCTCTGTCCGAATACCAAGCTTGGTCTATCTTAAGATGTGTATTTTATGAGATATCAGAATTATTAGTTCGTGATAATTAAAAAAAATGTACTAGTGGTAACTAGCTTAACTTTGAATGCTTTTAATGGCAAATATGACATATCACCATTCCTTATCTCTACCCCCTTTTTTTTCTTTTTCAAACATAGTTTTGAAAACCATAAATCACTGCTTTTATATTGATATGAACCACAGGCCAAATTACTTTTTATTTACTTTGCTTAATAATTTTTGAAAAAAAAATATTTTCTTCTAATAAATTTACAAGATTCCCATAGTGAATTAGATTTTTTTATAGCAGCTGTTAAACTTTGGTTTCAGTCCTTAGACTAAAAAAATATTTAAATAAATTTGGAAATAAGGAAAACAGGTTTTTCCTCCCTGAAGTGTATCATAGTTACTTTTAAATTGTTTTTCATTTTTTTCTTCCCTTAAGCCATCTCGAGTGTAATCATATTTCCATTTTCAAGACCTTGCTTGCATCATTCAGCTCCTTAATGCTAATAGCCCAGAAATCCTCTACAAATACCCACTTTTTTAGTGTTTTTAGATAAGCAAGGTATTTTTTGGTCTATGTTCCTTTGCATCCTTAAGAAGCATTAAATTCTTCCCAGATTTTCTCTTAATACAATTTGACTCCAAAATCGTATTGAGAAATTGGATATCTCATTTGGGTAGCACTCCAGCTTTTCCTCTGTAAAGGCTGTTGTAAGGTAATTGGTAATTCAGCTATTTCCTCCTGCCTCATTTCCAATTCCTACTGTCATTTTACTAGAGGGATTCTTTTGTTCTCAGTGTTTATTCACCAAGAGTACACATTTTTTTTTATCATTACCAGAGAAATTTCAATCTTCTACCCTTCAATTAAAAAAAAATTGCACTCCAAAATTTCTTTCTATTCCTTACTTACCTATTATGGCCTCTAATTCACTACAAATATTCCAGCAAATTTCTTGCAGATGATGAATAACTTCTGCATTTTGTTGGCTTTTGTTTTCTTTTTTGATCTTTGGCATTTCCATTTTTCTCCAATAATTTGTTCAGGAATATAAAAAATCAAATTTTAATTCACTCATTCCTAATGCATGTGGCTTTTACTCAAGTTTTGACTAAAAAATAAAGTACCTGTAGTCATTTTCCTGTTAAACTTTTCAGTTTGGTGTGTGCCTGCTAGTTCTGTGATGCTTCCCCAGCTTCAACCTCATTTATCATACTGGGCCCATTTCTAAGATGGACAGTGTGTGTTGCCTCTGCCTATTTTTGATATACTCACCATGAAAGGAAACATTCCCACACTACCTAGAGGAGACTTGAAAGTGTTCCATTGCTATTATCTAAAACAATACATGATTAATCTCTTACATGGAATGTTCTGACTCAGGTTGGCCTCCCTGATTTTTGTTTTTCATTGCCCAGTAAATTTGTTGCATTAACAACAGGTTGCCTATGCTTTTTCTTTAACTTCTACCTAAAAGCTATTTCTATGGCAGCTAAGTTGTGAATATGCTTTGTCTCATAAATATTATTCCATTGACATGAACATGGCCTGGTTTTTTTACTTTGCTTACCATCCATGGACTTGGCAGTTTCCTGGTATGCAGTTTCTGACTATTGTCTTTATATAGACCATTCAGTCATTGGTTATATCATGCTTGTTTTGCTGAAAGAGATCTTGAGAGAGACAGCATCACCCTTTGTCTTCATATGCATTCAAACAAAAGCAGGGCTGTCCCTGATTTCATTTCAGTATTCAGTCACAGTACATGCATTCCTGAATCAATAAATATTAAATGAGAGAAGCATTTGTTGAAAGCTTCTTGTGTGCCTGCACAAGGCCTCGAGGTGGTTATTCAGTAGTGTAAGTACCAGATGTGACAGTGTCAATAGCATATCCAACCGTTTCTCCTTTAACCACTGTGTTTTAAACATTCTTGTAAGTTTTAAATCTTATTTGTCTTTCACTGTTATTGATTATAGTTATCCCTTTTCACTTGTTTTGTTCTCAGGAAACTCATTAAACATGAGTTTAAATACTAGCCAACATTAAACCCTCAGGAAAGATAAATTTGTAAGGATACTTGCAAATGTTTGTATAAATCAGAAAGCTCACCAGACACAAACACAGTATCTAGGGCATGTGGTTACCTGGACTGTCTTCTGGCATTAGATTTTGAGAATATACTCAAAAGATACTTAAGGAGAACCAAGCTCCATAGATCTCAAGAGAGTTTATACTGTAGCTGAAGATGGTGTTACTTTGAAAAGATATGCTAGCCCTGGGCAAAATAGTGAAGCAGGAAAAGTTTGTCTTCCAGGGTCACAGATCTCCTGGCCACTCCTGCCCTCTGTTCCCTTTGGAAACTAGTCTAGGAACTTAGGGTCTTTTTTCTTTTCCTGAACTACAAAGAAATATCAGACTCCCTGCCCCATCAAAGGCAGTGCTCTCAACACCTTTCTTTTCAGAGAAGACTGAATTTTAGTGAAAATTGTCAATTAAGAACTGATTCTAGTGATCATTACCTTTTCCAGGCAATACATCCTTCAGATTAACCACTGGGGATTCCAACCATTCCAGAAGGCTGGTGGGGAAAATCCTTCCATTTAATAAGTCTTGATTTCTTGCTTTTCATTGTATGGCATCCTGAAAAGCCAGTCTACTCAAATAGGTGCACCCCATGTCATTTTTTATTTCAAGTATGAACCAATAAAATAGTATAGACAAATATTCTTGGAAGAGATCTAATTCTCTTTCCTAACCACAATCATGGAACAGTATTGCCATGAAGAATCTTTTGATTACTTCTTGTGATATATGTACCGATTCATAAATCATATATATTATTACTTGCAATTTCTTTAATATTTATATTTATTGTATTACATTGAAAATATCATTTACCAGTTTGCATTTTTCTGACTTAACTAAGTGAACCTAGTTCATTCTTTGTAATTTTACCTTATATTACTTCATTGGTTGCACAGATTATTTTCTTACTGTTGGGCATTTGGAGTGTTCACAATGTATGCCTATAGTACACAGAATGACATACACAAATCATTGTGCGCATCTTGTAGATAAGAAACGAGTATCTGAACAGAATATAGAAAATAGAGGAAATACAGTTTTAGAAGTAGGATTGTTAAATGATGCAACTCATACATTGGTGTAAGTTCCAACAGTTGTTCTGGAACTTGTTTCTTGGGATAATAACTGATAGTGATTTGTTCTTAAGGTCTATGTGTTTTCTCTTATGGGTAGACTAAAACTAGAATTGCTGAGTCCTGGGATAGCTGCCATTCACTTTTACTAGATAATGTGAAAATATTCTCGAAAGTAATTAAAACAAGTACAATAGTAAATGAGATTTCCTGTTTGTAAAATTCTTGCTAAATTTTATCAGAATTTCTAGTGGTTTTCTCTCCCCAGTTTTACAGATGTAAAATTGCATCTTAATGTTATTTTAATTTTAATTTTTTTTTATTGTTGGATTTTTTTCATATTTATCATCCATTCGGGCCTACTCTTCTTTCATTTTCTTTGTCTATATTTCCATTGGGTTGGTCTTCATCTAAAATACCTATACTTATATTTTGGATACTCAAACTTTGTATTATATATATTTTTTGCAAATATTCACTCCTAGTCTGTGACCAGTATTTTAATTTTGCTCATTCCTTTTGTATTACAATTTTTATATGCAATATAATTATCAGTATTTCCTTGATCCCCAAACCAGGCAAAGATCCCACTAAAAAAGGAATTACAGACCAATATACTTGATGAACATGGATTCAAAAATTCTCACCAATGTACTAGCCAATAGGATCCAACAGTACATTAAAATAATTATTCACCATGACCAAGTGGGATTTATTCCTGGGCTGCAAATGTGGTTCAACATCTGCAAATCAATCAATGTGATACACCCACATTAATAAAAGACAAGAACCATATGATCTCTCAGTAGATGCAGAAAAAGCATTTGACAAAAAACCAGCATCCTTTCTTGTTAAAAACTCTCTGCACTATAGGGATATAAGGAACATAACTCAATATCATAAAAACCACATATGAAAAACACACAGTAGATATCAACCTCAATGGGGAAAAATAGGGCTTTTCCCTTAAGGTCAGGAACACAACAGGGATGTCCACTTTCACCACTGTTGTTCGACATGGCACTGGAAATTCTAACCTCAGCAAACAGAAAACAAAAAAGAAATAAAAGGCATCCAAATTGGAAAAGAACAAGTCAAACTTCACTATTTGCAGGTGAGATGATACTCTATAAAAATCTGAAGGATTCCCCCAAAATTGCTAGAACTGATAAACAAATTCAGTAAAGTTGCAGGATAAAAAATCAACATATGGAAATCTGCTGCATTTCCATACACCAATAATGATTTCTCAGCAGAGAAATCAAGGAATCAGTCCCACTTACAATTGCACCAGAAACCATAAAATACCTAGGAAAACCTAACCAAAGAGGAAAACGATCTGTACTCTGAAAACTATAGACTACGTATGAACAAAATAGAAGACACAAAGAAATAGAAAAACATTCCATGCTCATGGATTGTAAGAACAAATATTGTTAAAATGTCTATGCTACCTAGAGCAACCTATACATTAAATGCAATCCATATCAAAATACCACTAACGTTTTTCACAGAGTGGAACAAATAATTCTAAAACTTGTATGGAACCAGAAAAGACCCCAAATAGCCAAAGGAATGTTGAAAAATAAACCCAAAACTCGTGGCACACAATTTCAGACACCAAGCTCTATTAGAAAACTATATTAAGGGACGCGTGGGTGGCTCAGTGGTTGAGCATCTACCTTTGGCTCAGGGTGTGATCCCAGGGTCCTGGGATTGTGTTCTGCATCAGGCTCCCTGCATGGTGCCCCCTTCTCCCTCTGTCTCTCCCTCTGTGTCTCTAATGAATAATAAATAAAATCTTAAAAAAAAAGCTGTAATAATCAAGACAGTATGGCATTGGCATACAAAACAGACACATAGTTCAATGGAACAGAATAGAGAACCCAGAAATGGATCTTTAACTCTATGGTCAACTAATTCAACAAAGCAGGAAAGAATATCCATTGGAAAAAAGACAGTCTCTTCAACAAATGGTGTTGGGAAAATTGGACAGCCACATGCAGAACAATGAAACTGGACCACTTTCTTACATCATACACTAAAGTAAACTCAATGGGTGAAAGACCTAAACATGAGACAGGAATCCATCAAAGTTCTAGAGGAGAACACAGGCAACAACCTCTCTGCCCTTGGCCACAGCAACTTCTTGCTAGAGACATCTTCAAAGGCAAAGGAAACAAAAACAAAAATGAACCATCGGGACCTCATCAAGATAAAAAGCTTTTGCACAGCAAAGGAAATAGTCAACAAAGCTAAAAGGCAACCTACAGAATAGGGGAAGGTATTTGTAAATGACATATCAGATAAAGGACTGGTATCCAGGATCTATAAAGAACTTACCAAACTCAACACCCAAAAAACAAATAATCCAGTCAAGAAATGGGGAGAAGATATCAATAGATATTTCTTTAAAGAAGACACACAAATCACCAACAGACATATAAAAAAATGCTCTACAGACATATAAAAAAATGTCCTACATCATTTGGCATTAGGGAAATACAAACAAAACCACAATGAGACACTACCTCACAGTGATCAGAATGGCTAAAATTAATTAATGAAATAAGAGATGTTGACCAGATGTGGAGAAAGGAGAACGATCTAACATTGTTGGTAGAGTGCAAACTGGTGCAGCCACTCTGGAAAACAGTATGGAGTTTCCTCAAAAAGTTAAAAGTAGAGCTACCCTATGACCCAGCAATTGCACTATTAATATTTATCCAAGGTTACAAACATAGTGATTTGAAGGGGCACATGCTCCCCAATGTTTGTAGCAACAATGTCCACAATAGCCAAACTATGGAAAAAGCTCAGATGCCCATTAACAGATGAGTGGTTAAAGAAGATGCATATATACAATGGAACATTACTTAGCCATCAAAAAGAAGGAAATCTTGCCACTTGTCACTGACTTATTATGAAGTAAGTCAGTCAGAGAAAGACAAATCTATGATTTCACTCATCTGTGGAATTTAAGAAAGAAAACAGATGAGGGGCACCTGGGTGGTTCAGTGGTTGAGCGTCTGACTTTGGCTCAGGTCATGATTCTGGGATCCTGAGATGGAGTCCCAGGTCAAGCTCCCTGTGGGGATCCCACTTCTTCTGCCTCTGTCTCTGTCTCTCTCTGTGTATGTCTCATGAATAAATAAATAAATCTTTAAAAAAAGAAAAGAAAAAAAGAAACAGAACATAGGGAAAGGAAAGGAAAAATAAGATGAAAACAGAGGGAGGCAAACCATAAGAGACTCTTAACTCTAGGAAACAAGCTGAGGGTTGCTGGAGGGGAGGTGGGTAGGGGGATGGGTATGAAGGAGGGCACATTGATGAAATGAGCACTGGCTGTTATATGCAACTGATGAATCACTAAATTCTACCCTTGAAACTAATAATAAACTGTATATTAATTGAATTGAACTTAAATTAAAAGAAAATCCATGAAAGGTTATTTCTGCCTAAATAAAAATGTAGGTTAGTTCTGCCTAAATAAAAATGATGAAAAATGCCTTCAACACAGATGAAAATGGCAGCGTTGGGAGAAAAGTATTTGTAACATTCATAAAAATAAAGCCTGGTATGGACTATAAAAAATATAATGTAACTTTATTATTTTATATTGAGTATTGTTTGTCTTTTTTTTAAAGATTTTATTTATTTATTCATGGGAGACACATTGAGAGAGAGAGAGAGAGAGAGAGGCAGAGACACAAGCAGGCTCCATGCAGGGACCCTGAAGTGGGACTTGATCCCAGGACTCCAGGATCATGCCCTGGGCCGAAGGCAGGTGCTCAACCACTGAGCCACCCAGGGATCCCCAGTGTTTGTCTTTTTTAAGAAATTACTTTCTACCCCAACATCATCATACATATTTCTAAATGTTTTTGTAAAAGTTTAAGAGTTTTGCTTTTCCATTTGTCTTTTTCTTTGATTTTTATTTTGTGAATTAAGATCTATTTTTATTATTTTCCTTATTAATATATTCAATATTCAGCACCATTTATTGAATAGTCTATCCATCTCCCATTTGTCACATGTCATATTTACATATATAAGTTGGTCTGTTACAGGGCTCTATATTCTATTCCATTGGTTAGTTTCTACATGTATACCACTTCAACTTAATTACCATAGAGTATTAATAAATACTGATCTGGGAAGGCAAGACTTCAGTCCTTTTTTGTTGTTCTTCAGAATCATGTTGGCTATTCTTGATTCGCCCTTTGCTCCTCAACCTAAATCTTAATACATGTTGCTAATTTCTCTACAAGAGAACTCTGTTGGAATTTTGATTATAGTTGCATCGAATTTATGAAATGATGAATTTAGAAAGAATTTCCATTTTTAAATATTGAGTCTTAATCATCATTAGGAGTATCTCTCCATTTCATCATGTTGGTTTTTTTTTTAATATTTCAGTAGTTTTATAATTTCCCTCATAAAAGTCTTCATCCTTTGTTCTTTTTGTTACTTTTATTCCCAGGAATTTCTAGAGTTTTTTCTTTGTTTTTTAAAGATTCTATTTATTCATGAGAGACACACAGAGAGAGGGAGAGACATAGAGGGAGAAGCAGGCTCCTCGCAGGGAGCCCAATGCGGGACTCAACCCTGGGAACATGGGTTCACGCCCTGAACCAAAGGCAGACGCTCAACCGCTGAGCCACCCAGGCATCCCAGTTTTTTGTCTTCTTTTTAAAAGGCCATGATGATTAAAAAGTATTTAGTGTTCATCTGCATTTTAAATATTTTCTTAATGCTTTGGGGACATCATCATAAACATGAGCTGTCGTGATACAACTGGATTTGGTTTACATATCCAGTTACCTAATTTTTACTTATGTAAAAATACCTAATCTAATAGTTCTGGTGGTTGTTCTGGAAGTCATTTACCTGGGACAGTGACTGATAGGAATTCCGTTTGAGATCGCTGTCTAATCTCCCAACCCCTACCATGGAGGTGGGCTGTATGTAGATTGCTCCATGTGTATTTCCTGGACAGTGACTCAAATACTGAAGAAACCCTTCTTTCTAAGTGATATTTTATTTATTTTTAGAAAATAAGCACTTGGTCACATTTACAATCATCTGCCTTTGATTTAACATCTTTCTCAATACTATTTGTTATTTCAATTTTACCAATGTACCCATGGATAACTTTGATTAAGTAGTTATCAGGCTTTCAGGTATTTAGAGATAGGCATACTTTAAAGATAGTAGTACTTTACGTACTACATTGACACTATCATTATCACTTAACATAGTACCTGACATATAATGGATATTCAGTAAGAATATCATTCAACAAATGTCAGTGGTGTTATCATTAGAATATTAAAAGTAAGTTATAGACATTATGATAGGCCATGTTCTATTTATAAAGAACTTTTAATGTCTAATGTTTACTGAAATTCTAGGCAGAATAACATTAAAAATTCCATCTTTAAGTAATTTGTTTAAAAGTCTTATTCACTGAATCTATGATGGTTTTGTTTGGTTTTGTCTTTTTCCATTAAGTCAGATATTTAATATGATTTTATATTTGGAACAGCAATGGAATTTGTAGATAAAATCAATTAGCTAATGTAAGTAGGAAAATGACCAAACATTTCAGTCATTATTAGGTCTTCCTCAGGATGACCGCCAGCATTATTGAGTATAAGGAGCTACAGGATGTTTTAAAGCATTTGCTTGGCTTGCTCATGTAGGCAACAGATATTTTACTAGCTTTTGGACACCACCTTCCTGATGTCTGCCTGCATAGGCTGCAGAGCTCACCTGCATTTTCTGTGTGTCCTAGGAGAGTGAGGCTCTTGGAGGAGAGACCTGAAGGCTATTTGATACTTTACATGCTGCAGAACTGCCTCTTGGCATCATGACTTTCTCTTCTCATCATTGACTCATGCAGGGCAGAATCCACTACCAGTGGATTTCTCATTGCTGCCATTCTTGATCTCCAGTTCTCCTATTTCTTGTTTCCTCTGCTGTCCACCTCTGATGTCTCACTTCCCAGACTTGCATGGAGGGGATGACTTTTCACAGATTGTTCCTGTTGATCAGAGCACGACAGCCCATTCAAAGCCCATAAGGCTTAGTCTTGGGACCATCAGATCCTCTTGGCAATATGTCTCTCTTCCTTGGCATTCTGGGAAGCTGTTTTTTAATCCTAAAATTGGTTACATAGTAAACCTTCCTACTTTGGGGTCAGCATTCATTAGAGAATCTTGAGTTTGGAAGGCTGATCCCTTGATGACTAAAATTTTACTCTGAGTGTGAATTTTAATGATATCTGCTCAAACTCTTAATCGGGCATCTTGGTGGTGGAATAATTTTTTTCATGCTCTAACCAAAGTTGAAATGTAGAATATATTAAAATATTTTTAAATGTAATATTTCTCATGAAGGGAGTACATATATCCCTTTAGTATCAGATTCCTAGAGCTGTTGTAATAAAGTACCACAAACTGGGTAGCTTCAAACAACAGGAATTTATTCTCTTGAGTTCTGCAGACTATAAATTCAAATACGGTGTTGGCAGGGCCATGGTCCCTCTGAAACTTGAAGGGGAGAAGCCTTCCTTTCCCCTTCCTAGCTTCTGGGGGATTGCTGGCAATCTTTGGTGCTCTTAGACTTCCAGCTTCAGTATTTCCATCTCTGTTCCATATGGTGTTGTCCCTTTGTGTGTCTATATCTCATCTCTTCCTATGACACCAGTCATATTGGATCAGGGCATACTCTAATTCAATATGACCTCATCTTAACTTGGTTACATCTGCAAAGAGTCTGTCTTTTCAAACAAGGTTACAGTCATAGATACTGGAGGTTACGTATACGTTTGACATATCTTTTGGAAAGTGAGGTACACTTGAACCTGTAGCACCATTTACCAGTGGATTCTCAATTGAGCATGATGGCTTAGGGATGTAGGTTGGAGATGCATTCTGTGATTATTGTTTTTTTAAGATGTATGTGGGGGGATGCCAAGGAACATTTTTTTCTCTCTCCTCCTAGTCCATTCATTATGTCCTTATTCCGTAGTTCCCAACACACTTGCCCTTCATAATTTATAGTTAGAAAATGGGAAGAGGTGTTTAAAAATCATTATTTGCAAGTACAGTTTATAAATAGTTTTAGTCTATGGGGAAATAACCTAGCTCTTCCAAGAGATCTATGCTTTTAGTGTTTAGACCTTTGCAGTTTCCATAAGTGGTTGATTTTATTTTTAGAAAATTGCCAAGTTTAAATTAAAAAAATAATGTTATGCAATGTGTTATTCCAAGATGTTTGTGATTAGGGCTGATTTTGAATATTCATTATGATAATACTGGACCATGTCCTTTATATTGATTGGTCCTTTCTCTGTTATCCAGAATGGTAAAACACTGAGATTCCATTTAAAAATTAAACTTTATTCAGAAGTAGGTCACTACTTTTAAAAGATTAGAAAAGAAGAAAATGAATTTAATATTAAAATTATACTCATGGAGTTCAGTTTAATATTTCACTGAAAATTTAGAAGATTGTATATTATTTAGAATAACTAGAACTACATAGGCTTGCTTTTCACAGCTCAGGGAAATGTAAAACCAGTTGAGATCAGAAGAGCATATGATGAGGTACCTGGGTAGCTCGGAAGTTAAGCATCTGACTCTTGATTTCCACTCAGTACATGATCTCAGGGTCAAGGGATGGAGCCCCATGTGGGCTCTGTGCTCAGCCAGGAATCTGCTTCTCTCCTTCTCCCTCTCCCTTTACACCGCTCCCCCACCAGCGGTGCCCCCTCTCTCTTAAATAAATAAATAAATAAATAAATAAATAAATAAATAAATAAATCTTAAAAAAAATAAAAGAAGAACATATACTGATCATGGAAGAAAGAATGTAGGGGTATGGTAGGTAAAGAAAGCAGAGCAGGAGTTTGGAGTTAGAAAGGAGAGTGTCATTTTTTAGTAAACGCTAGGTTTTTGATTCCAGAGTGTAGAGTGTATTATTTTATATATATATAGTTATTATATATAGCTAATATTCTGATGTTCTTTATTTATTAATTTCTTTAACTTAATTAAGTTCTTTTTTTAAAGATTTTATTTATTTAGTCATGAGAGACACAGAGAGAGAGAGAGAAAGAGAGAGCAGAGACACAGGCAGAGGGAGAAACAGGCTCCATGCAGGAAGCCTGATGTGGGTCTTGATCCCGCGTCTCCAGGATCCCACCCTGGGCTGAAGGCAGCGCTAAACTGCCAAGACACCCGGGCTGCCTTATTATTAAGTTCTTTAAGATAATTAATTCTGTCACTTAGCATATCTATAGTGTTCTATAATTTTAAACTGTATATTCATTTTTTAATGAAGCCTTATTGAGAATGTTTTATACTGCCTTCCAAAAAGCATTTGATTTTGCTGATGGGGACCCCAAAACAGGATCAACCTCAAAGAGTTTTTTAAAATAATTTCTCTGCTCTGGATATTCTGGTCTATGTAGCTAGTATGCATGATTTTCCTACAAACACATGAGGAGAATTCTCTGGTTATAAGCTATCATGACCAATTAAAAATGAAACCATCTGATTTTTTTTTCTGGAGTAAGACAAGTTTCTTTGCCATTTCTCTCTGTTGGAGGACAATTTTTTTTCTAGTTAATATTTTCACTGAAGTAGCACTTTAGAATATAAATTTTATTTTGCATGGATAACATTGCAGTTTCACTCCTTGTGAAAATTAAGACATTCTCTTGTCCCATGAGTGGCCATTAAAAAATCTATCTTCTTAGTTACTGAGATTGTGAATAACTGAGATTTTTGATGGTTCAGAATCAGTTTACCATTTTTATTTCAAGATTGCTAAGTTTTCTTTCTTGCTTTTTTCTTTTCCTTTTCCCCTCCCTCCCTCCCTTCTTTCCTTCCTTCTTTCCTTCCTTCCTTCCTTCCTTCCTTCCTTCCTTCCTTCCTTCCTTCCTTCAGCTCAGAGATTGCCCTTCCATTTCTAAAGAAATTTGCTGTATTACATGTATTTCCAGGTGTCTTGGAGAAATGTTTCATGCTATGCAGTCTCTCGCAGCCTCTTGTTTAATCTTTTATGTAAATCTGTGACATGGGGTACTATTTCATTTTATTGATAAGAAAGCTTAAGTAACTTGTGTTAACAAGGTAAAAATTGTCAGAACTGGGACTGAAGTTTAAGAAATCTGAGCCCAGGTTCTTTACTGGTATGTTCTCAGAGGAAAAAATAGATGATTTTAAGAGCTTGTCATACTGATAATTTTGTTATTTAATTTTTTTCTGGAATAATATTAATACTATTAACATTTTTACTTTTATTCTTAGTTTCCATATGTAAAAGTTGATGAGCCTAAATTTCAGTGGAACCCCAAGTTCTTACTAAAAAGATCTTGTAGATGATATCCAATTAATAATGAGAAATGCTAAACCTATATTTTTTGAGATGGTTAAAATTCAGAATGATTAATCACATCTGTCATGTGATGGCATATTAGTTCCTTTTGTTGCTTCTTTTGATCTATAATTATTAGGCATACGTTTGCATAATAGGTGCAAAGCAAAGTAACATTTATAGGTGAGATTGGTTTCTTATTCTGCTATAAAGTGTGCTCGTTTTGAAAATAATATGTCATATTTGCATTCACAATAAGAATTCCTTTAAAAAATGTCCACAGTCTTAAGAAATGTTCACTGGAGCATCCAATGCAAAATTTTATGCCAATAGACCCTTGGCTGAGAGCTTCAAGTTTACTCAGATCACATACTTTTTTAAGTCCAACAACCCTATCAAAATCTAGGGCTGAGGCTGACTGGGTAGGTGTGTGACCTTGGACAAATTAAATATAACTTTCTAAACTAAGCCAGAGTTTCTTTTATGTTTGAAATGGAGTTGTTGTCCACCTCATTGTGAGATCATATAATTAAAGATTTTATCATTGTGCCTGATACATAGTATTTTATAAATAACAGCTATTACTGTTTTGTTTTTTGTTGTTGCTGTTTTGTTTTTGTTTTTGTTTTGCATTATAGTATCCAGAATTGGATGGGGTCTTTGAGAGTTTTTTTTAATCATCTATTCTTTTTTTTTTCTTTTAAAGATTTTATTTATTTATTCATGACAAACACAGAGAGAGAGAGAGGCAGAGACATAGGCAGGGGGAGAAGCAGGCTCCGTGCAGGGAGCCCGATGTGGGACTCGATCCTGGGTCTCCAGGATCAGGCCCTGGGCTGAAGACGGCGCTAAACCGCTGAGCCACCCGGGCTGCCCTAGTCGTCTATTCTTTAAGTCTCTGGGGAAGAGGAAAGTGAGTTCAAGGTAACTAGAAGTGAGGAAGTAACGTTATTTAACATTGAAGAGAACCCCACAGAGTAAGGCAAAATAGATTTTTGCAATGGTGCCATCTTTGGAAATGATTTCTAGCTGCATCTGTCAGTTATTGAAAATACTAGGTTTGGGGATTCTTAGTATAGTTGTAATGTGTAGCATATGAAGCAAAAAGAAGGCTTAAGGCTAAATTCTATAAATGGTTCCATTTACTGGTTTTGCCAACTTTCCATGCCAAAGCCTTGATTGGAGTTTTTAAATTTATGTGATGTGTGTGTGCATCTCATGCATTTATACCTGAAAAGTTCCTTTAACTTGGAACTGTGAGAAGAAAACAAATCGATCTATTAAATGTCACTGAATCTGCACTCTGTCCTGGGAATTAAATTGACTCCTTGTTTATATAGGGCATCTGGTAAAGGATGCAGGTAGATTTATGTGGACCTATTTTCCACCTTACTAACAGCCTTGGACAAGTGTGACCGGTGGTAACCTGCAGGTGTAGACCTATCAGTCTAGACTGCCATTGCCCTTTGTCCCGTGTGCCAGGAGGACTGCTTCTTACTTCATGGCTTGAATACTCTCTGAAGGTGGTTTAGAATTTTGCTTGTTAAACCCAGGTATTGTTCACTGGTGCTTCTCTGTCTCTAAAAAAAGGTTTACTGCATCTACAGATTTTTTGACATCTGCATTTTCTTCCCCAAGTTTTCCTTTAAATTCCTTTTGTTGAGAAGAGCCACTTGCTTTCAGTATAGGAATTGAAAATGAACTCCCCTTATTGTTCAAAACCAGTTCCCATATATCCACAGACATCTCCCAGCATTGCCCCAGGACAATAGCTGCTCAGTCTCTCCATCTAGTAATATGTAAGTGATGTAAGAATTAACCACCCATGTATATTTGCTTTAAAAATCCATGTTAGCATATTAATCCTTATTATGCTGTCATACAGAGTGGAATACTAACATCAGCATGAAGAGAATACTCTCTCCTTACAGGCAGACCTCCATGGGAGGTTAAATTATACTCCTAATATGAGTTCAAAAATTGGAAGTGAGAAATATGTTTACCGAGGGACTGTGCACCTTCATTTACTGGCAAGTGTGTACAGTGCAATTTTCAAGGCATTTATCATTATTTTTCTACTTTTACTTTCAAAGAAAGTAACACTAAACACAGAATGGGCCACCCTCTTGCCCAGGAGCAGCCTCACAAAGCAGAAAAATTCTGAGATTGGCAAGAGAATCTGAGAATGGCTCTAATTATTAACACACCAGATAGTGTCCAAAAAGTCTAGAAATGCAGAGAAAAGTATATTCATTCTATGTTTTTTTTTCCCAATTTAACAATTTTCTGTACTTAGATAAGAAATAGTGTCTGGAAGGGAATTGGTTGAACATCCAACTCTTGATTTTGGCTCAGGTCAGGATCGCAGTCTAGGACTGAGCCCTGTATCAGGCTCTGTGATCAGTGGGGAGTCTGCTTGAGTGTCTCTCCCTCTACCCCCTGCCTATTTGTGTGTGCTCACACACTCTCTCTTTTTGTAAGAAATAAATCTTTAAAAAAAAGTAGTGTCTGGAGGGTGAAGAAAAAATACTGAGCGTATTATTTGAAAATAAAACTAGCATACTCTAAAATTGGCCTGTATTTCCTTTCATTTTGCATGCATTACATTATTTTGACTAAGATGGTAGATCATGTTTCCAGTGGTTAAAGAGAAAAGGTTAAAATTCACTGACTTCCTATAATCTTCATTCTTTTCATTTCTCTCTCTATAGTTCCCTCCAGTTTCATGAAACTGGTATGATAAGATGAGGTCTATTTCCTTTGGAAACCTTAGTAGAAAACTGAATCAGCCTAGAAGAAAGGAGTCTTAAACCCCTCAAAGCCACTTTACATTGAGGGCTTGATGTCAAGAGGTTAAAAAGGCCCTGAAATCTCACTATTGATCCAGATCTGCTCAATATGGGGCCAAGGAATTAGTTAATGATGAAGAGTGTATTTATCTGAGACATTCTCATCTATACTTTGTTCTTTAGTGCTCTAGCAGGGATTTGGGGGAAGGCATTGGCTGTGAGTGGCTGCTCTACGCCAGCTCTTAGAGTTAAGGCTAAACGCTATGCATTGGAGGGATAAAGAAAGAAAAATTTAACTTCATTTCTATCTTATATGCATAGATAGTTACCTGGATGGATAGATGAGTAGATGGATGGAGAGATAGGTAGATAGATAGACATACAGAAATATACATATGTATGCACACATACAAATACTTTTTGGCCACCTTTACTTATTATTGTAGCTGACTAAGCATCCTCTCTATACTCATGATTCTCAACTCCCTAAAATGAAGCTTCTTCTTTCTTGTATTTCCAAATGCCTACTCAATGGGCATTTTTCTGCAGATGCTCTACAGATGATGAAATGATATGTAATTCTTTATATACTTTGTACATAAATACACATTTACAGATATAATCATATAATCAACCTTACCAAGCAATGTAGGCACTACCTCTAGTCCCCCAAACTTCCTTCACCCTTAAGGATGCATGCCACCCTGGTGGGACATTTTGTTTGCTTGTTGGTAAAGTTTGTTATAACTTTATTTCACTTACTTTAAAAATGTACTTTTGAGTTGGAAAGAGAGAAGTCTGCCTGAGACTGCTGTGACCTTAGTGACAAGCTATTGATCACAGAGGTGAAGAAAGCTTTGATTAGCACATTCTGGCAATTGCGGGGGGGGGGGGTGTGGATTTAAGATTTTAAGTTACTTTAAATCAATTTTGTTCATTACCTATTGCTGGATTCTGCTGAACAAGCATTTTTTGTCAGGACTGTTTTATTACAATTGATATACTGATGTTGATTTAGATGTGGTTTCTTTCTTGAGCCCTCTCAATATAGGAACAAGAATGATGGTGACATGGGTGCCTCCTGTCAGTTCAGTACAGAAGAATCATGGCTATAATCACATCTAACAAACTACTATTTATTTGTGATGACTGGGAAGTCAATGGCAGTTCAGCAATTAAAGCAAAGGCTTGCCATTTAAATCTTAGAATCTGATCACTCTGGCTTTTCGTCCTCAAACCAGTGAAGACAATCATTTTTCTCCATGTTTTATTTTAAAATATATTTTATTTGAGCCTTTTTTTATAGCACTATTTACCAGATTCATAATACCAGTTACTTGGAACCTCATTTATTTGGCTTCTAACTTTGAAATGTGTGGTAGAGTTTTCTATCCTTAATCAACTTTTCTCGTTATGAGGATTGTTCCTGTGTTTTGCTTAGCCAAAGACTACTTTCGAAAAGTTAAGTTGGGTAGTTATTTTACAGTATAGCAATTTCAAGCATAGTTTATCTGTAGCCTGTAAGATGCAAATTATATAATGTGCCTTTTTTATACTTCCCATTTGCTTTTCTTTGTGTTTATGTTTTAGCGGATATGAAACAGTGATGCAAGCATTATTTCATTTTACTAATGACAATTTTGAGGTACCTCAAAATTGAAACTCGAAGCTTAATGATATATTTGCACATAAGCATAGTATCAAGACATCCAAACTGGTATAAAAAAGCTTAAATTATATGGACTAACTTGAGGACAGTCAGTTGTGAATTTTTGAAACCCTATGAAAAACTGAGTGTTTCTAAAGAAATATACCACCGTGGTAATTTGCAGTGCGTCCAAACTCAGAATCAAGAATCCAGCTCCTGGTCTGGACTCTGCCCTTTGTGCACGGTGTGACCTTGAACAAACCATGTAAGTTTCTTGATCTCCTCTTCTCCCCTCTGAAATTGAAGAATTGGGTTCCACCAATGAACTTACATTCAGTATCTTTCAAATATATATAGTAATTTAGATCCTGAAAAAGATCGGAGTGACTAGTTACCAGCTATTATTTGTCTTACTGTTTTCACAACTTGCCAAAAACCAGGTTTATCCCCTCCCATGCTGATTGGCAACACCTTTCGTGCTTACACCATTAATTTGCTTAAAAGAGCATGTACAAATTATCCTGACTTGAATGACTAGTTAGTAGGTATTTAACATTTGGAAAACTATGAGGAGTTGTTTGTTCATTTATTTATGTTAGTTCTTTTCATAATCTAAATGCAGCATTAGTACTTGGGCAAGGGCTGATGCATGTTTTTTTTGATATTTCCCTTCTCCTCAAAGGAGATTTAAAAATTTTTTCTTAAGATCTATCCTACTGAGAAGGGAGTTATATTTTTATGTGTGGTTCAGAAGAACATATCAAAGACCAAGTGGTTGAAAAAATAATTTTATTTTATTTTATTTTTTTTTTTTTTTTTTTAAATTTTATTTATTTATGATAGGCACACAGTGAGAGAGAGAGAGAGAGGCAGAGACACAGGCAGATGGAGAAGCAGGCTCCATGCACCGGGAGCCCGACGTGGGATTCGATCCCGGGTCTCCAGGATCGCGCCCTGGGCCAAAGGCAGGCGCTAAACCGCTGCGCCACCCAGGGATCCCTGAAAAAATAATTTTAATAATTAGAGCAGCCTCAAATTGGATGGCTTCTTAAGGAGGCAGAGGGCTTCTGTCCTAGAGGTCACACCTGGATTTTGCATCTGCTAATATATAGGCTATATCATGTCCTCTAAGGTAATCTTAAATTTTGATATTTGGACAGTAAATCCCCCCTTTCACTTCCTTAATTCTGTAGTTCCTTGCACAGCATCTTAATTAGCAAGAAGAAACTGAAATGTCCTCTACATGTGAATGGTGAAATGTTGAGACTGCTGGCATTTTTGATGATCATGCTACCTCTGCTGTCCGGTCTAGATGCCAGTTGTGGTATTCTTTCTTTCCTTATCACACTGAAGGTTTTTGAAGTCACATTTCAACGACCAAGTACTGTATCAGTCTATTGACATTTCAGTGGGTTTTGATTTGTGGTTGTGGTTGTAAGAGAATAAAGACATAGAAACATTTATTGACTTAAGAATATAAATAAATTCACAATATGCTTTTTATACAGACACTTGCATTACATATACAGGGTTATTGAAATTTTGGTCTCATTATATAAAAAATAATTTATTAGCTGCTTCTTCGGTTTACAAACCAACTTACAAGAGGCCTTCTTTAATTATATATTTGATATAGTACACTTATGTTAAAAATTTATTGTACAATGAAATTTACATGTTCATCAATTTCTTTTCCCTTTATTTTATAAAAATATCAAGAGACACTGGGTTCAATACTGATCCTCCATTCTCCATTTTTCTCTTAAGCTTAAAACATCACTGTTTAATGTTTGCAAGTTTATGGTCTTTCACTGCATTTGAGCCCAAGACAGTAATCACATTTTTGTGTAATATGGCTCTTGCTATATTTAACAGGTTCTTGCAAAGGTCTCATTTGTGAAGTATGCCATATTGTAGCATGGTAATCTTTCTAGCTACAACAATGCAAAATTACCCTACACCCTCTCTTCCCAACCCAGGAAAAGGCTACAGCTGAAATAATTAAAATCCATACGCTTAATGATCTGTGCCTTCTGCAGGGTGGCACATTACTGTCTCTAACGATGTTTAATAGCTCATAACATTCAATACACTTAATCATCAATTACTGGCATTTGTAGTACTTTCGCATACTGAACATATCTTGATTGGGGGAAAATTGCATTGGAACAGACTCAATTACCCACCTTGAAAAAAAAAAAGGACACTGGGCCAGACTGAATGCGGATGCATAGTTGTCTTTGGAGCCGCTCGAGCCACTGAGGCAAGACTATAACCAGGCCATGTGGTTATTTGGGATTTTGCTAGGTGAGGAGGAAGTTTTAATTTGCTTGTGTCACACTGTACTTTATAGGTCTCCCAACCACTTTGGGGCTATGGCCAGAAGCCCTGACTGGGATGTCAGGTAACTGCAATGCTAGTCCCACCTAACCACCTGACCCTCCATGGGTCAATGGACAGTTAGTTTCTGTGTCTTTATGTTAACATGAGAATAAGGTGCTAAACAAGCCTGAAGAGGTCCTACCCAGATCAGCAATTCTCTAGTCTCATGGTCACACCAGGGACAATGAAACCATAAGCCTTTTGTCATTTTCCATGTAATTTCTTGTTTGCTGAGAGTTACCTAGAAAAACAAAGAAAGATGAAGAGCCCACAGAGTCCACTACCCTTGGAAGAATGATAAAGGAAAAAGCAGAATTCTCATTTTATGTTAATTACATGGATTTGATGTAGTTTTCATGTACCTACTTTTTATATATAAATATTTATTATTCATGTTAATTATTTTAATTTGGTGTTTACTTAATATCATTAACTGTATATTAATATAAATTACATGTATAACATGCAGGCATATATTGTATTTATTTAATATTATAATTCATTATATGTTAATTATTAGTATACTATATAATTATTATAATTACATATGTTTATAGCATGCATAATTATATTTATATGCATATAAAGCTTTGTTTTCATATTTAGGCCAAAGATTATTTTGCTTCTGGTAACAGAAGGACATGAACTGTGCCAGCACTTCTATAGATGCTCAGTGCTGGAAGTGACAGGATCTGCAGGAGGTAGCTTATTTTAATACAGATTTTGCTTGAGAAAATACAATATTTCATCATCTCTGAGCCTCAAAGAAAAATCTGGTTGTCGACCTTTCCTCTTAATCATGGATTTGAGTCATAACCACCCTGGGGTGAACTGAACACATTGCTCTCTCAAGTTCTTGATTATTTCCAAAAAAACTTTTAAGACTTTTTCCCTCTTGATAGCAAAAGCTTATGTGGGCAAAACAGAGGAGAAGCAAACGAGTTGCTACTTCCACTATAACCTACCTTTCTGAAATGTTACAGCTTCCCTGCTGCTGGCTGACCTCACTAGACCAACCTAAAAAGAAAAAAAAAAGAAAATATTCATATTATGTCACTAATAAGTTCATAGCATTCAGGATTTTGTACCTTTTTCTTGCTTCAGCATTAGTTGGATAAGATAGATAGATGATAGATAGATAGATAGATAGATAGATAGATAGATAGATAGATCTCTATCTATTTATTTATTTGAGGTGGTGGGGAACCCAGGAGATGAGGGAGTAGATGGAAAGGGAGAATCTCAAGCAGACTCCCCACTGAGTCCAGGGACTGACAGGGGGCTGAATCTCAAGACCCTGCGATCATGACCTGAGCCAAAATCAAGAGTCTGATGCTTAACCATCTGAGTTACTTGGGTGCCCCAGGATATTTTTAAAACATAAAGTGCCAGACATGCCTTCCTTTGCTCTTTGCAGCATTCATTGAGTGACTCTACCCCATCAAATATATGTCAAGTACTAGGAATAAAGAAATCAATATGCTACAATTATGGTTTGTATCCAAAGCTTATAGTCTTGGCAAAGGGTTGAAGACTCAAATGTATGCAGCACAGGTAGTCATAAATCAGCCCCATTAAGAGACAATAGGGAGTGTTGAAGCCTGTGAATAATTGAAGAAATGACTTTATTTAGTTCTTACCTCGCCCTTCCTTCCTTTCTTCTTCATAATACTCTGCTAACTAAATAAAATAGTGTGCTAATTTTGAGCTCCTAATACCAATCCAGATGGAAATATGTAAACAAATACTTTTAATACAGTAAGTAGAATCTGAAGTTATTTCTAAATCACAATTATTAATAGCACAGACCCTAGAACCAGTATGGCTTTGAATGCGGGCTTTACCATTCACCAGCTGTTTGACCTTAGGCAAGTAATCTTCCTTTGTGCTCTTCAGTTCCCTCAGGTGTAAATGGTGACAATGTAAGTATTTACTTCATCAGTTTCTCTTGAGCAGTAATTGAGTTATAACGAATAAAGCTCTTCAAACAGAGCTTGGCGCACCATGAGCTCTAAATAAAAGAGACTATTCTTAATAGGAAAGAAACAAGGCAGCACATGTTAAGATATTAAGTCTGAATAAACACAACCTGATAGAATCTTAAAATGGAAGGAACCTTGAGTCACCTTGTGGGCACCATCAACTTGCTGCTGGAGTAAGCCCAGGAGAGAATGTTCCTCCATGTTTACTCATGCAGCTAGCTCAACTCATCCTTTCCTGTTACACCAGCCAACTCTGGATAATTTTATCAAGGGAGTGCTCAAAAAAGGAGCCAAGAGACAGAGTGTAATATGTCAAAATCTCCTCTGGTAACATTGTGACTTCCATGGTGTTCTCTACATTGACCATTCCTGGTGTTTTGTTTGTTCATTTGGTTTGTTTGATTTTTAAATTGGAAACTCTAATTGGCTTTATTAAGCATTTCATGAATTTGGCACCATCCTATTTAGCCAATAGAGAGATGCTCTCCACATTGACCATTCATTTAGCATTTCATTTGCTTTATCTCAAATGAAGATCTATATTTCCCACCACACCTCAAAAATGAGCTAACCACAGCAGAAGTGGTTTTTAAGCATTGCATTGCTTTATATATTCTACAACATAATCAAAATGATAAAATATTCATAAGATGTGCACTGTCCACTCAATTATCATTTAGAAATTCTGTTGAGTCTGTTCCTTCATTGTCTCTGTGTAGGTCTCAGTGAGGATGTACAGTTTGGGGAACAGAATTAGCCAAGAGTTTGTGAAACAGTGATTAGATATTAGACTTCACTAATCTTTCTTCTCTAAAAATATATTGCATTTTCTGCATTAGAGAGTCCATTTCTCAGGATCTTTTAAGATTTGTACCTCGAGGAAAATAGGTGTGAAAAAGGTTCTGAGGCAGCCATAGATTATTGTGAAAAGGGATCAAATCATAGCTAAGAGGGTTAGAACTTTTTGCTCTTTATCTCCTCTTTTCTAGGAAGTCTACAATGGGAAAATATCAAGAACATGAACCATCAATTTATGCCAAATACTTGATCATACAAAATCTATGTAATTAAAGGAGAATTTATGTAACTAAAAAGAAGATGCAATTTTAGATGTAACATGATAACTGCTGGTTAAACATATAAGCATAGAAAATGTTCTGGAAGACACTTTAATATTCTCTGAACCTAGCTTTTCATCATACCCTCCCCGCCACTTCTCACAGTTTTCCAATAATTCATTTGTCAAGTATCTAAAGAGAGCTGCTTTTGCCTGCAGGCTCTCCCTTCAAAGGATGCACCACCTGGTATTCATGTTATTTTGGTTCATAATCTGCTTCTCAAATGACCTTTTCTACTCCTGAGACTGTCCTCTGCATCTTATCCCTCTCTTCTATGTATTACTTCTGTCCTGCATCATTCCACATTTGAGTTGCTATTACCTCAAGCTTATTCACCATTATCTATCCATCCCAGTGTCTCCAGGGTAGTGTAAGAACCAGAACAAGCACCAATTTGAAAGCCAAGGACTCGAGCCATTGGGGGAGAGAGGGAAGGGTATTTTCTGCCCTAAAACAATAAATATTTTTATTGGGCAGACATTTTCCTGCTTCTAAATTATTGTATACGCAAGAGTGGAATCAACCAAAAAAAAAAAAGCACTTCCAAGCCTTTAACCATGAACTATTCTTGTCATGGAGAGGACCAGCAGTAGTATTAATGACAATAATGAGTAAGCCCCCATTATGGGTAAAAGCTTGTGCTAGGAGCTTGGACTACATCACTTCTAACCTTTGACCCTAATGACAGTCCACAAGGCCTCTCTCGTTAGATTAGTTTGGCTCCTGTTTTGCAGTTAAGATGACTGAAACACAAAGATTGAATAATCACCGAGTCTAATTTTTGGTAATGGTTGGGATGGAGTCAGAGTATGATCCTAGATCTTTGTGATTTTAAAGATTACTGATGTTTTAATCTATGACTTATATATTTATAGTTTTTAGAGCAATACTTTTTTTTAAAGATTGATTTATTTATTCATAAGAGACACAGAGAGAGAGAGAGAGGCAGAACATAGGCAGAGGGAGAAGCAGACTCTTCACAGGAGCCCGATGTGGGACTCGATCCCAGATCCCAGGATCACGACCTGAGCCGAAGGCAGCCGCCCAACCACTGAGCCACCCAGGCATCCCTAGAACAATATTTATATAATAAACCTTTATATAGAAGCATTATGTGCATATTAATTGCTATTATTTCCCTTTGGTCACTTATTTGAAGATGTTTTCTTCTTTCCATCAGGTGGTAGTAGCTTGGGAGACCAAAGACTACTCTAGAAACCCTACTCTGAGCTTAGGTCCATATAGAGTAATTGAGATTGAACACGATGTATATATAAAAGAAACAGGCAGATCTATTATCCTTTCTTCTTTGATCCCTTCCATCTCCTACACATCCATACTGCTTCTTAGCTAAATACTTTAGTCTTATAGAAAAAGCAGTTCCCTGGGAAAATGGCTAATTTTATCCTGATAAACTCGCTTATCATTGCATAAAATAGATTTCCATTTTAATTCAGTAATCATAAAACTACAGGGATATAAAATTCATTTAAGTTGTAGTTGACTTCAGATTGCTTTTCCTTTAGAATCTTTAACAACATGAAATCATTTGTACCTCCTTAAAATAAGTTTTTAGTTGTAATTTAAATGGAATTAAATCATCTTCTATTTATCTTAGAATAATCTCAGAATTTCATATGAAATTTCCATTTGCAGAGTTACATTTACTTATGTGGGTTTCTCTCCTGTCAATCTTTCCTTCCTCCCTCCTCTCCTCTCTCACAGACATCTCTAGAGTTCCTTTCTGGGGTGGCTATTTGGAGGGCACTAGCTTGATTAGTTCCACCTGACAGCTCTATACTGCTGTGTTACTCATAACTTTGAAGCAGTATTGCTGACCAAATGGCCAGCACCTGGATTGAGTGGCATCATACTGATCCTCTATCTAAAAATCTAAACTTGAATATTTTTGATTAGGCATGGTTCCTCCACATGCTGAGGGATACAACTGGGCTTGCCTCCCAGGGCCTTTGTTTAGAGGGTAGGCCTACCTGAGTGAGTTACCTGCTGTTACTGTGGCTCATCTACCAACTTAACTTGCAGAATTTGGGATCAACCATGTGGGTTTTTGTGCAGGATAAATCTCACCTTTCCTTGAATAAGTAGATTCATTTCAACAGCAGCTGCTTCACCTATTAATAGCATATACTGATATGTCCATCTTTATTTTTTTTTTAAGATTTATTTATTTATTTATTTATTTGAGAGAGAGAGAGAGAGAGAGAGAGCACAAGCAAGGGGAACAGCAGGCAGAGGGAGAGGGAAAAGCAGGCTCCCCACTGAGCATGGAGCCTAAAGCAGGGCTTGGTCCCAGGACCCTGACACCACAACCTGAGTCAAAGGCAGACGCTTAACCAACTGAGCCACCCAGGCACTCCTGATATGTCCGTCTTTAGTTGTGGTGACCTTCTCAATATTCCATTAGATTCACCTACTGTTGTGAATGTTCTTTCCAGTTGCTCTATGCAGAGTGAGAATGAGATTGTCTTCTCCTCAGAGCACGGATAGTCAGTGAGTTTTTTTTTTGTTTTTTTGTTTTTTTTTTTTCAGGGTTCCGGGGGATGAGGAGGAGATTTATGTAATTCTGTAGCAAGGGTAGGACACCTAAAATTAAATATGCATTTCCTAATTACCCGCCTCTACCTTAGAGTTTATTTAGTCCTGAAGGGCCAGACATCTTGGAAGTTCACGTTTGTGCTATAGGGTAATGAATTGTTACATATCTCCCAAGCTGTTATGTATCAAGCTATTTGTTTGTGCCTAGGCATTGAGACTAAACTGGTTGGCTATTTAACATGCTTATTGTCGATGTAGCCTCTTTTAAAAATCTAACAGCACAATATATTTGCTGATGCACCTCATTTCCAAAATATGAAAAGTATCCCTCTGAGGGTTTAAATAACTATAACATTGAGTGAATTATATTATATTCTGATCTGCTTGTGAAATGCTAAGAGGTGTTTTTCTTTTTTTTTTTTCTCTTGTATCTTAGGATAAATTACAGGATGCACAGTCTTTCAATGATACAGTTGACTTTATTTAAATGAGCTAGGTTTTGATTAATAGATGAGAAGTAATCATTTCTATAAATAAAATATTGAATGAATTGTTTTACCCTAAATTAAATAATTGGTCATATTAACTCTATTCTTCAAGTTTATTGATGAAGCTTTTATTACCTCTGTGTACGCCCTGTGTGAAGCTGCATTATGCTGCCTCCCAGGCCTTTCTACCTCAGGTGATACCCAGTCCACTGGTAGAGGACCTGTGTCCTCCTAGTCGGTGATCACCTTTGTTTCCCACTCCTGGGTCCCTTTGTACAAATACTTCGTATTCACCAACGATTCCACCCTCTCTCTGGTCTCAAGTCTCTAAATTTGTTCTTTCGCTATTACAGATCTCATTAATATTTCCTTCCTCTCTGTGTCCTGTTTCTATTTTCCTGGTCCATCCAGGCCCTCATTATTGCTCCTCCCAGACTGTAATGCATTTGCCCTAATAACTAGTGTTTCTGCCCTAAGCTTGTCTACTTCAGTTCATTTTATGCAATGTCACCAAAATAAAAATCTATTTTTTTTTTTTCAAAATAAAAATCTATTAATGTCACTTCCCTCCCTGCCAAGAACACAGTTCGGATCTCTTTCACAGCTTTCCAAACGCTGCTGCCTCTCTTCTCTGTACCCCTTCCTCACTGTGCTTCTCACTTGACTGGAGTTCCTTACACTCAGTATCCTGCTCCAGCTTTCAGAGCCTGATGGGGTGTTCATGCTGCCAAGGGTGATCTTCCCGCCACAGTCTTTCTGGTGGACACCTCTTCGTTGTTCAAAGCCCATTAACACTGATGGCTTCTCCCAGCCTCACACTAAATCAGTAAATCACTCCTCCTTCTTTGTCTTCATTCTCAATCATATGTGTATTGTGGCATGTAGTCACACATATTATGAGTATGTATTTGCATTATGTTTCCTTATTAAATTGTGGACCCCTTGAGACCAGGGCATCCTCAGTCACCTTTGTAATTCCACAGCTTAATAATAGCTGCCATAGCATGGGTTTGTTGAACTGGTTCAATTCTCCTATAAATGTTCTCTATGTTAGAGAATAGCTTCTTAGCAGGGTATTAAAAGACTACATTTGGGGTATGTCTAAAGTCTATTACTGTCTGATTAGTTCAATTAAGAGTCCAGTGTTAATGAGGCCAAGGTTTTAGTTTCATTTCTCTGTGGAGCAGTTAACATTGTACCTCAACTGTCAGTAAGCTCAACTAGCTGCCTAGTAAATCCCATTGGTTCCAAGGGAAAGGGAAAATGAGAATGATTTAGGTCAAATTCATTTCAACTATTAGACAAATTGAATTAAATATATTTCTTATTGCTATTCAAAGCACAATTTCACATTTCTGTGTGAAACAAACATCCTATTTTGTCCACAGCTGCCATCCACAGATCTTTAGGATTGCTAGCCTTTGAGCTTCCAGTCTACCCACGCGCCTCTCCATCTGTATTTTCCAGGTGAGACAATGCGCATCGCCTCTTCAGAGTTTGCTGATGACCCCTGCTCATCAGTGAAGCGTGGCACCATGGTGCGGGCCGCGAGGGCTTTGCTCTCAGCTGTAACGCGCTTACTCATCCTGGCGGACATGGCGGATGTCATGAGACTTTTATCTCATCTGAAAATTGTACGTATGTGGAACTTATCAAAACTTGCTCTATGGGGGTGGCAATGGTGACTATGTATATTAGAGCGTGAACTGAACTCATGATGTTTCACTGCTCACCAGCTCGCTTACTCACAAAAGTATTATGCCCTCCAATTTTTCTTTTTTTTCCTCCAATTTTTCTAATACTAAAATTATATTCAATAATATACTCAAAAAGTTATAGAAGATTCACTTGACTTTGGGTCTCTCCTTTACTTCTTGGAATGCAAAACAGTATATTCTTTTAGGCTCCAGAGGCTGAGCATGGTGTACCTGCCTTGACCCTGTCTGGTAATTCAGATCAGTGCTGATCCATGTGGTAATTCAGAGTGGGTCAGCTCTTCTGGTTAGCTGGCCAAATGACCACCTGTGCCCACCTTAATATGGATCATGTGTTAAATTACATTTTATTACCTGCTCCAGCCTTGCACTTTTGTAGACTTATGGACTTTGAACGTACCTTAGTCTGGCACATCTCATGGCTAAGGTCAATCTTGTTTCACCAAGCCTGGCATCTAATATAACTGGACTGGGTCTCTGGGCACTTACATGTCCCACTAACCCATAGACCCCTATTGTAAGTGCCTTCCTGGTCATAGTCCCTTGGTTTCTTTCAATTCTTTTGTTTCTAAAACAAGTGATTCTCTGTCAAAAAGTCTTGTATAGCATCTTACCTGAGTTGGCCCAAATAAAAGAGCTAAGATTCTGAGTTATAATATAAACTCCTTGATACTATGAAACATCTCCAATTCTAACCCATCCGGCATGAGTTCCATGGTCATAAACCACAAAGCAAGGTAGAGCTCTTCCTGGCTTCTGTAAGGAGGCCTGACGAGCCAAGGGGTGTAAAGCACAACCTGTTTGGGAGTTTCCTATCAGAATTTTCTGAGAATGGGCCTGAAGAAGCCAAGAAAGGCTCTTGTGGTTTGGATGAGGTGGGCACTATGAGGAGAGGGCACCAAGGGACAGTATAATGTTATGATTTGTTATAGTATTGACATGTCCATGACATGCATATGACAGTATAATGTTATGATTCCACTGTGTAGCTCCTGGAATAATATTAACTTCAATATCGGCTTGATGTCCACTTGCCAACTGTGTTGTCATCTACCACATAACCTCCTTACATTTCAGACACTTGATCTGTTAATATGGAGCTGATGGCACTACAGCCCTCAGAGTTGTGAGAGATTTAAAATGAGTAGAATTCCTATGGAGCTTTTATCACAGAGTTGTGGTGCAAAGTAAGTGTGTGGTAAATGGCAGTGATGTTGCTATTTTCAGATCCCTGAAACCTCTCGCAGAGCTCACTGGTGGCTGTCATTCCTGCCCTTCCAAGTGTGCTATATGCATCTTCTAAGCAGCAGATTACTTTGTTCTCAAGTGTGTGGGAGAAAAAGTTTTGTTATCTTTCCTTAACAGCCTGCTGAGTCTTCAGAGGCAACATTTTAAGAAAGATCTTCCCCCAGATGGACAATCTTCCTTTCCTAGGGGAGAAGAGGACTGAACCTAAAGAGATTAACTTTATGTCCTGTATGTTACTGTTCTGCGCCGTGGAAGGGTCCTGTTCAGTGATTCCTGGGGAGTGATGGCAGGCTGAACATTTTCCCTGAGCTGTCCATGGGCACAGAATGCTCGTGCATCCAGGATGCAATGTCATACAGCACCAGTACCTGCCTGTAATCCTGCCTTTCTACCCACTTGTTTTGACCAGTGCTGTCTACTGATAGTATCAGGGCAGCCTGTCATCATGTGGAGTCAACTGTATTCTTTTCCCGACGCAGCAGATTAAGGGAAGCTTAAAAAAAAAAAAAAAGGGTTTAGCACAAAGTCACAGAAAGGTCAACCCAGCAATATTAAGTAGTTCTGTCAGACTGTCAGTAGTAAAATTAAAAATAATGTTGGACTAAATAACGCATTTGTTGTACTTAGAGCACAGCCTCTGTAGCAGCAGTGATGGAATGTTGCCATCTTGTGGACTGAACAGGAACTGCAGTGTCCGGGCTGCCCCACTCAGGCGGTGGGTTCAGGTCAGCCAGGGTTTCCTATCATGGGGCTGTTGTCCCCCACACTCTCACAAAAAAACAAAACAAAACAAAACAAAACAAAACAAAAAACCACCATGTGTCGACAATCCATTGCAATTGAACATGGTGTCAAATTCTACTTTAGCGTTTCCTTCTTTTCCAGAGAAGCACATTCTCTCATGAACAAAAGAGCGCTGTCTGCAAGCATCTATTCATTTGTTTTTAACTCAGATGAAGAAAATATCTTTATGTGTTTAGATGGAGCAGGTTGGAAATGACCATCTACACCTTTTTTAAGGCTTTTTCCAGATGAATTATATTTTTAAAGATTTCATTTATTTTTAAATATTTTATTTATTCATGAGAGACACACAGAGAGAGGCAGAGACACAGGCAGAGGGAGAAGCAGGTTCTTTGCGGGAAGATGGTGCAGGACTTGATCCCAGAACCCCGGGATCACGACCTGAGCCAAAGGCAGACGCTCAACCACTGAGCCACCCGGGTGTCCTGACTTTTTCCAGATTAAAAAACAAACAAACAAACAACAACAACAACAAAAAACATGAGTTTCCTTACCACATGGATGATAAAACATAGGTAAGAAAACATGACAGATGATTTTCCATAAAAGTAGTGACTCCATTTTCTTTTGGTTCAGATGATTGAATAGTACCCTATATGAGTCTGTAGCTTCCTGCCGTGGTAACCTTTTTTTACCTTTAAGCATTATGCATTTTACCTTTTTATCTCTTAGGCCATATGCCAAATTTTTATTGCTCTCCTTTCCAGATAATGATATTTTCTCATTTCTGAGTAGCTTACAGGAACACAGAGGGGATTGCCTTATCAGAAACTTATATTCATGTTTTTTCATCAATAATTCACTGAGTAGATAAAGGATAATCAGTTTATTTTCCTAAAATACCTGCTCTCATTCTCTGCCCTGCACCCCAAAAAGTAATTGTCAGCAAATTGAGTAGTCATGAGCAAATATAATCCACAACAGAAAAATGAGTAAAGAATTACGGTGGAGGGCAGCCCAGGTGGCTCAGTGGTTTGGCACCTGCCTTCAGCCCGGGGCATGATCCTGGAGACCCAGGATCGAGTCCTACATCAGGCTCCCAGGATGGAGCCTGCTTCTCCCTCTGCCTGTATCTCTGACACTCTCTCTCTCTCTCTCAAGAATAAATAAATAAAAATCTTAAAAAAAAAAAAAAAAGAATTACTGTGGAGATGGTGTGATTAGCAGGGCAAAGGGGCTTTGCATTCTGCTACCCTAAAATTATGTTCAGAAACCTAATGTTTACAAGACTGCTAAAGAGCCTGTCTTTTCATATAACATGCAAATATTCTAGTTGCTCATACTAAGCTACTTGTTTTATTATGCACGTATTTGTATGGGCTTTAATGTAGAGCTCCTTTTTAAACATCTTAAGGATTCTCAAGACTGAAGAAGGTCTTCTCTACTGTTGTTGTTTTAAATTCTGGACAATAGTGGTTGAATAGTGGGTGACATATAGTTCAAAGCTTGGTTATCACCCAGGTGGGAATTTGATGTTCCTGAGCAAAGCTAAAGTAATCATTTGCACATCAGACATCATTAAAAAATACTGAATTATAATCACTTGCATTGTTGCAGTTGCTGTGAGTGATTCCCTAGCCAGACATCTGATGTTAGCAATCAGCTAACATTGTCAGTGTGTTAGGTTGATTGATATGTGGCACTTCAGACTTTTCACGGAATCCCACATTGCAATTGATGATCATGAAGAGGGATATTTATTTTCCCTAGACTCTGAATTAATGTAATCAGATTGTATTGTCAATTCTTAGTATCGGTGATGACATTGCACACACAAATTCATCTTGACATGTATGTGTCAGAGAAAACAACCCCCCTTTTTTCTATCCTCAGGCTAGGTCCTGGAATAATGATATTCTTGATTATCTCAGACTTTCTCTCTAAAAGTGGAGTGGCAAAATAGAAAAACAATCACCCCTTAATCATTTTCCCAGAAAAGTTAGATTACCTTCATAGCAATCAGAGGCCAGATCTAATGCTGCTGGCCCCCTTGTTTGGGAGGCTTTGATGAGGCAGGGTGACTTTAACATTACCTGTGCTTTTTGTGACATTAGCATAAAATAGTGTTGTGTGTCCTTAGTAATGGATTATTTCTTGATAGTTGCCTGTTTAGTCCCACAGCTCTAATGTAGAGCTTGTGTTTGAAGAATAGCAGTCAGTCGAGGTAAAATAGACTTGTCTGTTATTATAAAGAGAGAAATTATTGCCCAGGTTTTTTAATTAAAAATCTATTTATTTATTTGAGAGAGAGAGAGAGAGAGCAAGCACATGTGCGGGGGAAGGGCAGAGACAGGAGATAGAAATAATCGAGCCGACTCCTCGCTGAGCATGGATCCAGATGTCGGGCTCGATCCCACGATCATGACCTGAGCTGAGATCAAGAGTCAAACACCTAACTGACTGAGGCCACTCCAGTGCCCCTTAGAATATCTTCTCTGTCAGAGCTATTGTGGCATTAACTAGGTTGCAACTAGGTTGTTTGGAATTTATTTGTGTATTTAGTTATCATTTCAAGAAATACTTATGGATGCCAACTATATACAACACACTGTGCTTAGATAGCTTAAAGGTGAATAAGTCTCAGCCCCTGCCTTCAAAGCTTTATAGGCTACTGGGGGGGGGGGGGGACACATTAAGAAAGAAAGCCGTGCAAGTTGGGAAAATGTGCATATTGCTGTAATCTCACCTATAATGATAGAAAATCATAATAATTAGGATGTTTTCCAGTTTAAATAACAGAAACCCAACTCAACTTGGTACTTTAAAAAGGGAATATATTGGGTCGCCAAACTAAGAAGTCTAGAGGCATTTAGATTCAGGCAAGGCTTGATCAAGGTACAAAAATATGACAAGAACCATGTTTCTATCTCCTTTTCTTCACAAAGGGCCCTCTTATCTACAGGTGTTATCTCACAGTCTCAAAATAGCTGCTAACCATTTTCAAGATTTTCCTCTCCTAGACTAAGGATAGCATGAAAGAGTAAATTCTCTTCCCTGGTAGCTCAAAATGAAAGTTCTACAGTCTTGTTAGGTCTGTTGACTTGTGAATTAGGTGCTTATCTCTGAGTTAATTATTTAGAGAGGGAAGGAGATGTGCTGATTTTTAAAATTTGGTTAGCACTTATTCCTTTCCTTCACCATCCCCTAAGCCCCATATAGGATCAGTTCAACCAAATTATAGTGGTGGTCATTTGAAGATAATATGAGGAAGGGTGGGGACGCCAGGGTGGCTCAGTGGTTGAGCATCTGCCTTTGGCTCAGGGCGTGAACCTGGGGTCTGGGATCCAGTCTGCATTGGGTTCCCTGCGAGGAGCCTGCTTCTCCTCTGCCTATGTCTCTGCCTCTCTGTGTATGTCTTCCAGGAATAAATCAATAAATCAATAAATAATCTTTAAAAAGAAATGAGGAAGGGTGATGTGCCTGGGAGAAGGAGGTCTCAGGATTGAGTCTCATTAAATTGAATGAGGTTTATGTTTCCCAGACCAATTTCTTGGATTAGATTGAACAGGTTGGGGTCACAAGCCCAAGCCTAAGCTGGGGCCTAAAAGTTGAGGGTGACTGGAAATAAGTTGGTCCCATTAGGAGAGTTGGGGGATGTATCATTCTGTGCAATAATAAGATTGAAACTACACAGTGATTTCAGCAAGGAGAGTTTATTATGAGGAATCATTAACTCCCAATAGCAGATTAGAGTCATAAGAGACCGAGTAACAAAAAGAGAGCTCTAAAAAACATAAGGATGGCAAATACAAGGAGCAGCTGCCACCCCAAGGACTGAGATACAGTGCTTCAGGGAGACCTTCCCCATCACCCTGAGCCAGGGCCAAGAATAGATCTTCCTACGTCTTCACTTGATGACAGAGAGATTACTGAGGTTCCACACAAGCTAATAGAACTTGCTGGAAATCTGCCCTTAGGACATCAAGGAAAAATTGCTCATTGAGAGGCGTCTCACTAGGAGCATTCCACTATAGCATCATCCAAAGTGGACCATGCTAAGGGAAGCTGCTGGCCACCTAGTGGTGAAGAGGCTACTTCTGCTGTAGAACTTTTGGAGGGAGCATACCAAAACCAAGAAACAAAACCTTTCCCTCCTCGATTGCCAACCAGCACTCTCTATTAACGAGGCTTAACATCATGCCAAATGGGAAAGGAATAATATTTAAAAGGCCTAGCCATGTTTTGACAGAGCAGATAGAGGTGTGAATTTGGATTTGATAACTAGCCCAGGGAAAGAGTAGTTAGTGAATGCAAAGGGAGTGCTCACGCCATACGAAAGAAGATATATTCAAGTCAGACAATAGACATCAGCTACAGAGAGCTTCACAAACCAAGGGAAAGAACAAAGGCATGAGAGCAAGAGAAGGGATTTGGGGTATTTTCAATAATATAATTGATTCTGTCTTGTTGGAGCATAGAGGGCAGGGTGGGAGAGGCACTAAGAAAGTTGGACAGGGAGATACACGTGCCTCAGAGAACATGATGATTCATTTGGGCTCTATGTGTAGATTATAGAGAGCCATCAAGTAGCCACCAAGAAACATTAGAATCAGAGCTGTGATTTAGATAAATGATTTTGGTAGCAATGTGGAGAAAGAATTAGAAGAGAGATGAGTCCAAATAAGGGGACTGAGGAAGAGACCATTGAGATTATCCAGGCCAATGAATAAAAGAAAAGCTGGGTGAAGTCAATGGCAGGGTGTATTGTGAAAAGGAGGCCAATTTTAAAGATATTAAAGAGGTGGGATGACTAAAACCCAGAGACTTATCAGATGGGGCAAGGCTCTTTGTATTTGTAACCGGTTGATCAGTAGAATCCAAACCCAAACTCCCATCCACTTTATAAACCTATCCTTTTCTGGGAAACTGAGACAACAGAGCTGGGGAGTTAAAAGCATGAACTCTAGAGCAAACTATCTTGGTTTAGACCCAGGGTCCCCTACTCACTTTCTGTGAGGCCTTTCAGGAAGTCTCTGTATACTCTGACTTCAATCTCTCTCCCATAAAGTAAAAAATAAAATAAAATAAAATAAAATAAAATAAAATAAAATAAAATAAAATAAAAGGACAACTATCAATTGCAAAGGGCTGTTTTCTGGGACGAAATTAGGTATATGTAAGCCATTTAGAACAGTGTCTGGTACATCTCCTAAGTACTCAATGACACTGACAAGTGTTATTTTTTCTTGCACCAGCTGAAAATAACTTTGGAAATATAAGCTATATTACTGTTGTGCTTCATTAAACATGACACTTTAAGAATATATGACGCTAGCATTTAATCATCCTTGCTTTCTGATGAAATCATTTTCTTGTTAACAAGAAAACAAAATTTAATCAGGAGGGGCAGCTTATCAAGGAAAAAGACTATCTAATCAAGAAGGCCAGCTTTAGGAGGCAGAGACATAAAATATGATGATACTGAGATACCAGTGGCCAAACCAGAGTACATGGCTAACAAGTAAAGTAATAAGATATAGAATCTTATATCCACTCATGTATTAACTTAGGCAACTACTATTTCCAAGGTATTTGATTTTTTTTTTTTTTTTTTTTTTAAGTAGCCATGCCCAGCATTGAACCCATTGTAGGGCTTGAACTCAGTACCCTGAGATCAAGACCTGAGCTGAGATTGAGTCAGAGGTTGCTTAACCAACAGGTGCCCCCAATATAATATTTTTAATTTAGTGATAAAACCAGATCCTTAATAAGAGAGTTATATGTGACTTATTAAATACTTTCATCAATGTCGCTTAAAATCCTCTCAACTCAATATCCTTACTAGGACCCTGGAATGAGGTCAGTCTGTCCCAGTTGAATTAGGATCGTTAGGCCAATGATACATAGCCATGGTATGGATGGCTTACATGGATCACAAGGCAGACAAATGGCATAGCTGGGGTTCAGACAAGAGCAGCCTGACTCACGGCCCTCCTCACACATACTGACTTAGATCTAACACTGTGGGGTGCAGAGAGGTAGAGAAAGTTTTTGGGAAAAGTGGCCCAGGCTCTTCTTCTGTAAAAGAACTGCTTTCTACGGTGTTTGTTTGGCTTATATGGAGTCAACTTCCTTTAACCCAGACACCCAGAAAGAAAAAGATTTTTGGCTCTATTCAAAAATAAAAGCTTGAGAAGTCCAAATGAATATAAAAATCAAAAGTGCCTGGTGACTCTCTTTCTCACCTTCATATCCCTTTAGCAATCCCATTTGTCTTCTCTCACTGCCCGCCCCCCCCACCCAACTTTGGGCCCATTTCTTCCATGTTTCTATGGTGAGAACTTTCTACTAGGTGACCTCTTAGATCCTTCTAGATTAAAACTCTAAGTATGGCTAAGTCGACCTTTACACAGACAGACTCCATCATTGGTGTTTCTCAAAAAAAACAAAAACTTGATTGAATTAGAAACATAAATTCAACCTAGCATCTGGATTCTTCAAAGAAAACCAATGAAAAAAATGTTAGGTGTAACACAATACTCCAAAGTGGTCTGATTAATAATGGGTAAGAAGACAGTTTTTATATATATTAGAACAAATCCAAGATTTAGCTCCCTCAGAGATAATTATTTTGCTCTTCCCTGGAACCAGTTTTTATGTCCTCAGGAAAGATTTACAGTTTAAATAAGCAGCAGGAACAAATTTACTGCCAAGAGCTGTCCTCTCAGTGATGCTGTTGATAGCCATGTTAAGATAATTATAAATCTATTTAGGAAGCGAGACATTACTGATTAGTTGTTTTAAAGAGTTTGAGGTATGATATTCTAATTAAACTATGAAAATGCTTTATATGGCCCGTTCCATACCATAAAATGTAACTTGATTTGAGTCTCTAAAAAAGCATCCTTACACACAACAGTCCTTTTTCCAGTGATACTTGTGGCTTTCTACATTGGCAAACAAAGAACTCCCTGTATGTTTTCTTTTGATTTGCCTCAAACTACAAGAACTAATCAGAATTCTGTGGTAGGCCCCCATTTTCTGCATTTCACATTACTGTTTCTAAGCTGCCTGTTCTTTTTTCTATTCTATCAAAAGCCTGCACTAGTGGAAGCCTCTCTACTAGGCTCCCTTTTCATATAGAAGAACTTTTGATTTTGCAAACACCTGTCTGTGTCTTATTCACTCAAGTTTTGTTCTTGGTTATTTCCTCTGATAAAATTGTTCCTACAATAATGCAGCGTGACTGACAATGATGTAGTCGGTTACTTCATAATATCTTAATTTTAATTGAGGCCACAGGTGTTATAGTCTTAAATCATTGCCAACTGTGGAAATCTTCACCGTGTTAAAGTTAAAATCATTCTGGAGAGGAGAGCTTAGTACCTCCCATTCCTCAAGTCATTCATAAAGGACTTCTTAGTGAAATTCATAACTGAAGTCCAGGGTCTCTCTGGAAAAGTTTCAGGACACAGTTGGCAGGAATTTGGAAGCAGGACACATCATTAGGAAGGTGTGCTTGATGCCACCTTCAGCTGCAACAAAACTTCAAATTCTCTTGCTTTTTCCAGATTCAGTAGCTCCTCTTTATAGTGGATGGCGAGGTGTAGACTCAGCTTACAAGTACAGTCCCTTTAGTTCTGGCCTCCCGAGGTGTTGACAAGAAGTGTGGTTACAGATTCAAGTGTGCTCAAATTTATAGGAGTTCCTTCAGATTTTGTTGAAGCACTTTCTCCTCCGAAGATTTCTAGAATTTGTTTTCAAATTCCATATTTTCTTCTTGGATCTATTTTCCTGTATGTTTCTACTTGAAGTTAGAAGTCTGTATTCCTTATCAGAATCATAACCCAGTAAAATAGTTCAATATAGTTCGAATGCTCCAAGTGTTCTGCAGCTGTCTCCCAGGTACAAAGTATTCTGTGTATCATGAATAAATATTCTGATTATAAATGCATATCAGGGGTACTTCTATTTTATTTAAATACTAATTGTTTATTTTTTTACAAATTACAATTTCCAATGTGTTTAATATTTCAATTCTATCCATTTATAAGTGTTTCTTATTACCTCAGGTGGAAGAGGCCCTGGAAGCTGTCAAAAATGCTACAAATGAGCAAGACCTTGCAAATCGCTTTAAAGAGTTTGGGAAAGAAATGGTGAAACTTAACTATGTAGCAGCAAGAAGACAACAGGTGGGAGAAGTTTTGGAAAATGTATGTTTAAGTAACTTCCTAGCTTTACAGGCCTGAACAACAGATCAGCCTCATCTGCTGGCTATCAAAGTATCAAATGCTTTCAGAACCTATGATCAAAAAAGGCTGTGTCCTACATCGGCCAGTTTTCATATCATTGTGGACCCTGGGGTACTCTCGGGCCCCTGCCTACCTAGAATAGGTCACTGGCCTCCTGTCTGACTGATGGGGACCATTCTAACCTTTTTTCCACTGTAGGAAAAACTCCCCAGTTGAAAAAAAAAAATAGCAAACTTTTGTGTGGTGCTATGGATGCTCTCTGAACACCACCTCTTTACTTGCCTTACTTTTTATTTCCTAGCCCCATAGACCCCACAATGCATATGCAGCATGTTGAGTGAAACCTTTATGAAAGCCAGGAAGACAATGCAAATAAAATCAAGGAAAGGCAGAAAGAGAAATGGCGGGGGTGGGGGGGGCGGGTATAGGATATAACACAGGTGAGTGTGAGTTACTTTGATGAAGGTGGCTCACATGGGATCTTGTGTCTCCCTTTAAAGATAGCAGCTCTACACATTAAGTACCATTAGAGTTTTGTTCTCAAGGGTATGTTTTTTTTTATTTTTTCCCTAGGGAAAAAACCTCTTCAAATGTGGAGGGGTCAGTTAAAATCCTTTCCACCCATCCTCTTGACTGTTCCTAGAATTCAACATTTGGGGGCAATTCCTAGCGCCTTAAGATTGTTTATGACCAATAAGAAAGTTCCATTCAACAAACATGTGTTGAGTGTTCATCTCTGACACGTTGAAGGAATACTGGTACTATAAATTTGACGAAGATCTAGTTCCTGCCCCTAAAAAGCTTACAATACTTTTTTGTGTAAGAGACAGAGATGTGATTTTAGATGATGATATTTAAGTATTTTGTAATTAGCAGAATTCAAGTGGAATCTTGTGTAATAGTCCAAAATATAAGATGGGTGGAGTGAAGTTACTCTGAAGCACATATGTGAGACCAAAAAACTACGTAGCTTATTTAAACAGCTGAAGAGAAAAAAGAAAAAAATTGAATCTTGATCCTAGTGAACCGAAAGGACAATTGGCAAGAAAGGTAGGGGCCTAGAAATTCAGTCATGGAAAATTTTTGGATTTTTTTTTTTTTTTAATTTTTGGATTTTAAGTGGGTGGGTAGTATTTGAATAGTTCAAAGTATGGCATCAGGGTCTCAAATTTACATTTTAATATTTTAGATATGCTGAACAAAGGAGAGTAGAAGAGTAGAGAGCAGCTATAGTTGGGAGGGGCTGATGTCTAGGTAAGAGATGGTCTTGATGAGTTGGTAGTGGTGGAAATGAAGAAGATTTATTTTGAAAATAGACCTGATGTTAAATTAGATGTGTCAGGTTAGAAAGTGGCAACAACCAGTTGAGTTCTAAGGTTCTGGTTTGAGCAAATGGGTAGATGGTGAATTTATAGAGATGGAGAAAACTGGGTCAGTTGGGTATGGAAATTAAGATTTCATATTTAGATACATTGACTTTTGAGATGCTTGTGAGCTATCCATGTACAAATGTCAAATAGAAGAGAGATGTGGGTTGGAGATGGAAACACCAGTCATCAGTATATATAGCTGGGTATTAAAATCAATGGGAATGTATGATATATTTATATAATACCCACACATATAATTTATTTCATTAATACCTTGTTTTTAATTAACTGCTAGACACTTCCAAGAAAATTTAGGGAAAAAAATAGAATTGGAAGGAGGAAAAACACACTTAACACTCTACCACTCAGGGGAAAAAATGGTGCAATTTTGGTATAATGCCTTTTAGTTATTTATCTTCATACTCTACTTATAATCCTACTTTGTATATAAATAGGCATATTGTGTTCTGCTTTTTCATTTGTCTTGTAAATATTATCTATTTTTATTGAAAACTATTATATCCACAGTCTATCAAATAGATGCTTCAGTCATTAACTTAACAAATTCATAATTCAACATTTAGATTGTTTGCAGGTTTTTTATGTAATTAACAAATCTTTCCTCAAATATTTGTATGGAGAGACTCCATCCATCTCTCACTTCCACGTTTAGATTTTTTTTATAAGTATAGTATAAAGTAACATATGCACTTTCCAGACCTCTGTTCTGGAAGTTAAAAAGGCCCTTCATTACTAGTCAGGAGAAACTTACTTTCAGTGCCTAGATTATTGCCTAGCATATAGAACACACTCGGGTGTTGGTTGCCTATTTGTGTTCATGCCAAGACTAAAAATAACCCCAAATTAGAAATCACGTTGAGGGCAGCCCTGGTGGCACAGCGGTTTAGCACTGCCTGCAGCCTAGGGTGTGATCCTGGAGACCCGGGATCGAGTCCCACTTCGGGTTCCCTGCATGGAGCCTGCTTCTACCTCTGCCTGTGTCTCTGCCTCTCTCTCTGTGTGTCTATGAATAAATAAATAAAATCTTAAAAAAAGAAAAGAAATTACGTTGACTGGCATGAATTTGTTAGTACATAAACAAAAAAGGACAGTTGGTTCAGTTAATTGTTACTTAGTGTCAATTTGTCTTTACAGTCCTAGATAAAAAATATAATGTGCCTCTCTGATGATTATTTTGACCAATAAAAGAGAGGATGTCATTGATGCCAAGCCGTTTATGTACTACAGACTGAATGAACAAATAGAAATTGAACCCCAGTGGTTTAATGATAATTTGAAGCTGGAAAAAAAATTCTGAGATTTTTCCTCAGCTGGCAATCCTACATAGTGTCAGAGAGCAGCACCGTCTTTAACATTTCCATAAATGATGTGAACATTTCTTAACAATATTCTTTAAAGCTGAAGATCAAAAGACTCCCCACTGGTGGTATTTTGACAGCCAAAACTAGGAAGACAAATCATCTTTGGTCTTTTTTTATTCCCTAAACTCAATGACTGAGCTGCCATTAAAAGTATCTTTAAAAAAAAAAAAAAAAAAAAAAAAAAACTATTCCAGAAATGATAATGAAGAGGCAGTGATGGACTAAGCAAAACTCAGAAGAGTCTGATTGCCAATGTTTGTAATTGTAATTGAATAGGGAGGCAAGCAGTAGCAGAGACTAAAGTTTGGGTTTTCTATCTGCTGAGAACAAACACTGTTCCACCAAGCTACTGACAAGGTAGCTTGGTTTTTACATTTTTCCCAACCATATTTGAGTGCCTTTTATGAGCCAAACACTGCTAATGAGTTAAGAGCTGCTAAGCAAGATAGACAAGGCTTCCTGCTATCAGTAGACAAAATACAGGAGGGAAACGTGTTCAAGTAAATGCAATAAAGTATAATAAATTTTGATGAAAGGAGGGGATACGGGCTTGTGGGAGCAGATAGAAGGGAGTATAGCTTAGGAAACTGGATGGAGTATGCTCCAAGAGGATGGGCCATGTCAGGTGAAAGGGTAGGTAGAGGAGGGGTATTCAGGTATCTCATACAGAAAGAATATTATATGCAAAGTCCTGGCATCTAGAGTAAGCACGGGGGAGAATAGATAGTTTATAAAACTCAGTATGGTTTATAAAACTTAGTTTGTGACTCTGAGTTCTAGAACAAATGCTTCTGTGGCAACCTTTGTGGATGTGACAAGTTTCCTATTTTGCGTGCACAGGAGCTGAAGGACCCTCACTGTCGGGATGAGATGGCAGCTGCCCGAGGGGCTCTGAAGAAAAATGCCACGATGCTGTACACAGCCTCCCAAGCATTTCTCCGCCACCCGGATGTTGCTGCCACGAGAGCCAATCGAGATTATGTATTTAAACAAGTCCAGGAGGCCATTGCTGGCATCTCCAATGCTGCTCAAGCTACCTCGCCCACTGATGAAGCCAAAGGCCACACAGGCATCGGCGAGTTGGCTGCAGCTCTGAATGAGTTTGATGTAAGTATCCCAGTGATGCACACAGAGGAGTATACACTTGCATTGAAAGAAATTATTTGGGGGATGAAGGGCCACAATAGTATACATGGATTTACCCTTCTTCAAGGCTTGTGATAATAAGGTGAACTACATAATGTGTTTGTTATTAGGAATCCAGCGTAGGGGCAGAGCCTAGTTTTCTTGTATTTTAAGAATCTTACAACTGTGTTTAAGAGGACCTGATCTTATACAAGCAGAAACCCTGTAAACTCTTAGTTTACCACTAGTTATTTAATACCTTTAATATTAATACCACTAGTTATTTTTGCGACAGTTCATCATGTGGATGATTAAAAGGACTAATGTCATAGGCAGTGTAGGTTTAGATTGCCTCTATGTTACACTGGGTGAAGTATCTTCTTCAGTGTCTTCCTTTTAAATCTATGACATACTCTGTTGTCCTCTGATCCCACATGGGATCCTTGTCTCTCTAGAATCAGCTCCTCTGGGTAGCACCCCATGTTGAACCCATGAATGACCCACATTCTGCACCCGCTCTTTCTGGGGTTGTGTCTCAATGAGGGAAACAATGGGAGGATGGCGTCAAAGTGAATGAGAGGGATGCATGTAATTAATACCCCTTACTTTCCTTGGGTCAGGATATAGGCCCACCTATAGGAAGCTGGAATTCATCTGAGTTCATCCTGTATTCAGTGTGAGAGCCTACATGTGTTGTGAGAGCTACCAAGATTTAAAAGAATCTTTTTTTCTTTAAAGATTCTATTTATTTATATGACAGGAGAGAGAACACAAGCAGGGGGAATAAGAGAGGGAGAAGTAGGCTCCCCACTGAGGAGGGAGTCCAATATGGGGTTCAATCCCAGGACCCTGGGATCATGATCTGAGCCAAAGACAGATGCTTAGCCGACTGAGGTACCCAGGTGCCCAAGATTTAAAATAATCTGTATCTGTTTTCACGGATTGTATTTTCCTGTAGGGAAATGGGAAAGTAAAATGTGTTAAATACCTTTTAAGTGATAAAACACTTATTACAGGAATTCATAAGAGAAAAATAGATTGCTTAACAGCTATGGAGAAAGATGATGAGCTTGCTTTTGGATCTGTTGACATGAATTTTTGGCAGGGGATGACTGACTAGCAAAGCAGATCAGGAACAAAACAGTGATTGCTAAAGACATAAAGCTGTGAGATACAATGGAGGAATAATTATAACAATTCAGATAGCCATTTGCAGTTTTCACAGGGGTCTCCTCTTTTTTGTTAGTCAAAATATATATAGCTTAGACTGTATACTGTTCACTAGGTTTTTTTGTAATAATTAAATATAATTTAAAGCATTTACAGCAGAAATTGGGGCTTAAAATGTAATTCACAAAGCTTTAGGAGACAACTGAAAATCCATTGGAACTAATAGAGTTCAGTAAGGTTATCAGTTTTAAAATAAGCATAACAGAAGACAATAGATTTCCCAAGTGCAAAAGTGTAGAAGAAAAATAGATCCTATTGACAAAAATGAACAATAATTTGTTGGCTTTATTTTATTCCTTAATTTACTTCCTATATTAGAAATAATCCTGATACAAATGTGGAGGACCAAAGGGGAAAAAAAAATCACTGAGTAGTAAGTTGTACTTTTAGGCAAATGATGACCTGATCCTGGGTAGGAAAACTATTGACTCTAATTTTTATAATGGTTAGACAATCCTGATAAAAATTCTGAGTTCTTTTGCAACCTGACAGAGTGATGATAAAAGTTTCTTTCTGGAATAAGAGTGAAAAAGCCCAAATATTAAGGAAATGAAAATGAGCAGGTGTTGTACTCAGATATTAAAACATTATAATGCTACATTAATTTTAAAAGTGTGCATTAGACCAAAAAATGCCTAATCAGTTAAACAGAATAGAAAGTTGCAAAACAATCTCAAATACAAAATTACTTTATGAAATGGTATTTTTTAAAATGTGTTAAAAGGTGGATTATTTAGTCAGATTTTGACACAAATGCTTTTTTTATAATCAGTCAAAAAGTAAATAAAACCCATGAGGACCTAGTAATAGAGTAGAAGCATAGCATACAAAGAACACCCTTGAAAGACAGACCCTTCAGCTGCTGCCACCTTCTGCCCAAGTGAGAGGACTCCAGCTTTCCCTTCTGTGTATCTAGAATCGCCTCAATGAGCGCTTTTGCTCAAAATGAACTTAACAATCAAGGCATCATTGTAGTATGAGCTTTGGACTATAAACTAAACTATAACTTAAGGCCATGTGGGAAAAATCTGTTCACAAAGTATGTTGACATATATTAAACTTTCAACTGGTGTTTTTTTGTTTTTTGTGTTTTATAACTGTAGCAATACACTAGACGAATACGGTTTTGGGAAGGAAATACATGAATATAACTTTTTTTTATAGAACATGGCATATTAACTACTCTATTTTATTATACTAAATAATTTTTCTTATGCTAAGTATATGTTAAATAATTATATATTAGCTAAATATATTAACCAAGTAATATTTCATTATTAAATGTATTGGTTGACAAAAATCAACATGTAGAGCCATGTAAATTGGTAATTTATAGATAGTAATTCCATTTGGTGTGGTTCCCTAAAAATTTAGTAAATGAAGTTTTAATACTCTCTCAAAAGTAGTAATGCTAATAAAGTATTATTGAATATGACAAGATAGTAGGTAAATATCCATTTGTAAATTTTCTATTATTTGATATCAGCAAACCTACATAGTCCTTCATGATATTGGAAATTCTCTCACTAAAAATAATGTTCTCCTTCTCTTTGTCACAGAATTATACATTTCTGTTCTGTAGTTGCATAATGAATACTTTGGGTTTTTTTTTTATTCCCTAGGCATATTGACTTGAAATTGGTTTAGAATTCAGACATCTGTCTTGAATCCTAAATGCTATTTTCAGATATTAAACAAATCAATACCACATTGGGTGGGAAACTCATTCAAACTTCCTGTGACTTGTTTTTCTGGCAATATCCCTTCCTGATGTTTGGTTTAATGGCTTGCCAATGCGATGGAGATTTTAAAAAGCAAAGAATGTTTGAGATCCTGAAGTGAGAAGAAATGTAGAAATATACAGTTTCATCATCAGCATGGCTAGCATGCTCTCATGTTGAATGTGAAACACATTTCATATTAGTTGCCAGTGTACCAAACTCAGTTTTATGGAAGATAGGATGCAGAAGTGACTTAAAGTTTGATGGTTGACTAAGAACAAGGTAAAAATTAGTATTTTTACATTAACTTATATAAAGTTACAGGACTGATTTTTCTATCTGGTAGTTAGAATTATGGCTCAATGCATGGTGACCTATTTTCTGGCACTATTATTCTGCCTACATGAATAGTTGATGTAGTGATTCATGAAGCAAAAGAATGAAGAAAAAAACACAGTATTTTTAACAACTTGAAACCGTCAAGAGAGTCTCTAATGATAAAACAGCAAAAAGAAAATGATCACTAATCAATAGAAAAATCAGTCTCCGTTTAAAATGTGGCAGCTCCAGGTGGTTAATTTTATCTAGTGAAACTACTAAGGAATACTAAAAAGAATTTTTAAAAAATATAATGACTACTCAGAAGTAAATCCTGTTATAATGTCAATTTTGATTGCCAGAAAACTTTTTAACAGGAGGGTAGAGGATAATTAAAAGTTATCCCTACAGAATTTCTATCTTAAAGAGAACATATACTGTATCTTGTTTTTTGAAGCTTCTTTTGTAGGTGAAGATACTTTCAAAAAATGGAAATGAACACTATTCATGACCCAGTCTTTATAATTAATAGCTATTTCCCTTTTTAAAATTTTTATGTTCTCTTAAATAAGATAATTAAAGATAGATAAGATAGAGATAGAGTCCTCTAACTTTAAGCTTTCTACTTGTAACTTTTCTTACTTTTCCCATTTGCCCTGGGCATTTGCTTGATTAGTAATTCTTTTTTTTTTTTTTTTTTTTTTTAATTTTGGTACATTTAGTGTCTCTTCTCCACTTGTTCCATCCCCTCAGTCTATAGAAAAATGTATTTCTGTGCTACAGCCTAGAAAGAAAATAAAGCATAAGACTACTGTTTTTACCATTTTCTCATATTTAACTATTTTCCTTAGAGTTCTTTAAGAAAATCCCAGTCCTTGCTTGCATGTCTTGACCTCACTAGTTCTTACCTCTTTGAACCTTATCATCTAACCTCTACTCCTGTCCCTCCTCTGTAGCACTGTGTCTCAGTCTTTAAAGACCCCTAAAACTATGTGCTATTATTTTCTAGTTCTCAACTGCTTCAACCTTGGAATAGAAAGGAAATCTTTATGGTATTAACCATATTCTTTTTTTTTTTTTGTATTACTTTGAATTTGCAAGATTTAAACATCTGTACTTGAAGAGTAAGACAGTCTGGCCTCAGCCATATTGAGCTAGCTGACATGTCACCATGACCTACCAACTCTACATAAATTGCCTTTCCTATTTCTACCTGATTTTTCATACCCTCCTCCCTCTAGTTTCTTGTTTTCTGTTCCTCCCTTTGCTACCAGCTTCTTTCTCTTTAAATATATTTACTTGATCTAATTTTAGTTTTCCCGCCTACCTAGTATTCAGGGGATAGAAGTATTGGAAGGTGAGCATAAAGCATCATATGGCATCTGCATCACAGACCAATGGAGATAGCAGGACTCTGCATCTGACAAGGTTAGGGGACCGAGGCTAACTGCAGCCATGGGAGAATTGTGCCCTAGGGAGCATCTCCACACTACAGTGGTCACAGTCCCAAGGTTATTCTAACTGTGCTTGTCCCAGGTATGCACAGACATTCTAGAAGCTCTAGTTGGAAGAACCTAGTTAAGAAACAGGAGTCCAGGTGGTAACTCACTTCATACCAGGACTCCAGCCCATTTCTGGGACATGGCCGTTTCTGGACACCCAAGAGTAAGAACAACCCAGGCCTAGGTTCTAGGATCCAAGGTGGGAATGCAGGTCCAGTAGAAACCTGGAGTACTGTACTGGTATCTTAGGTAAGAAGCCCAAATGCATGACCTCAGATCTATGCTGCAGGAGTAGAGGTTTTCAACTGACACCCTCCTCCGAACTTCACTCTTACAGCTTTGAATAGTGAGATTAATTCTTAGATGCTCCTCAAGGAGCCACAAACCAGAATTCCGGCTGGCTCAGGGATTCTGCAAGGGTTTTATGATCTCTCCAACAACAGGCAAGATGGAATGCCTACTTGGAGAAATACATTTTCACAGAGCATCTTGTTGAGTTCCTTCCCAATTCTAACGCTCCCTTTTGCTGTGGAAATCAGCATAGTCATTTATCAAGGAGGCTTACCCCAGATCTCCTCTCCTTCTTTGACATTCTACAAAGTCCTTCGACTGCAGACATCTGGGAGCACCCAGAGTAGATTAGGAACAGGATGTTTCCTCTGTATTGCATTAGAATGAGGACAGAAAAGAAAGGAGAAAGCCCTGGCAAAATATTGTAAACACACTGATGAGGAAAATGCGAGATGTAACTTATATCCTAAAGCAATTAGCAAGCAGGAGGCCAAATGCATAACATTGAAAGCCAGTAAGCAGAACCTTTTAGCTTCGGGAAAGAAATTCTGGATTCCTAATTCAGGTACTAAAAAAGATGGAACAGGCAAATTCAGCAGCTTTCTGCCTGTCTGAATTTATGTCGGTATTTTTCAAGGCTTATAGTTGTTATATATGTTCTTCAATACTGTATTTGTACTTTTTTTAAAAAAAAGTAAGCTGTATGTTCAACATGGGGCTTGAGTTCACAACCCCAAGATCAAGGGTCATATGCGCTGACTGAGCCAGCCAGGCGCCCTTATTAGTACTCTTTAATGATCTCTGCCATGTTCCTATGAAATGGTTCTCATTTAATGGCCTTTGGAAGTAGCCCAGGACATTGGGAAGAGCCCAGGACTTCGATTGTGGTATATGGCAGCTATTCCAAGCTCTGTAAATTTCAAAAAAAAGGAAAAAAAAAGTGTGACCTTGGGTTGCTGAGATGGTATCTCTGAGCCTGGGAATAAGGTTTAGCTCTAGGATAGCTAAGATCAGTAAGAGCTTTTACAGTGTGCCAAATGAGATAAAAGAATGAAGGGCTACAAGGCATAAAGGAGAAATGCTTAGTAAACAGCTATAGTTACCGTAATGCATAAATGATATGACATGCATATACATATATAGTATGCACCTAACCTACTGGGTGTGTGTGATAAGATTAGGGACAGAGAAATAATAGAAGAGTGATGTGTGAGGAGGTGGTGTGTGAGTAGGAATTAACATGCTAAAGTGTGAATGAGAGTGTTTCTCAGAACACCATTTCATGCAGAAGCAATCTTCAGTAAAATACCCCATTCTGGAACCCAGGAAATGAGGAGAAACCAGGCTAAGTGGGTAAGCTGGAGGAAGATCCTGGAGAGCTTTGTAGGCCTTGAAAGGGACTGAGCTTCAACCTGACATTAAGAAGTTGCTGGTGGGGCAGCCTGGGGGGCTCAGTGGTTTAGCTCCGCCTTCAGCCCAGGGCATGACCCTGGGGACCTAGGATTGAGTCCCACATCGGGCTCCCTGCATGGAGCCTGCTTCTCCCTCTGCCTATGTCTCTGTCTCTCATGAATAAATAAATAAAATCTTAGAAAAAAAAGAGGTTGCTGGTGCTCTAGGCAGAGGAATGAATGGTCAAATTTTTGTTATTAAAGTTCCTCCTGGCTGCAGTATGTAGAATGATTCCAAAGGGACAAAGCTGCAGTGCAGTGGGAATGGTTAAGGTGAGAGGTTATCAATGTCCTAAGTCCATTGTTGGAATAGGCATGGGAAGAGTGGATGGTTGGGAGCAATGGTGAGGGAGGAGCATCAGTAGTCCTTGAGAACTAGACTTCTTATTTTTGTATATCAAAACTGAATATTTTATATAGCAAGCTTTAGTTAATTAAAAAGGCCAAAAATTCTTCTAATTCCAAATAAGGAGGCTTAAGAAGTTTCAGTTGTTTGTGGGATATTTGATTTTTAGTATGATATAACTTCCTTGTGCTGTTTTTTTTTCTAGCTCTTAATCAATTACCCAACAGTATGATTATTAGAAGCCTAATAATTCATGTAGATACATATTTTGAACATTTTAAATCTAAATTCTACATCTAGAATTTTCCTAATTTAGTTTATTTATGTGTAATTGAGCTTTCATTAGTTTGTGCTTACTAACTCACATTTTACTTGTTAGAAACAAACTCTTAGACATGCTTCTTAAAAAAAAAAATAGAGACAGATTTTCCCCTCTGATAGGACATAGTATCAATAACTGAGGGATAGTAGGGTCCAGTGATCCTCAGCTTTTCTCTATATTTTATCCCAATGGACTGCCTCTAAATTTTTTCTGTTCTTTTCTATTTGGGCAAATTAAAACTCCTCAAAATGGCCTGTTAAGCCTTTCTAGCTAGAAACTAACAGTGGTGTTACAGGATTCTTTATCATATACTGACATCTGGTGGCCAAATAGAACATCAAGAACACTCCAGTGGGTTTCTAAATACCTGTAAAATCTAGCACAACCTAAATACAAACTGTGGGCCCAGACTCATGATATCAATATGGGGAGGGTATAGTCTGCCTTCACAGAACTTTAAATCAGCTTAAGGTACCATTTTTTTTTTTTTAAGGTACCATTTTGTATGCTAAAATCATGCAATGGAAGTTGCATTAATCCTTTTTGAAAGACCTACAGCCTTGGGAAAGTGGTGAGGATGGATAGAAAGGTAGATGAATTTGTTGAAAGGGAAGTTCTAGTCAAGGTGTAGAGCTGAGGTGGTTCTGCTGGCTGAGTGTGGGACCAGGTCATCCAACATCAACAACATATTCTTTGCTCCCTGAGCCATACCACATCGCTCCCCAGGATCCATTTATCCAATATCCTCATTTACTCTCCAAAAACCTTAACTGTGGGATATTGACACCTCTTGTTAGCTTCTTGTCTGAAGCAACTTTAGTTTGTTAAGGTGTTATAAACCTAGGAATGTTTTCAATAGTATCATTCACTTTTTTGTCATTTTTTGAAATAGTTACTTCAAGGAAATATCCCAGGACAATTTAATTTTCTCTTCTACATTTCAATTAGTAAATATGGAGCTATAAAAACTCATTGAGCAAAAAATAATAGGATTTGAAATATTTGGAAGTTGCAACTCAAATCCTTATTTGCCTCCCTGTTGTCTTTAACTGGAATCACTGTTTTCAATCTTCTTTTCTTTTAGTGAGAGAAAATATCAGAATCTATATTTTTCCTCCAAGAATAATTTTCTCCTTTGAGAATATTGGCAGGTTCTGTGCATCTGAGCTTACCTTTATTTCAAATAATTAGTACTAAATGCAAATAATTATTGATGTATCATATTCTAAATTGTCTAAACACGTGATGGCAAATATCATTTTGATTGTCATTTAATTTTTAGACATACTTTAAAACTTGGGAATCAAATGAACTCTATCTAGTGAATTATTTAGTGATGAAAAAATATAGTTTAAAAGACTGATCTGGAACCCGTGAGAGGCTCAGTTGGTTGAGCATCCAGCTCTTAATTTCGGCTCAGATCATGATTTTAGTGCTCAAGCACAGATCCTCCTTGAGATTCTCTTTCTCACTCTGCCCCTCCCCCTGCCCACTCACACTCTCATACATGTAAACTCTTTAAAAAATAAAAAAAATAAAATATTGATCTTCTCAGTCTTAGCTTCTTTAATGATTTCTTACCTTAGAAGTCCTTTTCTTAGTCCTTCAGCATCATACCTTTTCCTTTCATGTGCTCCCCCTGTTCTGGTACCAGGGATGTTTTCAGTACTCATTCATAGCATTTGGTTTGATTCCAATGTGAAGTAATCATGTTGCCCCTCCCACTGAAAACACTAATTTTGAATTCTTATTAACCAAACTCTTTAATATATATCCTGAACTTATCCAGCAGTATTTTCTGGAAACTTTACTATAACCTGTTTAATTTTGTTGTTCATTTCTCCAAATGTTCTCTGGTACTTTGTTTTGTTCTTTTTGTACGAGTCCATTAAGGTAAGGCTGACGGGAAATGGTTACCCACAGATGCATGTGTGGCAATAAAATTGTCAGGCAGCCAATATCGCTGAGGGCATGACTGGGTCCCATGCTGGTCATCTTAGTTACAGTGGTCATACTTGTGGACAATGGGGCAGTGTAGCGTAGGACAAACAGAACAAGGTTGTGTCTGAATCTGACCATAAACCTCTTCTCTCTATGCCTCTACTTCTTTAGCTATAAAATGGAGTAATAACGTTGACTCATCAGGATGGTGATAATAGTTACATGGGGTGAACATTCATAGGTGCCTCAACCTTGGTAGGCACTCATAAACGCTAGTTGTCTTTTCCTCCTTGCCTCCCTTAACAGAAATATCAAAAAGATACCTTCCATCCAATGTTAGTATAGAAACTATTCCCTAGAAAAGACTTAGGGAGCGGTTCCTGATTGAAAAGTCATTAATATCCCTTGACAGTAGCTACAGATAAAGTAATCATTTTCTCTCCCTTGGCCATATACACACCCTAATATACACCCTAATATATAATAGCTTCCAAGGAAGATTTGGCCAAATGTAAGCAATCCTGAAATAAAAAACAATTCTACATCCCAGGAGAAATTCCAAGCATAGATTAAATTTCCACCTGGCCCAAGAACGAATTTAAATTTTTTAAAAATATAGTTGATACACAATGTTATATTAGTTTGAAGTATACAACATAGTGCATTATATGCATTATACAGTGCTCCCCATAATAAGCATAGTTACCCTCTGTCACCGTACATTATTACAGTGTCACTTACTGTATTCCCTGTTGCTGTACTTTTCATGCTTGTGACTTAAAGCCGGGAGATGGAACCTCTCACTTCCCTTTACCGTTTTGCCCTATCCTCCTACCCTCTGCCTCTGGCAAGCACCAGTACTCTCTAAGAGTCTCTTGATGGTTTGTTTTTTTAGATAACACATATAAGTGAAATCATACAGTGTTGTCTTTCTCTGCCTGACTTATTCCACTTAGCATGACACCCTCTGTGTCTGTCTGTATTGTTGTAAATGGCAGGATCTCATTCTGTTTATGGCTGAGTAAAATTCCATTTTATGTGTGTGCATGTCTTTACAAACTTATGCATACATACCACATCTTCTTTATCCATCTATTGATGGACACTTATGTTACTTTCATATCTGGGCCATTGTAAATAATGCTGCAGTAAACATAAGGGAGCATATATTGTTTCAAATTAGTGTTTGTTTTCTTTGTCTAAATAGTAGTAGAGTTATTGAATCCCTTGTGTAATTGAATTGTATTGAATCCCTTGTGTAATTACTTTTTAACAACATGTTCTACCCAAGTGATATCTTTTTGCCACAGTTAATTAACAAGACATGACACTTGCCACTAATACAGGGGCAACCCAGGTGGCTCAGTGGTTTAGCGCCGCCTTCGGCCCAGGGCCTGATCCTGGGGACCCAGGATCGAGTCCCACATCAGGCTCCCTGCATGGAGCCTGCTTCTCCCTCTGCCTGTGTCTTTGTCTGTGGGTCTGTCTCTCTCTCTCTCTCTCTCTCTGTCTCTCATGAATAAATTAAAAAAAAAAAAAGCCTAATACAAAAGATAAGGAAAAAACAGTGTGAAAAGACATTATTATTTTTTTTTAAATTTATTTATGATAGTCACAGAGAGAGAGAGAGAGAGAGAGAGGCAGAGACACAGGCAGAGGGAGAAGCAGGCTCCATGCACCGGGAGCCTGATGTGGGATTCGATCCCGGGTCTCCAGGATCGCGCCCTGGGCCAAAGGCAGGCGCCAAACCGCTGCGCCACCCAGGGATCCCTTTTTTTTTTTTTTTTTTAATTTATTTATGGAAAATACATTAATTCCTACATTTAATGTTCAGCTTTTCTATCACTAGTACTCTCTTGAAAACCTTCGGAATTAAACCCCTCCTTTGTGATGAGGAGCAGGATGGATCCATATCCCTAGAGTAGAACATAGACTTATAAATCAGAGGGAATTTCTAATACTTGGATGATGCAGAGAATCAAAGATTACTAATAGCCTCCTTTTATTGTTGAGTCCATATAACCCCATTCATGAATGCAGAAGGTGATTTCCAGAGAACCTAAACACTTAGTTCAGAGTGACACAAATAATTATTCTCATAGCCAAAGTATGATTATGAGTCTCCATTTCGCTGGTATTGGCCAAGAATGGTACAGAAAGTGCTAGCCTCTCGATCTCTAAGTCCCTAAAGATACCCCCAAATAATGGTGCAATCTAAGTAGAAGAATATGCTTGTTTGGCCGGTACAGTTTTGAGTCCAGTCCTATCGTCCTCGTCTTTTACTAGTTTGCATCTCCTACAGCTATCCAATGAAGAAATTCTGGAGCCAACCTTCTCATCTCCCAGGCTTGTACTTTAGTCAGTTCTCGGAAAGGATGAGACACATGTGCATCTGTCTGTTTGAAATGTCTTCTGTCATCTTCTATAACCTTCTTCACACTTAAGTTTATTCTGATCATTGAAGGCTACTAAACTGATAATCATCTTGGTATTATTTTCTTTGGTATTATTTTGGCGTATGTTTGGAAATCTTAAAAATAAGCTTTTGTCATAATGTACGTAATTTTTTCTTTTTTTAAATTAAAATTTATTTCAAAACGTAAAGTTTAAAAAAAAAAGTTAAGGTTTTATATATCCTTTGAAAAAAATGAGAAGTCAAAAGTCTTAGAATTAAGTAATGAGTCTTCAACATTATAAAGCCATATATAACAGTAAAGTAGTAGTAATGTTTTGCCCTGATAAAAATGTCACAGAATTCAAATCACAACTTGGATCCTCAATGATTCAAGTGTCTTATCTTACACAATAAAGGTTTGGTCAGTTTTAAGATAAAATTCCTCCAGATATGCTGTCCTTAAGTCCTCTAATCTTGTGGTCCATCAGCTCACACGGTGGGATAGCTGGCTGCTGTAATTCCACAGTGGTTGTTCTGGCCTTTGGCCATTTTTACATAGCCATTCCAGCCCCATTCTGGACTCCAACTGTTCTTGACAATCCAAATTTATTATTTGAATCTGTTCCTTCAAAGCCATAGCCAACCACCAGAACACCATGATCTAGATCTTTGCTGCTGCAGTCTGGATCAAAATAAATGCTTGATTTGTAGAACTGGAAATACTGATGGCCTGCATCAATAGCAACAGTGATAGACCCTAGAGTAGCCATTGCCTTCATTAGGGCCTTCTCCCGTTGAGGGAGGTCCACGAAGCCACTGTCATGGGCAGCAGAACACTCAGGCTTGTAGTTACAGGTATCTGTGTCCCTTCCAAGATATGGATAAGATTCCTCTGAGTCCAGGCATCTGTTGTCCTTAACATACTGGAAGGCGTTATCCATCAGGCCACCATTGCAGCCCTCATTGCCTTGAGCCTAAGAGCAGTCCACCAGGTTCTGCTCACTCAGTGGCACAAGGTTGCCTGTTTTCCAGAACATCTGTCCTTCGAGGGCACCAGTTGCACTAAAAGCCCAACAAGAACCACATTGACCCTGATTCTTCACAGGAGTTACATAGCCTTTCTCTCTCCAGTCCACAGATTTGGGGATCTCGGCAAAGAGAGGTTCTTGGAACACTTTCCCTTTCTTGTGCTTCTGGTTTTGAAAGCCATTGATCACCTGCCTGAATTCTTCATTGGTCATGTCACCAAAGGCATTCATTGCCATTGTGAAGCCATGTTTCCCTTGGCTATATTCCCGATTATGCAGTTCAATCATTTTCATATTCTTCTCCCACACTGCTCTCCTCCATCCTTCTTCATTCATGCCATATAATCTCCTGTGCATTGCCTTCCACTGGTACCATTGCATTTAGCTTTGATCAAGTTTTGGAGCTGCTGAGGCTATTCCCAAGCAAAGGGCAGTCAAGAAGAGTGAAGGATTCATGTTTCAAAAACCTGTGGCGTCCACAGCTGTGCAGGCACACCCCACCGATCGCTGAACCCCAGGAATCACCATAATTTTTTCTATATAAGAAAAAGGCTTAGATCTTTCCTTCTATTTTCTTTTTGTTCTAAATACATTCCACAGCTTCATTTCTTCCAGGAGATGCTTATGCATGTTACTTGGAAGGCCAAATGAATTCTTAGTTGGGAAGTTTGAACTGACTGCAGTGATCCCTAGGATACTTTCCAAATCTAGCAAAACTGACCAGATTTGCACAAGAGTTAAGAATCTTTTGTACCTGAAAACAAATATCATTGTGAAGAATATTTGCATGTATTGACTTGAATGAATGATCCAGATTTTTAAATCCCACATTTTCTCAAAAGAGTCTTGTGTTTGGCATAGCATAGCACAGAAACATCAACCAGGGGAAAAGTTTTTTTTTTTTTTTTTTTGACAGAGTCCTATGACAGATGTGAAGAAAGATAACATTTGTGGAGATCTGAAGTAGATCTCTTAGGTTGGAAAAGATAACGTACTTGATCTGTCACCAACCTCCAGAGTGGTGGCAGCCCTTTGGCCTGTGAATGCATGCTGGTTTTCTTTTCAGATTCTTTCAAACCTACACACCAGAATCACTTTTAAAATATGGAGCAGCAAAATAAACCTAAAGTGATACAAGGCAAAGGCAGACATAATATTAACATTCTAGTATCTAAGAAATTACTTATCCTGCAGTAAGGTAAATGTGAAAAAAAAATGCAGTGATAATACCCAATAAGCCTGAATGTATATATTGCATGAATGAGAAACTTTAGGAAGAAATATTGAAAAAATGCTTGTAGTCACCACAACCAAAAAAAACCCCATAAACATCTGGTGTTACATACATATACACACACACATATACACATTATAATTTATGCTTATATATAAACATCTGGGGTGTGTGTGTGTATGTGTATATATATATGTGTGTATATACATATATATACATTATAATTTATACTTTCACAAATATCCCTTAATTAAAAAGAATATATTTTACTTGAGAAATTTAAAACTGTTTACAGAGATATACTGCAAATATAAAAATATTAAAGAATACCTCTATGTTCTTTTAACTTCACCTATTAATATTTTGCCCCATTTGCTGTGTTTATGTGTATTCTCTCTCTGACTTTTTCTCCTTTAGATACATAGATTCCTTAATTGTTAAAGGGTAAAATCAGCTTAACTATATGTACTTAAACAAATAGCAACTATATGTACTTAAACAAATAGCAGATACTCTTTCCCTTGTTTTTACTAAGAATTAAAGATCTATAAAAGGGTTGACACCAAAGCACCTATAAATTTGCTAGTTTTGCATAGTCCAAAGGGTTATTAAATGAAGGGATGTAGGTGCAACAAAATCTCCCCAAATACTGTCTTTACACAGTAAGAGTATGTGTGGGGAAAAAAAAAATTGCCTTTGCAACTAGATGGTTAATCAGTTACCTAATTTGGAGTAATCCATGCTCACTTATTCTCAATTTTAGTGTTAAAAAAAGTTTTGTTCCTGGTTGATCGTGGTATAATATTGAGTACTACTTTTTGAGCATTTTTTAAAGTTTAAGAAACATTTAAAATGTGGGGGGAAAGTGATGTTTAATTAGATGGTGTGAACAAAGAAAACTTGGGACATTTTGATGATTAGGCACTAGGTATTTCTGAAGAGTAAGAGTGAGAGAAATTCATGTAATCTATTCATTTCTGGAGCTAATTTACTACTAAGACCTTTTTTTATTCATAGCTCTATAAAACTTCAAAGCTGGTAAAGATATTTGAAGCCATCATGTTCACATACCATAAGATAGAAAGTCTGTACTCCAGCATCCCTAGTAGGTGAATTTTCTGTCTTTGCAAGAAATGATTGGGAGGAAACCATTGTAGGAAATTACTTGTTCTATTTTGGGGAAGCTCTAATGTTGAACAAAAAATAAAGTTCCTTCTTACACTGAAATTTTCAAAGCACCTTAGCTGCCCCCATTTGTTAGCCTACATCATGTTTTATTATGGTCATAATACAAGTCTTACTTTGATGATATGACTGGGAATTCCTTGAGGAAAAAAATTCCATTGCAGCCCCCCCCCCAACTTGATCATTTTTCACTTATGATTGGTAGTTAAGATATTGGGATATGGTTCTGACAAATCTCCTCTTGACAGTGGCCTAGTAAGTGGTTTTCTTTCCATCCCTCCTCAACCCATTTCCTCACATCACTACTGAAGTTGTCTTTCTAAAAACCAGAAGTGTTCATGCTTCTCTTCTGCTCTGCTTAACAAGAAAATTTGAAGTTCTTTCTGGTCTCCCCGTTCAGTACAGGTAGATCAGCTGTTGCTCATGGGTCTGGAAGCAGAGGAAGCCATTGGTCTTTGTGTTTCAAATGGGACTTAGTTGGTTTCTTCTTTACCTTTCCTGGTGCCTGAGCAGGTCTGTGAGCTTCCATGTCTCCATAGATAACATGGGCCTAATGTGACCATTAGAGGTTTGTTAGGAGAATTAATGAAATCCTGTAAAAAACCACATTGTAGAGTGGTTGATGCAAAACTACACATTAGCCTGGGTGCTAGTGAGAAATAGTTTTTATTCAATTGCTACATTAGAAACTTTTTTTATAATTTAATTATTCTTGGAAAATAATCTACATTCACCTCTTTGGCTAAACATTAGATACTAAATTTCAAAATTTGCTGCTCCTGGTTGATCAAATTTTATGTTGTACAACAAATTTTATGTTGTAAATTCAGTTGATATTGGCCGATCTCTTAAAATAGACTCTGCAATATTAGATATTCACAATCAAAGATAAGTAGCACACAGTAGTCAGATTGCCACACACTTGAAAAAACAAATTAATTTGTTTTTTATTGGTGAAAACTCTGCTAGAAAATAATGTATAGATCGTTGTGTATCTGTTTTAGACCCAAAACCTTCAAAGGAATTGTTTCCCAAATCATTGCCAGTAACTTTGATTTCCCATCTATTTCTTTTTTTTTTTTTAAGATTTTATTTATTTATTCATGAGAGACACACAGAGAGAGAGGCAGAGACACAGGCAGAGGGAGAAGCGGGCTCCATGCAGGGAGCCCGACGTGGGACTTGATCCGGGATCCCCAGGATCAGGCCCTAGGCCGAAGGCGGCGCTAAACCATTGAGCCACCGGGGCTGCCCTCGCATTTATTTCTTTTCCTAATATCAGTGATCCTAATTCTGCAGTTTTTTTGTCCTCTTAAGTCTATTGTGTTTTCATTTATGAGTGTGCATTTGTAATTATGCAAATATCAGTTGTTCATAGGTTACTTTTACCTGAGAATAATTGCTATATATTATAGTCATCCCTTAGTGATCACTGTTTACATTCCTATGTAAGGAGTAATTAAAATCAGCACTCGGGGAGTGTCTGCGTGCAGAAATGGACTGAGAGGGAAGTGGAAAGATCCTTTGTAATTTCTAAGTAACTTTCCATCTATGTGCCCTACTTAATTAAGCTTTGCACAGCCTTGTAAATTATAGTAAGGAAAGACTACTTTTCTCATCAGTTAACTGATACCAGGCTGGAGCAGAACATTCTAGCAGATTAATAGCTGTGACAAAACTATGTACATTGTTAATAGTTTGAACTCATGTAATGCAGGCCCTTATACAGGTGCCATGTGCAGAACAGATAACTGGTAGGAGAGTGGAGCCATTAATTCTTTCATTGGATGAAGAGCTATAGGGTATAGCAAGAGGAGTCTCAGTGGCCAAAGGAACATAGCAATATTGATAAACTGAAAGAGCCTAAACAAACAGAGACTAAGAGGAACGAACTAACAATTAGTGGTACACATTTAGATAAATAGCATTTATGCAGACAACGAAGTTAACAGAGCTGGATTTTCTTAACAGATGGCTCAAAAGTAACAAGAATTTTCTTGTCTTTCAAGCAACCCCAACCCATAACTTTCCACGTAGAGTTTTCATGAACCATTAAAAGAAGTGGTAGATGTCCACGTTTTCCATGTGTTTTAATAATTCATTTCCTTTTGGGGCAGTCAGTGGAGCATGCAATTCTTGATCTTGAGGTTGTAGGTTCGAGACCCACGTTGGGTGTAGAGACTACTTAAATAAAATCTTAAAAAGATTCTTATGTTTTTGAATTGTGTCCCATGGGGGGGAAAAAAAGAAAGAAAAAACTACTTTGTGGTAGCAATTTTACATTTAGTAGCTAACCCTTCTTGGTACTTAGTAAGTTCTCAATAAACATTTGTTAAATGACTAAATGAGTGATATATCTGCTAGATAGTAGATGAGGCCATATGAGTCAGTCATTTTCGCCAAGTTTTTTTGTTTGTTTTTTATATATATAAGTTTGTGAATTTTTTCTTAAAGATCTTATTTATTTATTCATGACAGACATACAGAAAGGCAGAGACACAATTAGAGGGAAAAGCAGGATCCCTGTGAAAAGAACCTGATGTGGGACTCTATCCCAGGACTCTGGGATCCTGACCTGAGCCAAAGGCAGACGCTAAACCACTGAGCCATACAGGTGCCTCTAGCCAAGGGATTTTTAATTACTGCCAGAACTTATTTATATCTAAGGAAGGAAGGAAGATATTGATCATGCAAAATTATTGATAATAATTTAAAATAATACAAAATAATTATAATAATAAAATATTTTTGACTTGCTGTGTGCTTTAGCCCTTAAGTTAAAATCAACATTTCTTTCATCTTGAATTTTGGAAAACTTAGTCACCGACCTTAGAAGGTTGCCACATGTGTAGGTTTAACTTCTGAGGTAACCCTTGACATCCTAAAGCATACTCAAACTACTATTTCCTTCAAGGTCATTTTCCCTTTGACTTTCATGAATAACTTCATTTTGCTTCATTTTTTTCTTGCCTCTTGGACCATGATATCTCAGTCTTCTTTCTTGCCACCTAAATATAGCTTTTCTGTAGAGTTTGTCCTTTACACCATCCAGTTCCCACTAAAGGGCCTCCCATGCACCCTACACATTACTGGCAACCTCCCTTGAGTTCCAGACCTGTGTCTAGCCACATAATGTGACACATTAACTTGGTTGACTTTTAAGCATCTAAAAAATGTTCAGACTAAATCTAGTTTTTTCCCTCCAACAAGCCTAAATTTTCTTCTTATATTTCTTGTTTTAGCTAAAGATACAATCTTTTAGAATGTGGTCCTTCAATCCAGAAAACTAAAAGTCTTATCCACTCTCCTCTCCCGTTCATCTTGAAATCCTCTCAATTCAGTTCCTATTACAATTCTTGCCTAGGCTTCTCACCTTCATCTTTATGACCACTGGTTTATTCAGGCCCATGTGTTTTGCCTGGATCATTGCAATATTTTCCTAAGTGGGTACCCTCCCCTCTCCCAAATTTTTGTCCCTATATTCCATCATTTCTGTCTGTCCAGCTTTTCCTAAATGTAAATAAGGTATTCCACATTATTTATCAGCAAAATTCCATCTTCAGGATAAATTTTAAAGTTCTTAGCATGACATCGAACCATTTCAATTGGCCCCTGACTGCCTCTCTAATTTCTAACCTTCCTTTTCCTTGCTTTCCATTCTATGTTCTGCCATAATTGTTTGTTCTTCAGATACACAATTGCTGTTTCACTTACATGTTGCCTCTCATGATATTTTTTGTCTGAAATTCCTTCCATATTTTTTAATGTAATATATTCATCCTTACCCAGGTAGTTTATTTTTTAAACTTTCCTTAATTCTCTAAATATCTAAACCACTATTACTTCTGTGTTACTATTATACTTGTGTGTATTAATATTAAACTTATTACTATATCTCTATATTCTATGTCTCCAAATGTGAGCACCAGGAGATTGGAGACTAGGTCTCATTTATACTTTCATCTGCACAGTTAGCACAGGTGAGCACCTGACCTGAGCACATAGAACTGAAATAAAAGTTTGTTGAATGGATCCATAAATGAATATGCTCACTGTTTTGATCTTAGTGGCTGTGATTTATCTGCTTATAATTTCTTCTCAACTTTCTGGACTGTTGCCATTCACTCTATTTCCTACAATAGATATTCCATGTCTTCATGAACATTGTTATGTTCCAGTGGGCATTCATTATCTTGGTTGCCTTAAACCTTTTTAGGTATCTGTTTCCTAGTGTTCTAAAAAGAATCTATGTAATTTAAATTGTTTCCAACAGATGTACATCAAAATCCAGAGTTCACAAGAGAACATGACATTCTCATTAGGCACAAAGAATATTTTTCAAGCTATGGTATGTTATTTGAAAAGCAATTAACATATTGCACATTATTCCTGTGAGACACAAACTGTTTCTTTCCCATTTTAATGTGCCTGCTTAAAGAAAGACAGAAAAAGATAGATGAGTTTACACTCAAGGTGTATGCATTTCCCTTGTGGCCAATGAACCAATTTCCTTTTCATACTTGCAGGATATTGATACAATTATTCTTTCATCAGACATGAAATTTGAGTGTATAACCAGTTTGTGGAAATCACCTAGTAATTTATTAGGTTGATAACAGCAATTAAGTCATAATTGCTTCTGAGAAATATAAATTGACTTTCTGTTTTAAATGGATAATTTAACATTCCAAACCACAGACCCATAGTGTAACTAATTTCTGGGATAAGAAGTTTATTTCTCCTATTATTAAACTTAAAAAAAAATTCAACCTTTGATAGTCCAGTAACTAATTACTTAGTTAATAAATTCTTGGGTTCATGTTATATCTTCATTTTTTTTCCCTTGTTGCTAATCTTTTTATATTTAAAGGTATAATAAGGAAGATAATTTTAGATAGAAAAGTAAGATATTTGTAGGCCCAGGGTGTTTTCAACTATTTAAAAATGTAAAAGCATTCTTAGCTTGGAAACCATACAAAAATGGATAGCAGGGCTAATTTGGCAAATAAGCCATTGCTAACTGATTCTGATTTAATCAAACTTTCATATGAGACTTTGAATTGTATAATTTTTATTTGTGACATTGCTGCTTGCAAAAACACTCACCTCTTCACATACTCAACCTATACTTACATGCACACATTATGAATGCTTATTGGTGTAGCTTACAATGTACAGAAATTCAAAACAGGTCCTTTTTTAGATAAATCAGGACCGAGGGTTTTACTGTGGCAGTTCACCAACCAGAGGATTTGGCTGCCTCAGTGAGTCTGCCTCATGCTGAGAGCAGAACTGACATTTGTCATCGTGATAGGTGATACACGCTCCATTCCAGTAATTCTGATTCTCAAGCTTACTGAGCCACATCAAACATCAGTGTAGACCAACATGTGCATACCTGACTGAAGGGCCACCCATATTGATTCATCTGCAAATACTAGGTTCACTCTACTCCTCTATAATGCTCCAGAAGTCTTTTGTTAAAAGTAGCAAAAAAGGACATTGTTTATGAATCCTAAATCTGCTAATCAGCAAGTATTTATCAACTATTTCTGTGTGAAGTACTTAGGTGGGTGCAAAATATACCAAAGTGTAAGGAAAGCATCCTAATTGGTGCTCTCTCTCCCTCTCTGTCTTTCTCCTTTACACACACGCACATATACCACTACCAGTATGATAATGTCAGACAAGAGTCCTAGAGGCAAGCTGGTGATAAGTGACAAGGAGTTCAGTAATGAGACTTAAAGGAGAGAGCCTTGTACACAGATTGGAAGATAGTCTTCTCTGAGTAGGGTTCACAAGAGGTTCATGGAAGCAGCAGGGAAGAAGGTACTGAAATATTTAATAGAGAATAATTAATACTATGGTAACACATGAAGCGTATGGGGCAGAATGCAGTGGTCTGAGACCACTTTGGCTGGAACCAGGGCTTCATGAGGGGAGTCCTGGGAGATGAAGTTAGAGAAGCAGAGACTGGGATCAAACTGCTAAGAATCTTGAAGGCTCAGGACCTTGAACAGGAAGTGATGGTTGTGAGCTTGTATTTCTTTAGGCTATACTTGCTGAAAATGACATCCGGATTCTGAGATTGGGGTGAAAAATGCAGCCCATTGCTTAGTTATGTTGGGAATTTTGACATATTTTAAAAAGAGAGGATAGAAATAGAATTGGAGAGCCATGAAGTAAGATTGGAGCATCTATAGATTATCAAGTGGTTGGTGATTATAGTTAGTGGGGGAGCCACTGATGGTTTGGGGCCAGCGGGGTATAATACAATTCAACAGAATTTTGGGAATAGTTGGTTGGAGGGAATAAGTTGTACAGGAAAAGAGATCAATTTAGAGTCTTGATGGTCGAATAAATGGGAGGTGATAGTGGCCTGAATACAGGTGGAGGATGGAATGACAATGGAAATATAAATTAATACATTTAAAAAGCTATTTCAAATAACTTAATTGCTAATATTTATTATTTCTACGTGTTGTATATTATTCTAAGCTTTTTACACATATTAATCAGCAACCCTAAGTGTAGATATTGATACTACTGGTATTCCTATTTTTCAAATGGGGAATCACTCATCATTTAAGCAACTTGCTCAGTTGGGAGTTTTAGCCAGAAGGAGTTGGAGTCAGGATTCTAATCCACACCATCTAACTCTGTTCCGTCTTACACCTGGTCATAGATTGTCCTGATGCCTGATGTTTCAACACAAGTGCCTGTGAGAATAAGGCTGCAAGTGCATGGGCTTTGGAGTCAGAGACTCAAGCTGTTTACTGTTTGGTCTTAAGCAAGTCACTTTGTGTGAGCAGCATTCCCTTCATTTTTGTAAAGTGAGGATTCCTCATTGGCCTAGTTTCTCATTAGCGCACTAGGAGATTAGAGTGAGATGATGTGTTTCTGCTTCCCTCTTGCTTCTGCTTTTCCTCCATAGAAATGAGGGTGTTAGGCTTTGGAGGATGCGGAGGTATTTGTTCTTACACGTGTTATGCTTGAGATGATGGACATCTAGATGGCAATGTCCAGTGTGTGGCTATAGCTATAGATAAGGGCCTGGGCCATGACAGGGTCAAAACTTAAGTGCTTGTTCATGAGCCAGTGATGGCTAAGGCATGGGATGAGTTGAGCTCTCTGAGAACAAGTAGCAGGACCTTAAAATTTACCAGCTACAAGGGGAGATCAAGGAAGAAACGAGAGGAGCCATCAGAGGGATATAAGGAGAGCCACAGTAAAGCAGGGGCTTGAGCATAGATGAGTCAACTAAGGAGTAGATGGTAAACTGAGTTAAGTACACACACAGGCTGAGAACTGAATTTAAAAGGTGGTTGACAGTGCAGAGAGCTCAAGGAGACAAGAGAGATTTCGGCAAGAATGAAATGTTTACTTTTTTTGACCTTCTAAAGATTTGATTCAATTAAATATGTTTTAGATACTTGCTTTCTAATCAATCCCTAGTGTAAAGCTCAGGATGATTACCTTTGCCCTGCTTTACTGTGATTGTTAACTACTATTCTTGTCAGAACTTGAAACTGTGCTCATAAAATGTCCACAGCATCTCCACATATCCACAGATGATGGAATTAGGGGAAATGAAACTAGCTTCCACTGGGTTACAAAATCCAGTAAGACCATCCCAGAGCTGGACTTCTTGCTCAGTTTTTTATGCTCTAACTTTAGTAAAAAAGTCTTCCTAAATAGTTTCTTCTCTTGCATGAAATTCATATAGGTTTTGATTTCTCTTCAAAAAACAAAAAAGCAATCCTTAAATATGTAAGAATAAGAAGTGTTGCATAATTATCAAGCCATTATCATTGTCATTAATTTCCGATTAAACTGAGCTCTTTAACTACAAATAATCTTAAGTAGATAAATGGCAAAATTAGTTTAAGTATATGCCTGAGAAGAAAGAGAAGAAATCAGTAAGGTACTATGCAATTTTAAAATTAAGGCAAATCTAAAATGGAGGTTTGAAGGGGTGGGGGGGTTTGTAGCTTAATAAATGGATGATTAGAATTCCATATCCTTAATATTTTCTATTCCAAATGTTACCTCAATTAGGCCAAGAGAAACTTTTCATGTAAACATAGAAAGATTCTCATTGGGAGAGCTTGGCACAGAATGAAAAAGATGAAAATGTTTCTGTGTTAATTATTGATACACCACAGGGAGAATAAAACTGAACAATTAACATGCCTTTGATTTAGAAACCCTGGTTAATTTATTAAACTGGTCTTGATTTATGCTTTTATCTTAGACTTTAGTCTTTAAAAAAAGTATTTAAAGCCCTCGTAGTCAGAATTACGATCTTGCCTCATTGTCTGTAGATGGCTTTCATTCCCAATTTTCAGTACTATAAAATTCCATTATATTCCCTCTGTCTGTTTCTAATGGGCAGACTGGGAGAGACTGCTTCAGGGGTTACTAGCCAAATAGTTTTAACTGGATAACAGGCACTGTTTAAATTAACACTGGAGTTAATAGTTTATAGCTATGGGCAGGATTTGCTTGCTTCTTTTGTTTTGGATTGTATTAGTGCTTCAGAATCATACAGGAATAAAATTAAATGTGCTAACATGCCTTGGCCCCACTAGGGCTCTCTGTGACCTTCTGTGATCTAGACCATTTCTAAAAGGCTTAGACAGCATGAAGCTCTCAACTAAACTGAAACTTGGGTTTCCCTGGGCATGCTCAGTCTCTTCAGATTCCACCGAGGCTTAAGGCTCTGCTGTCACCAGCCAACGTGGTCTTGTACTCTTTCAAGTAGCAGAAAAACAGAAGGATAGTGAAATTTTAAACTAGGGGCATGAGGGAAGGAAGGGCTATAGTAGAAGTGAAATGTGACTTCCCAGCTACATGCCTGAGGCCAAGCAAGCAAGTTAAATATGCAGAGGTAGATAGGAGAGTGAGATCAGGATCAAGGTACGGGAGAGGAAGTGAAGACATCCACACATTGTTCTTACTTCCTGGCAAAAACTCAGAATAATTGAAGGAGAAATAGTATCTCACTTAACATGAACCCTCCTGTGATTTTCTGATTGTCGCTGCTTTAATTACTCCATATCAGAATGACTTTTTCCTTTAGAAGAAGTCATAACATCCTGGCTGATGTTACCTTCCTCATTGAGAATTTTTTTTTTTTTTTTAAGATCTTTGGAAGAGGAAAGGGAATGACAGAGGGAAGGCCCTGCTGACATTTTTTTTTCTCCTATTTATTTGGTCCAAAATAGTTACGGTGGACAGCAGCCGGTGAGGGCCAGGTATTTAGGAGTTAGAACAATAGAAGTTATTATTTTTCTTAATTGCTACCTTGAACCATGAAGGTAGTAAAAATCCCAGAACACATTTATCTTGCAGTGTTGTCACAAACAAAAGAAACCATAGGACTTTCTCATACCACTAGCATTTGCTTTTTGCTTTTTCCATGTTTATAAGATTAGGTTTAGGAAAACAAATTATTAAGCCAGTACATAGTTTATGTTATGTAATTGTTTTCTTTGTTGCCTTTCTTTGGCATTTTGAGAATTCTTCATACATTTGAGATGACTAATTCTCTAGAGTTTCACATTGAAAGCCAGAAAATCTAAAGATGATAAATCAAATTTTGTCCTACTTTTTAACAAGCAGTTTCTTGGTTACTAATGAAAAAAAGAAAAAAAAAAAGACTTTACCTTCCTCATCTGTGCATTAAGAATTTTGGGAACTTAATATGTAGGTATAAAATCACTCCATTAGTGTTAGGTGTATGCTAGAGCCTTTCTACTGGCATAAATGTCATTAAAAGTTCTACTTTATTTTTTTTTAAGATTTTATTTATTTATTCATGAGACACACACAGGCAAAGACATAGGCAGAGGGAGAAGGAGGCTCCCTGCAGGCAGCCTGATGTGGGACTTGATCCCAGCACCCTAGGATCACACCCTGAGCTGAAGGCAGACACTCAATTACTGAGCCACCCAGGCTCAGAGTAAAGTAACATTTTAGAGCTTTTGTCCCTGGTAGTTATTCACTGTTTTCCATACCTCCTTACAGTGTATAAAACAATCATGTATGACTGCCATTTAGTGTCTGAGATGGAGAAGTAGCTGGCCCCTTAATTTCCTCATGGTAATGGGTGTCACACATGCCAAATGATCCATGAGGGAAACAATGTAGTGTAGTTGTCTAGATTGTGGACTCTGGAGCCATAGGGGATGTGTGCACTTTGCTCTGAGTGTGTGCCCAGACAATTATATAATCTCTCTGAGCACAATTCTTGCTTCATCTAATTAACATCTATTTTTTTCTGTGTTTTGTTTTACAATTCTTGTTATTGTAAATTTGGTCTTCAAACTGGCTATTCCTTGTATATATGAAGGCAAGTAATTCTACATGTTGACACAAGTGACTTCATGAAAAAAATTTATAGTAATATTTTTGGTATATTGTCATTTTTCTAAATGTATAGGTATAAACATTTCCAAAAATATTTTATCTTCTTCTTTCTAGTTTTAATACCATTTAGTTGTTTCTTTTTTGGGGGTTGTGTTTTCTAGAAACCTCAGAAAAATATTAAATAATTTAAGGGACACCTGAGTGCTCACTCAGTTAAACATGGAACTCTTAGTTTCTGCTCAGGTCATGATCTCAGGGTTCTATGATTAAGCCCCATGTTGAGTTCTGAGCTCAGCAGGGAGTCTGCTTGAGATTCTCCCTCTCCCTCTGCCCCTCCCACCACTCATACTGTCTCTCTTTCTTGCAAATGAATAAATACATCTTTAAAAAATACATTATTTTTAAGAATTTGAGAACTTTTTGTTTCAGCATTAGATTGCTTCTATAACTTTACATTGAGTCTGATGTGGCTTTTGGATTAAGATATTTGTTTTTTTTTTAAGATTTTTATTTATTTATTTATTCATGAGAGACAGAGACAGAGAGAGGCAGAGACACAGGCAGAGGGAGAAGCAGACTCCATGCAGGGACCCCGACACAGGACTCATTCCTGGGTCTCCAGGATCACGTGTAGGGCTGAAGGTGGCGCTAAACCACTGAGCCACCTGGGCTGCCCAGATTAAGATATTTGTAATAAATACAGCACACACAGATACACAGAGACACATAAACACTTCTTAGCTTCCAAACTCGATAGACCTCTTCAGGCTTGATCTTATTTACTGTCTTTGTAGAGTTCCCTACTGTTCTCCCTTGTCAACTATGGTCATGCAATCTCCAGGATCTAGTTAGATCTCTCTGACCATTCTTTAATACATCATTTGTGGGCTCTTTTTCTCTATTACACGTTGAGGGCTTCCCAATGTTGTGTCTGGGACTCACTCTTCATTCTGTTATTTTCCCTGGGTATTTCATATCTATTTTCATGGCTTCCACTCCTGCCTTTATTCTGATGATCCTGCATCTTTATAAATGGCTTGTTTTCATACACTTATAATCAACTTCCACCAGACTTTTCCACTTAAATGATTCATAGACACCTTAAACCTCCTCTTCTTCATCTGTTACCTTTTAAAATTGTCCAGAGCCAGCAAATGTTCCCTTAAAGGGACAATTATAAATATTCCAAGCTTTGAGGGCCATACAATCCTGTCCGAACGTTTGAGCTCTGCCATTGTAGCGTGAAAATGGCCAGTATGTAAATTAATGGGCCTGACTATGTTCTACTAAATCTTTCTTTACAAAACTGGAGGCTGACACACAGGATAGAGCTCGTTGATTTTGGCGTTGTGTATGTTACCCATGCTATAAATTTAGGCTTTATCCTTGACAACAACTGCTTTATTTTCATAGGATGTATATCTCCAAATTTTGCAGATTGACATTCTAAATATGTCCCACAATATGTACTCATTACTTTATCTACACAAACACGATCTTGTACTCTCCCTCATTTTTCTTTCAGGTTTTGAAAGCTTAGCAATTGGTCTTCAGTCTTCTACTTTTAGTCCTGCCAAAGCTATCTTTCCTAACTACCAGAGGAAACCTTCTAAAACCAAACAGGATTATACTACTCCTGTGTTTCAAACTCTTGATGATTCTTCATTGCTTGAAGTAGTGTTCACAAAGGGAAAGCTTATTAACATGGCATAGAAGTCTCTCAGGGTGTGGTTGGGCCTTCTTCACCAACTCTGTCTCCTTTTCCTATTTTGGTCCATTCACGTCCTGGGAGAAGCAAATGATTAGATGTGTAAGGAGGAATTCCTGTGAAGGATGAAGTGGGAGAGGACCACCAGAATCAGCTGGGAGAAATGTTTGACTCTAGTGCAGGTCAAACACCTATGCAAGGAGAAAAAGAAAGAAAAGGATTTTGTAGGAAGAGCCTCAACACAATTCTGAGAAAGCCTCAGGCCAGTGGGAAATCCAGAGTTGGAGCAGAGGTTGCCTGTTGGGCAAGTCCCCATTGTGCTAGAGTGGCCTGATTGTGCTCAGTATTTGCGAAGGGCTGCCTGGGGTCAAGTGTGGTGGATTCATAGGTGTGGCAGATGGAGGCAGTCCCTTAATTGTGCTCACACAGAAGTTTCTCTTAAAGGAGAATTGATCGAGGTACTTCCAAGGCACCAAACCTGACTTCACACTTGACACATCAGCTTCAGTAAACCTCTTTTAATAGTCTTCATATACTGTGATATCCTTTACCTCCAGGCCTTTGTTCCCAATTCCTATTCCGTCTGCATGAACTCTTCCTGCCCCTGACTTTGCTTGCTCAACTACTTTTCACAGTTTGGGGGCTCAGCAGAAGAATAATCTCCAGAAACATTTCTTACCTCCCATCTCCCAAAGTGCCATCACTCAATCATTCCTTAACATCACTGAAGTGTTTTCCAAATTAAGATCGATTGTACGTGTTTTAGGTTTTATTTTTGACTAGACTGTAAATCTCTTGAAATAAAGGATTATTCAGTCTGTGCCCTCACATACCCACAGCAACTGGCACCCATTTTTGAATGAATGGACTGTACTCTCATTTATTTGTTGGAAGGGCAAGTTGACCCAGGTGAAAGAAAACAATATGAGAGGTGATACTTAGATTATTTAGTTTAGGAGAGTTCCTAAACAATAGGAATTTGGGAATGACTTAAGAGAAAACAATATGAGAGGTGATACTTAGATTATTTAGTTTAGGAGAGTTCCATGGCTTAACTATGAGATATATTTTAGTAATTGTGATTAATTAGGTTGATTTCAACTGAATGTGGGCTATCTGATGTATCAACAAACACTGCTTAAAGTAAAAAAAAAAAAAAAAAAAAAAAAAACTGTGTTCAATCCCAGGGTCCTTTCCTAGCTGAATGACCATATCACAACATCCCTGGCATTATTTTTCTCTTCAATAAGATGGAGGACATAATATTAAGAGCACAGAATTGTAGACCTATCAAACCGTCTGTAATGTATTCAACAACCTCTTGCTTTGCAGAGGTCTCTTTCCTGCCTCCTACTGTATTAACCTGCATCAAGAATGACTCACTATCCCACAATTGTACTGAAATTTAGATCACGTAACTCCTTGTGGAGAGAATGGATGGTAGCTGTGATTTAAAAGCAGGGCTCTTCTAACAATTGTATATGCAGTGAGGAAGGTAAATGTATTATTTGAGGAAGTAGTTTTGAACTATATGGACTCCTGGATTATTTCCAGTTAAAATTTTTATAGAGTTCAACATTGGAAGTAATGGGAGAATGATTATGTAGGACTAGAAATGACCATGAAGCACTGACTTGATGGACGACTAGAATCCTAACCTCCTGTGCTTGGGGATGAATTATTGTGTGACTGCTGTCTTTAAGGCCATGCTTTCCAAGTGTCACTTCTTCAGATGTAAGAATGAAATATCATTTTGTAAAATTAGGAGTGTTAATAAACACAATAAGTAAAAATCACAAAACAAAATATTATACAAGTCAAATAAGCAAAATGAAGATAGGTGAGATAAAAAGAAATTAGTCTCATTTAAAAAGAAAAAGATAAAGTAAGAAATGTAGGCCTGCAATTGTTAAATGAACTAAAATGACAATGTAAGATGGAAATAAAAGATCAAAAGGATAAAAAGATTAATGGAGCTTTAAGAATACAAACAAGAGACTTACATATTTAAAATGTAAAATCTCAGTGGATTAAAAGAAGTCAGAATACTAGGAAAAAGCATAAAATCCTCTCGAAGGAGCGCACCTTTGTCGCAAGGGGGAGGCCGGAAGCCTTGGCCTTGCTCTTTCTTTGGCGCCGGCCAGTTACCCACTTAAAATACTCTGACCAGGGAGGAGAGTATGGATCCAGAATGCTGGTTTGCCCTTCTGGCCAGTAGAGGGCAGCCGCACAGAGAGGTGAGGACAGGCTGCGCTGATGCAGGAAAGAGGCTCTTGGCTGGTCTGAAATGACCCTGAAGTGTACTAGCCAAGACACCTGCCTAGGTGTTTCTTAAGTCATTCCCAAATCGTGTGGAAGCATATATTCCTCTGTCTCCCCACTTTGACATTTATCCTCTATATTTCTTGACCAGGTTTCAGTTCCAGGACTTTGCTTTTCCTTGTTTTGTTTTGTTTTTACTTTTAATGTTAGCAACTGTAAATACAGTGTGTTTTTCAGCCCTTGAGCCCCTGGCTTCATTTGGCTGTGCATGCATGCCTATTATTTTTTAAAGCTTGTTTGAGATATGGCCAGTTGCTTGAACACACATATACACAAACAACCCAAACTCCCTCCCCATATATACACTCATCCTCCTCCACCCATTACACATAACCTGGACACACATAGGCCACACACACACACACACACACACACACACACACATGCACAGAGACACATGCAGACATGTGTGCACTGCCCTTTACCTTTATGCCTTTTCTTTTCTGAAAGGCACTCAGGTCCTGAGTGGCTTCTCCCCACCAGCCTTTCACATCCATCATCACAATGCTTCCCATCTCCACCACAGATAGAGATGAGAATATTGTAAATTTATTGTTTCTTTCCGAGGGAGACTTTTAAAAAGTTTTTCCCCTGTAATCTATAAATAATGAAAAATTCCATTAGAAATGCAATGAACAGTGTAACTTTTATGCAGAGTTTTTCAAGCTCAATGTTTCAGAGCATTCGCTTTCATGACAGCCTAGAGCCATGGCAGGTAGGAAGATCACTCAGCTGACATTGCCACATTTCCTAAAGTGTGTTCTTGGGTTCTCATAGGTAATGCATGTGTTTTAAAGGGAACTCTCTCTTTGCTCGAATAGATTTGAGGAATGCTACTGTAAACTGACTCCTTCAATGCAGAACTCTCCTAAAGCATTTCCTGTGGTAATTTGCTTTGGGCCATGCAGTATTTCCAAAACATATTGGCCAGGGAAACTTATTTTTTTCATCAAAACATTACATCTCTAAGCTCAGTGTTCCGTGGAAAATAATTTAGGAGGTGATGTTCTAATGACAGTAGTACATTTTCTTCTGTTCTGTAAAGAAACTGTTTTACAATTGCCCTTATTGAAGAGTTCAAATTTACCTCAGTATATTTCCATCAAATTGGCACTTCTTTGTATTTTTAGAACAAGGTATAATAAAAAAAAAATCTATGCTAAAGCCAATATATGATTCTGAAGAGTCTCCTGAAAACTCAAAGCAGAACGAATGATTCTTGTTCTGTTTTATTATGTGAATCTGAGTTTCTGTAAAAGAGTTCTTTGGAAAGCAGTCATCTTTGTAAAGGAAAATAGTTTAATTATATTTTGATCGGGAGTTTCTTTAATTAGAGTATCAGTACTTAGTGCATGTTACATGATAAGATGATCATAAACAAATCAACCAGCAGCAGTGGAAAGAGAGTGAGAAAGAGAATTCAAAGGGATCCCCAGCTCTGGTACAGACAGCCAGTGTGGCAGGAACACCAGTGTTCTCCTCTCAGCCTTCCTTTGTGAATTTTCCATGTAATGATAGATGCTGCAAAGCCATCCACTGTACTGAGGCCTCTTCATGTTTTTTTGACACTGTTTGGAGGATTACTAGTGCATAAGGCACAGGGTCTGAGTCATACTCTTCTGAGTGAAGTAACAAATCATCCTCTAAGATCTATGCAAAAATGTGAGGTTGGTTTCTATGTCAAAACTTGACACAGAAAAGCTTTCTCTTCTGTGTTTCCATAACCTCATGCATCTGCCCTCTCAACTGAAGAGGGAGCTTTGACCAATGAGTAATTTCCTAGGAAATCCAAGATTCCAGTGGACCTCAGACCTGGTCTATGTTTAGTGTATGCTTCTTTCTTTCTAAGTTCCCTCCTGTTTGCACTCATTCCTCAGAACCTCATAGCCCTTGTGCTGATAGGATCTCTGCTATGGAGATATGTGCATTAAAACAGGGGAATCAGAGTCAGAGTCACAGAAGCTTTGAGCACAATTCTCAGCAACTACATTAGGATGTTTTGGAGGGTTGGACCCTCATCTGATGATGCCCAGATCCTCATACAGACTGATTTGTCTCTTGAAATCGGGATGCTTGTTTCTGTATCTAGACATCCCCACCTACATGCGTCCAGGCTCCTCAGACTTAGCAGGGGCAAAGTGAAGCTTAAGTTCTCTGCAACACCTTCGTTTAAGGAGACATCTCTATTTTGCCCCTAATCTAGGCTCCTTCATAACTAATCTCTTTATCATGATACTTTCAGTTAATTGTGACAAGTCTCACATACCCAACACAATGAATCCTTTTCTAGAACACTATCTTTTTTTATGTAAAATATATCTGTTTCTAGTGGGAGGTAACCTGTACAGTATATATCTTCTGGTTGCTACTCATCAAGGTTTCAAGAGGCATCCTGCCAAGGGACTCTCCACTTCTCATGAGGTAGATATAACGTGTACACTGGTGAGCGCTGATGCATCCTTCAGTTGTTGATTACAAATCATGTTCTTGCTCTGGGGCTCTAAAAATCTCCCATAATCCTTCAGAGTGGTACACTGAAATACTTGTACGTTCCTTGAAGCCTACCAATGTAAAAAGAAAAAAAGCAAAAAAAAAAAAAAAAAAAGAAAAGAAAAGCTGGTGTCACAATCTCATTGGAAAGCCCTTTGGTTGAGACAACCTTTTGCAAGAACACAGCCTTGGAACGAGCCGCGCTGTTCTTCACCCTGAAGATTAGATTCAGGGGAGAACATCTTAGGGACAGTCGCTCCTTGGTCAAGGCCACTTGGGCACTTGTCTAGGCCGCCAGGCAGCCGCTCCTCCATGCAGAGCCTGCTTTAGAGAACAGGGCGCAAAGGCAGTCGTGTCTTCTCTCCTAATTCTTTCATGCTGCCGCTTTCAGAATAAGATAATCCTGGACCCCATGACGTTCAGCGAGGCCCGCTTCCGGCCGTCGCTGGAGGAGAGGCTGGAGAGCATCATCAGCGGGGCGGCGCTCATGGCCGACTCGTCCTGCACCCGCGACGACCGGCGCGAGAGGATCGTGGCCGAGTGCAACGCCGTGCGCCAGGCGCTGCAGGACCTGCTCAGCGAGTACATGAACAACGTAAGTCCTGGGGCTCTGGGGCTCTGGGGCTCGGGCTGCCCGGCCTGGGCGAAGCCTCCTGGCTTGGAGGAGGCCGTGCGTTGCAGGGAGAGAGGACAGGCGTTCCCCGGAGAGACGGAGAACCGCTCTGCGGGCCTGGGCCGTGCGCTGGCTCCGAATGCCTTGCTGGCCTGGAAGAGAGCCGGGCGACCCACTGGCTAGGGTGACGTTGGCCGCTGGCTTGCATGATTCCATGGTCATTTGGATGGCTGGCCTTAGATTGAGCGTAAGATTGCAGTGGGTTGCAAGTGGACGGTGGATGGAAAGGAGGATGTAATGAAGTCATCCTAGGAAGAGCCCTGTTCCAAGCCAAGGATGGCTCTAAGATGCTAATCTTCACCCTTAAAAGGCATTCGTAAGCATAACAGGTTTTCAAATGTTTGTACAGGCTCAGTCGAAACTGTTGCAACGGCGGTGCAACTTGGAGGACGTGTTGATTCATTGTGCAGTTGGAAGTTCTTATGAGAATTAACCTCCAGGTTTATTAGTGGCATCTAGTGATAGTGCAGCACAGACAATAGCTGTCCTGCCCTACAGTTACGAAGTGTGACAGTTGTTAACATACCTGAAAACTACTCAAAGAAGTTGAAATCCATATTCTTTGTTTTGAAAGGCACTGAATTATGTTTGTATTGATTTGCTACCCTCATTCAGCTGAACTGATGTTTGTGGTGCCCCGTGCTTGCAACCATGAATGATCTGGAGTTTCTCCTGTCCTGGACTCCTGGGTTTGAGAGAATTCGGCATAAAGTGGTAAAATGTAGGTAAAGTGAGGTCTTGACACCACATGTTGAAGGAGTGCTCTGTGTAGTGGTCAAGTAGGGAGCAGGACACTGAAAAATCTGCGCACGACTTTTGAACCCCATGCTGGGTCCTTTTAGAACACCATAAGGCAAACTGAGAGGCAATGCAGCCAACCCATGTCCACCCTCCAACCAAGTTCTTCTTATGCCACCACCTCCCCTAACACCTCCCCCACCCCCCACTCCTGCCTCAGCCCCAGCCCGGAATGACATGCAGTCCACTGGTCAAGCTGGGAGTCAGCATTGACAGGAACAGTGCTGCCCCCTCCAGACTCTTCAGAGACCTTTGGTCTAGAAAACAAAAAGATTTTAGAGTGCTCTACAAACGGAAAACCAAGAATTTGTCTCTTTTATGTCAACCCTCAGATCCTTTGATTTTTGGGAGATTTTCCCATTGTTAGCACACCAAGAATAAGATGTGGCTGTTTCACATGGTATCCAGCTGCTTATGGGGATTTCTCCACAGGACACTGGCTGGCTAATACTTTGTGTGATTTTGGTCTATGGGTGCTGTGCTGGGTAAAGCTAGAAATGTTGACTCCTATTGTCTCTCACGCTGAGTAAATCTTCTGAATAGCAGATTTAACAACAACAACAACAAAAATGCTTGCAACATCTGGGATTCTGTGTGTTTGTTGTTTTTAACAGAATAGCAACAGGCTACTTACTTGTATGTGAAATTTGGTTTTATATTAAGGCATGCTGGTATTCCTATCAATGAAGAATTATTGCCAACGGAGGAAGTAGAACCAGCAGAGATGACAGTGATGGTTAAGATGTCAATATAAATATTTCAGAAAAAAAAGTATGTTCCCATGAATGGTAATCACAGAACATGATTAAACAAGAGTTGATAGAGATCTGACATGTAATTTTCAGTTTGGTATCTACAGTCCTGTCAAGCAGAAGTTTTTCCTTTCACCGTAAACTCATATGGATCAGCAGAGCTGATGGGTTTTTTTATTTTATTGACTCTCTGTGCTTATTTTTCTGTTCACAACCTTGTGATACAGGAATGTTTTGTATTTTGTATTATAAAAACTTGGTTTCTACTTTGATATGGTTGCAGATAATACATAGGTGGGCTTAGTGCTTAAATTTCAAGTGCAGATTCTATTCACTTTGAACTGTCAGGATCAAAGGCTTAAAATAAAACACCTCCTATTGACTTTTATGTAAACTGTATAACTTCACTCTTCTTTGGTGATTTTAAGGTAAAATTGGATGCAGCTCCATCATCTCTGTCCAGCGCACTCATTCCTACTGTCAAAATATCAATTGATGTTTATTTTGGTATAGCATATATTAGTATAAAACCCACATACACATCTATGCCTTGACTGACAAGTCTGTTGTATTGCACAGCAACCAATAAATTGGTTGGTTGTGCCTACGATGTTTGTTATATTTCTTTTTAAATTTTGTAAGCTCTGGGAGTAAATGTATTATCAAATTATCACTCTGCATGTTTTCATCTTAATAAGCTAAGCAGTTGTAGGACAAAGAATTTATTAGATTGAGAAGAAAAGATTTAAAAATAGGCATAACTGATACTTTGATACTTCTGGATTCTAAATATTTCCTTATCTTTCCCTGATGAAGATTTGATTTATAAAGCTCACTTATAAGTAGAGCTGTCCTAAAAACATATAAATGCCAAGTGGTATCCACTGCAGGGGAATGGAGATTGGGAAGAAGAGCTGTATACAAAGTGATTAGGAAAAGGTGTCTGCAAGGGCCACGAGCTGTAGGTTGGCCATATGAGTTACACTGAGCTCAGTAGGTTATCCGTTCTGAGTTAGGTATTTCCACAGAAGTATTTACAGATCAATGTGTGTGTAACAAAAATTGGACACTTCCAAGAAACTGGTATGAGAAAAAAGGGCTGGGTGAACAGATGCATGTGGCAGAAGTGATCACGTTATGGCAGTGGTAGAAAAGAAAAGCCTTGGGTGGCCTTGCTTTTTAAAATTGATGACGTAAGCCCAAGTGAGAAGATTCTTTAAAAAAAAAAAAAACCTTTAAATAGACAATCACTATTGTACGTATGTGAAGACTAATAATGGGTAGAGAGAGACTCTTTCTAAAGGCTCTGTGGCCTTTGGATGAGTGCCATCAGGGTGGCGCTTGGAGTGTTATGTCGTGTACTATAAATAGTTCCAAATTATAATGAAGACATAAACTTTTCTCTGTAACTTACAATTTTAGGGCAGTTTTTAGGGCAATTTTAGGGCAATTTTAGGGCAGTTTTTCCCCCTGTGGCAGTAAAACTTTTTTCATCAAAAACAAAAAACAAAACAAAACAAAAAGCCTTAAAAGTGACCCCGTGACAGGCAACAATTAAATATGGTATTTTATTGATAAGGATTTTATGATAGATTTGAATTTAGAATATTCATTCAATAAATATGTATTGTGTGCCTGACCATTTTATGCCAGGCACTGTTCTAGGCTTCTTGGATGTAGAAGGGAACAAAATAGATAAAATTCTGTTCTGATGGCAATTCCACTCTATTTGGGGGCAACAATAATTTGAGCAAGGGTTATCTCAGATGATGACTTGTGACATAGGGAAATATAAATCCTAGGAGACAGGGAGCATGGGGTGCAGCTGTAAGTAAGGATGGCCTGCAAAGGGTTCATTGAGAAAATACTTTTGGCTAAAGACCTTTTGGAGATGAGGGAACAAAGAACACATAAGGTGGAAGGAGCAGGGAGGTTCAGCCCCTGGCTGTGTGTGGGTCCCCGGGTCTCAGAAGCCTTCATGGGAAGGCAATCAAGGCTGATGGGAGTGAATGGGGGCCAGCAGGAGACAGAGTCTGCAAGGGTACAAGGCATTGGACTACCCAGGGCCTTGTGCAGTGTTGTGTGGAATATGTCTTTCACTTTAATGCAATGGAGGATTCTTGGAGAGTGTTGGGAAGAAAGTGCCGTGACTAAGCTCCCCAGATAGGCCATGGGAGTACAAGGGGTAAAAAAAAAAGTAGGGAGACAGGAGAGGGGGCACTGAAATAATTCGTGAAAGGATGGTGACTTGGCTCAAGTGGTAGCAGTAGAAGTGAAGTACTCAAATTCTAACTGTATTTTAAACAAAATTGGCTTATAATGTAGCTGGTGAGAAGGATGTATCTGTGTCATGAACACAAAATGCATAGCAATCAGTGTGAATGGCGGTTAAAGTGGTAACAGCTCCCTCTGTGGTATCTTCAGTTGGTATCTTCAACTGGCTTTGCAGCATGGAAAATTGTGATTTACTCAAATGTGACAATTTGTAAAAAAAAAAAAAAAAAAAAAAACACCTCACTTTGCAGTGCCGGGATACTCTGCTAGACAGATTGCATGTGAAAAGGGAGTTAAATAGAAAAATTTTGTTTCAAAGCTATATCATCAAAAATACCTAACTATGGTTCTCATTCTTATAAATATAAAAGACCAGAAAAATATAAAACTCTAAGTACTAAACCTAAGTGCAGAACAATAACGAGATGTGTTAAGCCATTATTTCTTTGTGCACAATTTGCTGTTAGGCCTTGATGGGAATGTGTGATAATCAGGTATGCCTGGACCTTGTGCGTTGTGGTGCTATGCAGTCTGGTTCAGTTTTACATAAATAGGCAGTCTGTGTTGCTCTAAATTGTTTTTTTTTTTTTTTTTTTTTTTAGATTAATGCAGAACTACCAATTTTTAAGACCATCATACAAAGTTTAACAGAGAATCAGGTGTCATAAATTAATGACTTGCTGGTCTCTGTTGTGTTAAAATGTGGCTGGTCTTTTTTATCCTATTCTTGTAAGTAGCTAAAAAATACTTATATTTTTACAAAATGTTTGAATCCAACATTTTTCAAACCTCTTGAAGCACCTAAGTGGATTCCTGGGGACATTTTGTAAACCACTAATGTGATGCACATGTTAAAAGCACAGGAGGACAAATTAATGTAGGAGAATATATACATATTACAAGTGCCTGATGGATCCAGTTTATGAAAGTTGAGGTCTGAAATGCTGTCTTAAAAGGTTTCAGTTGTAGGTCCTCTACTGTGCCAAGGCTCCAGAATACACCACTATATTAGTAACACATGAAGTGATATCCAGAGCAGAGGGGACTCTGAACATAGTGAGCTTGCTATTTTGTTTTCTAATGGTGCAAGAGAAATGTATGTTCATCGTAGATGAAGAATAAGAAGTGGGCAGCCCCGGTGGGTCAGTGGTTTGGTGCTGCCTTCGGCCCGGGCCTGATCCTGAAGACCTGGGATCAAGTCCCGCGTCAGGCTCCCTGCATGGAGCCTGCTTCTCCCTCTGCCTGTGTCTCTGCCTCTCTCTGTGTGTCTCTCATGAATAAATAAATAAAATCTTAAAAAAAAAAAAGAATAAGAAAAATTATTCATACACCTCTAAAGATAATCATTGTTAGCAAATTTGTATTTGTCGTTCTAATGTTTTTAAACTTAGTGATACATTTGTACACAGAAACACACAAGCATGTTATACCTTGAGTTTTAAAAAATAAATTCATTGTATATGGCATTTTGTAACCTATTTTCTTAATATATTGTGAATATGTTACCATATCAATAAACATCCTCTAACCTTAGGTGTACTGGCTGCTTAGCTTTTTATTATGTAAACTTGTAATGATTCATTGAGAACCAATTCATTTTGAGAGTATTTTTTAAAGAAGAGTGCTGGGAAAGGTAAGGAGGGAAGCGTTTTCATGCTGGCAGTATAGAGTTTTGTTTTAGACCCAAAGAATGACGGAGGAAACAGTGAGAAAGTAGGGAGGCACAGCTTTACAGTTTATGTGCTTTAAAGGGATCCCTGAGAATTTTGTGCAGTGAAACTTTTGTATGTGAAGACATTTTAAATGCCTCTGAGGTTCTATTTTAAATGATCATAGGTGTATTTTTTCTGTATTTTATTGATTTTTCTTTATAAATTTGATTTTTCATTTATCAGAGTTTCCCTAAGTTGGCTATATATAAGGTACTGCACAGAGGGGTCGAGCACAACCAGTGGACAAATTCAACAGTTAGATTTGATCAAGGGTCCCAGAGAAGGTCCTGAGAGCTTCTAAAGGGAGTGCCATCAGAAGGATAACTTTATCATGCTGCCAAATTTCTCCCAGATAGGAAGATGGAAGAAAGACTGAGTAGCTGTTACCACTTAATAAGGCTAATTGTTAATGAAACATAAAAACTGGGACTCCTGGATGGCTTAGTGGTTGAGCATCTGCCTTTGGCTCAGGTTGTGATCCCGGGGTCCTGGGATCAAGTCCTGCATTGCGCTCCCCGTTCTTCTTCTCCCTCTGCCTGTCTGTGCCTCTCTCTGCCTCTCATGAATAAATAAATACGTAACATTCTTTAAAAAACCATAAATATTGTTTCCAGTAGCATCTAAGCCTTCTTGTTTCTCTCTTTTCAGTTATTATGTAGAAGAAGGGATGAAACTCACAAAAGTCAGTTTGCTTGATTACAGGTGTTTCTCCCAAAATGTTTGGCATAGAATAGAAAGTAGTGTTTGAAAATACTTGTGGGCCTGTTTAGATTCTGTGTTGCCCATACTTCCCCATCAAAGGCCTCCATTTTAAGAGGAAATTTAGATCTGTCTTAATAGGAATGGGAATGGGATGCCTTTGGTGAGAAGATTTTCCTTGTCTTCTCCTTATTTGCACATTTTCTTCTTTTTATACTCTGTGCCTTCAAATGTGCTAAATGCTCTCATCTCTATGAATTTTGACCTTCAAATTCATCTGTGCAATTATGCTTCTTATATAAAACTTTTGCTCCCTGAAGAGATAATTCTTAAATTCCTTTTTTAGTTGTATTCCCTGCCCAGACATTGAAAAAGTACAATTAGGTTACCAAACCCCTTTTCTGAGATCTAAAACTGTCTTTTGAATCTACTCTTCCTAAGAAACATGGTTGGGAAGAGAAGTCTTTTGGATAGTGCATTAGGCTTCATCTTTGAATTACATTGCAACCCCATTTGTCTGCATTGTCAGACAGTTTGCTGTGTGACTCCCAGAGGTACCCTGGGACTTGTATAGAGTAACACATTTTTTTTTTCCTTTTCTTTTTTTACTACATTCCTTTTCTAATGGTGTTCACCTGAGTTTGCTGCACTGGAATCTCAAAAGCCAAGGGAGTGTTAAGGAGGGGTGTGCTGGGCAGCACTGGCTCAGACACCAGTGGTGGGACATATTCCCCGGGGGGAATAATGAAGGTGAGAGAAATTTTGCCATGATCAGGTGTCCCACAGAGCACAAGTGTACTGAGTGGCTCTGGGAGGAGATCAAGACTGCAGGTGGTTGGTTAGCAGAGCACAGGTATGGGTAACATCTAGTCCTTGTGGGAATGTGGCAGGTCTCCTTGGTCCTAAAGGATCTAAAGTATGGAGCAATTATGCTGGTAGGGGAGTTAGGCCTTTTGAAAAGTACATCATGTTGTATGCATGTTTGCTGTTACTTATTATTAGTTCATGATGTACAATTAAATGATATACAGGATCCCAAGACAGATGGGTCTGACTAGATTTGTTTCCTTTGGATTGTCAGATTCAGTTCTTAATGCAATATTACATGCCATTTCTTGGCCAGGAAAGGTCTTTCCTATATGAAACTCTCCCCTGCGTCCCAGTATGGGTAGTTTAGCAGACTTCATAAGCCTTGCTTTGTAACCATCTATATACCCAATTTCAAATCCCAGTTTTGTCTTTGTATATATGACATGAATTTAGGCTAGGTAGATAGACTCTGAGCTTCCACTTTGTTAGCTATTGGGTAGGTAATAGAATATACCTATGGGAATATTCAGAGATAGATTAACAGAGTGACAGCCAGAACATTCAGTGTCAAAGGAAAGTCATGTTTGTTTCTATTATCCCCCTCCTTTTTTTTTTTTTTTTGAAGATTTTATTTATTTATTTGGCAGAGAGAGAGAGAGAGAGAGAGAGAGAGAGCATAAGCAGGGGGAATGGCAGAGGGAGAGGGAAAGCAGGCTCCTGGCTGAGCAGGGAGCCTGACATGGGGCTAGATCCCAGGACCCTGGGATCATGACTTGAGCCAAAGACAGACTCTTAACCTACTAAGCCACGCAGGCGCCCTTCTCCCAAGTGTTGTTATTTCCCTATTTTATTAATCTCAAATAAAAACTCTTTTCTTTAAAATTCATTGAGGGCTTTTTTGGAGATAAGAAGTGTAATAGATAAAGCATCACTGGGTGTGTCTGGATGGGGACTGAGAGGCCTGGAATATGTCTGGCTGTGTGGCCCTATTTAAGGGAATACTATGGACAGCACTGTTGCCAGGGCTCAGAAACAAATGGCAGTCCTTATGAAATGGGCTGATTTTTAGAGACCTTGGAGAAAAGCGACTAGGATTGGCAGTCCTGGGGAATCCACAGGGTAAACAATAGGAAGGCCAAGCCTCTGAGTTGTAAGAAAGTAGATGCAGTGCAGTTTGTCTGAGTTAGTAGATGAGGCACCTGCCTTTTCCTGGTCCTGCAGGCTTTGAAGAGAGAAAGACCAGGGTTCTCCCTTGAACATGGGGATATCTCTAGTTCCTAGGGATCAGGGAGATGGACTAAAATTCCCAGAGTGTAAACATGAGAAAATTAGTGGTACCTTGTACAAATATGGCCCTCTCCCTAAGCTCTAAATTATGATTCTGTGATTCTTGGGATTTAGAGTTAGAATTTGGACTAGTGGTTAGAGGTAAGGAGTTTTTGTTAGTGTTTTCATGGAACCTTGATTTGCTTGAAAGGGTTCAAAAGAGTCACCCAGGACATAAATTTTGGAAGCTTGACTGATACCCTGGGAAACTGAGGGATCTGCTTAGGGTGTTCACTTCTACTGAGAGCTCCTAAAAGTTGACTGCTATCCAACAATAAACTTATTTTTTTTTAAGATTTATTTATTTATTTATTTATTTATTTATTTATTTATTTATTTATGATAGAGAGAGAGAAAGAGGCAGAGACACAGGAGGAGGGAGAAGCAGGCTCCATGCTGGGAGCCTGACATGGGACTCGATCCCGGGACTCCAGGATTGCGCCCTGGGCCAAAGGCAGGCGCTAAACCGCTGAGCCACCCAGGTATCCCCCAACAATAAACTTATTATCTAGTATTAAGATATACTCAGTCAGCAAAGGTGAGGCCCACTGCCTGGCAATCTCTTCAGTAGGAAGAATTTGGGAAAACAGTTTCCCTTGTCATCTAAATGGGGTTCCTAGTATTGGTTCTTTAATAATGAGTTAAGTCTGAGCAGCGAAAGTCACAACAACTCTAGAGCTCAATGTTGACTTCTCTATAGAGGAAAAGAGGTACTAAGCAATCCCAACTAATCAATCAGTCTCTCTCTCTCTTTCCCCACTCTCCCTTAACATCTGTCATTTTTCCTTGCCTCTTTTTCTTTCCTTCTATCACCTGTAGAATTTTTTTAACTTTTTTTTTTTTTTTTTTTTTAATTTATGATAGTCACAGAGACAGAGAGGAGAGAGAGGCAGAGACCCAGGCAGAGGGAGAAGCAGGCTCCATGCAGGGAGCCCAACGTGGGATTCGATCCCGGGTCTCCAGGATCGCACCCTGGGCCAAAGGCAGGTGCTAAACCGCTGCGCCACCCAGGGATCCCTAACTTTCTTTTTAATGCATAAATGGACTCACGGGAATGTAAGGGAATTATTCAGAGGCATTAAATGGCAAGAAACAATAAACTAGAGACAGGCCTGCATATTCCTTCTAGTCTAGACTTGGGTCTTCAATGAGACAGTGTGTAAAGACAGGAGACAAAAATCTATGACCCAGCTGGAGAGCCAGATTCGGGATAAAACCTGTAAAATTCAGTATAAAGCCTGGATTCTCAGATGAGGACACTATGAGTCCATGATCAAAGAACAGAAAACTTCCCTACAGAGCGAAACAATGGAAATGGATGCTGTCTTGGTCTTTGAGGAGCATTGTTAAAAACAAACAAAAAAACCCCAAAACTTTTCATACCAGCAAGAATTTATAACCACAGTCTCAACATCACTCAGTTTTGGGGTCAGAATCTATATTCTAGGGTGACATAAAGTTTATCCGAAATTTCATTTAAAGGGATTCTGGGTGGTGGGTTGCCAGGTACCTGGCAGAAGCAAATACCAACTCTTTCTAGAGGAACACACTTTAAACCCGAGCCTCAAAGAATTTCTACAGATAAATTACAGGGAGTAGAAGCTGAGATTCCAGAATCTCTAAAAATAAAATGAAACAAGCTGTCATGAATGAGAGCTGGCAAAAACACCAATTATAGATCACACCTTCAAGGGCTAAAGATGGTCAATTAAGAGATACAAATTATAAACTGTCTCTAAAGAAATTGAAGAGAGTATCCAACATGTGATGAAGGAACAAGAGACTGTCAAAATTGGATGGAAGTCTTAGGAGGCAGGACTGGGAGTTGTATGGTAGAGGAACATGGGCTTACTTGAAGGGGTGGGACGGGAGGGCCCTGGTTGCCACAAGCCTAGGATAATGGGAAGGAAGAGATAGGGTAATTCAAAGTATCTAGAGTAGTGGTGGCAGTAGCCTCTTGAGCAAAGGAGCTGGTTATCTCTTATAGCAACCCTTTGGTTGGATATCAGACACATTATTCACCATGGACTTCCATAAGGAACAGAAAAGGTCAAATCACAAAGGAAAAAATTATCAAATGAAACAGGAAATGAAAATAGAAACTGCCTTAACAGCAAAATTAAGTCCCATACTTAAAATTCTAGCTAGATCCTCTCTTTATCAAACACATCCCTCTACAGAGTCCTTGAAAGTTGGTTCTGAATCACACAAGGTCAATCAATAGGATGAGGAAGAGCAAGTAATGTTATGAGGCAGTAAGGGGCTATCTTTGATTTAGTCAATGAGCAGAGACTGTTGACAGAGTTGACTCCTGAGTCATCAGATTTGGCCATCTTAGTTAAGACAGCCTGGACAGCAAAATCCATCAATTGATCTTCTTGGGAAAGCCTTTCTGGTATTTCAAGGAAGATCTCTCAAAACTGTCAGGGAAAGCAGCAGGCTGTACTCTACCACCAAACCCATGAACCTGGATAAACTTTTCCTTTGTGTTTTCAGAAGATATGGGGGACCCATAACCCTGGATTTCTTGTTCCTGGATGGGTTGTTCCAAAGATAAGCTCACAAGAGCCTCTTTTCTTGGATCTAAGACTGCCTGATCTAAGCCCATCTTAAAAAGCTTCTCTTGATTCATTCAGGAAATTGTTACACTCTGAGAACTGAGTGTTTCACTGGTGGTGATGCCTCCCTCTTTATCAAACATACCAGATTCTTTGCTGCTTCAGTGACTTTGCACTTAGCATCCTTCTGACTGGAACATTCTTTCTCAAACTTCTAATGGATGACTCTGTGTTTCGACTTGAATATGTTGCTCTTAATCACAGTGGTGTATTTCTGTCAGAGGACCTGCTAGCCCACAAAACTACAGAATCTCTTTGTGTTATTACTGTCTGCTCCTCCACTGGATTTGAAGCTCCCATGAGAGGAATGCTGTCTTGTTCACAATCCCCAGGATCTAGAGTGTCTAGTCTGGAAAAGTAAATATTTTTGAAATGAATAAATAAATTCTCTTTCATCCCCCTCTAATAATAATGAAAAGGAGGAGGAAGGGAGGTGAGAGGACAGAGAAAGAAGAAAAGGAAAAGAAAAGAAAAGAAAAGAAGAAAAGAAAAGAAAAAAAGAAGAAAAGAAAAGAAAAAAAAGAAAAGAAAGAAAAGAAAGGAAAGGAAAGGAAAGGAAAGAAAGGAAAGGAAAGAAAGAAAAGAAAAGAAAAGAAAAGAAAAGAAAGAAAAGAAAAGAAAAGAAAAGAAAGAAAAGAAAAAATCGGTAGCAACATAACCCATATGTTTTGGGTCTGTTGAGTGACATGTTTTGGAGAAAATGGTTTGTTTTCTCTCTGCTCTACTACCTAGATCAAACTGTAAATAAATTAGCTAAAGTTAACAATACTTAGCTATATTGAAGCTAAATGAAGTTATATTTAAGACCCTGGCAGAGGCCTAAAATGATCCTAGTAACTATAAGAAATGATACAAAGTGTGCCACTTGCTTGCTTATCAGTTCAAAGAGCCCTATCAAGAAGCCCACTCTTAATTCTGCCATTTTAAGTGTTTTTTTCTGTGGTGATCTGTTTGGGCATGAGTCCCTGGTGGATGTATGGGAGGGGCTTGCCGTTGTAGTTGTACAGCATTCCACTGGGGACTTTGGAAAATACTTATCACTTCCTGAAAGGCACAAAAGAGTTTATCTAAGAGAGAAATCAGCATAAGAAAAACGTCACAGTTCACTTCTTGAACCTTAGATGGTATCTCTGGAGGCCCAGCCTGGGCCTGTAGAACCTCCTTTTCCTAAAGAAGGGGTTGATAATCTCTTAACTTCAGCAAGTGCCGCAAGTGATTTCTATGAACAGGTGAATCAGGGAACCCCTGAAGTAATAAATCAGTGGATCACATCAAGAGTTGATTTAAAACAGCATGGGCTTAAAATGGATTTTCTTTTTTGTGAATGGAGATAAATACTTTTGTAAGAAAACATCAAGTGAATATTGCCTGGGAAGTTTTACTGAGCCTGGACATTTAGGATTTCAGAAGAGACTTGTGAAGCTGGATAGCTAATCCCTTCTTTGAATTCCTTACAAAGAGGTAAGAGAATCTGAACAAATATCTCACCTATGAACTATTAATTGAAAGGCGGCCATTTTGTTTTTTTGTTCTCAAAGCTCACCTCCCTCAAAGATACTTTTTCCTGCATGTCTAGTCCCCCTTTTGTAAAAAGACAATCTATCATCCTTGGAAGGACTCTGCTCTCAATAAGTGCTAGAACTAAAATATCTACTCTCACAGATGATTCAAAATCCTCTTTCTTTTTTTTTTTTTTTTTTTTTTTTTAATTTTTATTTATTTATAATAGTCACAGAGAGAGAGAGAGAGAGAGAGAGGCAGAGACACAGGCAGAGGGAGAAGCAGGCTCCATGCACCGGGAGCCCGACGTGGGATTCGATCCCGGGTCTCCAGGATCAGGCCCTGGGCCAAAGGCAGGCGCCAAACCGCTGCGCCACCCAGGGATCCCCAAAATCCTCTTTCTTAACAGCTTAATTGCTGATTTCAGTTTCTCCTAGCTCTGCAGGTTTGGCTGCAGCTGACAGATTTATAGCATCAACCCAGAGCTTTGCCTTTGTCAGTTCTATCCCTTGAATTGATCTTTTGTTACAGGTTCTTTTGGTGACTATTCTAAGGAACTGTTTCTGAGAGAAAGCAAACATTTCACCTGACTGCTCTTGGGATTCTTAAATCTATCTTTGTATCGGAAGCTCGTATCAGGAAAGCACATGTGCTAGGGTCCTCCCTACCAGGCCAAGTTTTCCAGGAGATTCTCCTGTCTCCAGACCTGAACCAGCCATACCCTAAGTCAGCTTTGGGAAATCACCTAACTTATCTGACATCATTAGACTCAGAGACAAGTGCCATAATTTCCCCTTTCCTCAGTTTCTCAGTAACATGTTCAAGTATTATTATTATTTATCTTTGCCCTTCACATCACCCTCCCCAACCTCCTGCCATGGCCCAGTGAACACCTTTGCAAGCAGGTATTTGCATTTCTTTTTCCTTTTCCTCCTGAAGTGCCTCAAGAACACAAGGGTTGACATGTTATATAAATTTCATCTCAACAGAAAAAAAAAAAAAAAAAAAAGACAACACTGGCCTTTTTATTATTCATTCTGCACACTTGGGGAGAGATCCCTTAAGTGGCCTGAGTTTGGTGGCTAATTTCATACTTTTGATTCCTGCCAAAAAACACATAAAAATCCTTTAGGAGATGTGTTTTTCTTTGTATTCATGAAACATTTAGAAATAAAATTCTGTAAACTTCATCTTATCACAGATACTACATCTTTTATCACCATAGGCCTGATTTTATGCTTATCTCTTCTGTTTGCTTTTTCCTCATCTGTTAGTTTTCCTTCTACCTTTTGTAAAACCTATAAAACCAGATCTGTCTCTCTCTTTTTTTTTAATTCTTTTTTTATGCATTTGTTTGTTTTTAGGATTCTGCAAGGATCACTATCCATTTTCCCAAAGCCCTTGTTTTCTGACTTTAGGCTATTTAGATGAAAATGAAGAGCAAGATATTTGCAAAAAATCAAACGATTAAGGACATTTTCAAAGTGACATAAATAGAACTGAAATTGGAATTCAGGTCTTCTTGCTTCTTCATGGCTGATGTAGTTTTGGAATATAGGTGAGGTTTGGTGGGGGTGAGGTCCTGAGCCGATGACCAAGAAAGAAGTTTTGAGATGACTTTGGTGCAAAATGGAGTATTTATTTATTTATTTATTTATTTATTTATTTATTTATTTTCAAAATGGTGGTTTTATTTTTTTTTTAATTTCTTTTTTTTTTATTTATTTATGGTAGTCACAGAGAGAGAGAGAGGCAGAGACACAGGCAGAGGGAGAAGCAGGTTCCATGCACCAAGAGCCCAACGTGGGATTCGATCCCAGGTCTCCAGGATCGTGCCCTGGGCCAAAGGCAGGTGCTAAACCACTGTGCCACCCAGGGATCCCTGGTGGTTTTATTAAAGCATGGAGACAGGATCCATGGGCAGGAAGATCTGCTGCCCTGGGCTTGTGAGGGATGGCTGACTATACACCCAGGAGTTGAGGGAGGTAAGGGAAAGGGAGATTTTCAGAAGAATTTTTGTATGCTAAAGAGGACCTAGGAGATCCTGGAGGCCTTGCCATTGTCGTTTGAGTTAAGGTTGTTTTTCCCTCTAGTAAAGCATTAACATTAAGATAGTAGGGAGTTTCCTTCTGGAACTTAGGTTATTAATAACCTAATGCTTTTTCTTGTAAATCACTAAGACATTTTGTAAACTGAGGGAGACTTATGTCTATAGGACTATAATCTCCTTAAATTAAATATTTGTTTTTCCTTTCTCTTAGCTTTATGTCAGCCAGGAGTGCTTGAGAAATGTCACATATATCCCACCTGGGTCGGGGGCGGGGGTCATTTGTGGGGTGTCAGCTTGTGCTTTTTTTCAGTTGGCCCTCTGCTCCCTCATCAATTGTTACTCTTTATCTCCATTGCCTCATGATTTATATTTTAATGGACTTAGACATAATATTGGATTTTTAATATTCTAATTTTTTCCCAATACTCCTTTAGATCTCTCAGGGTTAGTCATATGGTAGGCTGGACAGTTTTTCTTTCTTTCTTTTTTTTTTTTTTTAAGATTTTATTTATTTATTCATGAGAGACACAGAGAGAGAGAGAGAGGCAGAGACACAGGCAGAGGGAGAAGCAGGCTCCATACAGGGAGCCTGACGTGGGACTGGATCCCGGGTCTCCAGGATCACACCCGGGGCTGAAGGCGGCACTGAACCGCTGCGCCCTCGGGGCTGCCCAGTTCTTTTTGCAAGCATCTATGGATCCTAGCAGAACCCTGCCAAAATCTCAAATAGCAGACAGAAGCAGCCTTTTGGGACAGCCACTAGAATCAGTCATAGAGGGTCCAAAAGGATAGGTGGCAGGAGTAGGTGTTCATAGAACAATTCAATTTAATTTGTTTTTTTCCCCAACCATGCAGACCCTCCTAGCTTTAGTCTCTAGTAGTTAGAGGTTGTAGACATTTTAGAAGACAACAGTAGAGGCAGTAACCATAACAGGCAGCCCTGCTGTCTCAACTTTCCCGAGGTATTCAATGCAGTGACTCTACTCTCAATGAGCCATGCCCAGGCAAAGACCTGTCTTTTATTTTTTTCTAAAAATAAACTGCTAGCTGCCTACAGCCAGGGTTAGGGGTGAGGATCTGGTGGTCTGACTGCTTTTTAAATGGAATTTCAAGTAGTCCTCTTGTGTTTAACCTAGCCTTTAACCTTCTTTGCTCCAGAAGAAGCTGATGCTTTAAGTGCCTGCATCTTTGAGGGTTTTGAAGTGTGAATTGGTTTATTCTGAGATTTCCCCATTGTTGGCCTAAGGTTCAGCTTTCTCAGACCTGCTAAATGACCTAGTACATCTCCCTCTGACATCCTCTTTCAAAGTATCGCCATGCTGTTGTTTTCCTCTTTTCTTGGCCATGAAGATTGATGCCTTTAAAAGAAAATTGCTTTATGATCATTTTCATGAGGTTTCAGAAAAGCCCAGTTATAGATCAGTGAGTTAAATCTGCCATCTTCAGCCACCCCTTTTATTTTAAGTAAGATTACAGGTTCCCTCCATATCTATGTCCAGGGTCCATTCTGTTTTGCACCCTCACTTGACCAAGGAAATGAATAAAGCTGAGCTGATCAAAGTATTTTCCAAGTGAGTTGAGAGTTGTAGATAAAAGTGGAAAGGAAACATAGTCTGTTAGAATAAAGCTTAAATGGGAGAATCTATTTGATCTAGTACTTTTTTTCTATTTCTGTGTCCATACTATTCCTAACCAAAGCATAATAGGTATTAGTTTCAACTTAGACCTTGAAGAAAATGTGGTTGTGAATATTGATCTTGCTAATGTAGGATAATTATAGAAACGGAACATTTATCATGTGGTACCAAAAAATTCTTTAGAAACTTTGATTGTTTTTAAGTCTACTTGATGTTGTCTTCTTCCTAGTCACTGACTGATGGCAATTGTACAATTGACACCATACTATGATCCATACCACTGCATGGAGGGAAAATGGAGATTGATGTTATTATCTCAACTATTTTCTTATAATTTGGTAATTTTTAGTGTCTCTCCCAAAATACTGAGAGCCACAAACTTTATTCATTGAGATGTCTTTGTAAATGGAATATCCTTATAAATTCCTTTGTTTTCTAAAGGTTACTTTAAGTCAGTTAAGTTTGTCTTATGAATTATTTGCTGTTTTCCCCCTCTGGTGTTATTTTATATCTGACTCTGGCACTTACATTTTTATATCCTTAGAACTTTTATCAGGTATATGACTGAATGATTTGATTTATAAACAGTCACATTGATATTTCCATCAAATCATATCGTTATAAAAATTTATACCCAGTTGCCAAAGACAGTGATAAGAAGAAGAGACGTAAGATATTTAACATTCCAGACAGCCATTAGGGAAGCTCTTATGATTTATCCCTAATACGTTGTGATTAGCATGGCACCTGATTAAATTTTCCCTACAAAATAAATACATTCACCAAATAATTCTCACTGAACCAAAGTCTATTTGCTAACAAATCACGTGTAGTTTGACATATGTCCATATGTTTAAAGAGTAATAAAAAAATAAGTTGGTTTATTAGTTTTGAGACTACATTTCCCAGAGACCTAGATTCTTCAAGGTCTGCAATAGTGAGTGAGGAAGACATAGGAATGAGTGACGCTCATTCCCTTCCCTCCACCCACACTCATACCTACTTGTTCCTTTGGAGTCCTGATGCTAATTGAATTAAATATTTGGTTTTCACATACAATTTCACTTGGAAAAAAAAAATAGATCCTGTTGGCAAGACAAATTTTGAAAATTGATGATGTACTATATACCCCTAAGACTTCTGTCTAAAGTGATCATATAATTGATAGGAAAGTTATTGTAAGACATAAATTATTTAGGTATCTGGCCAACCTGTGATTATACTTATGGATCTGAAGATTTTGATAATATTGAGAGGCTCAGCTCTTTGCAGAAGGCAGACCTGTCCTGAAATATCCAGATGAGTACAAAGGATGAACTTTTCACTGCATTCTAGCTATCAGTTTAGTTGTACACATTCTACTCAAACACATGAGAATGAGTTTGGCCACTTCTTTGTCTCTTCTCTGAGTTTCCTAGTAGCCCCTGGTCCAATCTGATGCTCCAGGAAGCCTCTCTTATCCCTTACCACAGACTCTATACTGTGCCCCTCAGGCCAAGAACAGCACACTGGTTATAAGGTGTGATGCCAAATCTCATGGCAGCCATCATTTTCATTATTTTCTTTAGAAATTGCCATGATTCGCAGTTTTTAGAATAAGATAAACATAATATTTGCAGCAGAAATAAGTTAGAATGTTCTAAAATATCTCCATAAAAGATTTTATTTTCTGTATAGTGTATCATTTTCTTCCCAGATAGCTACAGATGAATTGGAGGCCTTTCCTTGCACTGTAATGATATATTGAATTATACCAATGCAGTTTAGCAGAACTAATGCTTACTCACTTGCTGGGTAAATCAATCTGTTCATTTTCTGTAACACAGAAAGGAAATGATAATGAATAAACTTGGGGGTAGTGTTTTAAATTTATATGAAGTTATTATAGTAACAGAACATACTTGCTATAGGGCTACTCACTGGCAGGGTGAGGAAAATTTTATTTCTTTAAAAATTTAAAAACTAAAACTTAGAATTGAGTATCTACAACTTGAAAGAATATTAACAATTTGTTGAGTATCTGATCTCTTTTAGGAGTTATTTAATACAAGAGTTTAGAGTGATATTCAATAGAACTGGTGACTTATTTTGGAGCTCTTTAGTGTTTTAAGACTATAAAGTCCATTCCAACTAACCATAATAAATAGATAGCAATATAGAAATAGGTAGATAGGTTTGGAGAAGGGCAACTGGGTCAAGATCCTGAATTATTTATAGCAGAGGAAGCACTTGAGCTGTTTGGAAGATATGTAGGAATAAGAGAAGTCAGAGAAAGGGTACTTTAAGTATGAGGAATGATATAATGTAAAATTCATTGTACAGATGTGTATGGTACACTCTGAGCTCTGTGAGTTAGCTTGATTAGATAAAAGAACTTTAAGTGAAGAAAAAAAGAGTTTGCAAAGGAAGGTTGGCCTCAGATTGCAGATGACTAGAATTCCAAATTGAGGAATGCATGCTATACTGTGCAGGCAACTGCTTATTTGAAGTTTTTCGATTTGGTTTGGGAGCGATGCTGGGTAACCTATGCAGTGTTGGGGAACAGCCACCCTCCCTACAGCACAGAGTAGCTCCTGAGAGTGTACATCACAGATTGGAGGCCTGGAGATATGTTAGTGGACCTAATCCAAACAGAAAATGATAGAATCTGAACTAGGGAGAAGATGGGGGAATGAGAAAGAGAAAAAAACACATTCAAGGAGAAGGACTAGAAGTAACTTGATGACTATTTTTGTTTTGCTCTTTGTTTATTTTGAGTGAAGAATTGGAGACGAAACAAAACTATTGCTTTTATGTTCTCATGAGACATTTACTGTTCATTTAACCAGCAGGTCTCTAAGTTGAGGATGATCAAATTCATTGACAATATTATTCCCTCCACAAACAGAATAAAATATTTAACAGTGTTGAAAAGTCTGCCAGATACTTGATTCGATCATATTATTGTGTAAATATGTGTTTTCTTTTCCTTATTATATCCACACAGCAGACTTTTAGTGTCTTTGATTTAGCATTTACAGCTGCCAAAAGCTCATGGTATCAAGTGTGCTGCAGTCCCTCCAAGTCCTGGCTTTGCATCGCACACCTCATGGTCCACTTATAGGCTATGTGTCTTGGCCAGCAGCTAACCTGGAGAGCAGGCTAGGCAAACGACCCAATATCTGCCTCTCAGATCATTCTTGGTATCATATATGGGACATGATTTTCAAAATATTAGAGTAAGGATGAAAAACATTATTTCCTTGGAAAAAAGTGGCCTTAAAAGAATATACTTCAGTTTATCTTGGGCTTATTGAATCTGAATGGGTTATTTAACTCTCTCAGGTATACTTGAATTGTACATCTAAAATAGTGTGTAGGAAGCACCTGGCTGGCTCAGTCAGTTAAGCATCAGCCTTTGGCTCAGGTCATAATCTAAGGGTCCTGTGCTGAGTCCTGGGGTTGAGCACTATGTCAGGCTCCCTGCTGAGTGGGGAGTCTGCTTCTCCCTCTGCCCCTCTCCCCCACTCTCGCTCTCTCTCTCCTTCTCTGTCTATCTCTCTCTCTCTCTCAAATAAATAAAATCTTTTTAAAAAATTTGTATGTTAGAAAATGATTGTGAGTGTGGGATTTCACAAAGATCTCAGACTACCCCTTAAGAAACTCAAGGATCATGGGGGCAACTAGGTGGCTCAATCAGTTAAGTATCTGCCTTCCATTCAGGTCATGATCTCCAGGATCCTGGGATCGAGCCCCCTGTCAGGCTCCCTGATCAGTGAGGGGTCTACTTGTCCCTCTCCCTCTGCTCCTCCCCTCCACTTGTGTGCTTTCTCTCTTTCAATTAAATAAAATCAAAGAAAGAAAGAAAGAAAGAAAGAAAGAAAGAAAGAAAGAAAGAAAGAAAGAAAGAAAGAAAGAGAAAGAAAGAAGAAAGAAAGGAACTCAAGGATCTCTTCTAAGGATGATGTGCTACCTCGAGTCCTCCTTTCAGTAGTCTCTGCTCTATAATAGCTATGGTTTTAATTGTCATGCAGTTGACTTAAGCAAGGTGATATTTCTATTAGTCAACAGTGTTTAGAATATTTATTTGGTATCCACTATGAACAAATCACTCTTCTAGACACTATGAAGAATACAGAGTTGAATAGAAGAGCCACTGTGTGTAACAAGGAAATTACACTTTGTAATGTCCAGAAATACTCTGTTCATTATCTCTGATTTCAAATAGCTACATTTTGAACCTTGTGGTTATTCATGACATGAGAAATAAAGTATTATGTTAAGATGAATATGATTCAAATGAAATTTGATACATCATTATCCAAAAGAGGGGGTATTACCTAACATAGGAAAACTGATTGATGGGCCCCATTTCTAATCAGCCTGAGGCCAGTTTCATTTAGCTTAGGTGATAGAGATGGAGCTTATCAAGTAGCTTCATGTATCTGCAGACGTATTTGATAGGATCAGCTCCTTAGTGTGATTAGAGATCTCACTGGGAAATGCTCTTCTTTCCTTGATTTATTATCAACTGGCACAACCCAACCAGTACTGAAAAAATCATGGTGGTAGTTACCAGTATTCCTGACCTTGGGCTATATATTGTCTCTTCCATAATAATAACAGACAAAATTATAGAATACATTATTAAAGGGATGACTTGCAAGTTCATAGGTGATGACTTGCAAGTTCATAGGTGAAAAATCTGTAGTTACTGCAACCGTATGTGGATTTACTGATTACAAGGGTAACGTCATTCTTCTTATGACAAGGAGATAGATATGAGGGGTGTTGGGAGACCATCAAATCCTTTAAAACATTTTGAATGTCTCTATGGGCATTTTGGTATATTAAAAACCGGTTAAGATTTTGAATGGCTAGTAAATTGATTCCAGAGGAAAACTTATGGTACTAATCTTCAAAAAGTAAGGAGGGTGGTAGAGCCTCAAAGCAGTGACACTCGAGGAGCCAGGGATGTTTTGATTAGGAAAGACAGTGAGAAGAGAATCACAGTCTTCAAACACTGGAAGAACTAGTATACCAAAAGGAGGAAATTATTCTATATGAGTCTGAAAGTGTATGTAAGATAGCAAAGAAGTATTTAGGTTCCGCATAATACAGAAGCTTTTGAGCAGTGAGAGCTTGCTTGCCAACGGAGTTGGCCTGAAGCACCACGAGCTACCTCAAAGGCTAGCACATCCTCTCACTAGATGGTGCACTGCACTAGAACATGTAGCCACTTAGCAGGGACACTGTAACAAGAGATTGAAGCAGGAGGCTGACCTCTAAGGTTTCTTCCAGCTGTGAAGTTAGCACTTCTGTGATTTTGTAGAGATGCATCTGTGGCACTTAGGTTGGCTCCACCATCATCAAGGCAAAGTATTTGTCCCTTGATTGCCACTTGTCTGGTTTTCCTTATATATGAGACTAGTTTGAAAAATGAGAGGAAACTTTGGGTTCTGGAATAATCAGAATGGAAATGATATTCAGCTCCATATTCCTTATTCATCAGTTCTTGACAGAACAATTTTGCAGCTTATCTAGCATCTGGCTGAGTTAAGGGCTTAGGTAGAAGGAACCTGGCTCCAGTTTAGCAAAGAAGAGAATAATTCCTCCTTGCCATAAGAAACAATATGATCGCTAGCCACATCCTCCTTTGCAGGGAAGACTATTTGGCTTAGTCTTTGCTGACACAACTTTGGATTCTCCTAGATGTGCCTCTGTACCCAGAGATAGTAAAGACCGTGAGGTGTGGTGCATCTGGAGGAACATGGAACTATCATCAGATAAGGATTTCATTATTATAAAACCCTCAAGCCTGGACACCCATTTTGGATTTCTGACATGTTTGAGTTTGGCCATGACTGTTGATTTTCTAGAGGCCAAAGGGCATTTGACTATTAATTAGCAGTAAAGATCCAGGGCAAGTTCTCCAGAGGCTACACTTACAATTATATTTTCTGAGATTGCCACCAGAAAATGAATTCCAACCTCTAAAGACCCTCCTCATGTGGGTCATTTCACTTATGAAGATCAACTCCAGAATGATTCTTTTTCAAGCATCAAATTAACTAATACTTTAATTTTTAAAAAAATACAACCTATGTTCCTATTGAAGGTAGAGCTAGATAAATCTTTGGAACATTCTTGACCTGTTACGAATCCCAGAGCAGTAAATGTCACTTAGAGCAAATTTTAGCTCCTGTTTTCTGACAGAGCAGCTAGACCTGGAATTTGCCTCTGTAATCAACTATTGTGTGGTTTGACTTGCTGATTACATAAATAGTATATGGTTTTCAAAATTTCTGGTGATTTTGTTAATTATGAAATTGAGTTGGTGTTTTTAATGTCCTGCACAATGCAGTTCTTTTCAGCACACATGTGTGTAGTAGTGCTTAGATGACCTTGTACGTCATCACTTCTCCAATAAGTTGTGAAGGATCTATTTCTTAGTTTGTGCCAGTGCTAACTGATAAAGTATTACTAGTTCAAAACAAGGTAAATACAAAAATTACCAGTATTTAGAAACTTTTTTGTAGCACTTTGACTTTGTCATAATAATTTCATTGAATTTTGTCAAAGTTAGCTAGTCTGTATTAGACTGGAATTAAAGGGAAAAAAAAGTGCTTCTCAACCCAGGTAGTTGGAGGAGTACTGGTTACACTTTTCAGATGATAGGACCGAAACAGGAAAAATTTACTGACAACTTCAAAAGGACCAGTAGATGTTCCCAGAGCAATACAGGCAAGCAAGGTCAGCTTAATGCTTTCCTATGTTCCTAATTTAAATATGACTTGAGGATCTTGAATAGATCGCCAGCCCTCAGAATCTGTCTCTCCTTACCCTGTCACGGTGCCAAAAATCACCATTGCTCATCTTTTAGCAAGAATAATTGTGTCTGGAAGTCACTATTTAATATGCATGTTTTCTGAAATTGCCTGTTTACCTTCCCTCACATGTGATTCTTTCATGAGGTTAGCTCACAGAGCTGAGGATCTTGGGGTGATTCAGATCCAGGGGGTCCTGTGGTGCTGATCACCATCCACCTAGGGTCAAAGGACAAGAAGTCTCACTACTGCACACCCAGATTGCAAAGTGCTGACAACAGGCTGTCTGGGACTGGCCTTTCAATCCACTTTCTAGCTCTTGCATCCTTCCCTGCTCTGAAAAGGTGCTTTCTTATGATGGTTTTAGACTGAAGGGAGAGGACGGAAAGAAGAAGAAATGGATGGAAGGGAAAGAGAAGCCAGGGGAGAAAGCTAGTGTAGGATATGGTAGAGGGAAACTTGCGTGAACTTAGTATCTGAGAATACATGAAATATTCGTTTAAAACATTTAAGATTTTGTCTTCTAGCCACGGCACATATCTTAGCCACTTATGCTGAAGCATTTGTGTGTAAGATGCTTTACTTTTCTGTTTTCTTAATTCTAGAGCAATTGAATTTAACCTTGAGCTTTGATACTTATTTTTAAAATATTGTTCCAGCTTGAATTATTGGTATAAATGGGCAACTTAGTAAATTACACTCTATCTATGGCCACTGTGGACCACACAGTTTACAGTATTAAAATAGTCACAATACTGAGTTTAAATGAAGTACATTTCACCTGATTGCTGGTTTGAGAATACACAAGGCTATGTAAGTTTGAACCAGGCCCATTTTTAATAAAATAGTTAAAAAACTAGATCCTCAAACTTTTCATTAGACACACTGAATTCCAGACGTGGTGAGTCACTTTATCTTCATCCTGTTATTTTTACCATTTCGCTTCATGTTTCATTCTGTGGACTTGAAAGGCCTCTGTTGATGCCCAAACAAAGACATCTATAGTGGAATCAACCCACTATGATGGTGGGTACTGATTCCTGAGATCTCTGGGAAGGAGGTCATCCCCCTGCTAGTTTTTATGACCACATATTATTTTGGATTAGTGCTCTGCTACCAAAGAGGATTTCATGCTTGTACTTTGGTTAGCCTGACTTAGATATTTTTGCTTCTGAATGTCTTAAGTAATTACACTAATCTTGTATTACTTTATAGGGCTTACGATTTCTGTATTAGCATCACCGTCAACATCACCATCATCAAATTAGTATTTATTGAACAATCTCCATGTCAAGTGGGTAGACATTACCCCATACATCATAGATTCAAAGGCTTGGTATAAAATAGGACTGGGGAGGAGGGAACAGGCTTTATATATTATATGCCAGGAATGCTACCTGTTTTCACATTCAACTTTCCGGGGAATGCCTTTAGGCTGGGACTTCTATTTTCATATTTTAAATGAGAAACTTAAATATAATAGAGCTTAAATCATAATTCTAAACAATGAGGCTGAAATTCAGACCCAGGTCTTCAGGATTCTGGAAACCTATTCTTCACATGACTCCACTGACCATTGACTTTTAAATGCATTTAAAATGTTTTTGTGGGGCAGCCCGTGTGGCTCAGCAGTTTAGGACTGCCTTCAGCCTAGGGTGTGATCCTGGAGACCTGGGATCGAGTCCTGCATGGAGCCTGCTTCTCCCTCTGCCTGTGTCTCTGCCTCTCTTTCTCTCTCTCTCTCTGTCTCTCATTAATAAATAAATAAAATCTTTGAAAAAAATAAAAATAAAATGTTTTTTGGGAGGCGCCTGGGTGGCTCAGCTATTTAAGTATTTGCCTTCAGCTTGGGTAATGATCTTAGGGTCCTGGGATACAGCCCCACATCACACTCCCTGCTGAGCAGGGAAGTCTGCTTCTCCCTCTGTCTCTGCCCTCCCCTCTGCTTGTGCTCTCTCTCCCTATCTGTCTCTCTCTGCCAAATAATAAATAAATAAAATTTTTTAAAAAGCTAATAAAATAAAATGTGTTTTCTTCCATTTATTTCTATCAATTAATGTGGTTTTTAGTTCTTTAATATTTTAGAAGTAATTATGATAGCTTGAATCCATTTCCAGGTAACATTGTATATTATTTAAAGATCAGTAATAAATATAAACATTTTTAAAGGCACAGGAAGTAGTAGAAACCATACCACAATGAAAAAAGAGGAGGTCTGTGTTTTAAGTTCAGGTCTACAATAAAATGACTAAATTTCGGCAGATATTTATAAAATGAAAAGCCGAGGCTACATAAATTCTTAGGTCTAAATTGAAAATTATATAAATCTATACTGAAAACCTTAAAAATATTCTTGACCTATTTTAATTTCATGTATTATAAAAACATTTTTGAGAAACATTTTATAAGAAATTTTATTTTTTCTGTTTTGAATAGATTTGAATTAGGATGAAAATAAACTTTGCCTGATTTAAAAACTTTATGATAATAACAATGTTAACAATAGCAAAACACTAATAACAGTACTATACTTCCTTTTAAAATCATACATTATCTTTAACCCTGCAACTCTACAAAGTTGTTGAGTTGTCTATGATGGACTGGATGTTTATGTTCACCTAAAATTCATGTTTTGAAACCTTCCCCACCCAATGTGGTGATATTAGGAGGTGAGCATTTTGGGAGGCAGTTTGGGTTCAATGAGGTCATGAGGGTAAAGCCCTCATGAATGGATTGAGTGCCCTTATATGAGGCAGGAGATGATTTGCTTCCTTGCTCTGCCACATGAGGACACAATGAGTGGTGGGCAGTTGGCAACTGGGAAGAAGGTTCTCACTAGAACTCAGCTGCGCTGTCATCCTGATTTCAGACTTCCAGCCTCCAGAACTGTAAAAAATTAAGTTTCTGTTTCTTATAATACATCCAGTTTATGGTATTTCTATTATAGCAGCCTGAACAGACAAAGACCTTGTCCCCAGTTTAAAAGAATAAGAAACTGATGCTCAAATAAGTTGATTTGATTGGGATGACAAGATCTATTCCAAGTGGGACTTGAATTTCAACATAGGTTTTTCTGAATTTCAGATCCATTGTCCTTATACCCTTCCATAGGAAAGTCCCATTCCCAGCAGTTCTTGAGCTTCCCAAGTTGGAGGGCTAGTGCTCTGGAGGCCAGCTGCTGCTTCCCTGGCAAAAGCTGTGTGTTGGCTCTGCAGCTCCATGTTAGATACCAGCAGATGCGATCTTGTACAAGATAGCAAGGGGAGCTCTTCCTTTCTCCCCAAAGAAAGATGTGGGACCCTTTAGTGGAATGGAAGGATCCAAAAATCCTGTCCTATATTCTAAATGTATTTGCCATTGCTGAAAAGAGAGATGTTTTGAATAAATACAAGATTTCACATTAAAAGATAAGTAGAAAATTTGAATTAGTTTTTCTAAGAGGTGTTTTAAGAGGATTGTATAAATAGGTCTCCAGAATTATTTGGATAAGACTATGGGTTGCATAAGTCACAAGTCATGAATTGATGCTTTGTATATTTGCTTCGTGTTTGCCAGAGTTAGCGCATCTCCTTAATGGAAACTCCTTCCCAACTAGTAACAGTAATGAAACTAATAATAACTACCACATTAATTATAGGCTGTTCTGTGCCAGCCATGGAACTGAGTGTTTTACACATATTATTTCTTTCTTCTTTTTTTTTTTTTTAAGATTTTATTTATTCATTAGAGAAAGAGAGAGCAAACACAAGTGGGGGAGGGACAGATGGAGAGAGAAACATGAAGAAGCAGACTTCCCACTGAGCAGGGAGCCTGACTCCAGGTCTAGATCCCAGGAGCCTGAGACCATGACCTGAGCCAAAGTCAGACCCTTAACAAACTGAGCTACCCAGGCACCCGATTTCTTTTAATTCTGCTAACAGCCATTCTACTAACAGCCATATTAGGCAAAAAGCATTATTTCTATTTTACAGAAAACAGAGGGCCAGGAAAGTTCAACACTTTGTCGAAAGCCACATGGACATCGAACCATGATTTTGAGTCTAGGTCTGCCCAGAGTATTATCTCTCTGTTTTTTAAAACTCTGTATTTGGAAATAATTTCAAATTTACAAAAAGTTGAAAAAAAGGAAAAAGAAAAAAGAAATGTACAAAGAACTTGTTATACTCAGATACGCCTGTTAACATTTCGTCCCATTTTAGAGCCCACACACTCCTATTATACTGTCTCTCTACAAAGAGTACATCGTTTATTTTTAGAGTCCTGGATTTAGTTGATCTCATGGTCAGCCCCGTGTGTCCCACCTAGTTTGGTGCCCTAGTGAAATTCTAAGCTTTAAATACCTTTGAAATAGAAAACTCAGTCACACTGTGGTTATATAAAGACTATACATGAGTCTAATACATAATTCTTTCTGGGGTGGGAAAAGACTGCCTTTTGAAAATTGTTCTTCTAATATGTTTTCGGTTCTGCTGATTATTTTCCAAAGGATATTGACAAAAGATTAGCAATGATAAATAATGCATCTCTGGTTATTTTACCTTGCTGGATTTCCTTTTTGAGTGACATTTTTTTCTTTTTAGATAGTTTATTTACAGAATTGTTGAGAGAAAAATTAAATGCAAATCACAATTCCTTAGGCTTTCCAAGGATATGCCCAGAAGAGGGCAGACTTGCATGCTATAACTGTTCCCTGCGTAATTAAATGATCTGCATGCCGACAGTGTACAGTGGCAATGAAGAGAGACTTAATAATGAATAAAACGGAAGGCTTATTTTTATTTGGTACAGGATTTCTAATAAGACATCAGACTCAAAAAGTTTACAAGAACAATATACTCTATTCAGTGTATTCTAAATTCAAAGAAAACATTTGGTTGAATAATTTTCTTTCCAGGAAAGCACTACTTTTCTCCGTATTTCTGAGGGTGTTTTTTTCTTTCTTTTTTTTTTTTAAGTTTTTCCGTGCTGGGTGTGTGTTCCCTCCTATTGGATGGTCACCAAGTCAATTTAAGTGGTGAATAACTTTCGAAAGCAGAGAACTTGTAAAGTTTAAAAAAAAAAAAAAATCTAGAGTTTGCAGCATTACTTAATTTCTCTGCTGCTAAAAGGAGGGTGGTGAGAATCCACTAGTTGTGAATCAACTTCTTGATTGTGGCGTATCCAGAGTCAGAATTCTATACAGCCTGCCCCCTTACCCTTCTCAGGACTTGAGCAACCACCACCTCCTGAATCCCTGTGCCACCTGGCACACTCGCTGACCCTCCTAACAGCACCACCTCGTGGCTGTTTCTAGGAACTTCAAGAGTTCATCTCCTTGCATCTTTTCACCCCATCTCATTTGTTGCTTTTTCTTCTTTTTCATCCGTATTCCTACCTCTGCCTTGATATGTTGGAGAAATCTCACAGTATCTCCTAGGGTAGAGGGAGGTCTGAAGCTTACGCGATTTGGAAGTCATCCTTTAAAAAAATATATACAAAATTATGAATATTATTAGTTAGGCCTTTGTAGGGGGGCTCTGCAGGTGAAGAGCCCTGAAGACTAAAATTTATTCACTTTTATTTCCTAATTACCCCTTAACTGTGCTCCTCTTTTTCCCCCTCTTCTGTCTGTTTGTTCCTTATGTGAGCCTAACAAAAACAAAACAAACAAACAAACAAACAAAAACCCCACTACAAAGCCACTCTGGTTATCTTCATTACTAAGTATTGACCTGAAGAGTTAATTTCATTCTGAGATGAAATGAGATACAGCAAATAATGCCATGGACATCTGGAGGCCTTCTCCTGGTCTCTTCCCCTCACTCTCTATTCAATCAGATCCCCACCCCACTAACAAGCAGTCAGAATAAGTACAAGGATGTTTCTTATTCTTTTATCAATTCCGCTTCATTATCAGTGTTATAACAGTATTAGGTTGCACTTTATTTTAAAAATCAATTTTTATTTCTAATATATGCCAGATGAGGTCTCCTCAGGGGCATTCTGGCCTGGCTGCAAAAATTAACCACGTAAAACATCTTCACAAGGAAAATACTACCAAGTAGTCCAAATAACAAGCTTAGAAATGAAATTTGAGGAACCAGACTGCTTGGAAGCTTGGGCCCGTCTTCATGATCAGGAAGGCAATCTGGTTTACCTCTATGCCCTCCGTTTTCAAGCTTGTGTCTTGGCTATGATGATGGCTTCCTGCATCTGCACACCTCTTCCACTACTCAGTATTTCTCTGCATCTCCTTGCTTTAAAATCTTATGTCTTTATAAGTTAGTGGTATGTTACCATGCCTTCAAAAGAACATCAGTATCATTTGTCATGAAGTGCAAGGCAACCACAAAAATAAATACAGTGAAATTACATACTAAGTGGATATCAAAGCATGCCTGGGGCTTGCTCCCTCTGTTAAAAAGGAAGACTGGAAAATGCAGGGGAGGCTTGAAGTATCAAGGTAGAAGCTACGACTTCATTCTAGACCTAATCAGGGAGCTTCAAAGAGAAAAGGGAGACAGCAGTTCTAAGTGATTCCGTGGTATTTAATATTCTATCCAGGTGCTAAGATCATGTTTGAGTAACTCTGATGGAGAAGGTCCTTGCATTTACTATTTTAGTCATTGCTTGCATGTTGTGAGATTTTCCTTTAGCCTACTAGGAGATGGAACTATAAGTCAGGGTATGTTGAAGAACAACATGTTTTTACCCTGTTTTGTTGTTTTTCTGATTTTACATGTTTTGCTCAGATTTTATTGATACAATGCCTACTTCCTAGGGTTATTGTAGTGTTTTTGTTTTTAAGATTTATTTATTTATTTCAGAGGGCAGGGGAGGGTCAGAGGGAGAGGGAGAGAGAGAATCTTAAGAGTTCCATGCCCAGCATGAAGCTCAACTAGATCCCAGGATCCTGAGTTCATGATCTGAGTGGAAATCAAGAGTAGAAAGCCTAAGAGACAAATAAGATCAACAGAAGTGAAAAATGCTGGTACAGTGCTTGACCCTCAAAAACAGTAGTGCCCTCACTTCTTCTTCCCACCCCACCTGGGCAATAAGAAGGAGGGGAAGATGCGCTCAATGCCATCACTGTTTGAAAGGCATACAAACCCCCTTTTTTATATCTATGTAATGACTTGAATAAAAGTTACATTTTGGAGCTTGATTTTAAAGTAAATTAGTTTCAACATCACATTACTTTTTTTTTTTTTTTCCAGTTTCAGAAAATGTAGTATCAGAAACAAAGTAGTGAGGATTTATTTGGACTGGCATTCTAAATAGGGATTTCTCAGTATAACATTCATGCCTATGAGTATATTCATAATTTGGAAAATTTTAGGACACGTGTGTGTTGGAGGAATTTGTAGCTGTCAGAGTATTTTGTTAGCTGACATTGCAAAAATGTGAATCAAAATTTAAGAAAAGGAAATGATCTATTCACATTTATGCACATAAGTTATAACTAACATCACAGGTATAAACTCAAAGTATGCACTTTTTGCATAAGGACGAAGTGTTTGTTCTTCAAATGAGATGGAGCTCGCCTTCAAGAGATTGCTGCAGCTCTAAAGGCACTTGCCAATTTTTTAAAAGTATTATCTGGAACACCGAGGCTCAGTGTGTAGTAATATAGTTACTACAGGGCTGTTAGATTCATTGCCAAATAGTGTTCAGAATTCAGAGATCAGATAAATTAGATTTTAATTGGGTTTTAAAGCTAAGGTGAATAAGTAGATAAAAGGTAGAACTAGTCAGAAACATATTAATGTAATAACACCTTTGGTTCTCCAAAGCTCTTGTACTGAAGACTGGGCAGCTATCACTGATAAAACGATGTCTCAGAGCAGTCTGGGAAGATGGACATTGATAGGTAGGAGTGCTGGGATCCAACATAATCATATTATGGGGAGCACTGGAAAGCTGGAGGCCTGACCTCAGCTCTTATATTGAGGAGTTTTTGAACACAGAATGAAATCTAGTTTTATCATGCTGGTAGGACTCCTTAAGCACAGAATTTATTATTTCTTTTAGCGTTTTTTTTTTTTTTTTAAGATTTCATTTATTTATGAGAGACACAGACAGAGGAAGAGAGAGAGAAAGAGAGAGAGAGAGAGAGAGAGGCAGAGACACAGGCAAAGTGAGAAGCAGGCTCCATGCAGGGAGCCCAGTGCAGGACTCAATCCCGAGACTCCAGGATCACACCCTGAGCCGAAGGCACACTCAACTGCTAAGCCACCCAGGCATCCCTCTTTTAGTGTTTTTTTTAAAACAAAATTTCAAGGCACAGCACCAAGTATTTTGTGTCTGAGTTTCTTGAGTACTTGATTACGTAGAGGATAGATAGTTGAAGTAGCTTGTTATCAACTGATTGTAATTCTAGGCTCTTTAAGGTTTAACTTTCTATGTAAGCCTGGTCAGTCTCTCACTCATCCTCCCATTATTACACCCATCTGTTTACATCAGAATAAATATATTCAAGTAATTGTTCACTTAATATGGGTATAAAATACATCCACTGAAATCATTTTGTGTTCTATAAGCTTTTAAAGAAATATCTTTTCCCTAATATTTGTAGTTTCTTTTTTAATCACATTAATTATTTCCCCCCTATAAAATAGTGTTGGCTTTGGGAGTTTGTATTTGGCTTGTTTTCCTAGGTTTTTAAAAATATCTTTATTATGTATTTTATGATTAGTCATTTGTCAGTAAACTCAATTAGAAAGCTATTAGAACTAGAAGTTTGGTGACAAATCTAGACATAGGTAGAGAGAAGTGCATCGTTTTATACAAAATATGAAGAAAATTCTTACAGAATTTCAAAGTCATCATTTTCTTGTGAGCACATGCACGTACTGATTCATAGAACCTATCAGGTTAATACTGAATCTTTTTCTCTTCATAAATTAGGTAGAGTTGGTTATTGCATCATGTTATTTCAGTATTTAGGTGCATGAACTTACAGAACCTAAGAACAAACTTACATGCAAAGAAGTTAAAAATAAGAAAATGAAAAAAAGGCTTTTAAATACTCTAGAATACTTCTAGAGTTTTCTGATGGTATGTTTGTCTGTTAAGATACTTGTAAAGTGCTTATTACTAATGTAAAATTTCAGGTAAATACTATTATGTCATTTTGAAATAACTTCCTTTTGGTAATACTCATTATTCATATTATAATCCCTTACCCCATCTCCATTTCTTTCATCTAAGCTTTTCCTTAGCCTAGTAACTTGAAAAATAAGGTAGCAATCAGCCAACCATGTGTAGAGGAACAACAGGTAGCAGATGAAGGCATGGGGAGAACCCTGAGTCAGTCAGGGCACAGATTCCCTGCTCAGTGTCCTGCTCCCTTTCTCTGGGACATTTCCACTAATAATCTGTTCCAGGGGTCTATATGGCAAGCATGTTTCATTAGAGCGCATTACCAGTTAGGCCAAGGTTATAGGGTTAATCCCAGTTTGGCTCAGTTAACTGTATAGGCTGTGACACACAAACCCCACCTCCCACCTCTCACCCCCTGCCCTGAGGCTCTAGTCCTGGAAATAAGAAAACAGAATTAATCTCCACATTTGAAGAAACATGTCATAACTTGAGCCTCTTGACCACTCATCCCCTGAACATTCATTGCACAGATACTTTTTGCAAGGCATCAAATATTGGTCCCCAAGCTATCAGTTTATTAGAGGGGAGACTTTACACAGACTTTATCTTTTAACCATGTTAATGTTATTGGCTTACTAGCAATGTAATGTTGATGCTTTTTGTTTTTCTTTCTTTCCAGTAGCAATGAGGGTTTTCTGTGGTGCAATCCCAACCTTTTACAGAGTTCCCATTGCAACTATGGGTTTTAACTATCCCCAGGATGTTTATATAGGAATTCCAAACACTTTCACTCTTCCCTGTCTATTTAGCATCCAGCACTTATCCTGCCCACTCACCATGACTTATGTCTCTTCCTCCATCTTCACTGTATTTTCTCTGCTAAAAATCTAGGCTTCCCTGCCTTACCCTCAGAACTCTTCCATTTGAAGTGGCATCTGATGAAGAGATAAATGTGTGTTAATTTGATTATGTGTTCATGGGTACTCCTCTGAAGGTGCACAGTTGCAATTCAGAAGGGGTTTGAGGAGTCCTTTCTCCCAAGGAGTGGTCCTTACAGGAAGAACTTTGGACACTACAGCAAGCCTACTGAAGGACATATATTTGGACTAGTAGGCTTTTACTTCTGCATTTCTAACCCAGCTGGGCAGCTGCTGGTCCATCTTGCACAAATCCTGCAAATCTCAGCATTGTTATTAGGTTTGACTTTCAGACCCTTTTTTTTTTTTTTTTTTTGCACCATTACTTAAAAATGAACGTCCTCAACTTGGTAAGCTTGATTCTCAGTAGCAGCTTTTGTTTCTCCATAGCCTATCATTTGAAAGTTGGCCTTTCACTGTGATCTTACACTCATTTATTTTGACTGCCTTCTTCTCATTACTGCTGTCTCAGAAGAGGTTACATCAGCCCTGCATCTGGCCACTAGCTCTGTTATTTCTGCTTTGCTTTAGCTGGGCAGAGTTGTCCAGCAGCAGTCATGACTTCGCTTCTGGGTCATTGACTGCGTTCTGAGCCCTGTCTTGGGACATCAAGGCTGCTATTTCATAAGAAGCAATGCATTAATCTCGCTAATGGAATTGCTCTACAAGTAGTAAGAATTCTGTGGGTATACATGTGCCGAGTGTGGGATGGTATCTGTTTCTAAACTAAACTGGTGTTTAGTATGAGGAGAAAAAAGTACTTTGTGAAAAGAACTATAATAGTTTTTAGAGATTGTACAGTCTGACTTGTCATTTTGGAATTAATAATAACAACCACAACATCATTATTTTTTAAATATTTTATTTATTTATTTGAGAGAGAACAAGAGAGAGAGAGAGCACTAGCAGGGGGCAAGGGTAAAGGGAGAGGGAGAAACAGACTCCCCACTGAGCAAGGAACCCAATGTGGGACTCGCTCCCAGGACCCCGGTGTCATGACCTGAGCTGAAGTCAGATGCTTAACCAATGGAACCACCCAGTCACCCACCAGCATCATTATTTAGCACTTTTGTTTCAAGTGTAAATTCTTTATATCATTTGGCTTGGGTAATCACCACCTCAGCTGTTTGAGGAGGGACAGTTATTAACTGAATCTCACATTTGAACATTAGTTGTGTTTCATGCAGCTGGCCGCTGATTGTGCCAGGATTTGGATCTGTCCAGACAGACTGCAGACTCTGCCAGGAACCTGACTCCCAGCTGACATACCGGGAAACCTAGAACCAAGAAGGTGTTGGTTTGCTTAGGGTCACACATATAGTTGGGCAGAGCTGAGTTAAGTCTCCAGCCCATGGCTCTTAAGGCCAGGCTTTGGCTATCCATTAGGCCTCTCCCACTGAAATCCTTGCTTTTGTTTTATTAAGGAACTGATTTCAGTTCTTACAAAGAAAACCAAAGGGAAAACATTATTGTAGTAGTTAGTACTGAAGGTAGAAATCAAATATAGTGAACCCTGAATCCTAAAATTGTTTGATTCTCCCAGTCCAGCTACCCTGATGGTAGGAATAGAATGCCACAGGAGGGTGTCCTAGCACTAATACACCTGCTTATGTCTATCATTTATTGTTCTCACACACTGAGCCACATTTTGCTGGAGTCACCAAACCAGAGAGGCAGTTATTATCCTCAGTAAGTGGTGGAGTCAGGATTAATTAGGATCCCTATCTATCTGGCTACAGATCCCATTTGTGTTCAACAGTGTTTTCTGGAATGGAGGAAAATCACATGAGACACAAGGTAGACACAAGGTAGGAATGAAAAACTCTATATGGACTGCTCCACATTGAGAACATGAAGTTCCATTTATGGACATATGGCTTTATTGAAGCCTGCCTTGGGAGAAGTCCTTGGGAACAACTCCCACATATGGGAACACATAAAATACCTTTTCAGAGGAGGAAGTTAAAAAGGAGTCTGAAATATCTAGCAAAATCACCCTATAAGACAGGACTCAGGAATTGTATTCAGTTGCTAATAAGAGTGACATAAATCACAATGGCTTCCAAAGGATTGGTGTCCATTTGTATCAATATAAAAAGAAACCCAGAGACAGACATGTTTCCGATGATATCCTTGATACCATCAGTGTCCCTGACTTGCAGGCATTTAGATTGCTAGTCTCAGAAGAGCAAAAGTCACGTAACATCATTTAATACTATTACCTTCTCTTAAAAACAAGTTTATATTTTTTTCATCATTTGGGTTTTAGAAGTAATGCATACTCCCTGCATTGGAAAATATAAAATTAAACGGGGCAGAAAAAAAAACATAGTTTTTCATTGCCTAATCACAACTGCTCTTAACATTTGATCTATGTTAAATCTTTTGGTATATGATATATGACATATGATGAATCTTTGCAGTGTTCTTCCATATGAAAGTTTTTATTTTTTTCTGCACAGTAGCATCTTATGTGTTTAACGTCCAGTGTGTTCAATTCCTTTTCATGTGACAGTTTAGCTATTCCTATCAGCAAGCACAAGACGTTTTGATTTGTTTATCAAATTCCAAAAATTTCTTTTGAATATATATATATATATATATGTATTTTTTAAGATTTTATTTATTTATTCATGAGAGACACAGAGAGAGAGCCAGAGACATAGGCAGAGGGAGAAGCAGGCTCCTTGCAGGGAGCCCAATGTGGTACTCGATCCCGGGACTCCAGGATCACGCCCTGAGCCAAAGGCCGATGCTCAATCACTGAGCCACCCAGGCATCCCCATCAATTTCTTTCTTATATACTGTTAGAGACTGAGTATTTTGGAGATGAATAAAATAAGTCACAAGTCTGGCCCTCTGGGATTGTAGATAAATCAATTTATTCAGCAGATACTTAGATGAGTGCGCATTACCTGGCTGAAGATTTGCTAGGCACCACAAGTCTGGTGGTCAAGGCATTCTGTTTGGGGAGACTCTGAAGGAATCCGCGGATGCCTCTGTTGTGTGATACATAGTAGGACAGAGCTGCACACAGAGCGCTATGGAAGTAGATAAAAAGGGAGGGGCTACTAAATTGGACCCCTACAGAATTAGGAGTGAAATGTTGCAGGGACAAAGTGATGTTTGGAATGAATTTAAGAAGCTAGGTGAAAAGGTAGGAAAGGTAGGACATACCTTTATATGTCCATAAAGGTAGGGAAGTCCATGACCAAGAAAGGTAGGAAAAATCTTCAATAGAATAGTCAGAACCCTATGCTTCCATTCAATCCAGTGCCCTCCTCTCCCATGTAGGAGAACACAGAAGCACAGGGAGGTTAATGTGTTCAAATTCATATAACTGATGAAAGACAAAGTGGGAACTAGAGCCATGGCACTTTCCCCTAACAGAGTGGGGGGTATTGGCCACCTTAAAGGCTAAGTTAAGCCTTACTACTCCATTTCATATTTAACAGCAAATGAAGGAAATGATCAACACTTCACAATAAAAGAAGTGTTTTTGAGACCCTTTGGTTCACTGTGTTAATTATACTGAGACCTGAACTGGGAATTTATTACTTTGAACTGCAAACTGAGTCTATTACTTTAGCCAATAAAGGAGGGTTTTTTTTTTTCCCAACAGTATTTTTTTTTAATTTTTATTTTTAATATATTTTTTTTAATTTTATGATAGTCATACAGAGAGAGAGAGAGAGGCAGAGACACAGGCAGAGGGAGAAGCAGGCTCCACGCACCAGGAGCCCGACGTGGGACTCTATCCCGACATGGGACTCGATCCAGGGTCTCCAGGATCTCGCCCTGGGCCAAAGGCAGGCACTAAACCGCTGCGCCACCCAGGGATCACCCAACAGTATTTTTCTTAAACTTACATATCAAAATGTACATCTCAGCGACATCAAGATAAATTCCTGGTATAGTCCGATATCGAATAGAGCAAAATTTCAGTTAGCTAGACTCCTATAACCTTCCATTATAGTTCACTCTTGTTTTTCCTTCCAGAGAGGAGATTATAAGATAGAGATGTATTATCAGACAGTAGTGGGTTCCCCAAAGTGTTCAGGACTCTTTGTTGCTTTCACCAAGAAGGGTACCCCTTGGGGGCTTATAGTTGAAGTGAATCAATGTAGATTTATTTCAGAAAGTCACTTCCAGGGTCAGCACACAATGTGTCAACACTTCTATTTTTGTGCAGAAAACCGAAAATTAATATTCACAGCAATGGCCCTGATGCATGGAAGATACTGGCCTTCAAAGGCACATATAGCTAGCTTCTGCTGACCTGATGGGAAAGGGGCTAGTTTAGTTATAAATGGTCAAGAAACCGGAACCCATACCCTAAGAATTCTAATGTGTCAGTTTTCTAGCATGGGTAAGTTGTGTTTTTTACATTGGTTATATTATCTAGGGCTTAAAGTACTACCTTGTTGCATTTTAAATCCAATATAAGGAGAGGTCACTTTCAGATTTCTGGGATAATATTTCATATGTTAAAATAAATTCCAGTCATTCACGAAAAGATTTATCATCAATTACAGTGAAGAATATAACTCATTAGGAGTATTTTCTTCACTGAAGCTCTTCATTGATGGTAATTAGAGAGGTTTCTCTTACACATAGATGGGTCACATTTCCTAGTTAAGTTCTAATAGATTTTGTATCCTGTTGTGTCTAGGATATTTCTCCCTGGTTTTGGTGTTCTTGTTTACTTTGTAAGTTTTTAAGAACAATACTCTGCAATTGCAATGATGCAAGAAGCACTGATATAACTAGACATTTTTATAAAAACAATATACCCCTTGTAAAGCAATAGCTTCAGAAACCGACAAAATATTAGCATGTCTGATTTGCATTGCTATGGAATTTGTAAGTCATTAGATTGCTTTCAAGGGTAAGTTTCTTGTAACAAAAATAATTTAATGCAATTGGTATTTATCAGGCATATGCTGGGTGCTGGGGGCCAAGGGGTAGGAAGGTATAAAGGTTTTACAGCATAAGGCTCTGCCCACATTGTCTATAAATCAGCATCTAGAAGATGAGTACACAAAAGCCATATCATAAGGTGGTACAAGTGCCCTATGACAGGTGAAAAAATAAAATAGAGATCAGGGGACCTAGAAGGACTTCTTGGAGGAAGCAAGATTCACTACAGACTTGAAGGGGCAGCTTTGATAATATTGTATAAGGTGGAGATGGTGATTTTCACCTGTGGGAAAGGTGTGCCAGTGGCTTCTGAAGTCTCATTGCCCAGCACCATGTCTTACACACACTAGGGGCTCAATACACATTTACTAGATGAATTAAAGGAAGAGAAGTTTGTAATCAAATTCATAGTAGTTAGGGAATTACTTTGTGAACAAGAGTGTGAGATGCCATGGAAAGCAGGCAGAGGACTTAGCCTGAATTTCATTCATCTTCTCTGGCACGGAGCTATGCACAAAGGATGCTCACAATACACCCACCTACACCAGCTGGTGTATCTTCATCCATCCCACTAAGATTAGCTAGTTAATGAAATTAAAATATTGACAGCTCTTGTACTGAAATGTGAATAAGAGGAATGTCATGCCATTAAAATGGCAGTATAACCTGATAGTTAACAACAGATACTCTAAAAGTGGATTGCTTGGGTTCATATCTTGGCTTACCAGGTATGAGCTTTATTCATCTGGAAAATGGGGATAATGACAGTACTTATTTTGTAGTTGTGATAATTAAATGAAATGCTACAAACAGTGGTATTACTACTTTTGTTAAAGAAGATATTAATGGTGGCGTCTGGCTGCCTCAGTTGGTAAAACGTGAGACTCTTGATCTTGGTATCATGAGTTTGAACCCCATATTGGGGATAGAGTTTACTTAATAATAGTAATAATAATAAGACTTAAAGAAAAAAGAATATTGAGGTGAGAGAGCCAAGCTATGGCAGTTAGAAGAAACAGGAGGCAGTATATCCAGGTGCAAACAATCCCATAGGTTTATTTCAAGAAAATAGTAGAGGTTGGTTAAGGATATTTAAATTTAACCAATCAATCTGATAATCCCTACCAAGTTGTTTGTAAATGTGAGTCATGAAGCTGGAGATTTCTAACTGAATGAGAACGGTATCACGGAACATTTAAAACACAGATGTATTTGAAGTAATATATTAGGGCACTGGGTGGTTCAGTTGGTTAAGTGTCCAATTCTGGATCTCAGCTCAGCTCTTCATCTCTGGGTCATGAGTTCAAGCCATGGGCTTTGGGATGAGCTCCATGCTGAACACAGGGCCTACTTTAAAAAAAAAAAAAAAAAAAAAGGAAGAAAGAAGGAAAAAGAAAAGAAACAATGTATACAATTGAAGAATGGTTGCTCTACCTTTCACTTCCCTGTAGGATACCATTTATATCCCAAATTGTAGTCCACAAGTATATTTTGACCCCCAAGGCCTTGGTTTAGATTTGATAAGGAGATAATAGGGATGGGTTTATTGCCTCTATGATTGTGTAAACTTTTTTTAATATTTGAGAATATTTCAAATGAAATAGGAAAGTTCTAGACTGATTGCTTTCCATGGAAATGTTAATTTTGTGCATGAGTTATATGGAAGACCATTTTACTTTCGAAACTGATCTTTATTCATATTTGAGGATTATAGCATTCATTTAAAAAAATGAGAAGACCCATTAACTTCTAAAATACCTGATAATGGTTTTAAAAAACAGGACTTCCAGATGCTGAATTATCAGTTTTTTCCATATTGTGTGTGGTTATTTGAGTATTATAAACTAGATTTTTAAAATATAATTACTTGGTATAAGAGGTCTGATTTTTCTGAACTTATGCAGAAATATTTTCAGAAAATAGATCTCTAGCTATGTCTTCAAAGCGATATATGACTGAAAATGTAAATAGAAAAAACAAATGTGTGCTTCATAATTACCAAGTAAAGGAAAATTTAATTTCAACAAAACTGCAACTTAGCATTACATGTAAGCATTAGCATTATTACTTAAGATCAATAAAGATTTTGTGAAAGAAAACATGATTTACTGGTTGTATTAAGGAAAATGTAGCAACATCAGGAGAAGGCATCTTATGTGAGAGAAAATTGTGTTCATTATGAACCAAAAAACACACCTGCAAATATTTGTCCCTTTCTGTAAATTCCATATTGAATCTTTGGGGAATTCAATAGTGTGGTAAATATAATTTGTAGTTCTTTACAATTATGGTCTAAATGGATGAAGTCTAAAGGGAGTTTGCCTATTTGATTTTCAAATTTGCATCACTTAAAATCTAATCAGGCCAACTGTTCAGATTTTTATTAGATATGAAATACACGAATGGGTTCAAGCCCATGCCGTGTACTGAAAGAATATATCTGATTTTACGACAGGCCTTGGCTAAGGGGTTCAGTTAGCTTGTAGTTCAGCCCCAACCCTGTAAAGATTGCTTACTTGAATTGCTACCATATTATACCCTTCGATTTTCAGTAACCAGTGTTTTATAGGCTAGCAGATTGCCTTTGATTTTTGAGAATTTGTGGTAACATATTGAGCTTAACAGATTTATGCAGGAATGTAAAATAAAAATAGTGTAACAGGCACTTGGGATTTTAGAACACAGAGGGGATTAGGTTTACAGATGGCTGGTACAGATAATGGCAGTGAGTAATTTAGCCATGTAAGGTAATCTGTTGTTGACAGAATATATTAACATTTACCCGACATACACAGGTGTTTGGGCTGCATACTGCATGTGGCGCAGTGTGAGGGGTGTCATTTGTAGCCTAAGTCTAAAGTTTGAAATCTCTAAAACACACCCAGGTTTAAGGATTTATTTAATGGCAGTGTTCTGAGAGGTTGCCAAAATATACTCTGTACTTGATTCAACTTCTTTGCCTCATTCTTTGTTTGCTACTCCATAAAATCCAAACTATCATGTAATTTGTAAGAGATTTTGATTGATTTAATTAATGGGTATTTTCCAGAAAAAGAGGCAGAAAATCACGGATGTTACTATTATTTCAAAACCAATGTTAAGTCTCCTACTTGCTCCCTTGAAATAATAGTTCTTAGCTGCATGTTAACAATCCTCTATCAAACTTACTAAAAATAGAGATGTTGGGACCTACCCTCAAAAGTGGTCAGACGATTCCAATGTACAGGTGTTAATAATCTGTGTGTAATAATTACATTTACTCTCAGTAAAAATCAGTGCCCAAAAAGCTTTCGGGTTTCTCTATCCAAACTTTTTTTTTACTCACAACTATCAGTCTTCCCAAAGCAGTCTTTGAATGGATCGTTTGCCTTCCAAAGAGTCTCAGGATCCTTAGCCACTGTCAGCTCTAAACTCTGTTTCCTGGACTCCTAGGATTTCTGCTACCTTCCTTGGACAACTGCATTTGCAGTTCTGGGTACATCCCCAGTTAGAGATGGACCTTAACAGCTCATGGAAGAGGCCTCCACTGTTCTCATCTCTTGGCTCTTGCTCATCACTCTGCCTTTTCCCTGGAATCCACTGTTTATTGCTCCTACATGTCATCCATCCAAATCCAAGTTTTCAAGGTCATGTACCAAATCCTTAGGACCCTCCACCCCACTCTTCTACAAGTAAAATGTTACTGTGTTTGTGGTCTCCGCTTTGCCTAACTTAGCATTCCCATTGCTGGTTTTCTTATATCCTAAGCTGATTGCTTCAAACGTGTCATATATCTTATATTTCTCCCATTACCCACTATTCACTAGCCACACCCTCTACCAAACCAAGCCAAACAAAGCAAAGCAATGCAAAAGAACAATGCCAACAACCTTGAATGGGGATGGGTAGATAGTGGATACTCAATAAATACCTGTTGAATGATTATCATCAAGAGTGAAAAGTAGCAGTGAGGGTTGTACAACTCTGTGAATGAAAACAAAACAAGGGATCCCTGGGTGGCACAGCGGTTTGGCGCCTGCCTTTGGCCCAGGGCGCGATCCTGGAGACCCGGGATCGAATCCCACATCGGGCTCCTGGTGCATGGAGCCTGCTTCTCCCTCTGCCTGTGTCTCTGCCTCTCTCTCTCTCTCTCTCTCTGTGACTATCATAAATAAATAAAAATTAAAAAAAAAAGAAAACAAAACAAAATAAACCAACAACTGGATTGAACACTTTTAACATAGTGAATTTTATGTTGTATAAATTATACACAATAAAGCTGTTATAAAAAAAAATGAAGGAAAGGTTTTATGAGACACATTTTTGTGTTGACTTCATTTTTCTAGCCGGAAACAAAAGAGCATTCATAGAACAGCAAAATTGAATCCTACTCTGGGAGTATTCTGAGAATGGTAGTTTGTGTTGCTTCTTATTATATGAAACTTGAGAACATGGCCAGTAAACTATGGCCCGGCGCATGTTTTTATAAATGAAATTTTATATATTGTCTATGGCTGCTTTCTCACTACAAGAGCAGAATTGAGTTGTGGCGACAAAGACCGTGTATGTTCCACAAAGATTAAAGTATTTATTGTCTGGTCCTACACAGAAACAGTTTGCTGGCCCCTGCTTTAGAATTTATGTTGGAAGCTATGTATCATTTGTATCCTTTCTTGTATCATTTCTACTGCATGCTCATGAAAACTAAAATTCTTATTAAAGTCTTTCTGATGATGGTAAGGTTTTTGTTTTGTTTTGTTTTGGTTTGGTGTTTCTGTGTGTGTGTGTGTGTGTGTGTGTGTGTGATGACTCAGGGCCTAGCCCTGTGAAATTAAAGTCCTAAAAAAACAAAGATGTCCCTTTTCTTCAGAACTTCTTTTACTACAGGACACTTACTTCACTTTTAGGCATTCTGGGTCCTTCTGACATTTGGTGCCTACTTGGATTCTTTCTGTCCTTCAAAGCCCTTCTCAAATGTCACCCTCCTTGCGGGCTTATCCTCACCCTCTACTGAAAGAGAAGGGTCTCACTTGTCATTGGTAGATTTGGTGGCTCTCCCTGGAACCATTTCCTTCACCACGCTTTGATTGAAATAATTTGAATGATTTTCACTCCAAGAACATAACCTGAACACTTGGCCTCTTCACAGTTGCTAACAAGAGAAGCAGCAAGATAAATAGGACAGTCTATGACTTTGAGTTCACAGCCCTGTCCCCAGGAAGCCGCAGCCAGCTTTCCTTGCCTCCTCCATTTCCTCTCTTATCCTCAAGCTACCTGTAATTGATTTGCACCACTGTTCCCTTCCTTATATCAACAAGCAAAGCCCACACAGGGGATGTTGCCAAAACTTTGCCTTTACACCAGCCTTTGTTAAATCAACAGAGGAAGTGCAGTTTATAGGCAGAATCAGTAATGGGGTAGGAATGCGGGTCCTGTGATCTGATGCTTGCTTACTGTGTGAACTTGGCCTCATATTCCTTATCCGTAAAACAAGAAAATAATAGAAACTGATTCTTTGGGTTGTTTTGCATAAATGGAACTGTCAAAAACATGCTACCAGTTGTTATTTCAAATTTGATTACTAATTCAGTGCTCATGAAAGTTTGGATTCAGGTGGTTAGACTGAGGTCTAGTATCATGTGTTTTAAATATCTATTTTTATTCTCCCAGAGTCATAAGAAGTTAGGGAATGTGTGCCAGTTCATAATTGGGCCAGGAAAGGGACATGACTTACCTTCAGTCCCATGATTAAGGAGGATTGAATTCAGTTCTCCCACTCTGGACCACTGATCCCAATCCTTTCATTTCTTGACTCGCTCCTGGCATCCTTCTCTTTCATTCTTGTATGTCACAGACACAGCTGTTGTATAAAGGTCTTCCAATTTGTAAAGCCATCAACCTCTCCTGATTGTTACTCACAATTTTCTACTACATAATTATCTGAACTTTTTGAAGAATGTAACTAGACTCAGCTTTACCTCTATGTGTTATCTCACTGCAAGTTTCTAGAGGCAATTCAGTTGGACAAAAAGAAAACTTTGGATCAACTACATTATGCATACTTATCCCGTCAATTCTGAGTATAGGTGTCTAAAGGTCTTGGATGATTATGCAGAAATGCAAAGAATAAACCAAGTTTTCAACCATCTTCTTTTGATTTGAACCTGTGAGTTTTATTTATTCACTATCACTTGCATTCAGGGAATATACATGATTCATGAGAATGAACATTTTTGATACATTTAACCTGAAATCTGCTGTTTCAGAATTGGTATATTGACTTGAGAAGAAATGTCCTTCTCTTCAAACAAAACCAAAATAAAAATGATGTCTGGTTGTTTCCTTGAATGCTGCTTCAAACATATATTCATCATAATTTCTTGGACATCACTTCATTCCAAAGTAGAAGTTGCCCTTAATCTTAGAGTATCAGTTTAAAGTGCACTTTTTCCCATGGATATTTGAGAGGTTTTACTGTGGCAGAGTTTGCAAGGTAAGGAGCAATATTAAATATTTGCTTCTCTGTATGTCTATATCTTGATGCCCTGTAAATTTAGCTCCCCTCCTCAATTTTGCTACCTTCCCTCCATTGTGTTTCAAGACTTCCCTTAACATAATTTAATATTATTAAACTTTAGAAGCCAGATAAAGTCAGAACAACTAAGGGGAGTTTCATGCAAGGCTTTTGTTGTTCTCTAGAAAAGATCTTGAAAAAGAGGGAGGAAATAGCCTTTTATTTAGTCCATTGTGCTTCATGATACTTGCATCCTGATTCTACCAATCAGAGGGTAGAGAAGGCAACAGCAACAGGAATAATTAAAATACAGCTGATTCTGTGCACACCTGCCCTCTCAGCATTTCAGCTCCCTGCTCTATGCCTGCAAAGGCCTCTGGAGGTCTCGGGGGATGGTTCATGTGCTCTCTCACAGAAGGATGCCCTCTGTTAGGAGTTAATGAGTCTATGAGCCATCTGCAAAAGTAGAAGTCTAAGGCTGATGCCTACACACCAGGCTTCTGTTGGGAAGTTAGAGGGATATCTTTCTCCCCTTTGGATCACTGGTCCTTAAAGAGACACCCTCACCAGTCTGCCAAGATAACAGAAGATGTGCAATTCCTATTTACACTCAAACTGCTAGATAGCTTCAGGCTAGGTGACTGAATGTAAAAATGGAGCATGATGGTTTCAACCTATGAAGCAAGGACCTGTCACAAGGGGCCAGTGTCAGGTTGAATGAATGGCTCTCTATTCCTTCCGCTCCTACTCCTCCAGAGAGGTTGACTTTTATTTGCTGTAAGCACTGAGACTCCAGAAAATTTTACTTGTGATTCCCTTTCTACCCTAATCAATTAGTTTACATTTATATTTCATGACTTGTGTTTTAGTCTCACACAAAATATTTCCTTTCGGCAGAGTACTTAGGAATTGGCACTGCTATGAATGTGATCTTGTTATACCTTGGGACTTTATTTATGTTTAAAGACAACACTCTATAATTATATATTGAAGTGATGGGAAAATGGACTTTGAGAAGAGAGAAGTACTTTCATGCAATTTTTAAGAGCCATATCTTATGCAAGATAAAGTACTTTTTTGAAAGTTTGGGCAAAAGAGACAGGAAAGGGTATTTTATAATTATTGCCAACTTCTAGGAATTATTGAACATAAAATTCATTAACAGTACGTTTTAAAAATGGTAAAACATTTGTTGAGTCCATTGTTCCAAAACAATAAAACCACTTTGGAAATCTGTCCTCTCAGAGCATCTCCCAGAATATTCCCCAGCCTCCCTAATGCATGGAAGGGCAGCCAGATAAAGGTAGATGTTGAAAGACAGAGTGAGTAATGCATTGCCTTATCCAGAGCGTCTGCAGAATCTTGAATAGTTGTCATTTACATGTGTTTTCTGCAGTGTTTGAAGCTATTTAGGGCAGTTAGGTTTGGAAGGAAGTGGAAAATTAAGGTAGATAGAGTGGGAGGTGATGAATGTGGAATTACAGAATCAGAGAATTCTGTATAGAAAAATGGCGACATACCATCCAAACCCTTTTGCAAATATGCATCTCCTCTCAACATCTCCAGTCCACCCTCCAAAACTTCCAGTGATAGGGAAGCCCCGAGAGGGAGCTTGTGCGTTGTCATGAGAATGCTTGGCACTTGTGATCCCCAGCCCAGATTTGCATTTTGGCCCTGCAGGATGCCTTCTACTGTGAGACCATGAGGAAATAATTTGGCCTCACTAAGTCCTGGTATCTTCATTTGTAAAAGAAGTGCAGTAGTGCTGCACACGTCTGGCATCTTCCCTCGTACCTTCCTCATTCTCTGCCTTTATCTGTCCTGCTCTGTACCTTAGAAGGCTGACCCCTACACAAAAGATCTTCTGTGCCTGGTGCTTATCACCATCCTTTTGGGTTGGCCAATGGAAGAGAGCACCAGAAAGAGTGCAGGGTACTTCTTTACTGTTTTCTGGCTACTCTGACATGCCTATTGTGTCTGGCTCTTACCTGGGTCCTGTAGAGTTAGTTCTTCCTCTGCTGCTTCAGGCCTAGCAGTAAGAGGACATGCCCTTCCTGCTGTTGCAGTCTCTGAGAATCTCAGTGTCCCTTCTCAGTTACCTTCACCCTGCTCTTACCTCTCTGCCCACTATCCCTTTATTGAAGTGTATGAACTACCTGCATTGGATTTCTTGCTTCTGCCAGGACCCTGTCTCATCCAAGTTTCTATACTCATTCTCTCTCAGGTGTGTTGAGGAGTTCAAATGCAATCATGTATGAAAGCATCTTCTAAATTCAAAGGAGTAATACAAATGTCGGTTTTCAGTTTTACTGCCCCAAACTACCCATTTGTTTTTCACTTGTGTTCCTTTGTTGTTATTTTTAGCTTAAGTTTGCTCATTGCTAAATTCTGTTAAAGATGATCCATCCCCTCATGTTAAGGAGTAAATAAAACCTCTGACAGTTCCTCAGAGCCTTGAAATCACTGGCATTTGCACTCAGACCTTGTTTTCTTTGAAGCAATCAGGTGAATTGCATCAAATGTTATTCATCTTCCTTGGTGATAAATGTCCCCTCCATTCTGGTCACTCTTTTGAGCACAATCTGATCCAAAATTGTTCCTCTTCCACTGTAATGTTCAGAACTTAATATTCCAGATATCATCTCACCACATAGTAGTTAACTTGTTTGTTATCTACAAACCATTTCTCCTTTTCTCTTTCTACCTATCTTTTCTCCACAACTTTTTTCTTGCTTTCGAAACTTGCGTTGGTAGGATGAATAATGACTCTCCCTAAAGATGTCTACATGCTGACCCCTGGAACCTGTGAATGCGTCACCTTACTCGTTACAAAAGACTTCACAGATGGGTTTCAGTTAAGGGCATGGAGATAGGGACGGTATCTGGATGGGCTCCATTTAATCATAGTGATCCACAAAAGTGGATGAAGGAGGCAGAAGAGGGGGTCAGAGTGATGTGATAGGAGTGTTCATCTGCTATTGCTGGCTTTGAAGATAGAAGAGGAAGGCCATGAGCCAAGAGATGTGGGAGGCCTCCAGAAATAAATTATCCCCTAGAGCCTCCAGAAAGGAATGATGGTCTGCTGACACCTTGATTTTAGTCCATTAAGACCCTTGTTAAACTTTTGACCTGTGGACTGTAAGATGATAAGTTAGATTGTCTTAAGCTGCTTAGCTTGTGGTAATTTGTTATATAGAAAATGAGCACACTTTGGGTGGAATATTGATGGTTACCCCTTTCTTTTTATGGGTTTTGTTTCATCATTTCAAGTTGTTGAGAATATCTTCATTCATGTTTCCATGAGCTAGTGTGTTACCTATGGGCATGAGATTCACTCGCTCGTGAATTTGTTCGGCCCCGTAACCATTGACCATGTCAGGATTCTGGTAAAAGTTCAGAGATTTGACATTTGGTAGTTTTCTCACAATTAACAGTTATGTATTAATGAGCACCATTTGTGACCCTACCCAGCTATATCATCATCTAGATACTCTTTGTCTATTTTATCCAGTAGACTATCAGGCCAGATTTGTTCAGTAACTTTAAAAAAAATCAGAAACATACTTAGAAAAAATTGGAACACATACCTCCCTCCCCATCTACCATTCTAGTAATTCTATCAAAAATTGGTAACAAAATAGGCTAAAGACAACTTTGGAACACAGTGAGAATATTTTAAAATGAAAATCTCAGTCTCATCATTACAACCATTCTATAGACCTTGATAATCCACATAGAGAGGAAAAAGAAACATTATCATTATTTTATTATTCTTTTATATCTTCTATTTCAGTGACTGAAGTATATTTGTCTTAAGCCACTTTTTATGCTTCACCTCTGAACAAAAATGCAAGACTCCTACACTCCTTTGGGAGCTTGGAGAAACAACTCCATTTATTAGTGGCCATCAAATTAACAACTAGCTACCTTGTTAATAGTATGGTAAGGATAACCCTTAACTTTGCTTCTTCATTTTGGACATTAAGAGTCTTGTGGCCACTTCTAAGCCATTAACACAGGCTTAGGAACATTGAGATTTGCTCTTTTTGCTGGACCATATTTTCTTCTTTCAGAGAAAGCCTTGTATGAATTTCTTCTAGGCAGTTGGTTGAAATGGGATCCATATCAATTTGTGTGAGCCACTGAATGGTACTTACTTTGTTATATAGTGAGCTATAAAGTTATGTTCATAATAAATAGGTGAACTGCTTTCCCAAACTTGTTTCTCATTTAATTTAATTTAATGCAGAATATTCAGACTGGCTACCTGATGCTATTTCATGTTGAAAAGGTTCTGAGTTTAGATTACCAATCCTTAGAGTGTTCCAGGCCAGAGAGGTTTATGAGAAAAGATATATTCATCATTGAAATATTGAAATGAGTAGAATTTAATTTTAGTTTTATTCTAATACTTAACATCTTCATAGCTGCTGCTTAAAATCCACTAGAGAAAATCTACTCGAGTCATATTTCCAAGATCCTGACATCAGAAAAAGCCATTCCCTTGAAAGTTGGGGGAAAGATTGTCTGGCTGTTCTGCTGACTCAACTGTAAAGTTACAATCAGTACATCTCATGTAGCTGAGACATGGCCAATACTAAGGAATTTGATGTTTGAACTGTTTAATCTAAATTATATGCATTTGCAAATTCAGGCAAACTCAGTCTAGCTTATGAAAATCCTCTAATGTTTTAAGATTTGTTTATTTGGTAACAACTGATTACCATGTGTTAAGTAGGAGAATACACCTGCAAATAATATTCTTTTCCTGCTATTGATTCTGCTTTAACTGTGCTTGTCCAGGTAGCAAAACCATTAGCCACTTCTTGATAGTTTTTATGATCGGACTTAGCACCTAGTATTGAGCAAGCACTGAAGAATGCATCTTCCGTTAAAAGGTTGATTTATTAGTTTATATGTAAAAGAACACTGGAGGTTATAAAGGTAACAAAGACCTTAAACATTATATTGATTTTTCCCCCCAGAGCTTTTTTCTTCTTGTTGTATTGCAGGGTAATAAAATTTCACTAGACCCATTGGATCCATAAAATCTGAAGTACAACCACCAACTGATAGAAATGAAATTGTCTGACTGGAGCGATAAGCAAGAACTTGGCTTTGAACTCTGAGCAGTATAAGTCGTTCTGTTGGCCCGGAAGGGTGAATCACAGCCTGCTGTGCACTAAAGGACAAGCATATATTTGCAGGAGCTCCCAATTCAGTAATCACTGGGTGATGCCATGACCTTTACATGACCACGGTGGCCTCAAAGAGAGGATCTCTAGAAATGGAAAATCAACACCATGCCTTTTAAATAGAACTTAGATTTTTCCTTGTATGAATGAAGTTGTGGGTGAAAGATTTCAAATACAAAGTAAAGAAAATAGGAAAATACAAATTTCTCTTTGTGAATTTCTCAATCTATTATCATTCTATTATCTTTAAAATACCAACTTTTTTTTTTTTTTTTTTTTTTAATAGGTGGAGAGCTATAGGCTCACCATAGTACTCTGTGCTATTCTGTGCCAGATTGGAATTTTCTGAATTTCTACTCTGCTGGGCACTGACCTGTACAAACCCTTAGCATCAGTTCATGTTACCTTGATCTGTCCCCAGCCCAGTCCTGCTCTTTTTAACTCCCAGCACTGTGTTACTCAAGGCCTGAGGCATGGCTCCCCCATTACCAGTCAAGTGCAGTGGAAGATCATCAGGATCCCGTGACCCACCCGGGCAAAGTAAGATCTTAATTTCAGTAGTAAGAGCTTGAGAACAATCTGCAAGTCAGGGAATAGGTAGGCAAGGTCTACCTTAAAGCTTCCCCATTTCCATTCTTTTGGATCCACACAGAAGGCATTAGAATAGGAAGACCCTGGCTAGCTAGAAAATTTTTTAATTAGTCCACAAAATGACCTGGAGTCTCAGCAGCTGTGATTTTTTTTAAAAAAATATTTTATTTATTTATTCATTAGAGACACACAGAGAGAGAGGCAGAGGCAGAGATACAGTCAGAGCGGGGAAGCAGGCCCCTTGCAGGGAGTCCAATGTGGGACTCGATCCTGGGACTCCAGGATCATGCCCTGGGTCAAAGGCGGGCACTAAACCACTGAGCCACACAGGCATCCCTCAGCAGCTGTGATTGCAGGGTACCTGTGGGTGCTTTCCCTGGGGAGATTAGAATGGCCAGAAACAGTAATTAGCTCTTGGTCTGTTTCTGTCAAAAATGTCAATTCTGAAGCTATTGAGGCCTAAGAGCAAAGCCAGATCCTAGATCAGGAACTTTCTTCCATAGCTACATCTATTTTTTTCTTTCTTGATTTTTTATTAATTGTTTGGAAATTAGATTCAAACTGTCTGCGTTTTTGTCATTTATTTTTTCCTGTTTTTCAAACACCAAGCTGCATTACCTGGTCAATAACCAGAGACTCAGTTGTTTTTCTGTTTTGCTTTAGGTACTTCATATTGCTTATTAACTGCCTTATTAATGCCCACCATAGGTGAAAACCAGCTGTGCTGGTGAGGATTATGGTCAAGACTGATGAAGTTCTATTTACTGGGACCTTCTTGTGGTCTGATAGATGTGATGCAGATTGTGCTGGTGCACCCAGGGGCCCATTGTAGAGGGGTACTTGCTCTTGCAGCGAATCAATGTACAGGTTTTCTGTGTCACTTAGTGCCTAAAAGCTTGTGTTCTAAATGAATATTTGACAGTGTCCAATTTAATTTTGGAAATAAGATGTCCCATTGCCCCACATTTCTCCTAAAGAATAGATGTGTTCATTGTATTGTATGACCGCCATTCTTTTGCAAGTTAAGTGGGGACGGGTCCACATACAGCAGATCAGCTGTGAAAATTCTTGCATTAGGCTAGGGTGGAGGGCTAATCCAAGCACCTCTTGAAGGTGACCACTCTTGGGCCAAAGGATCCCAAGACAAATGTGGTGCATTTGGACTTTTCCCTCTCATTAAAGCACCCCTGCCAGAGATCACACATTGATTACAGCTTTCTTTGTCAAACCAAAGAATGTACCCCAGCATTGAGTTTTAAGTAGCCTCTGTCAGTTACTCATGGCTGTCTTGCTACTAGCAACTCAGCTGTCTTTTTGTCATTCTTAACCTTAGAAGGTCAGTTTAGGGGCCTCTGGGTGGCTCAGTTGGTTAAGCATCTGCCTTTGCCTCAGGTCATGATCTCAGAGTCCTGGTTTGAGCCTGCATCAGCTTCCTGCTCATCAGGAAATCTGCTTCTCCCTCGCCCTCTGCACCCCTCCCCCGCCACGCCCCACTCATGCTCACTTACTCTCTCTCTCTCTCTCTTTCAAATAAATAAATAAATAAAATCTTAAAAAAAATAAATAAATAAAATCTTTGGGGGAAGTAAAAAGGTCATTTTAATGGCCATTTGGCAGTGCTATCTGTACAGCTAGAAGAAATATCCATGGCTGTGATGTGGCCCCCAGGATACATACCGCACTTGTCAGCCTAAACACATTATCCCAACGGAAAAAGTGGAGTGGCTAATTACCTTGCCACAAAATGTCCATTTCTCTTGTGATTGAGTCAGTGCTAAATGAATCTTACCTCAGCCCATAGAAATGACCTAAATGATATAACAAAGCACAGCAAACCCCTGCCAAGAGGACAGTTGGAAATTTGATCAGCAAGCAAGTAGCACTAATATTCCTGACTGATGTCTAGCCATGTTTCTATTTCTGTGTCTGTCTAGAGCTCTGCCTATTTAAACCTTTGTTATTGCTGGTGATTCCAGGAAGGTGGGAAGAGCCTTTGAATGGAGTAGAATTTAGCATCAAACCAATGAAAAGTATCCTAGGTGTTCTAGGGGCCATCAGATTCAAGACACTGAACGCCCTGCAGGCAGAATATAGCCTAGCATATTTGCAGGGACAGTTGATTAATTTCAGAAATCCTACACCTGATTTTCCCTTATATTCTGTTCTTTCCTCATTTAAATGAGGTCGTTCTTCCTGAAGAAGGAGAGGAAATGAACATATCCAGACTCTCCACCATGTGCCAGCATCTTATCTTCATAGTTATTTCATCTAGTTCACACAAAAACCCTGAGGCATGGGCATTATTATCTCATTTTTCAGATGAGACAACTAAGGTCATGGAATTGAAGGCACTTACCCATGGTCTTTACATTATTGCTTAAATGTACTAATAGCAGAGCCAACGTTCACATTCAGGCTTGAAAAAAAATATGTTAAATAAAATATATAACTTTCCCCCTTTTAACAGCTCATGAGGAAAAAAAAAAAGAAACATTCTTTACAAAGTTTTTCTTTGAAAATGTCATCAGAATCTTCCTTTTGCTCTAATAATCCAAATCCTTGTGGGTTCTGGTTTATGAAAGGAGATGTGACTTATTCCATGGCTTTCTACAAAGAATAAATTTGAGAATGTTAAGGTAATTTTCTGGATGAGGCGATGAGACACACTGCAAGTTTCTAGTGAAACATGTAGATGGTAACAAATATCGTTGCTATAAGACTGATTTGGTGCAAGGTCATCCTGTTCGCACTGGGCCATCCATCAGCCCCCTCACCCCACCAGCCTTGTCGCTCCCCTTCATTGTACCTAACCAGTCTGATTAGGAAAGGTGAGCCCTCTGTGTATGAAACCTGTATAATGACCCGAAGAACTCTTTTTCCCAGTCTCTCTAATCTAAAATGAATGACATGGTCTAACTCATCTTGTCTGTTGGTAGGATAGCAGCCTTTGACCTTCAAGCCACACTAAGTGGCAGAGGATACTTGACTGTAAATAAAACTCCATTTAAGTATGACTTTTTTAGAAATTGACAGAATCAAATCCCTGAGCTTGAATGGCATTTTGAAGCATTGTTAATGCTAAGATTTTCTTTTTCTTTTTTTTTCCCCTGTTCAAGTCACTCTTTGAGGAGTCATTTTCATTTGCCTGCCTGTTCAGGATTTTATGGCATGTAAGTGACAAGCACTCCCTGTAACGTATTGTGGGAAGGCATCAACTAAAAGAGAGCTCAAGCTGAATGACACTAGATGTGAAATGCAACCTTTTTCTGCCAGGCTGCATGATACTTAGCATGCCTTGACATATGCTAAACTACAAAATTTCAAAATAATCAGAAATCCCTTGGGAATATTACATGGAATACGTGGGTAAGAATTTCCCATGATTAAAAGTCTAAAATGTTTTCCACAATTTCAAATCAATATTTTATCTGGACTATAAAATACGGATTTGACACATTGAACCTTACTGTAGTCTTAAGTGATAGCTTTACTCTTTTGGGAAAGTAATTTATGGTGGATATTCCTAATACATGCTGTCTATTGAAACTGACTTATAAGTTTTAATAATGAAGATCCTGGTGTCTTGAAACCACTAGAAATAAAAGAATTAGTGGTGATGGGTAATGGAAAGATAATGAGTATATGCTTTTTTCTTCCCCAAGGAATTCTAGGCATATTGCCATTTATTATTTTTCATATCCAAAAGAGACATTAGTAGCCCATTGGTTTTTCTGTAGTGAATTATTATTATTTCAGATCGTGTATTAAGGTTTAAGGCCATGTTCAAAAGGGCCTGTATTTTATTTCCTTTTCTAGACTGGGTATTTAATTTATTTTGCTAGGACTTGGTAGTTATGTTCTCCTTACCTTACATCCACAGTGTATTTGGAATCTTTCCACCTACATCATTAACCCTAACAGCTCCTAGAAAAATAACATACCCGTGTTCATGGAAAGAAAGAAGGAAGGAAGGAAAGGGAGAAAGAAAGCCAAACTATTTTAGTCCTTGCAACTCCATGGCAATTGCTCTTTTCACAGAATCTATGAACTCTACCTTGCCCCAGATCTTTGTCATAGCTTCTTGGCTTTTAGCAGCTTGCAAGCCAGGTGACTACTAAGCCTTTATTAAAACCTCCTCCCTTCCCCCCTCCTTCCATCATGAGACACCATACCTTCTGTGTTATTTGTTTTGTTTTGTTTCCCCATGATTCTAGACATTCTTGACAATCACTTCCTTGAAGCTTCTTCTGACTTACTGAATTTTGAAGGGCCCAGGGTCTTCTTTCTATATACTCCTTCCTTAGCAAGCCCCATCTATTTATCCCCAAGGCTTTAAATGCTTCATGTCTACCGATGACTCTCGAGCTTATAAATCCAGCCCTCATTTCACCTCTGAGCTCAAGTGTGTATGTAAATGTGAGTGCGTATAACTGCCTTTTTGATATCTCTAGCAGGTCATCTGATAGGCATCAGAAACCTCATCACTGTTTAGTCAGGCCTTTTCCCATGCTCTGGTCATTCGCATCTCAGTGCCTGTACTAACAACCACCCAGTTTCTTAGACACCAAACCTATGAGTTTATGTTTGTCTCCCTTTGCCTCACACCTTGTATCCAGTCCATCTATAGGTCCTTTAGACTCTTCCTCGACATTTTCCAACCAATCTGATCATGTTCACTAGTGTCACATTCTAAACTGGAACTGCTACAAGAGCTTCTTTCCCATCTTTCTGATTACTCTCTTGCCTCTTGGCGGTCAGTTCTCTAAACAGCAGCTATGACCTTTAACAGATGCACATACAAGTGTGTCATTTTTCTATCAGAATCCTACAGAAAGAATTCCAGGGCATTACCATGATGGATCAATCAAGATAAAGGTGGTTTATCCTACAATGACAAAAAATATCAGTGATTTAAAACAACAGAATTACCTCAAACGTTAAACATAGAATTACTGTGTGACCCAGCGGTTTCACTCACCAGTATATGCCTAAAAGAATTGAAAACAGGCACTCAAATACATGTACACATGTGTTTGTAGAAGCACTATTTGCAATAGCTAAAAGGTGGAAAAAACACAAAACCTATCAACAGACGAATGGATAAATTGTGGTATATCTATGCATTAAAATATTATTTAGCCATTGAAAAGAAACGAAAAGCAGGTATATGCTACAATGTACGTGAAGCCTGAAAACATACTAACGGAAAGAAGCCAGGCATAAAAGACAATATATTCTATGATTCTGTTGATATGAAATATATAGAGTAGGTAAAATCATAAAATGCTGGGTGATGATTACCAGGTGCTGGAGACAGGGGACAAAAGGGAGCATCCTCTCAGTGGGTATGGCATTTTCTTTTGGAGTGATGACAATGTTTTGGAACCAGCTAAACGTGGCAGTTGTGGTGCAAGTAGGCTGGGTCCAAGGACACAGGATGTCCTGCAGGACCAACCAAGAGAGTCATTGGCTTCATGTAGGAGGCAAATCCAGATTGAGCTGGGGAAAGTGAGATCAGAGTTTATTGAATAGCGTGAGTGACAAAATAGCAGAATGGCATCTCTAGAGGGAAGACTCAGAAAGGAAATGAGGAATATCTTCATCACTTGGGGTTAAGGAGTTTATATAGAAAAGAGGTCTAGGGTCAGTCCAGGACTCCAGGGTAAGGTCCAATCAGAGGTGAATATCAGGTGAACAGTAGATGTTACTTCACAAATTACTGAAGGTAGTAAAGGTATTGATGCCAGTGTCAGCCAATGTTTGAAGCCTTTGTTTGAAGATATCCTGGAACACATTTGGGATCTGGCTTTTCTTAGATGTTACTAGGTGTGTGGGGTTTAGGACAAAATTCAGAGAACAGTTAACTTTCTTGGTTCCCCCTTGGCTTATTCAGAGGCAAATAGGGATCATGAGTAACTGAGGCATAACAGAAAAACAGCAGACACAGAGCCGTCCTAAAATGGAGTCCCTTCAGCTTTCTCATATCAGTCGTGCAACATAGAGGACGCTGAAAGCTACTGAATTGTCCGTTTTAAAATTATGAAGTTTATGTTATGTGAATTTTACCTTAATTTAAAAAAAAAAAGAGATACCTTGGTGGCTCAGTGGTTGAGCATCTGCCTTTGGCTCTCTCTCTTTGTGTCTCTCATGAATAAAATAAAATCTTTTAAAAAAAAAGCCAAAACAGAGTTTATTCATATCATGTGCCCAACCAGAGACAGCTGGAGCTTCTGTTCCACATACTGGTCAGTTTCTGTCGCAGAACATAGGTGGACAGAGTGACATTGCTGATAAAACAATGATCCATGAGGACAGGGAATTTGTTTATTGAGGGATTCCCCAGGAAGCAGACCATAATACCATTCACACTGAAATAGTGCTATATGTTGAGGGAAAAAACAAAGAAAATGAATAAAATAGTTTTAAATGAAAATAATACAAAATAACGTTATATTCAAAGAAGAATCTATATGTCAAAGATCCCATTTTATCTGCTGATTTACTGTCTTTACCTTCAGTCCTATCACATGTTTGTATTTGCCCTATTAGGGACTTGAAATTCTGGTGTTTACGTGGCACATTCACTCTTTTCCAGATTTTGAATCCTTTCCTTGTCCCAGTCCTCTTCTAGATTGCATTAGTGAACTTCTACATGCCCCATCTCTTCTTGGGACCACTGACAGCCCAGCCACACAGCACATTGCATTCCCCTGCCTTGCCTGTGGCCAGGATTCTGGAAAAACAAACAACTCCCTGCTCTAACCCAGAGCATTAAGGTCTGAAGCCTTTGGACCTGTCAGCTTTATTTGACCTAGTTGAACAGCAGCTTTCCAAAGACCCTCTACCTTGGGCTTGGAGCCTATGGAATCAGTTCTGCATGTCTGGTTGAATTCTCCCTAGGTCTCATGTTCCCTATCCTCCCAGATCCTGGGTGCTTCTCACTTGTCTAGATCCTTCCTGTGACACAGAGATCCTGGCAGCTTTGCTTCCAGTTAGCCTTCGCAAGGCAATTGGGACCTGCATTTATCACTAAGCCTCGTTCCTGCCTGGATCGCCCAAAGTAGCCATTTCTCACTCCCTTACTCTAACTCCTGCAGATTTCCCCTTCTTGCAATATTGATACACAGTCTGAATGGATCTGGATGTTTCTTCCCTGCCTGGGATTTATTTGCACTGCACTGTCTTTTCCCTCAAAAATATTTGAGGTCCACACTTCTGTTTCAGTTAGTCCTTTTCAAGGAATTTATTCCTGCCAAAGGCCCACTTCCTCTTCCTTGGCTAAGGATGGCAGGTGTAGTGACACTCTGGTACTGAATCCTTCCTGGGGGACATGTCTGGTGACTGGTCAGTAAGTTACTAAGAACCATATATCTTAATGCCCCTGATCTGATTCTTCCTTACTTCTAAGGAAAATCATTTTCTGCCTTTGTCTTCCTGAAACAATTTCCTTATTAAACAGCAGAAAGTGACCATGCTTTTTTTTTTCTTTTTTTTTTTAAGAAGACTTTTAAGATAAGAACTCTTTCTGAAAAAGAATACTCTTCTGATTTTACATTTGTCAGTGTTTTATGTAATAATAATAATAATAACTAACATTTTTAGGTGCTTTTGATGTGTTAGGGAAAGGGTTGAGCATAATCAAATTTATATTCTTAATAGTCCTCGGAGACAGGTACTGTGATTATCCTTATTTTACTGATGATGAAGTAGGCCCCAGGAGGTTAAGTAGTCTGCCCATGGTCACACTATCTATTAAGTGACAGAACCGCTTGTGGAGTTCAGACTGTTGACTTCAGGGACCAAGCCTAATGACTTCATTATACTAGCTTTCCTTATACATGACTAATAAATGCTAAATTCAGTTTAAGCCACTATATTAACAAACAGGCAAAATGCTGATGTGAACAGGAAGGACGTAAATTTATTAGGCAGTTGGTCATGATGGGAGCTCAGTATTTTGGAGGATGGCAAACTAAGCTAACCCCTCATGCTTGTTTTATGAGCCCCATGCTCTTAAGGTGAATCTTTTGAAGTTCAAGGACAGTTGGGTTGCTGAGGTGGCTCAGTCCCTTAGGCATCTGACTTCTGATGAGGTCATGATCTGGGACCATGATCCTGGGATCAGCCCTCTTTGGAGCCTGGTATCAGGCTTCTCACTCATTAGGGAGTCTGCTTCTCTCTCTCTCTCTCTCTTTCTCTCTCTCTCTCTCTCTCTCCCCCAAGCCCCTCCCCCTGCATGTGCTCACTTGCACGTGCTCTCTCTCTCTCTCAAATAATCTTTAAAAAAAATTCAAGGGCATCAAATTATATGCATTTTTTTTCCATGATTAAACTAATTCACTAAGAACTTTGCATGAGAAAGTGGCTAAAGAGAGGACTGTCCTTCTATCCACTTCTTTTGAAATAAGCTACCAAAACAAGGAGGTCAAAAATAAACAGCAGGTTTCTTTCATTCTTTTTTATCAGTTCTTATGCTAACAGAAAAGCTTCCAAATAAATTGAGAGAAGACCTTAAGTAAATTACTTGGAGTTGGAAGCTTACGGAGTCCACCCAGGGGCAGATAAGGATATTCTTGTTGATACTCTAGCTAAGAGCCTCAGCCCTGTGTGATACAAGGACTCGGAGCTCTCAGGAGCCACCTGTCTATGCTCTCTTTCTTGCTCTGCCTCCCTCTGGTTGCTTTTCCTTTCACTCTTGGCCAGTGAATTTGAAGGTACAATATTCATCTTTGTGTACAATCAACTAAAATGGAATAGCTTTTCACATTTTAAAATTCAGTGCAAGATATTGTCTGGCTTTGTGGTTTCTAAGATTATACAGCATGCCAAAAATGTGGTTTTATTGACAAATGAGTACATTTATCTGGCATAAGCAAGAATTAGTGTCATGGTAGAAATAACTTACTAGATGGTATGATTTGAAAGAGATGAAAGCATAGTCCCACCACCTGTGAAAGTGATGGATATTCTATTACTTCAGTGGAGGTTTTGAAAGGTTTGGGTTTCTCTAGCAGAGGAGAGAGGTGCATATTCCTAGGAGCAGCGAGAGGTTAGGCCCTCATGAAAGGTTAAGTCCTTTCTTGGGGTGTGGGGAATGAACAGCTTCTGAGAAGAGCAGCCTAGAGATAAGAATTCATGTGGGAAAGGTTGACTGCAGGATGCGGGAGAAAGGCAGTGAAGAAAAGCAAGAGGACAGCCCGTTCAGACAACCCACAGGCTTCACCAGCATGTCAGTGTCCTTCTAAATCCTGGGTGCTTTTCCATTCTACTGGTAAGAGGCTGCTTGATACCTCTGTCTTCAAAAATGCCTTGGGGAAGATATTCTACTATGGTTATTGTATTCAAGTGCCTGTCTTTCTTCTGGAACATGAGTCCAAATATTCCTGGGCTTCTAGGGTACTTATTATGATTTAGTCAATAAACTCAGCCCCTTCATCCCCTCTGCTATACTTTGGATTGGACAGGGGTGGGTGGGCATTGCTACCATCTACTGGGCTGCATGTGTTGCCCCAGGTGGAGGAAAGGAAAACTTGTTTCCAAGTAGTGATTGTTGGATTCACAGCATCTAAGTTAAGTACCTCACCACCTTACATTTGCAACTGGGAGGGTTTCCCTAGGAATTCTAGTCTGTCAGGTAATAGATACAATAATAATAGGTGGCAGGCCATACCAGAGGATTGAGGGCTCCAGTAAATTACTGTGAGGAAAGCAATTTGACATCCTTTCATCCTTTGATGAAAGCTAAATGTGATATCTAGGTGTAAACATCGAAAAAAATTGAAAGTCACACATGGAGGGGGAGACCTGGGAGTGTGGCAGAAATCTCTACCCAGAGCCGGGGAAGACTCGAGGGGGTGCGGTGATTTAACGACACTATTTCTTTCTAAGATTAATGCATTTCTGGAACTTGTTGGCCTTATTCCTGGATCCTATCATTGTAGCAAGGACATATACACAAATGACTTCTGTAGTCTAATGGATATCGGATCTGGAAACACTGGCTTTCTTCTGTTTGGCAAGATATACAATGCCAGGGAGTTTGGGCAGTACCATTTTGAGTTCCTTGATCTGTTATTATCCGTTGGTTTAAGACTGACGAATAAAGATGACAGACATGACTTTTACTCCTCTATCCAGTGTGTTCTGTAAATTCAAAAGCAAATGTGCAGGCATAGTCAAGTATCTCCTCCCCTTAACCTTCTGCTCCAAAATACACTTTTCATTCATCTTACCTCCTCTCCCTCCCCCAAAACACACATAAAATAGTATCATAATTAACATTATCATATCTCCATATATTAATTGTATTACATGTATGTTGATTAAATGGGCTTTTTCTCAAGAGTGAATCTTGATCTCCACAATGCCTAGAAAAAGAACATTAATAATAGCTAGTATTAGTGGGATGCTTATCCTAAGGAAGGTGGTGCTATGTAAAGTACTTTACATGGATGACCCCTTTCTCTCCTGTCAACCTCAATGAATTTGACGTTATTGTTTTCTCTCATTTTCAGATGTGAAAATGGCACTTTATTATACTGTCCTGAATCACACTAATGGGTAGTTAGAGGGATTTGAATTCAGGTTTGCCTGCCTGAAGGCTATCTTATACTTCTTCCTTAATAAATAGGTGGCATTTATGATCTCATAGTGCTGTGGAACAAGCTTTTCCAAAACCTTGTGCTTTGAAACAACCAACATTTTGTGTCTTTGTTCACAATTCCACAGTTCGGACAGGGCTTGGCAGAGACAGCTCATTTATCACAGCTGGAGCAGCTCTACCAGGCCCCGAGGTAATTCCACTGTGGTCTCACTTTCATGGCTAGCACATTGGTTACTTGCTACTGGCTTAATTCTTAGCTGGGGATGTTGGTTGGAGACCTCAGTGGTCCTCCATGTGGCCTCTCTTCAGGGCTAGGTTGGGCTTTTCTCAACACAAAGGCAGAAGATGCCATGTCTAAAGGCTTAAGCTCCAGACTGGCCTACTTGCAAAGCATTGTGTGGTTAAAACAGGTCACAGGGCAGTCCAGATTCAAGTGAGGAGCCCACGGAAGGGCATGGATACTAGTAGGCATGTCTCATACCCATGATTCAAAGTTAATAGTCTATGATACAAAAATAACAAAATATTTTTTGTTTTGTGCTATCATCAGAGAATCCATGAAATACACATTTTATTAATACCTATTCACCACTGTAATCGAGACAGAGAAGATACAGCTTTTGCTTCTGCTCTATAGTAGTATCTGATAGTTCAGAAGTTCAACCAGAAACCAAAATAAAACAAAAGCAATTAAACTGACAAGCAAGAGTGATGAGTATAAACACATCAGACAATTGGGCACGTTCATTCTGTGGGTATTTTTAAAAGCGACAGTGACCAAAGTACACTCCATTGTAATTTCTGGGACAAACGCCCCTTTATTTTGGGCACTTGAGCTTGCCTGATTTTCACAATTTAGGGAGACAGTACCCAAGCCGGCACCTACCCTTGACTCTAGGAGCACATGAAGGAGTAGGAATGGACTATGCTGGGATTAGTTTATGTGTGGAGTAAGAGATACAGGGTGCCTAGATTAACGTGAGGGTTTGTTCCAAGAGCAACAATAAAGAGTCATGTAACTTTTTATTACATGCAGGGCATTCATTTAGAGAATGGATCTTTAGGTTTTGTTTCTAAAATAGATCACATATTTTCAGTGCTTATTGAAGAAACCAAGGGGAGTGGGTGAGAGGGTGTCATGGCAATCCTCGTTATTTATAGTTGGCGATATTGTTAGTGTTCACCCCATGGAGAACCGAATCACATCTAAGCCCATAATTTCCATATCTTTGGAAAGCTTTTAGCTCCTCACTGCCTGTTGGCATGGTAACATGACAAGAGTTATGATGTCAAAACCATATGAACTCATGATTGATCTAAAATTATTTGGGAAACTTTCCCATTTCAAATTTCCATTGAGAGAGGGGGAATGAGAGGGCCACGTGGCAGCTTCATTCAACAGAGAAAAAAAAAAAAAAAAATCTTTTTTTCCCCTAAAATTGTCCTGAAATAAATTCTCTGTTTTCCTTTCGATGTAATGCTAAAAAGATTACTGTCCTTCTGATGTTTTTTGGCATTTTCTTTCAAATTCAGATATTTTAATCTCTCTTCCTCTATTTTTTTCCTATTCTGATTGAAATCAGTGGTTGATGCCTGCATTCTCTTCAGATTGCACTTGAAAAGCAGAGCAGACATGTCTTCTGGAATTTGCAGGTGTCTCCTGAAGTGAAGGTGACCTTGAGGAAATGTTGAGAGTTAGCAGAGAGGTCAGAGGATATTAAGAACTACTATGTTTTGAATATTTACTAGCTATGGGTGTTAATATCACTTCCCTGTAGAGGAGCAAAATGAATGGTTGCATAGAGGAAGTAAGCTGCTTGAGGCTAGACAGTGACAACATGGCAGAAGAGATTTATTGGGAAAAAATACATCTGAGCCTGCCAACAAAAGATTTTAGCCAGATGAAAATCAATAGAAAAGATAAAGCTGTATCACCTTTGGAAATTTATTTAACCTGGTTTTATTTTATCCTCAGTTTAACAATCTGTAAAGTGGGGAAATGATGTAAACCTACTATGTAGATAAAATATGAGAACAGGAGCTAAAAATAGAACCTAGTGCTTGCAGGAAGATGATCAAGAAATGCTGATGGCCCTGAGGAAGAAACTAGATTTATAGGAAATTCTCAGAGATTAGAGAGAAGGATCAATGCATTCTTGTTTCAGGCACCATGTGCTTTGTGACTTCAGATACAGAACTTGAACTGTAATGCTGGACTTTAGCATCTCTAATCCTGCTACCAGAATAACTTCTTGTCTCTAACTGAATCTCAACCTGACTGGTCTTAAATAAAATTCTTGATCTTAAACCTTCAACACAGGTGTACCTCTGTATCTGATTTGTCATAGCTAAATCACAGTTTGAAATTGGAGGGCATTATGATTTTTTCTGGTTGATGTTATTAGACTCATATACACATGTGTGTACATATATATTCATCTGGTTGATGTTATTAGACTCATACACATGTGTGTACACATATATTCACATAGTTGTATATCTTCTTTTGAGAGGGGAGAGAGAATGAGTGGCATGGGACAGAGGGAGTCGGAGACAGAAAATTTTAAGCAGGCTCCATGCACACCATAGAGTCCAATATAGAACTCGATCTCAGAACCCTGAGATCATGACCTGAGCTGAAATCAAGAGTCAGACCCTTAACAACAGTTTTGAGGAGGCTTTAAATGAAAGCATACCATGTGTCAGACACTCAGGCAAAAGCTGAACAAAATGACACTCATTGGGGAGCTTCTATTTTAATGTGGAAGACAGGTGAAAAACATGAGCAAACATACACAATGTTATATAGTAAAAATGTGAAGGAAAAGAAACTAAACCAGGGAAGGGGCTGGATAGGAGGGGTTTGGGGAGTCAAAATAAGTATATAGGCATCAGGACTGAGGTTAAGATTTGAGGTTAGCTCCAAAAGTCATCACTGGGGTAAACTTTCATGTGGCTATCTGGAAGAAGGCTGATACATTAGGCCAGGCAGAGAGAATAGCAAGTGCAAAGGCCCAAGGCCCAATGTGTTCAGGAATGGCAATAAGGCTACTGAGCTTAGAGCAGAGTAAATGAGAAAGGTTTTAGGAGATGTCTTATTTTCTATTCTTACAACACCCTTCATGACACAGAGAAATACATAAATAAGAAGTAAATAAATCAGGTAATGAAGTGAGTTTGAGTTAGACCCTGACTTCAAATCAGCCCCATTATCATTCTTCTGGAGTCTTGTCTTCAACTTTTCTTCATAATTAGAATCATTCTGAGTCATTATATCATTGTTCACTGATCAGATGCATGAGAGGGAAACTTTGTAAGCCTTTTTCAATTGTGAGCATGTTTCTGTGATAATTCTTACATAAATGACACCCATCTCTGATATAAAGAAGTTATTTGCTTGTCGCTCCTAAGTTACAAGAAGAAATCCAGGCCAATTGAACAGGAGATGGGTAATGAAAGAATAGAAATTAAACCACAGACATCTGTACCTTAGAGTTCAATCACAGTCACATGCACAAAACTTGGTGTCACAGATCCCCTTCCTCATTGTTGAGATGTGAATAGCTTTTGTCTTCTACTCAGGAGAACTTGCACTTTCTCTCTCTGGTAGCACCAAGTGCCTCCTTCAGGAGTTTTCATCTATGAAAGTCCAAGAATTGCTTTTAGTGGACCAACACTTTATTTTTTTGGTTATTTGTTCCATACAGTTGAGATTTTATAAGCATTCATTAAGTGCTTTTGTATCAGGCAATTTCAGCATGGTGTACATTTTAACCTTGCATTGACCCTGTGAAGTATGTCATCCCCTGTTCATAGAGAGTAAAGTTTGGAGGTTTAGTAAATTATTCCAAAAGGTGAGGTACAGTGCAAAAGAGCCAGCTGTTCTTTTGCTGTGGGGATGATATCTCTCATAGGTGTAGACTATTTGTTCCGTTCATCCCACCCTTGTAGAAAGCAAGGGTAGTGCAGAGAAAACATATGCTTGCCCTCTTGAAGGGAAATGGGGAGAGCCTTATAGTCCTGTGGTGCATTTGGTATATCATACCTTCCTCTCTTGCACTATGACTGACTGTTTCTTAAATATGAGACTTGTTCTCATAATCATACACTGAATCTTGTGCTCATCTACTATAGAGTTGCCAATTTTTCTGTCTGTCCCATGGTTTTGGATTTCTAATGCACGCAGCAGAGTAGTTGGCACTTAAATGCTCTAGATGCATTTAAAGCAGTATTTCGCAGAATTTTATTACTAGAAGCCTCTTATTAAATAACTGGAGATAGCTTCTCCCTAATTTATTTGACCTATAAATACATGAATAATGTGCATGGATTCACACACATATACTCCACTTCTTACTTTTCTTTGGTACGATAGAGGGACTTAACATCTAGTCGTAGGGATGATTTTGCACCCTAAGGTGCATTTGGCAAACTTTGGAAGGATTGTTCGTTTTCAGAACTGGGGGAGGAGAGGAATATCCAAGCATCTAGTGGGTAGAGACCAGGGATGCTGCTAAACATCTTGCAATGAATAGGGCAGCCCCACAAGGATTGTTCAGCCCAAATGTTAATAGTACTATCTAGACTTCTCTATTTTTAACATTACCATATTTATTAGAAACTTGGATTTGGAGCCAGTCTATCCTTAGAGAAAATAGTTTTGTTCTAATGTCAAAATGTTTTTTTTAACTATGTGCATTACTAATAACACAAACATATTAGTACCTTTCGGGGGAAAATGTAAGTTTTCCTCTATTGGAAACCTAAAATATGACTCTCTTTTGAAGATATTAAAATTACATGTATTTTTAAAATGTCTTTTGTTTTTTCTTTTTAATTTTCTGCACTTTTAGACTCAGTAAGCTTTGCTACTCTGTGATGTAAAAAAATGACCTGACCAGAGGGAATTATGTCCTTCCCCATCCTGTACTTCTTCATCCTCAGGTCTTGACAGAGTACCTGTTGAATATTCAGCCTTGGATAAGGATAAGTGTGCGGAAGAGAAAGAGTTCATGCAGGGAGTCCCCAGCTGAAATAATAATGTGAGCCAGCAGAGGGTGATTCAAGCCCCAAACTGACTAATGCAAAGTTCCCTTTGATTCCTTGTTCTGTTTTTTTCTTTTTTTTAAGATTTTATTTATTTATTCATGAGAGACCCACAGAGAGAGGCAGAGACATAGAGTGAGAAGCAGGCTCCTTGCAGGGAGCCCTATGTGGGACTCAATCCCAGGACCCAGGATCATGCCCTGAGCCAGAGGCAGACTCTAAACTGCTGAGCGATCCAGGCATCCCTCCTTGTTCCATTTGAACAGGTTGTCATTAAAGTTTGTTTATGCTTAGGTTTATACCATTAGGACTCTTTTTTTTTTTTTTTCCTCCTGGAAAAGGACTGGTTTTATTGCAGGAAATTAATTGTATTCATTTCTTAATGATGATGTAAGATAGCCGCACCATACATTTTGGACATGTATTTATACTGCATAGATTTCTTGAGGTTGGAATAAGGAGCCCTGTCACAGGTATTTATCACAGTATCACTTACTATTGGACATCTGTGACTTTTCCCAGTTCCTTTGTAGGGTACTTATTTCCCATCACTCATGTCAACCTATTTCCATCTCTGACAGTCAGAAGTTTGCATCTGACAAGTGTTAGGGGGATTAAATTGTTCTCTGATAGTGGATCCTATATAGTGATGTCTATAATCAGGGGACACTACCCCTCCAACCCACCAGTAATTCTGAAGCTCAAGCATCCAGAGCCTCTCTAAATGCCTTTATCTTTTGGCCTAGCAGCAACAGGAAATTTGATATCAGTCTAGTAACACTTAAACAAAATGTTATGTAAGACAAGAGTTAGTTTTGAATCTGGGCATTTACTTCTAGGTCTTGCCTGTCTAGTTGATCACAAGTGCTGAAAGAGCCAGCAGTGACTGTTGAACAGTTAGAGAAATGCTTCTCCATTTTTTTTTCTATAGAAAAGTACTAGTAATTTTGGTTCCATTCATTATTTTTTTTCATGGTGCCTAATAATCTTCTACTACTAATAAAAGCTAACATTTTTTGAGCAATACCAGTCACCATGCTAAATAGTTTGGCTGTTATCTCATTTAATATTCCCCAAGTAGGAATACTCATAGTATGCTCATTTGATACATGAAGAAACTGAGACTCAAAGAAGTTAAATAATTTGTTTAAGGTCAAGAATTTTGTTAAGTGGCAGAGCTCATCAGTTTGAGCTCAGGAGTCTATCTTTTAGATTCTTCTTGCAGGTTATCCTGCAAGACATCCCTAAAGGATATGTCCTGGATGAAAGCAGTGTATCAAAAGCAAACATACAAAACTTTGATGAAATGGATATATGAGATATAAGATTTTAGACCATCATCATGGTGTCCTACTACGGACTGGACGCTTCTGATTGGTTGCTTGATTTGCAGCAACTCTTATACTAGAGCAAATTAGTTATAGTCAAACTTAATATCTGAACTCTAGCTCCCTTATTCCCTAGAAAAACAGAGTCTTGTAATTGGAAGGGGTCTTTGAAATTATTTAATTTTATTTATTTATTTATTTATTTATTTATTTATAACTACTTTGTTACAGGAAGCATTGGAAGTGGTTTATGATGAAACTAAATACGACAAGACATAAAGGCAGTGAGAAAACCCAATAAAAATAGATATTTAAAGAAAGCTAAGGTGAAGCCAGAGAGATCATGCTTTAAGGGCCTGCACCCTTCCAAGTTCTAGACCACATATATAAATATCAGTTACTAGCAACTGATGCCAAGTAGGGAGTTCAATCAGATGCTGCCCAATAAGATAAAAGCAACCACCACCCCACCCCATGCTCAGTAGGAACTTAATCTGGAAATGGAAAAAGTCATGTAACTTAACCTGAGCCTCTGTACTCATCTGCAGCTGGAGATGTTATATGTGATGACCTCTGAGCTCTTCTCCATATCTGAGTGGCTAGGACTTATGCCTTATTCAAACTTAATGTACATCTTCCAGTTTCTAAAATGGAAATGACCTGTCTTTTCTTAGATTTGTACTTCCTTTTTTGTCTTCCTGCCTTTTTGATCTTTTAGACCTCAGAAGTATGTTGCTCTATGACTAAATAAACTACCTGTTTATGGCCGTTCAGCTCAATAAAGAATCATATTACAGAAAAAGGCAATGAACTGTTTTTCATGGAGTCAGATAAAATCCTAAGATTCATTCATTATACAAACTAAAAATCTATCAGAAAGCAGAATGTAAGCATCTCAAATATGATAAAGTCATAAATATGACCTTTTATTCAGTTTACTCAAATGTTTTATCTGCAACTTTTAGAACTCCAGATATCCTTCAAAGGTGGGTCTCTTGTCTGAGAAAAGTTTTTTTAAAAGATTTTATTTGTTTATTCATGAGAGACAGAGAGAGAAGCAGAGACATAGGCAGGGGAGAAGCAGGCTCCCTCTAGGGAGCCTGATGCAGGACTCAATCCCCAGGACCCTGGGATCACCACCTGAGCTGAAGGCAGATGCTCAGCCACTGAGCTACCCAAGTACCCCCTCTTGTCTGAGAAAATTAACAAACAATGAATGTGCATAGCAGTTGGAAAGGCTAGGAGATTTGTGTTGTGGTCACAAACAGCCAAAATATGAATGGATTATTAAAGCTTTCTGTAGATCCTGGAGACCCTCTGGGTAGCTGTTTACCAGGCTGATTCAATACTGTGACTCTGTCGTCTCCAACTTAGGTCTCCACATTCCTCTTGCAGGAAAAGAGGGCTTGGAAAACCATACAGGAATTTTGCACTGCCTTGGTGCTGAAAGGCCATCAACATTGTTTTTGCTCCTATCTCAGAGACCAGAACTGGTCATGTGGCCTTGTCTGTTTTATTTTTTGAATGCCCAGAAAAGAAGAGGGAGAGTATGATATTGACTGGAACCAACAATGTCTGCCTTGTGGATCTAAATATTTTTAGCTCCCAAACCCTCTAATAGTACAAATTAGACTTCCAGTGATTCATTCTCTCTGAAATTATAAGGGTTATTACTGAGATTCCTGATTATTTTTTCAGTTTGATAATTAAACTTTTAAAACTTGTTTATAATATTTGCATTTATATTTATAAACATAATTATGCAGATGTCCCTAAAAGTTATTTTAAAGATTTTTTTTAGGTACAATATAATGTTAAGAGCAGAGGGGTAGTCTAAGTATGTTTTATATGCATCATATGTATGTTTTGCTAATTTCGGCAGATTTAAATTTTTCACACCATTTTGGAAAAAAATAAGCAGAAATTTAGAATGAAAGCCTACATAATCCTCATTTTATAGTGGTGCTTTGGTAAAGAGGCAACGAGAGCTTTAAGTTGCACTCTAACTCATTTTCCATTTTGCTCCTTTTTTACAAATCAACAGGGAATCAATCTTTTCCCTTTTCTAACCGTCAAACACTCTGTACCATCTTCCTCACTATATTCTGAATGGGCTCACTTGTTTTCACTAGTCTACTTGGTATTAGAATTTGTAGTTGATGTGCCTCATTTATCAGCCAAGTATGGAGAGATTCTGAAAGATGTTTTGTCATTTTCCACTGTCAAAATGATGCATTCGTTTATGTCTTGGTTTCTTTGAAAGAGCTTGAGTTGCACTTATTTTGCAGGGTAAAGCATGAGTATAAATGATACAAAACTAAGTAAACAGAGAGAAAAAAAAAAGCGGTCAGAAAACCAAACTTCAGGGGGCTTCATTTTCAGGTATATGCTTTAGAGTGAGAGGAGCTCAAATAAAATGTCCACAGCTACTTTTTTTAGGTTCAATCTATCACCTGCTTGCATTCTGACTGTTACACCATGTACATAATTCGAGTAGACAGAGAGATAGATAGAGAAACGGCTTCTTTTCTTCTTCATTGACCCATTTAGGCCTTATCCATAGGAGAGCAGAATGCCAGCCATGGTTAGGACATGGTACGGGTAAATTCAAGCAGAGCTTCAATGCCAGAAGCCTGTAAGTTAATATAGGAGTATTGTCTGGTTGATCTTTCTTTTTCCTTCTTTGGGTTCTGTGGTTATAGTTTTTAGCTGTTTTATTTGTTTGCTTGTCATGAATGTAGGAAGGGTGGGGATTTGGTACCTATAACTTGCTACCATAATCTGCTTATTGCAAAACCTCCATTTCTGACAGTTATCACAGAAGACAATAGGAGAACAGAAACACGTTGCAAAATCTCTTTGTGATAAAAATCATTTTCATAGACCCTAGAATAACTGGGTTTTAAAACTTAAAGCAGGGATCCCTGGGTGGCGCAGCGGTTTGGCGCCTGCCTTTGGCCCAGGGCGCGATCCTGGAGACCTGGGATCGAATCCCACATCGGGCTCCCGGTGCATGGAGCCTGCTTCTCCCTCTGCCTGTGTCTCTGCCTCTCTCTCTCTCTCTGTGACTATCATAAATAAATTAAAATTAAAAAAAAAAACTTAAAGCAATTTTATTAAGCAAAGGTTTGCTTTTTTTAAAAAAAGTGATTAAGCTTTCTCATTATTTAGTTTGTAAAATTTCAGGTTCATGTTTATGAGTATAAACATCTAGGATTCTCTCAGTGGTGTCTTATTTATCAATAGTTGTTAGTTCTTATGAGAGGGAGAGAAGTCAAGAATTGCCTCTGTCGCCATCTTGGCAATGTCACTCTGAGTATAAACAAGTAACTCATATATGTCTTTCTCAAGAAACAGCATGGGGGAAAATTCCAGATAAACTTATTTCAAGTCTAAATCCATAACTCAGAATTGTTTTCTGATTTAAATTATTTAACTTTGAGTTTCTGTTTCTTCCTTAGAAAAAATAAGGATAATATGAACCTCAAGAGATTGTTGTAAGGTTTAAATATTAAAAACACTTAGCAAAGCTCCTGGCTCATGGTAGATTTTCAGTAAATGTTATTCTTACTGTTCTTTGCTTCCTATTAGCATAGTTTTCCCTACACATTGTAAAATACATTTTGAATAGCAGCTACATTCTGTGCCAGTGGTGCCCCCTGGAGGCCTCTGACACTGTTTTGGTCTGTCATTCTCTACTCTGGGGGATTTTGCTACCATCTTCCTATCCCACCCTGAGCACCCCCATTTTTATGGCTTTCATTGACACCAGTTAGTTGAGTCAAATTATACTCTTTTTTCATTGATACTTGCATAGCCTTTTTTTTTTTTTTTTTTTTTAAAGATTCTCTTTATTTATTTGAGAGAGGGAGAGATCTGGAGCAAGGGAGAGGAGCAGAGAGAAAGGGACAAGCAGGCTCCCTGCTGAGTGCAGAGCCCCAGGAGAGGCCCAATCCTATGACCTTAAGATCATGACCTGAGCCAAAATCAAGAGTTGGACACTTAACCAACTGAGCCACCCAGGCGCCCCATACAAAAACTTTCTTTCTTTAAACCTGCTTTCCTCTGCCTCTTGGCTGTAATTATTACATTTATAAGGAACCAAGTTAGTATTGATCAATAAATATTGAGAATTGTTCTTAACCTGCATCTGTCTATAAAATAATGGATGACTGTTGGTTTTGGAATTAAAGAGTAAGAGAATATTAGAAATTATATTAGAGAAAATAAAAAAAATCATAAAAATCATTAAATGAAGAAACTGTGGAAAGCATCTATACAAAAATCTCTTCAGGGACCATTCAGTAGAAAAAAACAACAACAACAGCAACACTGGGTTTAAAAAAACAAATTCTTACTGGCATGCAATTTATATTAATGGAGGAGACAGGCAGTAAATAAGGAAATCGAGTGAAAAGTAAATAATATAATTCTTCATAAAACCTATGAAGAACTTGACCCAGGATGGTGATGACTGGGTAGGAAGGGTCTCTTATCCATACTCATGGCGAAGGCCCAAGAAGCCTTGATAATGAGGATTTAGGAATTGAAAAATCTCTTGGAAATGTGTTCCTAACTGATGGAACAGCAATCAGTAAGGCTCAGAGGGAAGAACAAGCTCAGTCTGTAAAGAACAGCAAAGACACTGGTGAGTCTAAGATCTGATGAACAAAGAGGGAGGTGGGAGCTGTAACTGATGAGATTCCCAAAATGATTCTTCTGACTCTTTTAGACTTAAACTCCCTGTTTGTAAGATAAATTTTTAAATGATTACATAATTTTAATTGCTTTTGATTTGCTTAATTACTAGTACCGCAAAGCCGTAGCTTTCTATTTTTCTCCATTTTATTTTTCTTTTGGTTTACATAAGCTTTTGAAGGGCTAGCCTGGGAACTAAACCCTCATTTATACCATGTTTCTGAGAGAAAATAACTCAAATTGTACAGAAAATTTTGGATCATGGTTCTTTTTAAGATGGGAACTGCCTGTATTCGAGTGTCCTAAAGCAGGTCCTCATCTTATGAAAAAACATCATTACTCCAAGCTCTTGATTTTTCACTTTGGCTATATTAAAGATTACATTTGTCCTATTACAAAGACTTGCTACAGAATTCCCCGTAACAGATTTAGAGTTGGCACATCCAATTTAATTCTTGTTTGCAGAAACTTTAACACATTAATGCTGGTGGATTTTGTCAATTACCATGGAATTTTTCTGTGTTCACTAAAGTGGGACTGGCAGGACCTTCTGTTTGGAAACCGGCTTCAAAAGGATGCCCAAGGAGGACGAGTTTGTTGTTGTTTTCTCTGTCTCGTCATTTAACAGGTTAGTTTTGTTCTGGAAAGACTTAGTCCTTGATGAGGGCATTAATCCAAGTCTTTGTTCTTTCTCACTTCAATATTAAAAGGAAAAAAAAGTGCTGCTGGTGCTCATTTATCACACTGGTCCCTGTTTTACCTTAATCAAACCTCGGTTGTTCACATTTTGCTTTACAAACCATTCTTTCTGTCTCCTACACCGTGTCAACCGTACAAGTTATCTTTGTGCTGATCTATACTTCATTTAAGAGACATTTTGGTCAATGCATGCTTTAAGAAATGCATCCGGTTTGAGAATGATGCCTTAGTTCGTAGGACCTGAGAGTGGAGTGTGACTATGAGTCAGTGCCCTGAGCAGAGAGGAACACTGTTCAGATGATGTGCACCAGAGAGTGAGAAATTTCCAGACTGGTCCTTCTGCTTCTCATCTCCTTTCCCTCCACTATACACTCTCACCAGCAGCACTTGTGACCTATGTAATATACTCACTGTGTCAGACATAACCTCTTTGCTTATAAATCTTATGGGGTCTCCCACTGCTTACAGCAGAGATTAGCAGACTATAGCCACAGAGCAAATCCATCTGACTGTCTGTTTTTGTCAGTAAAGTTTTACTGAAACATAGCCATGCCCACTCATTTACCTATGGTCAATGGCTGCTTTTGCCCTACAAGGGCAGAGTGGAGCTCTTGAAGCAGAGATCGTGGCTAAAAATATTTACTGTCTAGCTCTGTACAGAAACTGTTTGCCTACCTTTAGCCTGAATGATCAAGTTCAGACCCTCAAACTAAGCACTTCCCAAGCTGCCTTCAGCTTGTCTTACAGGATTGTCTCCAGCCAATTCCTCTAGCTTATCCTTACTCTGAGCCACTGTGGATAACTCCTTGCTCCTAAAGCATGCTGTTCCTCTGCCTTCACTGTTTAGAATTACCGGCACTCCCTCAGCCCCAGGGGCTCCGAACCAACCTCCTTCACCCTGACACCTCACTTTCTTGCTGTCTGGTTGATTGTTGTCTTATTTTTCAGCATTGCTCAGGACACATTACTCCAGTCACCAGTAGCCTCCTCCTACATGCAAACTCTCCTCTGAGGTTGGAGTGGAAGCCTCCTGAGTGTCTTGTACACTTTCCCCAGAGTCCAGTTTGGAACTAAGCACAGGGCAGGTGCTCAGGAAGTAGGCATTTGTTTGATAATAAGGAAGTGAAGTGGCCATTCTGTGTATAAGCTGAACAAAGGGCATGTGAGGGTAAAGCAAGTGCTGTCGCATTGTCACATTAATCAATGTATTAATGTTGCTCGTTAAGCAAGCTAATCTACTGTGTTTGTTAACTTTAGTGGAGTCAGACAACACCAGAAACAGAAGCAGCAAGCAGCAGGCTCAACAGCAGGAAAGTCTGAGCATCATCTTTCCTGGCCTTGAATGTGCCAACAGCCAGCATCCAACTTCCTAGGCATTTCCTGGAAGACTGGGAACCAGGGAAGTGGAAGTAACTGCTGTGTTGCACAGTGGGCCAGATGCAAACAGATGCATAGGTTCCAGGTATTCACCAGAAAGCAAATGTCTGACCTTACTCTCTCTTAGGAATCAGCTTCCCATACTGCGGAAGAAAGTAGAAATATTCATTTGTTTTTCTGATTATGCCGGTCCCATGGCCCAATCTCTGTTTTATCATATATCTATGGATATACATAGAGTGGATCAATTTTCTTTGAAGGATACATTTTGACTCCACTGACATCAAAACCTTTTGCCAAAATTTGAACACCTGATTCTATTTGCCATGGGCATGTGTTGATAAAAATTGCTGAGACCTCCCCTTTAAACTTTCAGGAAATGCCAGTGCCAGCTCAGACATTACTGCTGTGAAGATACCCTCAGTGAGCTCACAACTGAAAGGTGGAAATATTATTGCCTTGGCTTCTTTCTCTGAGAACAGAGATTCCTCAGTGGTTGCTGTACATCCTCATGGCCTGCAGGGTTTTTCCTCTGTACCTCATAACTACCACTTGCTCCCTACCTTGACTGTGAACCCTTGGCCCCCTGTGCCTACCTGTAACACCCTGTGTGGCATATAGAGTGCTTTCACTTTAGTCCAATGCAGTGTTGGAGGTGGGCCCTCTGTTGTGAATTTCCAAGGTTGCGATGGGATAAGGAACCCACTGCATATCCTTATACAATCTACTTTTCCATCCCTTTGCCCTTATGCGTGCCCCCAGATACTGCTTTCCAGGAAGTTACATGCCAAGTCGGTTTAAGATGGAGGGGCAGACTCACCACTTACACTTTGAAATGCACTGCTCTCCTCTCCCCTGCCTGTGCCTAATGATATTCCTACCTACCAATAGCATGCATAGTCCTCCTGCAGACCAATTTTCCCCATGCTGATTTTGGGAATGTTTGAAAGAGGAAGAAGAAGATAAAGAAGAATTAAAAGAAGAGGAAGTTAGATGGATGAGGTGGGGACTCAGCTTTCCATCTCTGCATAGAAAGTATCCCAAACTGCTCCTCAAAGAAGTGATCTTCAGGGCTTCTGTCCATGTGGTGTCTTTAAGGATTTATTTAACCCAGAATGTAATAGATACTCGATCTGCCCTGAATTCACAGGGATGAGCACATATAAAACGAAAACACAAGATTGGATCTTGACAAGTCAGGTTGAAGTTGTTAGGGGTAGGAGTGGGCCTGTGGGTACTTTCCCTGACTGTCAGCCCCAGGACCAGTGCTGTGTGGTATTTTGTGTCTCACAGAACCCACTTCTTTCTCCATTGTAATCTGTTTCTTTTCCAAAACTCAAGACTATGTTTCCCCAAGAAAATCAAGACACTGGACCCTGTTCCCAGGCAGGGTGTGAACCACAGTGTCCTTCACCCTTGTCCTCAATGTCAGCAGTGTCAATGGGGTAAATTTCTCTGAAGCCTACAATTTTCACACATAAGAATCCCACTTCCTGGTTCTTTTTGTTTTTGTTTTTGTTTTTCAGATCTCCAGTTGTCTCAGGCTTGCTCACTGTCTTAATTTTCTGTCACTTCACTGAAGCAGCTTGATGTGATAGGACAGTGTGAAAGTATTGAATTCAGGCAGAACTCGGTTCAAGTTAACAAGCTCTGTGATCTTGGGCAAGTCACTTAATCTTCTGGAGCCTCTTTTTAATGCGTAAAAGGAAAGATAATTAATTCCTAAAATGGCTGTGAGGAATTAAAAAACAAACAGAAAAACCTTTGGCCTGGGGATTAAAAATAACCTTTACATAGCACAACCTCGGTGAGTGGAAGCTACCGAGGAATATGGTCTCACTGATATGCCTGGTTTAAGGCCATTAATAATAAAAACAAAACAAAAGACAACAACAACAACAAAAAAAAACTTTATGTCCGTCTCTACCTATAACAATAGAGATGTTTAAGATTTTTGTTTCAATATTCATTCTTTTTGACATTTTTGAAAATAATACTTCCACCACAACCATGTCAACAGGGAGAAAGCAGTAGGTGCCCACTTGAAAACACTTGGATGAGAGTGGTGGTAAGTGGAGAATGCAGAGCATACAATAATGCCAGCATTCCCAGTCATTCTTCAGTTTTTTTAAAGTTATTTCAGATTCAGAATCAACAAGTAGCTTCTATGTACCTAAAATATGTCATGTTCTATTTGAGCATACAGATATCCCATTCAGTTCTCAAAACGACCCCATGTGGTTTGAGGGAAGTCAGGGAAGGCTTGCTGAGTTGGGCTCATCACTTCATGACCTCTTAGAGTTGATAAAAGGGCACACTTATTTTTCATTCCCTTCAGCTTGTGCCTACATCATGAAGGGAACTGGACAGTGGGCAAGTTAAAAGGAACATTTCATTTTGTGAAGGTTGAGAGCATGGGCTGAGGAATCAGAGTGTCTGGGTTCCAATCCTGGCTGCTCTATCCTCCAGCTGCATGACTATGGAAAGTTATTTGAACACTTGATGCCACTGCTCCCTCATTTGTAAAATAGGTAAATTTTGGTACTTCCATCATAGGATACAGGCAAGAACTTAGATGATGCTGACATCATCACCATCATCATTGTGACCTGCCAGAAGCCACTGTGAAGTGTCTTTTTGAATATATAGCAGCTGACTTTTAAGCTCTTCATACCCAGAGGCAGATCATTAAGTGGCTGCATCATAAAAATTAAAAAAAAAAGTAGGTTTAGTTTTCTTTGTGTTCCTATTCTATATCAATCATACATGTGAGTATGTGTGTTAGCTCTCTATTTGGAGAACTACTATATGTTAGACACCATGCTAAGAACTGTGCATCTAGATTTTTATTAAACCTGAAATAGGGGATCCCTGGGTGGCTCAGTGGTTTAGCGCCTGCCTTTGGCCCAGGGCATGATCCTGGAGTCCCGGAATCGAGTCCCGTGTCAGGCTCCTGGCATGGAGTCTGCTTCTCCCTCCTCCTGTGTCTCTGCCTCTCTCTCTCTCTCTCTCTCTCTATGTCTATCATAAATAATAAATAAATAAAGTATTTTAAAAAAATAAATAAACCTGAAATAGGGGTCCCTGGGTGGCTCAGCCAGTTAAGCACCCAACTTGGTTTTGGCTTAGGTCATAACCTCAGGGTTGTGGGATCAAGCCTCTTTATGGGCTCTGCTCAGCGGGGAGTCTGCTTGAGATTCTCTGCCTTTCCCTCTGTTCCTCCCTCTGCTTGCATGTGCACACACTCTCTTGTGCGCACTCTCTCTCTGAAAGAAAGAAAAAAGTCTTTAAAAAATAAATGAATAAACCTGAAATAATTCTCTGATAATTTCGAATATGTTAAATAGCTCATTTTACACATGAGGACACTGAGGCTCATTGAGGAGAGAGTAACTTTCCCACTGTTGCCAGGATTGGGATTGTAGGGTTCATGCATTTAGTGAATTTATTTTTTAGATATATGCAATTGGTCTGCTTATCTCTGAGACTTTAAGGAATGAAAAATCAGTTCCTGAACCTAGGCCTAGGATAAAGTGATAGGTTCAAGGAGGTTTCTTTGTATAAAATGTTGCATATCTGAGGTTCATGAATCAGGATGAGAAAATAAAACCTTAAATACACATTTGAGAAAAATGTTATCATACGGTGTATTGTGTTGAATGTTCAAGTTCTTGAACTGTGTAACTCTTACCAAGGATTTCATTACAGGAATACTTCTGCCTCTAACTAGAGATCATTGTTGGCTAATGTCCAATGGATGGACATTTTTCCAGCCTGTTGAATAATCATGATACCTCAAGAATTCTATTATTTGGGCCAGAGAAGACAGGCATCTAGAAGTGATTGTGATACCTATAAATAAAAGTATACACTGGTGGGGAAGGATTTCTCAAAGAAAACCTTGAAAACTGAGGATTTGGTAGTTCAAATATATAAAAAACAAAATGTGAATTTTCAAAGGAAAAAAATAATGTTGGGTCTATTCCCAATGCATGTTTATAGTCTCTTAGCCTGCTCTTGGATTTCAGATGGAAGCATTAGCCTCTTCCATGGAAAGCACTTTCAGAATTAGAGTGTTAGTGCCTCTAGATGTGCCTGCATTTGAGAGTCTTTGAGTGATTAACCCCTCTGGGCCTGGTTCTCCTTATATATTTCTTTGTTCATCTGTTTTCTGTGGAAGCTGGAGTCCGTCCTAGATTCCAGGGGTATGTAGAAGACTTGTCAGTGACATCATGACACCATACTAGATCTCTTGGTAATTCTGCAGCTAAGTAAATTGGATGGAAGCAGAGACCTATTTGCCTTTGTTAAAATGTTAATGAAAGCAGGGAAATTTCCAGGTTTTGTTTTCCTGTTTGTATCCCCAGCCCCTGACACAGACTTGAATGTAGATATTAAATTCATGATACCTAGCCCCTGAGAATAAGATCCTACTAGGTGTGGGTAGAAACAGAGATTAGATGCTGATGTGTCCCTGAGAAGAGGCTCTGGGCCTCTCTTGCAGCCAGGCTGAGAAGCAGGAATGGGACAACAGAAGGACATTAAGTAGATTTGGGAAGACATCTCCCTCATTCTTCAGGGAGCAATGACTTCGAGTATGTCCTCCAGGTGGGCCGGTAGTAGCCTCCCAGAGCTCCCTGTGTCCACAAGGTGCAGCAGGATATCATGATTTGTGTGCACCTATAAGTAGTGTGGAGTGATGCAGGATCCTACATAGTTGCACCAGGCTTCCTGTGGCCTCGCTGAGGCAGAGGGATACATTAAACACAGAGATCAGAGAAAGTGGGAGCAAAGGGGTTGTACTAATAAATGGTGCTTAAGAAAACAGACTTTGGGGGGCACCTGAGTGGCTCAGTTGGTTAAGTGTCCGACTCTTGATCTCAGCTCAGGTCTTGATATCTGGGTCCTGAGTTCAAGCCTCATATTTGCGGGGGCGGGGGGCAGAAAGAAAGGAAGGAAGAAAACAAACTTTGAAGCTGTATCATTCCCAGTCAAAATGCTCATTCCTCTACCTAATAACTATGAAACAGTGGGCAAGTTTAGCTCCCTGTGCCTCACCCTTATAAAATGGGGTTAGTAATAATAGTGTTGAAAATGAAACCTGATGCAGAATAAGAGCTTTGTAAGTATTTGGTATTACTGTTACTGCTCATTTTTTTAAAATATTTTATTTGAGAGAGAGAGAAAAAGAGAGAGCACAAGCTGAGAGGGAGAAGCAGACTCCACAGGGAGTCTAACACAGGGCTGATCTCAGGACCCTTAGATCATGACCCGCGCTGAAGGCAGATGCTTAACCGACTGAGCCACCCAGGTGCACCAGAACTGCCGAGTTTTAAGAAAAGAAAGAAAAGTATATTTTTCATGCATCTGAATTTAATTAAATAAATTTAATTTATTTACTACTACCTATAGTCTACTGATACTCAAATGTAAAGGAAAAGAAGAAATCACAATGAATGGCATTTAAGCATTCTGCTGAATTTCAGTAGATTCTCACCCCTAACATAAACGTTTATTTTATTTTTTTTAATGAGCCGTTTTTCATTTACCGGTTCATATACTTCTGGCAAATGGACTATCCCATGATCTTAGACAAGTGGCTTAATTCCTGTAGGTCTCAGTTTCCTCATCTGTGAAATGAGCAACATAGCAAGCTCAGAGGGTTGTTGTGAGTTCTAAGCAAATGAATCCATGACATGCAGAGACCACAGTAAGCATTATGTCAGCATGAAATTGTCATACCATAAACCATAAATGTGTTTCTATTGTGTGTGTGTGTGTGCATGTGTGCGTGCACGCACACACTGGTCGAGTTATTTCTTATTCTACCATTAAAAAACAACAAACATTGGAAAACTAAATCTAGAATAGAAAAAATTGCTTTAAACACCCATGATCAATGAAATGCTCTGGTGGCTGCCATACTTTTTCATTAGCTCTAGCTCCAGCATGGCTCCAGCCTCCAGTGTGTTTGAAATTCAGCTACCTGTGACATGCCAGTGTCAAAATATTTTGAGGAGTACTGCAGTCTGCTTGTTGATTATGACTGTAGATTTGCTCACTCTATATGTAATTAAATCCAGCCAACGCCCCAGGTATATCCTTAGCAAGATCTGATTTATTTAGATGTTTTGCTTTAAAATGAATGCCAGGGTAAAATTTGTTTTGTTTCTTTTGCTCCATAAGTGCCTTAAAAATCCAATCTCTGTGTCAGTGACAAGTATTGATATACTTTGTCAAACAAGAAATATCTTCAGCTTCTAGAACTAAAAATTCAATGATTTTCAGCAGACTTTCATAAGATAATAATGTAATTTATCTTTCAGAGAATATTAAAGGCAAGCCTTGAAGGTGAGGGCAAAAAGCCCATTTATGCCTCAAATTAGAAAGATAATTTAGAGAGAACATCATTTATATTCATTTGAATTTAACAACCTGGAATGGCAAAGTTCACATTAGTGATTATTTCTACCCAAGATTTTCATTGACAAAAGGAATAATTATATTTTCTGCTTTGAAAATTAGACATACTTAATGTTGCATATGGTGAAGTGGAGGCAATAAAACCTCAAGGAACCAAGATGTGTGAGGAATGGGGTATTCTGGTTAATTGAATTTTCTGGTGGTTGTAGTTAAGCAAATGATGCTTTTACAATTATAGGTACAAAAATCTTTTGAAAAGGCATGTGAATATAACCTTCTGTCTTAATTTGATAAGATCTGGGGGTTATCATCTGAGTCAGTTATGGAGAAGATGTGAGGCTGAATAGGGACTATGCCAGAATTTTGCCCCTGAGTTTTATTGTCATGGTGGTGATGGTTGATACTTGGCTTTATTTTGTATTATTTTAATTAAAGCTTCTATGTTTGTGATTTCTTTCTTCTCAAATGTATACTGGGGACATACAGAACTGGGTTAATGGAAATGTCCAGGTAGTTTCAATTCATGAAGAAGTTCTTTGGATTTGGATCTCTTGAAGAGGGAAAATAGGACCAGAACTGAACACTGTCTCTTCGTCCTTCCCTTTTAAGGGGATTTGGTGGAATGTAGAAGTATTGTGATCTCAGCAAATTGTGAAATCAGCAAAATTTCATATTCACTTTTCATCTTCATTCCCCTCTTTCTGGGTTCTTTGCTTTCCCCCCTCTTCTCTTGAGTAGACATCCAAGCTTTTCTTGAAGTTTATTTTAAGAGAAGAGCAGGAAAGAGTATTAAGCTCATGTGTAATGTAGCAGAGTGTAGCAGAGTGGTTACCTTCTAATTTCTTCATCTTTAGACCTACAGAGGTTTGTTCATTTAAGAAATATGCTCTTAAAAAAAAAAGAAAAGAAAAGGAAGAAAAGAAAAGAAAAGAAAAGAAAAGAAAAGAAAAGAAAAGAAAAGAAAAGAAAAGAAAGAAAAGAAAAGAAATCTGCTCTTAAATTAATACTTAATTGTGATTAAGTTGTCTTTAAACCTGCCCTGGAACTCCAGCAACTTTTCAAGGTATAGAGCCTGCATTGAAATCACTTTGCTGCCAAATAGCCTATTCTCTCTCTAATTTTCTTGCCACCATTCCTTGGGATCCCACATGGGCTCTAAGGTGAACCACAGCTTTTGGTATATCTGAGACATTGTTTGGTCCATTACCAAGAACCGAAACCTGGCAAGGAATTTTCAATTTGCTGCCCTTGGGCATCTTAAGGAGCTTATCAAAAATGCAGTATACAATTGAACAAAGAAGTGGAATAACAACAAAGATAGTAAATGATTAAGTGACAAAATAACAAATGTTTTAGGAAATGAGAGTAAGAAGGCTGTGCCATTGGTGGCGAGCTTAAGCAAAAATCTGCAGACCAAATAGTGTATGGAAAGAGAGAAGAGACAGGAATAGGTCATTCTGATCCCTGGGGACAGACTGAGCAAAGAAAGGTCTGAGGGTGGGAATGCTCACAGGAATTTAGGAGACCAAGGGGTTGGTATAAAAATAGAAGACTTGGTACAATGACTTTGCGACTCACCACACTCCTACAGCTTGTAGAACTAAATAAGCAGGAAGAGAGAGCTTACCAAGGTTTAAAATAACCTGGTGTCCTCCTTGAGGTCACAGATCTATCTGGGGAACATTCAGTAGGTGGTCCTGGTATTAAACATGGTAAAATAGATTGTGACTGTATTCTGAATTTACCTACTGGACTCTGTCACTCCTTCATTCTGTTCCCCCAGTTTATAGACATTTTTTGTACTCACTATCGCCTTCAAAGGGTGGCTTTCTAAAAATGACTTTGTGGTGACCACGCACTGCCTTGGACGACTAGCTCACTTTCCACATGAACAATCATTGGATCCCCAACATTGTGGTGAGCTTGCTGAAGGCAGGCAATGCTATGTTTCTGTCATGTAGGAAGAAATTTGATGGCTTAGGGGAGATGGGAAATAGAATGTAAGGAGAAGAGAGCTACATTCAGAAAATATGAAATTGTTTTTATTTTCAGAAGTAAAAATAGCTCTGAAGAAAAATGCAAAAAAAACATTTTTGTTATATTTTCTAAACATGCCTTCACTTTTGTTTGGCAGTCTGTACTGTTGTTCTTGTGCTCATTAACATCTTTTCTCAAATAACTTTATGTTCTAGTTCTTGATTCTTTGGAGAGACAGGGCCCTGGTTTTCACTCTGCCTTTCTACATTCCCCTATCCTACCCTCAAAGAACCAGGGCTGTAACAGGAAGCGCCCAGTAAATGCACACTATTGACAGGAGTTCCTCAGCCCAGGGTTTCTTATTCACTCCAACATTAAGCTGTAGAAGATGTAATTGGAACAGAGGGATGCAACCAGTGGTATCTATAGGGCACCCCAATATGGGGGGGCTGATTCTGAGCATACCATTAGGCCATTATTACACCAAATAATGCAGTTTTAGAAAACAAAACGCAGAGGCTTAAATGGCATGTGGAGGCTTAATCATTTTGCCTTGGCAATGCAATTATCTCAGCCGGGTTCAGTCTGCTCAGAGGTAGCGATAATATTTCATCCAGCGTTCCATGGCATTAAAATGTTTTGATACCTGTTTGAATAGCATTGCTTTAATGTTAATAAATCTATACTGGTCACGCAGACAGAGGTGGTGTATGAATCACTCTCGAAGGGATGTCCATTAATCAGCTCCTTGGCGCTGATTTCTTTATTCATATCCTCCTAAGGTTTGGCATCTGTGAGAAAGGAGACTAGCCCTCTGCAGTCATCCAGCGTCCATATTCTATAGTCATTTCCCCCTATGGTAGTCAAATCCACACTCTGCTCAGATGAATGAAATCTAACACTTGGGTAATCCAGTGTGATTCATGATTTTTTAAAGGTTTGTTTTGCTTTGGAATGTGTGCTATATTCAAACATGGATGTACCCACTATTTGATTAGATGGATTTACTTCATATACAGTATGACACTATCTGGTGAAGACTTGATTAGTCCAGAATTCTGGAATTTTTACAATTCACTTCCCATGTTTAACCTCTTTATTGCCAGTTCAATGTTTTTCTTTTTCAGGCTTATTTTGGAGTGGACATAAGCAGCATTTTTTGAAGTCTATCGGTCTCCTGGCTTCTGAGATTATTTGGAGGGCATTGAGATGTCAACCAAATACCTGAAGTGCACAATTGTGCCGCAATTGCTAGGTTATTATTGTCCCTTTAGTCTTAAAATATTACTTGCCTAAGTCAGAGGAATGTACTATATTTTGAGCTCCCACTAGCTCATTAATATGTGAGCGACACGTAAAATGATTTCTGCAAATACATCCTTCGAGCATGAGGCTGATTGATTATATTATTGGATGCATAGTATAAACAGCATCCTAGTGAGTTTGTCCTTCGTGCAAATTGATGGTTGATATTTGGCCCCTTCCTTATGAGGAATTTCCTTCACCAATGACTAAGTGAGAAAACAGAATGTATATCTGAGACCTGGGAGAAGTCTTGTTAGGCCAGCCTGGTGGTCTGATGCAGAAGCAGAACAGGGAAGATAGAAGTTACCTTCCACTGAGAGTCTCAGCTGTCTTTAGAAATGTCACATCAAATGGAGATTTTTGTTTTGTTTTGTTTTAAGCTTGTTTGACCTTTATCAGAAAGCAACTCTAGGCAGAAAATGATCATCCTGAGTCATTGTAGAGCACTTACATAAAGCAGAGATTTTATTTACTTAGTCAGGACATCAGCCCCTACGGAAACTACTTGAGGACCATTCTGGTACCCAACCCTCACTATTCTTTCTGTAAATACTGACCTAGCACCTCCAGTGCAGCACCTCTGGGCGCTGGAGTGTGGTGACTAGAGATAAGCCACATGCAACCCACTGCTCCAAGGAGCTTAGAGCAATGTGAACCCTGCTCCAAAACCATCCAAGACAGGGCAGGACAGCTACTGTGTGGCCCTCACTGGCCCTTTGTGCTGCATGAGCTCAGTGGGGCAGCTGTACTCAGCTGAGTGGCTCTGAGGTGACTATGAAGGATTGGTGCTGTGGAGCTGCACCCTGCAAAATGGAGAAGGAAGACAGATATGATGGGGGCCAAAGAGTCGGTTTGAAACACATCCAGCAATTTTTACCCACCTTTCTCCTTTGGCTCTTCATAATGATTGTCTGATTCATCCCTGAATCTTCCTTCACACAATGTCTGAAAAATGGGCCCTTCTGGTTCCTCATTGCTGCCACCGTGTCAAACACCTTATTGCTTCCTGACGGGACAAAATTGTCCTCGTTTATTCAAATAGCTGCAGTATTCATTACCAAATCCTATTTCTCAAAACACCTCTGCCACCACATTTATTTCTGCTAAGAAAGTAAAACCAAACAAAAGCAAATCAGACCCTGCAGGACTTTCCTGCTCCTCTGGGTCTGGCACAGACTCTTGGACCTGATGTGCCTTCCAAGCAGGCACTCCAGCTGTGGTTGGCTTCTCTTGAATTCCTCAACACTTTCTTGGCACAGAGTTCTTATTCCTTACCTTTTTTGTATTTTTAATTTCCCTCTTGGCAAACAAGATTTTCTCATCCTCACCAAAATGCAGTGACTGTTTTTAGAAAAATCTATCTAGAAGCCATTCCCTCTCAACTCTTCTCACCTTTGCTAGACTGTCTCCCCTGCCCTGGTTATAAATCAGGCACTGTTGGGGGATCCCTGGGTGGCGCAGCGGTTTGGCGCCTGCCTTTGGCCCAGGGTGCGATCCTGGAGACCCGGGATCGAATCCCACGTCGGGCTCCTGGTGCATGGAGCCTGCTTCTCCCTCTGCCTATGTCTCTGCCTCTCTCTCTCTCTCTCTCTGTCTATCATAAACAAATAAATAAAAATAATTAAAATAAAAAAATAAATAAATCAGGCACTGTTGATGCCACCGTATTTCCCTCTCATGGACACCCCTTTGGGAACTCTTGGGCATGGAGACCAAGGGTCACCTCAGTGCAGTGACTAGTCTATAGGCAGGTGTAGGCATCTACTTGATAGATTGTTGTGCCTGACCTCGAAAACTGAACATAGGAGCTAGTATTGTTCTACTTCAGTGAGAGGAAGGAATACTGTTTGGCTTTGACAGCAGTGTGGGTGATGAATAGTTAACCAAGACTTTTGGTGAACACTAAAATCCTAATTAAATATGATTTAATTCTGCCTATAGTAGCAGAAAAGGGTTCTTACAGTTCTTTTGTCTGATTACATCACTTGCTACATTAAGTTCATTAGGAATATTAGGCAATGAATAAAGGCCAAAGGAAATGAACCATTTTTAATGAATGAAGAATAGTATGGAGGCCATTTACTAGCCAAGATGAATAGTTGCAATAAACTGTGGATTCATTTTTTTGACACTCTATTTAAATGCATGCCTATTGCCTGTTCTTTTAGAAGCATGGATATGAAGGGAATGAGATTTACAATGTTATTTGGAACTACTTTTTTTTGGAAATGCTATAGTTGATAACTGGAAAATTCGTAAATTATAGACTATGAATAACGTTTTGAGAGTTCAGCTTTCTTATTGAGTTGGGGTGAATGGAATATTTCATGCATCTTTCTGTTTCATTTCGACAACTAGATGGCTTCACTCATAAGTGGAAGGGTGCCTATTCCAAGCCAGCTACCTTTGAGAAACATGTCCTAAGCCTTTGCCACACCACTGACTTGAATACTGGGCTTTCTGAAGCTAAAGGCTTTCACATAGATATGTGACTGTGAAGGATATATCTTTCTGAAGTTTGAAATTCTGCAGTGTTTTCAAAGAGATAGTCACTGCACTTTTGTAGGAATTTTAATTTAATAGCAAAATAAAAGGAAAACAGTCCTATCTTTCGATCATTGCCTAAACCTCTTAAAAGTATATATTAAAATTCATATCATTTGGATATTCATGCCTGTGGCCTTCAAAACTTTTTCTGTAATCCATTTCCCTCCCCAACCCCCAGGAAAAACCACAGTGCAACAGCAATTAAGAGACAGCTGGTTTCTTCCACAAAATGGGCTTTTTAAAAATGTGCCTTTCATAACACTTTCCTTATAGAGAGGTCTGGTCCTTGGCATTTCAGCCTTCTCCATAGGGTATAACACTCACCAAGATTTGTTGTAGCTAACTTTCAGCTATTCAGAGTCAATTATTTCTACCTTCAATATTAAACAAATAAACAAACAAAAAAATAGAGGTAAGGAACACCTGAGCCTTGGCTTTAGGCAGAGTTTGAGAGGCTGAGGCCAAGCTCTAAAGACTGTCTCTCATTCCCCATTAAGACTACCAGTTCTGCTTCTGAATTCCCACTCAAACATGTTGTCTCCCCTATGTCATCCAGGACATCCTTGCCATTGTCCTGTTGTAAGCATGTCACTGCCCATCTAACATCTGTGAGCAACTGCTCGTATCCCATCTCTCCACCATAGTTGATTCCTAACAGATCAGCCAGGGGCCTCTCCCCTAATCCCAAAGTTGGCATATTTTCCCCTTGCCTATAGTATCAGATATAAATTCAACAGTGTGGAAAATAGGATCCTTCCATGGTTTGGTCTTGACCTCTCATGGTTGGGAGACAGAGATGGAATGGTACAAAGAGAGCAATAGAGAATATAAGGAAAGGAACCAACATTTAACAGGACTTAACTCTGTGCTTGGTATTTTCAATATATTATTTATTCCCATAAACCATTTTAGGAGATATTATTTATGCATCCAGTTGTCATCCATCCATGCAACCATTCATCTGCTTTGCACTCACTTACTCACTCAACAAACTATGCCCAGTACAGTTCAAAGTCAAAGCCTCTGCTTTCATGTAGCTTACATTTTAGCCAGACAAAGAGCATTCAGCAACTGTTGCTATCTGCAGTTGATCCTGAAGTCTCCTGTAAGCAGGGAGAAGCCACAGGGCATTTTTAGTCATGCACCAGTGTGTTCACCATTGTGCTTAGGAAATTTTGATTCAGTAGAGTGTATGGAATAGGAGATGGGATAAGCCAAGGGAGGGAGACCTGTTGGGAGCACATTGCCATAATTCAGGCAAGGAATAATGTGGGCCTGGAAAGGGCACTGGTGGTGGAATTACGACAAAGGATGGATAGTAGCTTTTATAGATGAAGACTCTGGTTCTTGGCCATTGAAGGCATGTGGAAAGCAAAGTTGGAGGAGACTCAGAAATGACTGCAGTTTTAAATGTAAAGAATTGGATGTCTGGAGTTCCCTTTGAGAACATACTTGGAAAATTGTGGGCAGTGGAAAAGGAAGATTTCTATGCTATCATATTGACTTACAAGCACCACACAATTAGAGAAACACAGCTCCATCATTGCACACTGGTCTATAACATTGTTTGAAGGCATTAAATGAGTATTTGCAGTTTTTGACAATGCAAAGAGAGCCTTTGATGCAACAGTGAATTAATTTCTGCTGTGGGGTAGTGGAAATGATGAAAAACACATAAGTAAACAAAGCAGCAATCACTGCAGAAATCTGGGATTAACAGAGCTCACCCTTTTATTCTTTAGGGACAGAAATTAAAAAACTCTTTCTATTTGCAATTTCTGGTAGTATTTGCCTTATTTTCATTTTTGGCCTCCACTGCTGCCACTCCATCTCAATTAACATTTCCTCCAAATCGATAATTGATATTGTACTTCCTACAGCGGGTAGAGTCAAGAGATAAGATTTTCTCTTTTCCCAAAGCCTCAAGGTCACAAGTCCTTGGGGAAGAAGGGCATATTCATGGCCTTGAGTTGTCCAAGAAAGGGAAAAGCGCACAGTGTCAGGGCACTGAGCTAACAGGGCCCCTGCGGGGCTGTTCTTCCTTTCCCACTGAGGCATTTGTGGCACAAGGTTGACAGGGAGCCTGAGCAGAGGTTGAAGTGAAAAGGCACGCAGAGGGGAAGTGGTGAGTCAGCAATTGACTTCAGTATCTGCCAACTGAGATTTCAACATTCACTCCAAATGCTCCCATCCAGGTAGAAGCAGGCTTCCATCCTGGGCTTATCATAGACACTTCCTACCACTAAGCATAGAGCATTTCTGGAAAAGACCTAAATAAGGGTATCCCGGAAGTCTGTAGCCAAGCTATTATGTTACTTTTACACCTGACATGTGTTCCTTGTTTTGGTTTTAATTTTCCCCCATTTTATACAGCTTTTTGCGTATATGTTTATGTGTATAAAAGACTTAAATGATCACTAATTGATAATGCTCTTTTCCCAGAGTCTCTATAACACAGTAGAATTCTGCATTAGCCATTGTTGCCTCTACTGTCAAATATTCAGGAACGATTTCCTAAGTGAAATATTCCTTTAAGGTTATGGCTTAAAACTCATCGTTGTTTTTCTTTATTTATCTTTCCCCTTATACCATCATACTCAGGTTTATCATTCTATTTTTTTTTGAAGGTGGTTATGAATTAACTGAATGGCCCATAATATAGTACATTTATCTAGATGTTAGAGGTAAAAAATGATATTTTAAAATTGAATTTGATCCTGAGCAAATCTTTGAAGTGTGGATGTGTGTGTGTTATTTTTTTTTTCATGTACACTTTATAGTAGAAGAAACAGAGCATGACCCTTTAAGGGATTTTTCTCTTGGGCATCAGACTACTAATTGGCAGACACAGGAATGGAGGCTAGGACCGTGCATACTTAACCCAGGGAACTTGCCTGTCTATAGTAAAGGGAGAGAAGTGGACTACCTCAGCTGTTTGCAAACTGAGTTCTGTAGATTGCTGATGTTTCCAGAGTATACCTTGAGAATGAAGGATGGGGATGAAACCTGGTGGGCACAGCCTCAGGTTCCTGCCCTCTCCTCTACCTGTGACACCAGGGCATATTTATGGTCATCTGTCTCACATGGTGTTATACCATGTTTAGTTTCAATTTGAAAAGCTAAAAATGTATTATTACAGCTTTCAAACAGTTTAAAAACCATTACACTAAGTTTTAGGATACTATTCATTTTTTACTTTCTGTATCTCTGAGCATCAGATTCTGTTCATTAAATAACTCAGAATTTACTCATTTCTGAATATATCTCTGTTTACTTCTAAGCATTTGAGGCTTTAAGCAATGTTGATTTTAAGCATGCTTAGTTTAAGCCCTAAACCATTTCAAATGGTTCCAAGTTTGAGATAGACTTTGTAATGTTGTTCTTTTGAGAAATGCCATGGTTGCATCTTTGAATTTGAGATATCCCCACATAGGTTCACTTCCTTTATTAAAGACACACTGTCTAACCAGAATGCTCTTCAGAGCAGACTTTTAATGTCAAAGCTTTAGGTTAGGGGTAGAAGTGGGTGGTGTCACATGGAGTACTCTTAGGTTAAGAAGAATATTGATGCAGCCATAGAATTAGTTTTGATTTCACTAAAGCCATGGATGGAGTCCAGAGAGGTTTGGGCTTAGTCAGATCTAAAAGAAATTCCATCAAAATAAGTTGGGCAAGTGGCAAATGGATGTTCTGAATGATTGTCTGAAGTATTTCTCTTACCTCTAGATCAAACATGTACATGATGGCTTTTGGTGAAATCGTAAGAGGGAGGTAACCCCAGGCTGTGTTATAAAAAGGAGAGGAAGGGAGCAAGGAAAGTAGGATGGAAGAGAAGTCTACAGTAGACACAGGAGGCTTCAATGGAGAAAATCCTACACTGAGAACAGGGAAAACTGGGTTCTTACTTAGATGCTGGGCCCCATTGGCTATGCTGTATCCATGTGATCATAGTTGTGCTCTTCTCTTCCCTCAAGTGTGCATGCAGCCATCCATCTCTTCAGAGCTGCGCCTTCCACCCTCCTCACTGGTGTGCTACTGTGGACAGGAGAGCATCAGCCCCTGTCAGACCAGTGTGACCATCTGTCTAGCCCCCTTCCCCTTTACTCCTTCATCTAGCATGTAGGACTCATTGCCTCTCCTGTCTATGGCTTTTACTACAGACTGGAATGCTCATCCCTCTGTGGAAAATTTAGCTCATCGAAAATAACTCCATATTTGTTCCACAACCTCTGCTCTGTCTACATGGTAAAATGTGTGTTAAAAGCTTCTCCTGGCTACTAGTGATGGCAACAATATCTGAGAAGAGAGCCATTGTCACCATTGCTTTCTTGCCCTGATGCCACCAGGTCAGGTTTTCATCTCCATGGAGCCATATTGGGGTTGACATAAGGACAGAGTTGTCCTGGGCAGAGAGTCATCTGTGTTGTGTCCATTTCATTTGATCCCCTCTCATCACATTGCATTGCCGCTCTGCCTGTTCTCAATTAATTTCTGATCTTAAAGCTGAGCCTGAACTCTGTGAGGTGTCAAGGCCAAATAGAAATACCTGCTGACACCACTGGGAGATGGAATTGATGCCACTCACACAGACTCCAATTCACAGCCATATAAAGAATGTCACTTCCCCCACACGCAGATTCCCTTGGGTCTCAGCAGTGGACATTGTGCCTTAAAAATATAGGCTCATAATCAGGACACCATTTTTTATCAGCAGAGGGAAGAATGAAGCTGTGATTCCTTTTTGCACCTTTTCTTACCTCTTAGCTGTCCCCAAGTACAAGGAGATAGGTAGAATTCTGTAAGTTCATTGCGTATTGCTAATCTTTTCTGTATCATTCCAATTTTAGTATATGTGCTGCCAAAGTGAGCACAGTTCATTGCGTATTTACGGAGCTCTGAAAGGCCCAGTGAAAGGAACCCTACGTTCAAGGGGAAGGATGAGTGTGTGAGTCTTGGGCATCACCCCACCTCCCTCCACAAGAACCCGTGGCTCCATTGAATTCAGCAACGGGGCAGAATTTTCCAAAGTGTGATCTGAGGCACATCAGGCTCTTAATAGATATTACATTAACCCAGGTTCCTTTACTTAAACCGATGAGAAAATAGAGGTTAAAAATACTAGGTTGATTTTTTTTTTTTTTTAACTGCAGGACTCTCTATGCTTGAGTGTTTGTGATTTCTAAGAAGAGAGACAATATGCAGTCCTCCCAGATTTAACTGAGTATAGTAACCATTTGTGGGGAGAATTGCATAGGACTAATATTTTTTGCAGACTTTGTTGCTAGGAGATGACAAAAGATAGGACATAGTTCAATGCTAATTGTATAGGGCTGAGATACTGTGATTTTTAATAAGAAATAGATATTTGTTCTTTATTTCTGTGCTAGCACAGAGCTTCTAAAACCTGGGAATTCCTAAATGGTAAGAGGGACAAAGGGGTCTGTTTTTATGTTAACCAGGTGACTTTCTGGACCCCACGTAAGGATGGGGGCTGGTTGCCATGGGAACCATGTGATTAGAGAGTTGGAACTTTCAGTCCTACCCCAGATAACATCTGGGAAGGAGGGGAGGGACTGGAGGTTGAATCCATAGCCAATGGCCAATGATTTAATCAGTCATACCTATGTAATTGAAGCCTCTATAAGAACCTCCAAGGGGGGCACTTGATGGGATGAGCACTGGGTGTTATTCTGTATGTTGGCAAATTGAGCACCAATAAAAAATAAATTTATAAAAAAAATTAAAAAAATAAAATAAAAACAAAATGAGGAGGTCTCTATGGGATAGAAGAAGCAGACTAGAAAAAAAAAAAAGAACTTCCAAAGGACAGGTTTGGAGAACTTCCAGGTTAGTGAATACTTCGAGGTTTGGGCAGAGTTGGCGGGCTTGTAGAGTGAATGCAAACTCCAGTCCTTTCCCTATAGCTTGCCGAATGTGTTTCTTCTATGTGGCTGTTCCTAAATTATATCCTTTCGTAATAAACTGGTAATGTAGTAACTAAAATATTTCGCTGAGTTCTGGGAATTACTGTAGCAAATTAGTAGAATCAAAAGAAGAGGTTGTCAGGACGTCTGATCTATAGCCAATTGGTCAGAAGTACAGGTAATAACCTAGACTTGTGACTGGCATTTGAGGTCTTATAGGATTGAATCCTTAACCTGTAGAATCTGATGTGATCTCTGGATAGATAATGTGAGAATTTAGCTGAATTATTAGCACACTTAGCTGGTATCCAGGGATTGCTCAGTGGTGTCAGAGAGGTGTTTTAAATCTACCTTATTGATAATAATATTTGTTAAGAGCTTAAGATGGGCTACATGTTTTACACATGTCCTTTCAGAATCATAACATCCCTGGAATAGGTACACAGGAGAAAGCTGAGGAACAGAGACGTCAAGTAACTTGTGTAGGACTCCATAGCTAATACATAAGAGAGCTATGCTTCAAAACAAGACCTCAAAGATCACACTACTATAAAACCATGACATTTTGGGGTTTAGTTCCATCTGTTGTAGACTGTGGAAATCTCCATTATGCTGAGGACCTGATTCCAGGAATGGAATGTCTGATAGTAGAGTTTCCAGGATGGATATGGGTGTGGAGGCTTGGCAGCTAGGCACCCTATATCCTGCCTGTTCATGTGGGCATTACTCTGATTACCAGAATGACTAGAAGTTCAGGACACCTTGGTCATTTACTTTGAAATGTTGTCTGGTTCCCATGCATTGCTGTCTCTTTCTGTCATCTTTGCTTTCCTTATCTTACTGTCCCATTATCTCTCATTGGAATCCCCATGCAGACTTGCCTTCTTTGCCATGGCTCCAGAATTGAGACCCTCTTACCATTCATCTCACTAGTCCAGGAAATCTTATTTCTGGGTCCTGTCTCTTCAGCATCACACTGAATCTTTTCAAATTCATTTGTAGCTACTGTCAATGTTACTCTTTATATGTGAAGTTCTTTGATTATAATTCTCAAAGTGGGAATTTCAATATCTATTCTTACTCAAAACAGTGAAGCCAGAGATATCTCAAATCCTGAATTCATATGTCAGTTCCACATCTAATTTAAGCTTCTTTACCTCTCTGAGTTAAATTTGCTACTCTCTACAATGGGAGTGGCTGTAACTAGAGTTTAGGGGTTATGGAGAGAATAAAGATTATGCTTGTAGATATCAACAAGCATAATATATTCTCATATTTGAGAGACTGTAGCAATTGTAAATGAGTTACAATTCATTTTTCAAGGTTTTTTTTTTTTTTCCTTTTTCAATTCTATCAAGTTTGTTTTACCTGTCTTAACTGGAAGAGGTCATAAATATTCCCATGTTTTATCGGTAAGAACAATCAGAATATAAGTTTACAATTTTCCTTAAGTCTCCTTAATAGAGGAACCAGAGGAGAGACCAACTTTTCTGTACTCTTAAAAGCATACTGTGTAGGTATGTGTCCATTTTTACCATCCTGCTTGTGTGTGGCTGGGTGGAGCTGGGGGGTGGGGGAGCAGATGAGAACCGCATCCCTCACCCAAGAAATCAAGAAGATGTGTTTGAAAGCTCTTTGAGATAGGGCAGTGTCTCCTTTCTAGTAAAAATCTTTGTTTCTGTGTTCACTTTCTTTAATGCTTCTCATTAGAGATCAGATTTGAGTGTGTGTGTGTGTGTGTGTGTGTGTGTGTGTGTGAGTGATACAACTTATTCTCTACCAAGAAGGTGAGAAAGAGCTGGGGGTAGGAGGAAATTCACCAACAGAGTCCTAGAAGGACCAGTACACCAACCTTTCCCATCAGTATTGAAGGAGGTGAAGATAGTACAAGGACAACCATGTTTAGAGTCAGAGCCTTGTTCAAATCACTTGTAGGCTGGGAGACTCTTAAAAAATTTCTCAACCCTTCCACTTTTTTATTCTGTGAAACAGAGCCTCATACCACTTCACCAACTTACAAGACTCAAAAGAGGAAATCCATTGAAAACACTTAATGAACCGTAAAATTCTATAGAATTTTAAGAGACATTTATGACCATGGGGCTCTGTGATCCAGATCCACAGCTTTATATCACAGGTTTCTGCTTCCCTTATTGCTGTCCCAGATACAGACGGAAGACTAGAGTTCTTCTGACTTTTTTTATTTTGACTCCTGGTCTAGAAATGAAGCTTCTGTATGTTTTCAGATACCTCTCTGGAAGAAGTGTGGCACAGACCAGGCCATTTAGAAAGCACAGTTGTTATTTGTGTTTCCTTATCTCTCCCGCAGTCACCCCACTGTGCTTTTAAGGAGGGTTGGGGAGGGAGAGCTGAGCCCCCCGTGGTGAGGAGTAATGAGTTTCCCTAGCTTTTCTGTGAACCGGCTCTTTGGAAAGCTAACCTTCTCCCCAGGCACTCACTACTAATTAAGAGGAGGGTGGCGGTGCTGGTGGATGTCTACTGAAGCAGTTCTCCTAGTTTTTTCCATCACTTGTGCATCAACTCTGTTTTTCTTCTTCACTCTGGGAGGACTCATGTGCAGGAAGAGGCTGGGGGACTGTAGACTCAGACTTCTGGACATGGCAGTGTAGCTGTAGGACCCACTGTTAGGTGCAATGTCTGCGGTCACACTGCCTGGATTTGAATCCCAGGCCTGCTATTATCTGTGTCTTTGTACACATTACTTACCCTCTTTCATATGTAGCTTCATTACCTGTGGATTGGAAATTGCGGTACCTCCCCCAGTGGGGCCTTTTGGATATTTGTAAATCATATAGTACTTAGTGCAGAATTCCTTCTCAGTGACTGGCCTTTGTGTCTCTTTTAATCAGTCCCTTATTTAGCAAATAATTCTTAACCATCTACTTTGTGCAGGACAAGGTGTTCATGTGGAAGATCTTGCAGATAGTATTCCAGGCTTTTAGGGACAATGCAGTGCCAGAGGGAGCTCTCTGTTTAAATTAAAGCAAAAGACATGTCTCCCTCCGAGCTGGCGTGTTGGAGAAGGCGTGCTGGGTGGGATGGGAGATGTCTTTTACTCGCAGAGTGCTAGAACTGAGCCCAGTGAAGGAAGAAGAAGACAGGGGGATCCCATAATGGAAACCTTGTTCCAGTGCATGGCTGAGGGCCCCTGGTAACCACACTTCCCTGCAGGAGCTGCTGTAAATCTGATTAATACACAAGGAAAGCAGGAGCTTCTCCCCACACTTCCAGCTCCACATCTGGGCCCTCCCTGTGGTCCTTTCACTCTGAGAACTGCAGCCTTCTATTTTCCTCCCCCCAACATCATTTTAAAGCATAGCCTTCCAAATGCCGTTCCTCTCCTGAAGCCAATATAGTTTTTACAGTTGGAGTTAGCTGCAATGTCTTTCACAGCTCGCAAGTCATTGGGAAGATTTGATGCTCATTCTGCTAAAATATTGCTGCCTGAAGACTCAACTGTGAAATGCAGCTGTCTTGTGTGTTCACACTGAGCAGTATGCCCGGCATGCACATGCACACATACACATACACAGGTTATAGATGAAAATATTGGAAAATCAGTGTAGATTTATTATGTGAAGGGAATCTGCCTATTACAGGTATTATTCATCCTGAACCATTTAAGATTTTGTTTTATCTTATTTTTACTTAAGAGAGAGAAAAAGAGAGAAAGGGAGAGCAGGGGGGAGGAACAGAGGGAGAGGGACAAGCAAACTCTCTGCTGAGTGTAGAGCCCGGTACGAGGCTCGATCTCAGGACCCCAGGTCATGACCCAAGTGAGACCAAGAGTTGGACACCCAAACGACTGTGCCACCCAGGCACTCTTGACCAATTTAGAAGATACTGTTGCCAATAAGGATCTGGGTTCTACACGGTGTGTGTGTGTGTGTGTGTGTGTGTGTGTGTGCGTGTCAGAGAGACAGACAGAAGAAAAGAGGGAAAGAGGAAGGAGATACATTTTCATCCCAAAACATTAGTAGCAATCTAACTTCTTGAGCAATAATCTCTACACTGGGCAGCCCCAGTGGCGCAGCCGTTTGGCGCAGCCTGCAGCCTGAGGTGTGATCCTGGGGACTGGGGATCGAGTCCCACATTGGGCTCCCTGCATGGAGCCTGCTTCTCCCTCTGTCTGTGTCTCTGCCCCTCTCTCTCTGTGTCTATGAATAAATAAATAAAATCTTTAAAAAAATAATAATCTCTACACTGGGTAAATGGAAGCTCTTTATGAAAGACTTTAGAAACAGAATCCTAGATTAAATGTTGGCTTTGTCACTATAGAAGTTGTAGGAACCTGAGTGAATTAGTCAGAGTTACCAAGGTATACTTCCTCATCTGTAAGATATGCGACCTACCTACCTCCAATAACCTGTGTCAGAATTAAATACGATCATATGAATAAAATGTGCTTTGCACTGTGCCTGACAAACATTGAGAAGTAATATTTCCCTACCCCTTCTCTTCTATCCATGGGGATTTATATAAGCAGGAAATGAAATTCTTCTCACCCTTCTCACACATGTCCTCTTAGAAAGCCATAGGGTTTCCTGATTTTAATCTGACTAGCATCTCCCAGGACACACCTCTTAGGAGAATGAGACAGAGTTCAAGCTTACCCCTCAGCCACCCTCATCAACCAGCTTGCATTCCAATTGCTTTAGATGAGTTTTTAAAGTGCAGTGATTTCCAGTGATTTTGAAATTGTCACACATGGTGAGGGCAGTCTTATAAAGAAAAATTGTTATACTTTGTTTGGGATATGCTCTCTTGGAAAAGGAGTTGCAAGAATACATTTTTGCAACTGTTCAATGAATCTTTGCTCTTACCCAGAATTCACACAGAAATTGCAGAGCATCGGGCAGCCCGGGTGGCTCAGCAGTTTAGCACTGCCTTCAGCCCAGGGCATGATCCTGGAGACCTGGGATCGAGTCCCACGTCAGGTTCCCAGCATGGAGGCTGCTTCTCCCTCTGCCTGTATCTCTGCCTCTCTCTCGCTGTGTCTCTCATGGATAAATAAATAAAATCTTAAAAAAAAAAAGAAAAAAAAAGAAATTGCAAAGTATCAAGTGCCCTATAAGATTGAGGCTTTCCATGTATAGACTTTCAAGTGTAGAATCAATGGCTTCATTGGGGTTAAGGTTTAAGTGGTATGTTACCACCTGAATCTTTGCCATAAATCAGATTGCCAACATCAAGAACATGGAATTTATTCCTTTTTTACAAGAGGAGTCTCTACACCCCATGCAGAAGAAATACACCTCCTACAGACTGATTTCTCTACCCCACAAGAGGAAAGAATATGTTACTATTATTTTAAAAACCTAGAAACCTTACTAAATCTAATGCATTGTAGAAACATTCCTATCAAGGCTAACACTAAGAAGATTTGATTTATATTTTCAACCACAGACAGAGCTTGGTACAATGCTATAGTTCCAAAACTTTTTTGCTGTGACATCCTATTTCAAATATAATTGTGTGCAGAACCCACAACACACAGGTACGTAATAAGTAATAAAGAATTGTTCTTATAGGAGTTGGAAGATTGGATCCCAATCCACTTGGCCTCCTTTTTGCTGCCTGTACCTCCTTTACCATCAATACCAGAGCCAGAACTTCAGAATACTAGGGCTGCCCAGATCACTGGGAGGCTACTGGTATAGTGGAAAGAGAACCAGCTATGCCACAGAACACCTGGTTCTAGGGCTAGTTCAGCTAACACCTAGCTGAGTGTCTTGAGAGGCAATCATCATACTTCTCCAGGCCTGTTTCCCTCTCTCCAATGAAGGAATTAAACGAGTGATCTTCATGATCCTTCAGTTCTGATGTTCTTTTGTTGGAAGTGATTGGTTTCTATCAAAGCGTTACCTTTAGCTGCTTCATGCCGAAGTGCTGTGTTCAAATAAGATTGACCGTGGTGTTGAATACAAATGATGGGTTGTTTCAGTTCAGCCAAAGCAGGCATACACTGCTTCCCACTGCTGGGGCAATACCTGAAAGCTGAGGAAATGTGTAGGTCAGGGGCACCTTGTACATGCCTCTATTATCTTAACCACTCTACTGCATTCTGACGATTTGGGTTCAGTCTCCTTCCCTTTATTGTGTTTTTTGAGGGCCAGCAGTATCTTATTGATCTCTTGGCTCTCACTGCCTAGCTTGATGCCAGGCAGAGAGAAGGTGCTTTGTTTATGTTTGATGAACAGATGAGCATACAATGGTTGTGATGGGAAGAAGCCCAGCAGTTAGAGTTCTCCATTCAAAAGCTCCTTGTCATTGCCATATGTGGTCTCTTATTTGGAATGCATTCTGTCAAGATAATGGTCCACCAGGGATACATGAAGAAAGACTATGCCAATTCTTGAGGCAAATCTTATTAAACAGTGTCTTGCTGCCTCTTGGAAAAAAAGAGGCTCCTTTTCCTGAGATTTTTAAGGTTAGCCTTTCAAGGCATTTTTCCACCAAAGTAGCTTCCTATGCCTGGGGTCAGCAAATACTTTCTACGAAAGTGCTAGTAGTAAATATTTTAAGCTTGTGGACCATATGGTATCTGCTATAACTACTCAGTGCTACTGTTATAGCAGGAAAGCAGCCACGGATAATATCTAAATGAGTAAGCATGACTGTGTTCCAATAAAACTTTATTTTCACAATCAGACGTTGGACAGCATTTGGACCACAGATTGTAGTTAGCTGATCTCTATCCTAGCCTATGATGTGGAAGTCCCACAAAGTCCTTAAAAATTCCAACTTAGGGGATCCCTGGGTGGCGCAGCGGTTTGGTGCCTGCCTTTGGCCCAGGGCGCGATCCTGGAGACCCGGGATCGAGTCCCACGTCCGGCTCCCAGTGCATGGAGCCTGCCTCTCCTTCGGCCTGTGTCTCTGCCTCTCTCTCTCTCTCTCTCTCTCTGACTATCATAAATAAATAAAAATTGAAAAAAAAAATTTAAAAAAAAATTCCAACTTAGTCTTTCCCAAGAAAAACTTAGGAAATAGATGAAAATAAATAAATGATCACCAGAAATTCCTTATCCTTGTGGGATTGGATGATCTTCCTGTTCCATGCCCCTTGAGGTCTAAAGCACTGTCGAGGATATCTTTAAATCCCCTGGTACTTTACATTTCAAGGTTTTCTCTGTCTACACATTCAGATCTAGATTTGAATTTTAGCCCCTTTGATGATTTCTATAAATGGACCATCAAAAGCATTCAAAGTTACTTAAAGCATGATAGAACACTGTGTTAAGATTAGTGAAGAAGAAAGGAGACTACATTGTCAAAATGCAGATATCTTCTAATTGAACATTGAGCAGTCCCAATTTTTAAATGTTTTTCAGCTCTCCCCAAACCAGTAGGTATCCACTGAGTATTTTTCCAACATAGTCCTAGGCTTATGACAACCTGCTTTCTCCATATTTCTTTCTCAACTGTTCAAATGTAAAACCAAAACCTCCCTCTGCCTCTTATGTACCCGTTTTGGTTACGCTGGCTCTTGGAATTTCCATGCTACTATGTTCTCCTCTTACACCCTATGCCACTTATCCAGGCATTTCACTGAGCCAAATAGTCCCTCCCTAGTGGAATATGGGAATGATGGGTTAAATATTTTCTCCCACATTGTAGTCATATGCTGTTGTTCAGGTGCTGTATCCAACATCCCATTTGCTCATGAAGGCAAATGCCAAAGTGACTAGGACTTTATAAGATTTGTCCCTAGAAATGTTCTTCCTCTAGTGACATCTGATTACAGTTCACAGCTCCCCAGGTCTGGGAGGGCTTGTAGAAACTTGTCCAATGCAGTGTCTTTATTTCCATGAGAGATACCTGAAGCTCAGTAAGGACAAATGACTTGCTTAAAACCCAGTTGGGACTTAAGATATAGATCTGGAACTCAAGTCTAGAAGTTTTTAGGACAGAAGAGCAATGTCCGTCAGTTTACAAATCTACAAAATCACTAGATACCTTTATTAAAAAAACAAAACAAAACATTGCATTGCTTATTGGTTACTACTTTTAGTAAATCACTGTACTCATTATTTCCATCAATAATTCTTTCAGTGATCATTCTGTAATAGTTCCTAAAATGGGACATTAAAAGTAGTATAAAGAGAACTAAGGGGATGGTTTTCTTCCTGGATTGGCAAAGGGCATGATTCTGGAGGGGGTGATGTAAATCAGAAAAGTGAAGAGGTCTCATAGAAGTATTTCATTCTGTGATCTCTTCTGCTTTTTAAAGCTTTCCTCGTCTCTTGAGACATATTTCCTATAATAAAGCCTTATTCTTATGTAACTCTTTATGTTTTTCAAAGTGCTGTCATATATCCATGTATATTATTTGATCCTTACTGAAGACCTTGAACCATAGTGAATATGCCAAGCTATAAGTCACCATAAAAGACTACATGCCAGCAGCTTTCCCAATGACACCCAGACTGTGCCCTCTATGTTCTTTCTGACTTCAATAATGCACAAACACAAAGACATAATAGGTCTTTCCCTCTCTCCCTGACCATTTCTCAATCCCTCTCTCTTAGATATACTGGTCAACAGTGTTGAAAAGGAAGAGGAATTTGCAGACTGTACCCTACTTGATCCTTTCTGAAAATGTATGCAAAGATAATAGCTTTGGAATCTTCTTACTAAGCATTAAATTATCCAGCTAACATGAACATTCTCTTTGTGATGAGAATCTCTTTCTTCCAATCCCCCAAGACCAGAGTACAATTACAGAAGGAATCTAGAGACTTCACAGTGTGAGGTAATCAAAAGCATTTTTAAGAAGGAGCTTTTTACTAATTTCAACCAAACTAGACCAAAAATTATTCAAGGAATCAATCAACTATCCCACCATTTGGGGTGTATATTTAATTTTTATGAATAGTGAAATGGAGGGACACTGATAGCATGTTTTCTGGCTGATTAATAACAAATGCTGCATTCAATTTTTCATTGTCACTTCTTTTTAATGCCTAAATTTTCTTCCATATGTGTTCTGAATGAATGTTATTTGGTGCTACCTGATAATCACATATTATCCTTTTTTTTTTTTTTTTGTCTACTTGTGTACCTGTTCTCTTGGCATTTGAAATTAAGCCTGCCCAATGCTATAAGTGAAAGAGAAAGGGCTTTGGCTTTAATTATTCTCAGTAATAGATACGACAATAAGTAAGGATCATTCACAGCCATTACATCAAACAATGGAGTCAACAGATCACTGATCCTGACACCATGAATGTTGTCACCCTGAAGTACTCTCTGATAGGGGCACTCACTATTTCTCCATTATTCATAGTTGAGGGGAGGGATGGGAGGATAGTGTACCCCAGTAACATCCACATAATGTAATGTGGTCAAAAAGGTAAAGAATTTCAAATTGGGAGACTTGAATTTGCTACTAGCTTTTTGATGGCTATGTGATATTGGATAAATAACCCTCATTTTCCCAATGTTCTTGTCTTCAAAGCAGAGATGATGATCCATATCATGCCTACATGAGCAATTTGTGTAAACACTCAAGTAATGCAGCATTGAGGATTGTTAAGCTTCTCTACTCTGCCATCCAACTTGCTTCCTTACTTAAGTGGAAATATGTCTTCAATTTGAGTTTCATTTAATTTTCATACCCACTTTCTAATGTCATCAAATCACACACACACACACAAAAAAAAAGTAAAGAAGAAAGAGAGAAGCAAAGGGAAAGACTGATCTACAGAATTGATGGTTGGTTTCTCCAGAATCTGTATTTGCTTCAGTGGACTGCCTCCACTTTAAGAAAATTCAGGATGGGACCTTTCAGCAATTCTGAGTCATTTCAGTATTGGGAAGCCTTCAGATGGGCAACCAAGCAACCAGTGTGGGAATTTCTTGCCTCTTTCATGCGCCCCTCCCCCCACATGTTTAAATAAAGAGATTCTCTTGGTTAAAGGATTTTATTTATTCATGAGAGAGATACAGAGAAACAGAGACACAGGCAGAGGGAGAAGCAGGCTCCATGCAGGGAGCCCGATGTAGGACTCGATCCCGGGACTCCAGGATCACGCCCTGGGCCGAAGGCAGGCGCTAAACCACTGAGCCATCCATGGATCCCCGATTCTCTTGGCCAAGGAAGAACATCAGAGCATTCTGTGGCCAGGGAAGATTTCCACATTATAGAAAAAGCATAGTTTGCATTAAACATTAAATAAATCATTAATTTATCAATTGATTCTTTAGGGACAATTAAGTACTATGGCATTGTCCTTAAGGTTCTCTCATTATCCTGTGGAATCCAGTCAGAGAGATGGATCTGAAGGCAGAGCGACAGTGCTGTCCTTGGAGTTAACATGAAGTATTTTGCTCTCAGAAGTAAAGAGGGACCTGTTATGTTAAGTCCCTTGGTTGGGAGGGAAGGAGGGGGATTCTGAGCATGCCAAGTAGTCAATGACAAAGTGGAAGGAGCAGGGCCAAATGTCAGGGAATGAGGCTGATTTCCTCTCTGCTGTTAACTGTTTGATCAGTGGCACTTTAAGAGCTATTGTTGACTATTTGAACAAATCATTACTGAAAAGAGAGTTTGCTTCCTGACCAACAGGAATAAATAGAGATTTATTATATTTACAAATATCTTTCCACTTGGTTGAATTAGGGGACCAGGGAATTAAGAAAGTCTCTGTCTCTCGGTAGAAATTAATTTGGAAGAATAAGTAACTCCTCTTATGCATTTACCAGTAATGTTTTTTGTCTTTTGGTTGGTTTGTTTTTTATTGATTGGTGTTTAATAGAGGGCCCAGTGAGACATTTGTAGCTAAATTTGTTAGGAGCCACTTCCAATTAATGTTCATTTGTAATGAAGATAAATGATAATCTGAGTTATTAGGAAATCAGTATTACCTTTAAAATGATTTACACAGAGCAATTTAGGAGCCTTTCTAGTGCATAAATTAAGGTATTTCTATGATTAAATCCCAAACTATTAAAGCCCCTCACATCATTTGATGTGCAGGATAAAATATCATAAGAAGGAAAAGGATCCCCGATCCTATTTGAAAGTGAGTTCCTTTAAAAGTCTGCAAGGAATTGACCTTGGGCCAACCCTAAGAGAACCAGAAGCTCACTGCCAGAGTTTCTTTTTTTTTGTTACATTCCCCTGCCAACCTCCAAAGCGCATAGTTGCCCCTACTAGTGGGTAAATTCTTTGCTAGAGGGGAAGCTAGAGCAGTGAGGTTCTGTCTCTGTCCATATTGCAGCCTCAGCATCTAAAAAAAATAGTGCCTGGTGCTGGCAGGTGTGCAACATCTTGTAATGAATGGAGAGATGGACCAGGGTATGAATGTCATAAACAGTGAAACAATTAATGTATTGGTCTCCCTGTATATATTAATTTACCTCTGTGCATCACCTGGAGAAGCTTTAATCAGTACTGGTGGCTGCATCTCACTGCTGAACATTCTTATTGAATTGGTCTTGAGTGTGACCCAGGCATTGGGATTTTTAATTTTTTCCAGGTGATTCTAATATGCAAGCGTAAGTGAAATCAAGATGGTAACTCTGTTTCAGAAGGCTTTGGACATCTGTTTCTGTTTATTTTCATCCCAGGCACTGCCATCCCACTGGGCCTCAACTCTTGATTAGTAACAGTTCTGCTTTAATTTTTTTATTCCTCCATCACTATAAGCCAAGAGTCCATACTGTCCACATAGTAAAATAGTGCTGCATGCTATGAGATCTTCCATAAGTAACTTAACCCACAGGAACCTCAGAATTTGGATCTGTAGAACGAATACAGTGACCTCTACCTTGTCTACCCAACCATGTGAAGTTCAGTTCAGATAATAGATGTGAAAATGGTTCAAACACGGTGTTTAAAAATGTAGGCGATGACTGTTATTTATAACAGAAAAGTAAACATATCTTACTAATTAATTTGTAACTTGGAGAACATAGATTTGAAGATACTTTAGAAAGGCATGGACTTTGGTTTCAGAAAATGATATGTGTCCCAGATTTGTTACTTGCTATTTAGAGTGGATATAACTATTTAAACTCTTTGAACTTCAGTTCAAGAATACCACCTGTCTCAGAAAGCTGTGAGAATTGGGTGAGCACATGTGAGGAGGTACTTTGGGAGCCCCTAAAACATTGTATAACTGTTAGTTGTTGTTGCTGTTGTAATTATTTCTTCTGCTCAAGAAGCTGGCTTCCCTTTGCTCAACACAGTTGATTTCGTACAGCTCTTCCTGACTCTTAATTCAGTGGCTTGAAATCAGTAATGGTGGGAGTATTTATACCAGGGGGAAAAATCAGCAAATGGTACTGATTAGGGGTTTCTTTTCTGTTTCTTGTTTTTGGAGGATTTTTTTTTTTCCCTTTCATTTTCGTTTTTTCTTTTGAGATGAGTTTACCAGCACCCTGCTGCCTGTTTCTAAAGATGTGTATGTGGCATTATGACAATAAAAAAGTTTGTACTTGGTCTATACAGGGTAATTTGAGTAGGTTAAATTGGGATCCGATCGGAACCAAGAAAGAAGCAATGGTTAATGTCTAACTCACAATACCAAGTATCTATTTATTGAGAAGAAATCGTATCTATTTAACCTAGAATGAAAGCAAACAAAAAAAAAAAAAAAAAAAAAAGAAAGCAAACAAAAGCCAAAACCTCAGTCTTTTTCTCTGACCTATTCAGACATCATGAACACATATACCATTTGCTAGTGTAAAATTGAGGATCACCCAGCTAGTCAGTTCACTGAAGCCAAAAGTCAGTTTGGATTATTCAAGCCTAAATGAGATTTATTTCCTTTTTAGAATTTTTTTTCTGCCCTAGGGGAGTTCTTATTTTTTTTGACAGGCCATTTATTTTTGTTTGTGGTTGACTGACTGCAATCTTTGTCAACCATCACCCTGATGACAGTTGGGCATCTCTTGCCCCTTAGAACCAGCTCAGAGATTCCAAAAGAAGTGTCCTTGTCATCAACACAGTGAGGTGGCACATCCTGAACAAACCCTGCTCCATCAAAGGCTGATCTCCACTTCTGTTCTCTCTTCCTTGTTCTGATCTAACCAAGTGATATGTCTGATTGGGTCCAAACACAGGAAATTTGCGAGACAAACTATAGTTTCTGTAGGATCAGACATTTAACCCCCTATAGTTCTATCTTCTTATCCCCTGAGGCCTTCACTGGTTGCTAAAAATTTAGGTATTACAAGTGGATCACTGGGCATAGAGTATACACTGTTACAAAAGCAAGTTGAAAAGAAGAGACACTGCTTTCCTTGCTAGAAATTAGCCAGGTGCACCATTATGCAAGGAGCTCAAGCTAGAGAGCAGAGTAATTAAAATAACAATGATATTTTATGCAATACTTTGCAAATATGATATTTTCATTTGTAGTATTGTGCAAACCACACAATCGAGGGGTAATGTTAAGTGATTTGCAAAAGACTGAAGGAAAGTAAGGACATTGGAAAGGAATATTTCTAGAGCCTTGTCTTGCTATGCCAATCAAAGACCTATTGTGCATAAGGGGATATTGTGGCACCTGGAGTGGAGGTATCTGGCTGACTTCAGTCTCCTAGAATGTTGTTATAGGTCAGCAACATTCATAGTATGTGGTCTAAGAAGAGAAAGGGGAGGTAGAAAAAATATGCCCATTGGCACATAGTGTTGAATATGGAGTTCTCTTTTTCCAAGTCCTAAAATGTTTTTTCAGTGCACCCAAAAATGGTCCAATGGGAAGGACAGAAGCATGATTTCCAAGAGCACAGGAGATTGATTTTTAAATGATTGCCAATATTTAAGTAATTGACAGTGAGGTGATGTTCACCATTCCACTAATTAGGCTATTCTCTACCATGTAGGGAACCCGTTTTTATTTTTTTTATTTTTTTTATTTTTTTATTTTTTTTTTGGGGGGGGAACCCATTTTTAGATATTAAGATAAAAATAACTAATTTCTAAATAAAAGTTTTCTTTCAATTCTATTTTTCTATTTCTTAATCTCAACTTACCCATTTTTATTCTGAATTTGCTGTGTCCTGCCTAATTATATGGATTACCAACCTTTTAAAAAATAGAGGAAAAAGAGTTTGCAAAGCATAACAGCATTTACATTGGTCTGTGAATTTTATAGCTACTTGCTACCTGCCTTGATATCCTGTGAACCAACCAAAGTGAGGCAGCCTCCTCTGTGACATTTGAGAAAGTCCTTACGGAGCTCACTTAAAAAAAAACAAAAAAACAAAAAAACAAAACACTTTCCTTCGATCCAAGTGTGGGAATGACCAACCTCCTATGTTTATCTAAGAACATATTGATGTAACACAAGAGTATTTATATTGGCACTGGAATCACTCAATGATCTCTTACTGAATTACTTGCTGATAGATGGTAAGATGGTAAGTGGTGTACAGGTGGATGCAGTATTAGAGGATTTGGAGTCTTACTAAACTTCTCTAAGAATCACCTCATTCCATACTCTAGGTAGCTCCCAATGGAAAGGAGTATAGTGATGTTAACCTCAAAATTAAATCTGCCAGTTATTTTACAGGCAAAAGTGAGTTTATTCAGCAACAGCAGAAAATTACAATCTGGAATAAGCAAGCTGCAGCTTAACCATAGGTAGGTCCAGCAAACAAAAGAAAGGAACATTATTTTATGGAGAAGGAAGAGGACATTAGGAGGGGTGTTTTGAGCAGAAGTCCATTGGAAAGACATAAGAGTCCAGGCTGATGACAGTTCCTGATGGGCTGAGTTGCAAGAGTGGTTGATTTCTTATAGAAGATGCAGTATACATATTTTCCTGTTAAGACCTATAATGGATGATTCTGTCCTGTGGAGCATTCTTCTGTTAGGTCTTCTGTTGGGTCTGTAATTAACAGTCCTTTCTGTCATTGGCATTGAGTGGTACATCTCACTACTAGCTTCCCCTTCTAGCATCCCAAGGCCACTTTAGTGTGGTTTCCCTTTATTAATTTTCACAGTCACATGGTCTAAATGACTACTGAATCTGCACCATACATCCACAAAAAATGTTCACATTATGTTAAAATAATTGTTTATTAAAATTTGAGGGTAGAACTATCCAGTTCACAGGGTTAAACAAAATATTCCTCACACATTTTCCCAGGAGACAAAACCCTACAGTTCTCTTTCTTTAGATCTATCCCTTCTGTCCTTTATCTTATCAAAGTAAAAGTGGCCAAAAAGTTTAATGAAGTGTGAAGTTTCAAAGTATAAATGTAAAGAAATCTACAACCACAGTGTAAGAACCCCTGGGTACTGACAATTAGTCTTGCAGGTTCATATTGCCCTCCTGATGCTGTGTATATAATTTATTCAATATTTATTTAGTTGAATACCCACCATATGTCTGGCACAGATACAAAGCTGGAGACACAAGGCTGAGTAAAAGAGACGTGGTCCTTTCCTCATGGAGCTTAATGTCAAGTGCAGAAGCAGCCAGCACTGAAATAACCTCACATAAATAATGATAATTAGTACTATGAAGGAAATGAGAAGATTATTAATGCACAAGCCGGCACAGTGGAAGATTTGTTTTGAGATATAGAGGACAAATAAAAATTGACCAGTCAAATGGAAATGGGGAAAGGAGAGTAAGGGAAAAACCCTAGTAAAGAGACAACATATGAGGATGACTATTTTCTTGGAAATGGACAAATAGTAATGTGACTGGACTGTAGACCATAAAACGGAAAATCTGTCATCAGAAGATAAACAAGGCAGGCAAGGTCCAGAAAGTACATATTCACAAGTCTTTTAACCAATTTTGATCTTTATTTTAGTCTTAAAGGTTTTACAATAACATCATCCAGATTTGGGGTCATTGGGATCTTTAATGAGTCCATGAGAACCCTGAAATGGAAAGACAATTCTGGAATCTTGATAAATACCCAGTGACCACTAGATCTCATCCATTAGTAGGCACCAAAAGCAATGACAGGCTTTATCCGTAATCCGGATTATAAAATTGTAAGTATGGGGCAACATGGGCATCTTTTTTTTTTTTTTTATTGGAGTTCAATTTGCCAACATATAGCATAACACCCAGTGCTCATCCCATCAAGTGCCCCCTCAGTGCCTGTCACCCAGTAACCCCCACCCCCCGCCCACCTCCCTTTCCACTACCCCTTGTTCGTTTCCCAGAGTTAGGAGTCTCTCATGTGCTGTCTCCCTCTCTGATATTTCCCACTCATTTTCTCTCCTTTCCCCTTTATTCCCTTTCACTATTTTTTATCTTCCCCATATGAATGGGACCATATAATGATTGTCCTTCTCCAATTGACTTATTTCACTCAGCATAATACCCTCCAGTTCCATCCACATCAAAGTAAATGGTGGGTATTTGTCGTTTCTAATGGCTGAGTAATATTCCATTGTATACATAGACCACATCTTCTTTATCCATTCATCTTTCGTTGGACACCGAGGCTCCTTCCACAGTTTGGCCGCCATAGACATTGCTGCTATAAACATCGGGGTGCAGGTGTCCTGGCATTTCACTGCATCTGTATCTTTGGAGTAAATCCCCAGCAGTGCAATTGCTGGGTCATAGGGCAGATCTATTTTTAACTCTTTGAGGAACCTCCACACAGTTTTCCAGAGTGGCTGCACCAGTTCACATTCCCACCAACAGTGCAGGAGGGTTCCCCTTTCTCCGCATCCTCTCCAACATTTGTTGTTTCCTGCCTTATTAATTTTCCCATTCTCACTGGTGTGAGGTGGTATCTCATTGTGGTTTTGATTTGTATTTCCCTGATTGCAAGTGATGCGGGGCATTTTCTCATGTGCGTGTTGGCCATGTCTATGTCTTCCTCTGTGAGATTTCTGTTCATGTCTTTTGCCCATTTCATGATTCGATTGTTTGTTTCTTTCCTGTTGAGTGTAATAAGTTCTTTATAGATCTTGGATACTAGTCCTTTATCTGATATGTCATTTGCAAATATCTTCTCCCATTCTGTAGGTTGTCTTTTAGTTTTGTTGACTGTTTCTTTTGCTGTGCAGAAGCTTCTTATCTTGATAAAGTCCCAATAGTTCATTTTTGCTTTTGTTTCTCTTGTCTTCATGGATGTATCTTGCAAGAAGTTACTGTGGCCAAGTTCATAAAGGGTGTTGCCTGTGTTCTCCTCTAGGATTTTGGTGGAATCTTGTCTCACATTTAGATCTTTCATCAATTTTGAGTTTATCTTTGTGTATGGTGTAAGAGAATGGTCCAGTTTCATTCTTCTGCACAACATGGGCATCTTTTGGGCAGAAATGGTCCAAAATTTGCTCTGAGTAAAAAAAAAAAAAAAAAAAAAAAACTAGAAATCATTGGCAAGTAAACTCACAAATTTAATCTGGATCACCATTGTGTATCTCCTATCATTTCTTTTTGGTTTTATGGTAAAATTTTGCTATTTCTAATACTTAAAGGGAATATTAGTGCTGGCTAATTTCTTAGGAAATTGTTCATGAATGTTACTAGTTGATGAATTTAGTAAGCACTTGAAATGTTCTCTAAGTTCCATTCTGTAAAGTGTGTGTATGTGTATCTGTTATTTCTCTAATCACTTCTTAATTAAAGTTTCTACTAGCTAAGGGGCAGATGATTACTCCCTTGAACTGTGGATTCAGATCGTTTATTTCAGGTCTTCTGATAGTAGACTATCTTTTTCTGTTCTGTGAGCTGCCAGATTGCCCTCAGTTCCTAATGCTGACATTTCATTCCTATTTAGTTCCATACCACAGGCGCAATGTCTACTGAGGCGCTGCCCTCTTGAAGGCTATTTTCTAAGTTATGCCATTTATAGCCATGATTAGAACTGAAATACAGAGTGATTGGTAGGGTTATCCCTCTCTCCTTCGCTTGCACTCTTTCCCTGTTTCTCACCATTTTTCCGAATTGCTTCAGATTTTGTGGGGATGTGTGTGTGTTTTGTATGTGTGTGTTTGCAGATTAAGTACTTCCTAATAACATGCCATCAGTTACAGTGACTCTTGATGGTTATGGTAACACTTTTGTGAAAATTACTGTACCAAGAAATTCAGGGCTGCAGTCCACTACCTCAGAAACGTGTATTGACCTCCTCCTGTGTGCCAGACATTATTTCAGAGGTACAAAATTATAAATCATAGTCCCTGTCCCCAGAAGTCTTAGAGTCTTTTAGGTTATGATGGGATTTATTTTACAAATAATTAAAATAGAATATATTAATTGATGTCATAAACATATATAATTTAACTCAATTAATATTCACTGATTGGGATAGACAGTATGAAGATGGATAAAGGAGAATGCTGCCTCATAGGAGTGTTGGGCCCTTTGAATAAATGGGACAAACACCTAGATCTGAGTCTACACATGAAAGGAGCTTTACTCAACATAGGGTTTGGAGAGGTTGCACCTCCTTTAAGTCTTCCCAGAGGAAGGGGAAATTAGTTAAATAGAGCAAGGGCAAGGAGACCTCAGGCAGAAGGCATGCTGGAAGAAGAGGACATGTTGCATGTAAGCAGATATATGTACAACATAGAGTAAGGAATAGTTACCTCCTCTTCTGCCAGAGCAAGGTTATAAAAGTAATTTGGGAGCCATCTTTTTTTTTTTTTTTAATTTTTGTTAGTTACAGTGCAACATTGATTTCTGGAGTAGCATTCAGTGATTCATCTTATTCCCAGTGCATCACACCCTCCTTAATACCCATCACCAATCTAGCCCATCCCCCACCCACCTTTCTCCATCAACCCTCAGTTTGTTCTCTATCATTAAAAGTCACTTATGGCTTGTTTTCCTCCCCCCGCCCCCATTCCTATATGTTCATTTGTTTTCTTTTTTAAATTCCACATATGTGGGACCTCTGGATGGCTCAGCAGTTGAGCATCTGCCTTTGGCTCAGGGTGTCCCAGGATGGAATCCCACATCAGGCTCCATGCATGGAGCCCGCTTCTCCCTCTGCCTGTGTCTCTGCCTCTCTCTGTGTGTCTCTAATGAATAAATACATAAATTATTTTAAAAAAATAAATTCCACATATGAGTGAAATAAGGTGTCTTTCTCTGACTGACTTATTTCACATAGCATAATACACTGTAGCTCCATCCATGTCATTACAAACAGCAAGATTTCATTCTTTTTGATGGCTGAATAATATCCCATTGTATGTATATACCACACTTCTTTATCCATTCATCAATTGATGGACATTTGGGCTTTCTCCATAGTTTGACTATTGTTAATAATGCTGCTATATTTATTAATGAGATGCAGTAAGGCATTCCAGGAAGGGGGATCACTTTTGCAAAGTCATAAGATGGGAGAAAAGGTGTGTTTGGGGAGGTGACAGGTGCTCAGGCAGCATGGAAAGAACTGATAGGAGGTCATAGAGGTGGGAAGGGAGGGACTTAGTATGGAATCACCACTCTCAAACACTTGAGATTATGTCTATTAGTGAAAAATTGAGGTATAATGAAATATAAGTAGTGATAGCTCCCACTCTTAGGTGTGTTAGAATGTGTAGAGAAGCATGGATATAGCCTGACCAGGAACTCACAACAGTGTGCACTTGTCCTTCCTTCAATAACTATTGATTGATCTCCTGTGCCAGCCCCTGGTCTAGGTGCCAGAGATTCAGCATTGAAAAAAAAAAAAAAAAAAACACACACACACACAAAAATCTCTTTCTCCTGGAATTTACATTCAAGTAGGAGTAAAGAGACAGTGAACAACATAAATAAGTAAATGTCTAGTGTGTTTCTTAGTGATAAGTACGCAGGAGCCAATTAAAGTGGTCAAGGGAGCAGGGAGTGAGTTGGGGATATGTTTGCAACTTAGATAAGGTGTCTAGGAAAGGTCTCACTGAGGAGGTGATATTGAGTCAAGACCTGAGGGAGATGATGGAGTGAGCCATGAGGACCAACCAGAGAAAGAGCATTCTAAGCAGAAGAAGAAAGGCTAGTGCAAAACCTGAAATGAGGAGCATCTGGGTGTTTTTCCAGAATAACACGGAGGCCAGTGTTATGGACTGAGAAAAGAGGAGAATGAAATAGGATGGATTCAGTTGCAGGGAAGTGAAATGGATAGCAAGGATTCATTGATCCAGAGATTCACTGACCCAGGTATTCCCAGGTAGAAAGTGCAGTGACAGGTAAAGATTTCTGTGGAGCTCTGACTTAACCTTTTGGTCTTGCGGAAAATATGTGTTTATTTGTACTGCTGGGAGATGTTGTCTGAACTGAGGTTCACTGTTCCTGGCTGTGGAGACAGTTTTGGTAAACAGAGAAACCTCAGATAAAGAGTTAAAGGATCACTTTCCCTAAGGATGAATCAGACAGGGATGAATCATTTTTTAAATTACAGAGGTGGACACTACTTTACTTAGCAAGCATCCTTTTGAAAATTAGCTTTAATCTTTTTGCTTTGAGTCATAATCACGGAATTGTAATTATTTCTAAAAACCTTATATGTCATCTAATCCCATTCTTACTTTATAGATGAGGAAACTGAAATACAAAGTATAAATGAAATGCTGTTTTAAATGCATCTGTTTACTATTGAAAACACTTCTCTGGTATTGTGTTTGCAAAAGAAATACAATCCCTTGATTTATGTGTTCAGAAATATCCGCTCAAGAATATTTGTGAAGCGCCTACTATGTATTTGACCCTATTCTGGCCACAAATCAGGCCAGTTTGATCCGTGCATGTCCACCTGATCTCAGATCAGAGGTCACCGCCAAGCAACAGGTGTTGACCACTTATTCTGAAGTAGGTTCCCACCTCCCTTCTGATACTTTCTAACTTATCCTACTTTTGATCAAAAAATTGTGCTTGTCAGGAAGGAGGATGGGAGCAGGAGGTACAAACAACAACAAACCAGTAAATTAACAAATGCACCACATAATTTCAAGAAAATGTAAATGATATAAAGACAATAAAGATAGGTTGAGTTAAAAGTACCAGAGTGGTGCAGCCAGTGCAAAGGCCTCAGTTTGGTGTGTTCAAAGACACAACAGAGAAAACCATGTGGTTGGAACACAATGTAAGGGAGTGAAATATGAGGGTGGAGAGGTGCCTGGGGGCCCCAGCTCACATTGGGCCTTTTTGAGATGGTGGTTAGATCCTGTCTGTATTCTCAGAAAATGTCAGAAAGCTTTAGACAGGGATGATGTGCTCTGACCTAAATTTTTCTGAATCATTTGTTTTTGGGTAGAAAACAGACTGTGTTTGGGACAAGAGAGGAATCAAGGAGACCAGATAGGAGGCTGTTTCATTGGCTTGAGTAAGAGAAGGTGGGGGTTGGGACTTGAGTGTGGAGGGGTCGGGGCATGGACTGGACCTCTCCTATCAGCTTTGAATCTCATTAAGCCACGTAAATCAACAGGAGAAGGTAAGGGAAGAAATACAGATTTCTTTAGTCACCTCATGTGAGATGATGTGAGGCTCTGACAGTGATGTGTGGCTTTTCAAAAACATTAAAACAATATACTGAAAAGCCTAGACATTGAGATTGGTCTGAAGTGAGCCTGGGGTGAGATGGCCCCTTCCAATTAAAGCTCAGACAGCGTTCCTCTGCCTTCCCTGTTGCTCTGGTACTAAGCTGGTCTTTTTTCCCCCCTGTTCTGTATGCCTTATTGCCACCTGGTATACAACTTTGCTTATCTGCACGGGTGACTTTTCCAGCAAACCTGGCTATCAATTAGTATAGAATTTCTCCCAGCTCCCTCATTCCTTGGGGCCTTCAAATATAGGCTACCAGCACCTTCCTTTTTTGAGTTCATTACGTAGGGGAAATTACTACTATATAACTTCAAACTTGGAGAAATTTTGGAGCAGTTTTTCTAAGTTTTCATACTCCCATTCTTTGTGAATATGTCTTATTTTTTTTCCTTATTCATTCCCAGAAGCAGTGCTGACTATGAGAGACAGAAATGGCCTCTCAGAGATGCCCATATCCTAATATTTGGAACCTGTGAATAAATTATGTTACATGGCAAGGGGACTTAGGGTTGCAGATGGATTAAGGTTCTTAACCAACTGACCTTAAAAAAAGAAAGAGAATCCTGAATTTTCCAGATAGGTGCAATATAATAATAAGGGCCATCAAGAGAGAGGCAGCAAACTAGAATCAGAGATTTGAAGAGTTGGCTTTGAAGACAGAAGAGGGGAGCCAAGAGATAAATGCTGGAAATCTCTAGAAGCACAAAAGACAAGGAAACATATTTTTCCCTGAAATTTTTGAGAAGGAATACAGCCCTACCAACATCTTGATTTTAGCCTAGTGAGACCCATTTTGGGATTCTGACCTTCAGAACTATAAAATTTATTTATGTATGTAACATATAATACAATTTATATGTAGTAGAGATAGAAATAGACTTAAAAATATATAAATCATATATAATTTATATAATATATAAACTATATATATATATATATATATATATATATATATATATACTATGTTTTTGGTAACTTGTTACAGTATCAAGATAAAATGAATATACTGACATTCCGCTCTTATTCTCTGAGGAAGTGACCTTTCAGTTGAGACCAGATGACTATTGTTAATAGAATGTACTTATTCAGTCTCCCCAATTGATCTCACTTTTACCCTTTTGAGGTCTGTTTATTTTATTTTTTTTAATTTTTATTTATTATTTATGATAGTCACAGAGAGAGAGAGAGAGAGAGAGAGAGGCAGAGACACAGGCAGAGGGAGAAGCAGGCTCCATGCACCGGGAGCCCAACGTGGGATTCGATCCTGGTCTCCAGGATCGCGCCCTGGGCCAAAGGCAGGCGCCAAACCGCTGCGCCACCCAGGGATCCCTTGAGGTCTGTTTAGATGGATATTCTGACTACTATCATTGCTATGATCACCTCTGCTGCAACTGATAATTTCTAACTAACTGCCTTGCACTGTTTTAATTGCCATTGCCATCTTCATTTTACAAAATTGAAAACTGAGGCATAATGATCATCTAGACTAGGATTCTGGCTCAGGTAGTATGACACTAGCTTTTAAATGTTCAGCTTACTTCTTTCTCCATTATGGTCCCAGGGTCAGCACCTGGCAGGTGCAGGGAGGGTGGAAGAAAAGGCTGGAATTAGTGTACATGCATAAGTTCACTAGCCTCAATTATAAATTTACATCTTTGGAGACCTTGCACTGACTCTCATCTCAGGGGTCTCCTAGCTTCATGACAGAAAAAGAACTTTAGGGCATTCCTTCAGTGTTAAGAAAAGTTAATTAACACTTAGAACCAAGGGTCTGGTTTAGGTGTACATTTCTTGATGAGGGGTTGACTGAGCTGCAAAAGTTAACACGAGGCAGAAAGATAGGAAGAAAAAAACTTAAGACAGCCTGGCATTTTTTTTCCAATTCAAAAAACAGATTTGTTAAGATTCTACTAAGTATTTTATGTAGGTCAGCATCCTGTGAGAGAAGGGGTGAGATACTGAATATATAAGTGCATTATGATCTCTGTTGTGTTTATAGGATAGTGTTACCTATGTACACATAACAGCATAGAAACACATTACAGTATACATCAAGTGTTAAAGGAAAGAGCATTGTTAATAATGAAGAATTTTAAGGAACATAGATTTCTCTCAACATAAAGCCCTGGGCCACAGGCTCACTTAGCAAAAATGTCTACCATAAAGGAAAGAAGGCAATGAGCCATTGTGTAGCATGATGGAAGCCCATCACACCAGTATTGACTTTGGCCAATGATTGGGAAGGGCATTTAAAAAAAGGCAATAATTGAGCCAAGTCCCTGAGATGTGCACAGAGAAAATTGCCCAGTTTTGGGCAAAGAAGATTGAAAACCACAAGCTGGAGACAGCATGCTTTTTGGTAAAAGTTGCTTAGAAAACCGTGGAAGACAAAGAGTAAAGGAAAATTCAGCTTAATGGAAATATAATTATAATCCACTTAACATCTTCAGTTCATAGCCTAACTGCCATTTTCCATCCACAAACAGACATTTTTGAAATGACAATTTTTGTTATAAAGAAGAAAGAAAGAGAAGAAGTTTTGTGTTCCAGAATGCACTAGGGCTAGCTTCCATTTCAAATTCTCCTTAATTTGGGACACTGAATGTTTGTGTTCTGTATAATGACACCGCACAATCTTGAGTCAGACTCAAATTTGATGATATAGTGATGGGGAATTATGTGCATGAGTGGAAGTTCCAAGCCCTTGAACAGGATTTTCAGTTAACAGCAAAGGGTTTATGGGTAATAATGCTCTCATTACCCTAGGGATTTGGGTGTCAAAGCTTGTTTCACTGTCCTCAGTCCTCAAGGCCAGGAAAGCAAAGCTGGATGCAGAAATTGGCAGAAGTGCTTACCAGGTATAGTTGTATTTTTTCTCTTAATTAAACAAGAAGCAAACAAACACATTAAACCCAGAAGCCAAAAAATGAAAATGGAGAGAGTTGACTTCATAAAAGTGAAAACTTTCAGTATCAGGATGTCTGGGTGGCTCAGTGGTCGGGCATCTACCTTTTGGCTCAGGTCATGATCTCAGAGTCCTGGGATTGAGTCCCCCATCAGGCTCCCCACAGGGAGCCTGCTTCTCCCTCTGCCTATGTCTCTGCCTCTCTCTGTGTGTCTCTCATGAATAAATAAAATCTTAAAAAAAAAAAAAAAAGCTTTCAGTATCAAGAATTTAAAGTGAAAAACTGAGTGATACACTGGGAGGAATTATTCCCAATTTATATAACAGACAAATGATTAATTTCTTGTGTATTTAAAGAACTACGATTCAATAAAAATTTGAAAAATGGACAAAAGTATAAAAGAGTATCTAGAGAAGAAATATGGCTACTGGATGTAAAAAGATGTATTCAACTTCAGTAATAGGGGAAATACAAACTGAAAACTAAAAAAAAGTAAAAAAAAAAGCAGTATGTAATGATGGAAAGGATGTGGAAAAATAGCTATCTTAATTGTAGGAAACTTAATTATGTAGCTTTTTTGGATAGCAATAAAACAATATCTATATAATTTTAAACACATATATTTTTGCCCCAATAATGCCATTTATAGATATCTCTCCACAGACATACAAATGTGTACAATAATGCATACTTTAAAATGTTCATCTGATCTCATATCTGTTAGAAAAATTGTATATATTACAAATTTATAGCAGTGCAGAAGAGCAGAGCCTCAAATATATATATAACATTAACAGTACTGTCTCTGGAAAGAAAAGTAAACATGGCAGAAAAGGGAGATTTTCACTTTTTATTTTATAGATTCTTATGTTTAAATATTTTATAATGAAAAAATTAACATGCATTACTGAATAATCAACATGTATAGCCATAAACGTACTTTTAAAAATCCACTTAGAAAGTTTTTAGATTTGAATAATTCTGACTAGTATGGTTGCAGCTATTTATAGATGGTAACTAAGGGCATTCTAGAATAGAAGGGATTAAACAAATACGTGAATAACAACAGTGGTTTTATATGTAATTGTGATAGTAGAACATAAAAATAGACTGCATTTGTTCTAAAGGTAGAAAGTAAACCTTGAGGATATTTGGTTTGAAGGTGGCTGTGTATGACAACATTTTTATTCTCTTAGAAATCACACAAACAGAAGAAGAAAGAAAAAGGTAGCCTCTTTTTCTTTCTCTTTCTTTCTTTCTTTCTTTCTTTCTTTCTTTTTTTTTTTTTTGGTAGCCTCTTTTTCTTTGACATTCTCTAGACTTCATAGGTATTTAGAAGGAAGGTCAAAGCTGAAATGGAGCCAGTATTGCCTGGGAGAAAGAGAAGAAAGACATCAGAATGATTCCAGAAGGATTGCATGGCAGCAGATCCTAGAAAACACCAGCAAAAAAAAAATACATGTTCTGCAGCTGAGATCTCACCCTCACGTGGCAACCTTTAACTCTTGCTGACCACATTTTCACAGATACCATTAAGAAAATCTTATATAAAATATAAACAAAAAGAAGCCACCTATCAAAATACTACCACTCTTAGATGAGGCAGAATTTATTGGAACAATGCAAAAGAATGTATTGATATTGAGTATACTTATATAAAGGTAAAAAAAAGTCATATCGGTTATCTAAGATGAAAAGTTGTCAAAATTCAGCAATCTTTCTTTTATTTTTTTTAATCCATTTATCCATGAGAGACACACAGAGAGAGAGAGGCAGAGACATAGGCAGGGGGAGAAGCAGGCTCCCTGTGAGGAGTCTGATGCAGGACCCGATCCCAGGACCCCAGGATTACAACCCAAGCCAAAGACAGATGCTCAACAACTGAGCCACCCAGGTGCCCTGCAATCTTTCTTGATTAAAAAAACATAGCCTAAGAATATATGGATGCTTTTCTGATGTGATTAAATATATCAGTCTTGACTCAAAACCTAATACCTGAACAATTACTACAAACAAAATTCAGTGAAGTGCCAGTATATGAAATTAGTATGCAAAAATCAGTACCTTCCATAAAAATAGTTGGTTAGAAAACATAAAGGTAGAAGAACCTCAGTATAAAATGGCCACATACAAAAAATTGAAATACCCCAAAATAAACACTTCTTATCACTCCTATAAAGAAACTTCTCACCATTCTTGAAAAGCATACAGCATATCTGGAACTAATGGAAGGACACACCACATGATTGAATAAGATGGTGCAGTAGCATAAAAATGGCAGACGTCACAAAGTCAATTTATACATGTAACTTGATACCAACAAGAATATCACCACATTTATAGAATCACCTGTGTTTATTCAAAAGTTGATGCACTAAATAAATACATATAAAAATCATGTGCAAGAATAAACAAATTAGAAAATGTATGAACACCAAAAAAGAAGATCAGGGAAGGTGTGTAGGAATTAAGAGTGTGCTGCGGGCATGTGAATAGGTGAACAGATTTCTAAAAAAGAATGGAAATTACAGACAATAGATCTAAATATATTTGGAAATTCAGCATATGAAAAAGGCACCATCTCAAATTAGTGAGGAAAAAGAGATCATTCAATAACTAGGGAAGTAGTCTAAAACAGATAAAATTAGAGTTGGATTGATATCTCAAGCCATTCAGCAGTAAAAGTTGCAAACAAATCAAAGCTTGCAATTAAAAAAAAAAATGAAACCATAAATAGGACTAAAAGAAAACATGATCAAATTCCTAACTTTGGAATAGAGAACTTTTTTTAAAACTATGACTTAAAACCCGTTAGTCATTAACAAAAAATATAAATCTAACCATATGAAAATAAAAACCTTTTGCATGGAAGGAAGAGTCCAAAGATCAATGATAAACTGGAAGAAGTATTTCTAACTCCTATAATAGGCAAAGGGCTAACATATAAGAAGGGGGTCTGGAAATTTTAAAGGAAAACACCTTTGACCTAAGAGTGAAACTGCTAAAGAGTATAAATAAATAGTCATTGACAAGGAAATATAAACATGAAAATTGTTCAATCCCATGTTAACAAAGGAACCACAGTTAAAACTGCATTGAGCTACTGTTCCCACCCCCTTCCACCTATCAGATTAGCAGGAATTCAGAGTTTGATTGCCCATTCTGTTGGTAAAACCATGAGGAAATGGACATTTGCTGGAAGTGGCATAAATTTGTATAAATTCTATGGAAATCTATTTTTAATAAACTACAAACAATTAGGAAATTTCAAATGCCTATACCACTCCAAGAATATAGAGAAATTCCATGCTTAGAACTTGTCTTTCACATTATGTGAAATGATGTGAAAAAGTTTATAATGGTATCTTTTTCTTTTTTTTTCAGTACCAAAGATTGGGGGAAACCCCCATGTCTATGATTAGAGGAATGGTTAAGGTATGGTCATCTATACAAATGAATATTATCTAACTGAAAACAACAAAACAAGCACAAAACAATGTGGCTGCTCTCTATGAGCTGTTTTGTATAGATCTCCAAAATATACTGCTCAGAGAAAATGCAAGATATAGAGTGTGTCTAATAGGTCTCCTTCTGTGTTAAAAAAGGGAAAATAACCCATGTTTATATTTGCAAGTTTCCAATCCTGTCCCTACCACTTACCTCTGCTTGAATCTGGGCAAGTTATATATTGTGTCTGGGTTTCAGTGGCATCATCTAAAAAATGACAATAATTTCTAGGACCTAAAATGGTGTTAGAAGTATTAAATGAGAAAAAAAATGCATAAAGCCCTGAGAAAGACATTTGATTCATAGTAAATGTTCATATAATAGTAGTTATTAATATTAGAAAGGGCTCTCCTTCTCTAAACTTTAGGAAATGGTGTGGACAGCCTAGCACCTACTCATATTTCTCATTTATGATAGCTCACCCAGTGTTTTTAACATACATATATATTAACATCTCATTAGCAAAGGGGTCAAAGGGCCTGAGGATTGAAAGAGGGTAACATTACAATTCAAACATTAAGAGATACAGACCATTAAGGCTTCATCAGAAATCAAGTGTGTTTAAAAAAAGAAAAAAAAAAAAAGCAGCACGGAAGTAAAATCCAATTTGTATAAAATTTAATTTGCACAAGTTCTCAGAGAAACAGCCACTGGAGAAAGTGAATTCTACCTGTATCAAATCATCAGTCACCTTCAGTACCTAAGAAGACACCAAAACACAGCATCTAGCAATCAATTTTCCATCTCTCAGTGAAGCCTGAGGAACTGGGTACAAACCAGCATGGTATTGTAAAGAGAAAATCGTGTGGGCCAATTCAATTTCCTCCTATGACAGAATGACAGGTCACAGAGATAGGAGAAAAGCAATAGATGTAATCTACATGAGCCACAGCAAGTCTTTTGATTCTGTCCCACATGACAGTCTCATCAACATGCTCTGAAGCTTGAGTCTAAATCAGACTCTGAGGGACTAGTGACCCCTCCACCCCCTTGGGTCACCCAACCCTAGCAGAGTGCTTGATAGAACGTGTGCAACAATCTACTAGGGGCCTGGAACATGTCAGGGGTGGCAGAGAATACAGAGAGGATGTTGGGGGAAATTCATGCAAACCCAGAGACAGGGTGAGAGAGACAGAAAGAATGTATGTATGTATGTTTCTAGGATCAGGACGCTGCATAGGTACAAACACACAAGGAGATAAACATGAGCCAGGGCAACATTGTTGACAGCAAGGAGCTTCTCGTGGTTAGATCCTGGTGGAGGAGAAAATAAGCACCACTGTGACATCTGTGATACCAGAAACTGTGGGCAAAGGAGAATGGTATGCAGGCTTACTTATTCATCCATTTTGAGTGTGTGTGTTTAAATGTGTTTGGAGGAGGGGAGAGAAATTTTTCTCAGGGCCTTTGTGTGACAAATCAATGAGTTAGTAAGATGGGAAGGGTAGGGCCTAAACTGGGGAGTCTGTTAAAAGGGTAATAGAGACCTAGGAAAGTTTTGTTTAGACACTGGTGGAAAATGCACAATGATTATAGAACTGAAAAAGGGGGAATGTATGCTACTCTTGAGTCAAAAATTTGAATATGAAGGCAGACGCTAGATGGACCAGTTTCTCTTTTGGTAACTCTCCTAGCTCAGATTCTGTACTTATTCTAGAAATATGAAAGGGTAGGGGAATATGGGTCACACATTAGCTTTGATTTTATTTTGGACCCTTATACAGTAATCCTGTCAGAGGAACCATCTAGTATGAAGACAGTGGTACAGGAAATCATGATCTTGTTCTTAACATATTAAGGTAAATGTTTTCATTAGAAAGCTGTTCATTTGTCATGTCAGTAACCATGTCCTCTTAATTGTGATGGTGTCAATTCACTAAAATTAAAAAACAAATAAACAAAAACTCTTCCCTATTCTGAACTTATTCTTGGTTACTGCATCATCATAATAACTTGGGTAATTTTATTACTAGTCTAAGGCAGGCAATCCTTCTTTTGTTGACTACTGAGGAGGAAATTGTTAATGACATTAATAGGATGATAATGTGACACAGAACTCTGAGTAATGTCTAGTCTCTGTGTGGTTTTTCTGGAGAAGCAAGTACAGTTGCTAGGAAGAAACAACAGCACCATGATTTTTTTTTTTTTTTAAAGATTTTATTTATTTATTCATGATAGTCACACAGAGAGAGAGAGAGAGGCAGAGACATAGGCAGAGGGAGAAGCAGGCTCCATGCAGGGAGCCCGATGTGGGATTCGATCCCGGGTCTCCAGGATCGCGCCCTGGGCCAAAGGCAGGCGCCAAACCGTTGCGCCACCCAGGGATCCCCAGCACCATGATTTTATGGGATGTCCTGACACTCACCCCTGAGTTTGCTATGAAGATTAAATGAGATAATACACACACAAGTACAAACACGCACACACACACATACACAAACACACAGGCTGGGCACATATTAATGAATTGATAATAGGATTTTCTTTTAAGTTTAATTTTAATATTGGCTTACTCTCTTCTTTATATATTGCTGTTTGGTGACTAAGGAAATAATTTTTCTTATGAAAGAAACACTAGACATGAAGGAAGAACTTGACAAATTCATTCTTGATACTAGTGAAATCAGAATCAATTAAAAGTTTTCATTATAATACAATAAGCCTTTCTGATGACTTACAGAAGTGTCTAGAAAATTATGCATTTTTGTTAAATATTTGTTATTAAAAGGATTGAAGAAAAGATGATGTTGGAGATGGCATGAATAAACATATAGCATGAATAAGTATATGACACTAACTCCTCTTCACTCATGTAAGTTTATCTTGAACAATGCAAATAAAAACTAACTCCTAACTCTGCTCATACAGCAAAACTTGGATCCCACCTCCCAGCCCCTGCCCTGAGAAACTTGGATCTGTGGGAAGATGAACTCTATCTCGTGCTATGGGTGGCCTTCCCAGGGTGAAGACCCTGCTAGTCTAAGGCCAGCATAGTATGTCTGCCCTTTAGAAGCAAACACATTACCATCATTGTAGTATTCTTGTTATAGAGAAGATAAAAAGGGGGAGAGGGGAAGGGTTTTTTTATAATTTGAAAATAAAAACAAATACAAGACTTGTTTCATTCTTATCCCAAGTTTCCTGTTGCTGAGGATTCTAGTATCATTGGTAAATCTGGAGAATTATAGGACTTTAGCTGATAGGACATTTTAGGTTGAATCAAAAGTGCCTAAAATGTGAAATTTGGTTGAAGCCAAAGTTTCTGTGGTGTGAAGACATAGCTCAAGGCTGAGAAATGGAGGGAGAAGATGCTGTGAAAGACACTAGGGTAGCTGAGCCAGCATGGGGATAGGAATAGTGTGCATGAAAAGGGGGTGTCTAGGGCTGTAGAGGGACCAGAGAGGATGAATGATGCAGGAGGAGAGTGGGAAGAAGGGAGTGCAAGATGTCTGCTTGAACATTTTTGAAGAATAAGATTCTAGGAAATGGATTAGGCACGTGTTATATTTAAAATCCCCAGAGTTCATGACCATCTCAGAAGTCCAGCATAGATGGGCACTGAGGAAAAAAGTTCAGTCGGGGAAATAAGCAGAATACTCCCCTCCCTGCAACTGCTGTTCTGGATGCATGTCGGGTCCCTAAGGCCCTGGTGAGAGATGAGGCAGCCACATGGCTGAACAGTCTAGACGAGGAAGGACTTGACTTTGGCTAAAACAGAAATGGCTGGGGAGTTCTGAATCCCACAGGCAGTTTCCAGTAGACATTCTTTTTATCTGACACTCCTCATGTGGTTCTGTGGGAGGGTGTGGCTCACCAAGTGACCTCAGACAAAAAAAGATAGAATTCCAGTCAGACCCTCTCCTGACTTTCCCACTGAACAAATCAGGGACAAAAGCTTTATCTAAAGAAAGGGAAGACCTGGGAGAGAGGGCTGACCTGGCACCTTTGTTTGATCTGACTCAAATGGGGATAAATCTAAGATGTTGGTCCTTAAACTTTTAGAGTCCGGCTTTGGCCTCTAATGGGGTCTCCCAAAAACTCTCTTGATCTTCCTCTTGGTTTTTTATTCCTGTGTTCATTGACTTCTGTCACTTCTCTTCTGGGAAGTTGTATTTTCCTCTGCATTATATTTGGAGTTCGAAAACAGGCACTGGAAAGACAGAAGCTTCTTTTCTTCTGGATTAAGATAAAGGCATTAGCAGGCTTCTTAGTATGAAGTGGCCAAGAAAACAGAGTTCATTTGTTTAGTAATTTTACAGATCCAGCTCTAATTTAAAAATCAAAAAAATAATAATAATAAAAGTGAGATTCATTTTAACCTCATGTCAAACTCTGAATCATTGTTGTATGTTGAAAACTTGGTATGAACAATACAATTAAAGGAACAATAAAATATATTTAAAAATTAGCTAGATGTGGGATGCTTATTGATGTTTTTTCATGTCAGAGCTTTTCCATTCACTTGCTTAAGCATTGATGGAACTGAACTTTTGAAACTGGTAGTATTTTATTGGATCTTTTTGGCAAGTTTCAGGTTCCCAGCATGTCAGTTTGCTTCCAAACCATCATATCTTACATCATTTTTTATGCTTTGTTATCTACTAACTGTAATATTCTTAATGCCAAATATCATCCTCTCTGGACTCTTAAATATCATTAAAATTTTTCATATTTTCTGAAGAACTTTTCTGTTCTTTCCTCTTTAATACTATGAAAACACTGTGGGCAGATCTACTTGATATTTGATAGATGAATGGGGCACAGAGAGGTTCAAAGACTGAGAGCTACACAGCATGATTATGACAGAGACATCTCTCAGATCTGGTTTTTTCTTTTTCTTTTTTTTTTTTTTAAAGGTGTTATTTATTTATTCATGAGAGACATGGAGAGAGAGGCAGAGACACAGGCAGAGGGAGAAGCAGGCTCCACGCAGGGAGCCTGATGTGCGAGTCAATCCCAGGACCCTGGGATCACGCCCTGAGCCAAAGACAGATGCTCAACCGCTGAGCCACTCAGGCATTCCTCACCTGGTTTTCTTAATCGCTCGGTCATCTACTTATGTAATTTTTTTTGATAAGGTGCTCATGTAAACCCCCTTGCTACCGTCACCCTTGTTCAGATCAACTCCACTATTTACACTGTTGGATCCAGGTTGGTGGTCCTTCTTTTTGAAAAATAGCGGATTGTGTAGTACTATGTGGGTGTACACAAAACCTGCAGTAGCATCCCCGTTGGCCAGTGGGAGTGTTGAGACTCACTCCCAAGCTTATGTGAATGATTTAGTGCTTTTTCATATAGTGCTAGGATTTTATGATCTTAACAGTTTTGTGTGGCACAATTCAATTATAGGTCTTAATATTTAATGTATATACCATTTGACACAGCAATTTGATTTCTAGGAATTTACCTTAAGGAAATAATACAGATAATTAGTCAAAGATATATGTACCAAAAAAAAGTACATTGACAAGGATATTTATGATAAAATAAATAATTGGAAATTAACTAAAGGCCCATCACAGGAAACTAGTTAAGTGAATTATGGTTAATCCACACAATGTAATGTGTAGATTAGTACAGTTCTCTAACATGGTCTGTAGACTTTAGTTTATCTATAGGGAAAGATCTCCATAACATTTTGTAAAATGAAAAAAAAAATGCCGTTAACAATACGATATAATTAGAATATGTGAAATTTGCAAGTATTAATGATACTTATATCTGAGTGATAGAATCATGAGTGATTTGGGACACCTGGGTGGCTCAGCGGTTGGGCATCTGCCTTTGGCTTAGGCTGTGATCCCAGGATCTGGGATCAAGTCCCGCATCAGGCTCCCTGCAAGGAGCCTGCTTCTCTCTCTACTTATATCTCTGCCTTTCTGTGTCTCTCATGAATAAATAAATAAATCTTAAAAAATCATGAGTGATTTAAATGTTCTTCCAAATAATTTTTTAGAATATGATTTGCAATGAACACTATGGTGTTCATAGAGAAGGGCAAGAAATGAGGCAGGATGTTTTTTTGTTGTTTTACTTTGAATAAATACATGGTGTATTTCCAATTCTCTTAATGGGAGTGGTATGAAAAAAGGATATTTGCTATTCTTAAAGTGTTAAAGAATAAGGCAATTTAATTGACTCCTGTGTAGACAAAGATCCATTTACTTTATTCTATTCATGAGACTTGGGATGGGGGCACCCAACATAAGTGCCACATTATGATAATGTGCTGCTTGTACATAAAGACATTACCTAGCAAAAATTCAAAATGACTTTTCCCCTGACATGACTAATGTTATTGCTGTTAATTAAATGACTTGTTTGGAGGGATAGAATAATTGTGAAATATTTTCAGTACATTCTTGTCTTTGAAGAGGGATGAGTTCCCATAGTAATAGTGCATATTTATAGAATGAATAGTACATAAAACAAATTAGTGGATGAAAAACTGTACTTCAAGCACTATTTTCATCTTTAATAAGACAGTTTCAACCCCCTGGAAAATATTTATACCTGAGGCATTACTCTTAGAAATGTGGACTTGAGAGATTAACAGCACAGTGGTCTCTGTGAGAAAGCCATTCCCAAATTCTCTCATGGATTGGAAGTGATAACAGTAAGTTGTTTGATAATCCAGCAGTGCTTTTTTGTTTTTGTTTTGTTTTTTTTTCTCTTAAAAGTCATACTTAATGACCTAGTATAGGAAAGGAGAATTGACTCAAGGCCTAAACTAGTCTGCTGAATCTACTGAGGACCAAGTCTAACGAAATTTGATGAAGTTTGGGAATTATAGGTGAGGTCCAGAGCCAATGACCAAGAAAGAATTCTTGAGACATCTTTGGTGCAAAATGGTGGTTTTATTAAAGCACGGGGGCGGGACCCATGGGCAGGAAGAGCTGCTGCCCTGGGCCTGTCAGGGGTGGCTGATTATATACCTGGGAGTTGGGAGGGGTTTGGGGATAGTGTACTCTCTAAGGAATTTTGGGAGCAAGGTTTCCAGGACCTTGAGGGGGCTGGCTATTATTGGGAAAAGATTACTTATTACTGTCTAATAAAACCTGAGTCACGAAACCCTTCAGATGTATATCAGTGGGCCATGTGCTTGGGGGATGATTGCCAACATGTATCTATCTTGGCGGGGTAGAGATAAAGGAAATTTCTAAAGGAATTTTTATATGTTAAAGTAAACTTACAGGATCCTGGGGATTGGGCAAAGATTGCCTTTTGACCTTAGCAAAGTATTGACATTGAGGAAGTTGAGTCTGTAGAGGAAAGTCCCTTTGCTTGTTTCAAGGACTCAGTCAATGTGCTGCCTGGGGCTTGTGCTTTGTCCTCAGCTAGTCCTCTGTTCCCCTATCAATATTTATCTCATTGACAGTTACCTTACTGACAAAGGAAATCTACTTATGCTACCAACTACCATGTGTGTGTGTATGTGTGAGAGAGAGAGAGAGAGAGAGAGAGAGCGCGCACACACCAGAGTGCACACAAGCAAGCACATAAGCACTCCCATATTTGAACGGAGGTGAGTGGGAGGTATGAAGATATCAAATAAGAAAAGCTACTGCCTCAGCCATAAAAAAATAAATAAGCATACTTTGTCATAACCCCATAGGCTTGTTTGAAAGGAATTGCTCCATTTAAAACCTGTGAAGAAAAAAATAAATAAAAAAAAATAAAACCTGTGAAGAGGACATTTATTATTGATCATTTAAAAAATAGGTAGCAAAGACTGGTATGTTAGTAGATGATTTAAACCATTTTTGGAAAAAAAAAAACTCTGGTGTTTTCTAATAAGGTAGGAAAAGCAGATAATCACATACTTTTTACACATTAGATGCCCCAAATTGTTTTATTTTTGTTTTTTGAACTGCATGCTTTGCTGTGTAATGCAAAGGGCATCACTTTGCAAAATATTTGCATTTATGGGTATGCAAATGGTCTTTTGCAAAGAAAATCAAATGCTAAATGCATGCTGAATGCTAATTAGTAAAGATATTCACATGATTTTATGAAGGAAATAACTATCTAAAATACATCTCATTCTAAAAAAATAAAATACAGATGTTAAAATCATTTTATTTTCTACTGATTACAAAAGTCAGCCAGTTTGGTTTTAAGACATAGAAAGGGCAAAACCCTAGGTCTTCCTCTCCGTTTTGTGGGGCTGTCCCCAGTTACCCTGCAGACTGAAGTGCCTCCCATTCTGGGATTCCCAGACCTTCTGTTATGGAGCTTCCAGCACTGGGCACCTTTCAGCACCTTTCCTGAATATCTACCCTACAAGACTATGAACTCTTTGAAGACAGGCATTATTTCTTGCTCATCTTTTTTTCTTCAGCATCAGAAAAAGAGGAAAGTGTGTGCAGGTGTTTTTGTGTGTGCGTAAAATAATAAATACCTCTCTATGAACATTCCAGATAGATAATCAGTTCTGTCACTTGTGTAAAAGAAATCAAGCATCTTTGTTCTATATCACAGTCCCAGAAGGCTATGCCCATAGCTTGATCTAGCATCTAATGGAGGATCTCTGGTATTAGGGGAGGGGGTGTAGATGCTAATTACACCACAATCTATTGGAAACGCACCTTGTGGTAGGGCTGCGGTGGGAGGGGTACATCCTTCTCAGACTGAATCAGCAGTCAGAAGGAAGACAGCTAAAGTGTAGTGAAACAAATTGTGTATCTCCGTCACTCAGTTGTAGTTATCATTTAATCTAGACTTTTGGAAGTTTTGGCTGACCGCTGCATCTTGGCTAACTTTGAACCTGTAGTACATTTGGATTTTATGCCAGTTACAGACAATGGTTGGTAAGCTCCTGGTGCTGGCTTGAGCATTCTACTACGCATCCTTTGAGTTCTTTTACACTTGTAAATATATATATTTTTTTTCCTAAGCTTCCTAAGGGAACTCATTGTACAAACATTTAGAAGAAAACTCGTCCTGGTTCTGGACAGATTTAATACTTATTCTGGTTTCTATTTCTGCTTAATGAATTACCCTCAAAACCAGTGGTCTAGAACTACAGACATTTTATTTGACTCACAGTTCTGAAGGTAAAGGGTTTGGAAAGGGCTCAACTGGGCATTTCTCATTTTGGGATTTCTCCTGAGGTTGCAGGCAGATGCCACCTGATACTATTGCCATTGAAGGCTTGAAACTCAAGATGACTCTTGCCTATGGTTGGTAGTTTATCCATCTGTCAGCTGAGAGTTCAGCCAGACTGTCCCCCAGAGCACCTACATGGTGTATCCAGGGTACCTACAGGTGTTAGGGTACTCAGACTTGGTAATATGTGGTGGCTTCCACTGGAGCAGGCCCTCCAAGGGAACTAGGCAGAAGCTGCTTGGCCTTTTATGACTTAGCCTTCCACATCGAGCAGAGTCCTTTCTGCTGTATCAATCGGTCAGAGCTGTTATAAGAGTACCCAAGGGGACCCCATCAATGGGAAAAAAATTTTATTTTCCTTTAGGAAAAAAGCCACGTTTTAAAACTATCACAATCCTTTAATCTCTTATTTCAACTATTGTTTTAGTTGCAATAGCATTTGACTGTTTTATTGTTTTCTCCTATTCTTCTTAAACTTCCTCCAAATACCTAAAAGGGTAACTCTATTTATGCTTTCTTTTACAAATGTAAATTAAGTGCCCATCAGGATTTTGCAAGAAACCCACCACACCCAATTAAACAATTGAGCAAACCTGCAAGTTACTGTCAGTTCATCAGTAATCATTGTCTCAATCAAGAGCACTTTTCCTGATTCTCACATCATAAACTCTTTAATCTCAAATTGTTTTCATCCTCTGAATCTGTGATATCATTTTTTTTTAAAATTTGTCCAGAATAGTACTGCCATGCTCTAGAATAGCGACAAAGAGGCACACTACAGATTTCACTCTGAGTTGCACCATCTGGATCAGGGGCTTAGAAATATATCCTAGTGAAATTTCATGAAAATGGGCCATTGGAAAAAAAAAATGTGTATTGTTAATCTTTGAGGAAACAATAGAATGGAAATAAAGATGGCATATTTTTTCAGTGTAATGAACCTCGACAGTTTCCATTGTGGCTGCCGGAGCGCGTTTGATTGCCAGTTGTTAAATGAGCCTGCATCTCGAAAAGTGGGAGTAGATCACTCAGAGCAGCAGACAGATGATGTTTGCTTTAAAGAGAGAGATTAAACCATTGCAAATATCATTAAGGACAGTTGCACAAAGACCGGTGTTCTGCTGCTTCCCCAGGCAGCAGATTGAATCTGTCCCTTCCTCTCCTTTCTTGTTTGCAGAAGAGTTTTACAGAGGAGGGTGGTTTCCAAAGAAGGCCTTCCCTCATCCACAGGTATAATGACAGTGATAACAAATGGAACATTTGGGAGCAACTGGGAAAGTTGCTGAGAAACTGTGCCATGCCTCCCCTGCCTCCTTTCTGATGTTTGGGTTGGCCTTGACTCTATCGCTTGTTTCTCGAAAATTTTCTGGTCCCTTGCTAAGAAAGAGTTAAATGTCCCAAAACGTCTTAATCAAGTCACTCAGACTCTCAAGATATCTATGTCTTCACCCACAGGAAAAAGAAATCACAAGGACACTCTAGGTTCTTAACAAGATGAAACCTACTACATAGTACTACTGGAGAGAAGATCAAGGATAAGTACCCCCCTGAAGAGCTCGCTCTTCCTGCCTATGTCCAGTTCTCCACATTAGAAGCTTAGTGCTTTTTGCCCTGTGTTGAGAAAAAATCCTACAAAGCAAGAATACAAGAACTGCTACAATGTTATAAGAATTACTCTAACAGAGGACAAGAGACTGTTCAGACCCATCCATGCCCCAGGCATCCACACCTCAGAAACTAAGATCTAGAATCTTTCTTCCAAAAGCCCCAAAGAAGATGCTCTCATAGTTTTATTAGTGAAGCAGTTCCATAGCAGCTGCACTTTTTACAAAATGAACATTTTTCTGTCAGAGACTTTGTGTAATTTCCAGTCTTTTGACCAATGGTGTTACTGTTATGAATACCATTTTATTAATATATGTAATATATATTCCAAACAGTGGAGTACTATTCAGCCTTTAAAAAGGATATTTTGCAATATCATGACAATATGGATGAACCTTGAGGACATTATACTAAGTGAAATAAGCCAGTCACAGAAAGAGAAATACTACATGATTTCCTTTATATGAAGAATCCAAAATAGTCGGATTCATTGATTTACAGAGTGGAATGGTGGTTTTTCAGGGGCTGGTAGGCAACAGGAAATGGGCAGTCATTTATCAATGGGCATAAGGTTTCAGTTAAGTAAGGTAAGTTCTAGAGATCTGTTGTAATACATTGTACCTATATATTGTATGCTTAAACATTTACTAAGATTATAGACCTCATGTCACTCCCAGCTATGTGATGCATACAAGCCACTTCACCTCTGGTTTTGTTTCAATTTTTAATCTTTTATATTTAAGTCAATTTATATACTTAATGAAGCCATATTTTAATGTTGTGTGTATTTTTTAAAGATTTTTTTAGTTGCGAGAGAGAGAGAGAGAGAGTGAAAGAGAGAGAGAGAGAGAGGTGGGGGGTTAGGGTAGAGGCAGAGGGAGAAAGAATCTCAAGCCACCTCTGCACTGAGCATAGAGCCCTATACTGGGCTCAATCTCATGACCCTGAGAACATGACCTGAGCTGAAATCAAGAGGCAGCTACTCAATCAACTGAGCCACTCAGGTGCCCTTTAATGTTGTGTATTTTAAATATGACTACATTTTTAATATTTTTGAGATAGAAGTCACATACTATAAAATTCACCTTTCGAAAGCGTACAGATCAGTGTTTTTTAGTGTATTCAGAGTTGTGCAGCCATAACCACTGTCTAATTTTATAACATTTCATCCCCTAAAAGGAGCTCGATAACTACTCATAGTCACTCTTTTTCCCTTCCCTTCCCTCAACCTCTGATAATCACTAATCTACAGAAATCTACTTTCTGTAGATTAGTCTCTATGCCTTTGCCTTTTCTGGACCTATCATATATATGGAATCATTTGCTATGTGGCCTTTTGTGTTTAGCTGCTTTCACTTAGCATAATGTACTTCTTTATCTCTATTTCCCATCTATAAAATGGGGATAAAGACAACTACCTTGAAAGATTATTGTAAAGATCATTTACACAAAAAAATTATAATCAGGAAATGATAGCTCATTAGTCAGGACAATAATAATAATCAATAATAATAATAATAGTCAACCTTAATAAAAATAAGGTTATGAGAAAGGCAAACCACGGGGTCCAGATTTTAAAGGGAATGGAGGCCCTGGGGAGAGGTGCTGTAAGCCTACACTACCCAACACAGTAGCCTTAAATTAATTAAGGCTACATTTAAAATTTAAAATTAAACCAGAAGCACCTGTGTGGCTCACTTGGTTGAGCAGCTGACTCTTGATTTTAGCTCAGGTCATGATCTCTTGTCACTCTCCCTCTGCTCCTCTCCCCACTCACGTGTGTGTGCATATACTCTCTCTCACTCTCTCTCTCTCAAATAAATACATAAATAAAATCTTTAAAAAATAAATTTAAAATTAAATCAAATTAAAAAATTTGTTCTGCAGGGTAGCCCCGGTGGCTCAGCGTTTTAGCGCCGCCTTAGCCCAGGGCTTGATTCTGGAGACCCGGGATCGAGTCCCACGTCCAGCCTGCTTGTCCTTCTGCCTCTCTCTCTCTCTCTCTCTCTCTGTCTCTAATGAATAAATAAATAAAATCTTAAAAAAAAATTTTGTAGGGATCCCTGGGTGGCGCAGCGGTTTGGCGCCTGTCTTTGGCCCAGGGCACGATCCTGGAGACCCGGGATCGAATCCCACGTCGGGCTCTCGGTGCATGGAGCCTGCTTCTCCCTCTGCCTATGTCCCTGCCTCTCTCTCTCTCTGTGACTGTCATAAATAAATAAAAATGTTTAAATAAAAAAAAAATTTTGTTCTGCAGTCACACTAGCTACATATCAACATGTATTCCATAGCCATGTGTGTCTAGTGGTTACTATATTGGACAGCATGAAATAGAACATTTCCATTATTGCAGAAATTTATGTAGGAGATCACTGCTATAGACAAAACCTTTCTGACAACTGAATTTATAGTCTTTGGGAATGAGAAATTCATCACGTGTGACTCTTTAGGTATTAAGAGAGAAAGCAGTCCCTGAAACACTCAGTTTGCTGACTCTTGGCAATCAGCAAGCCTTCCTTCACTGAGTGTTCCTTGGCATGTGCAGATTGGGAGCAGCCACTGGCTCAGTGTCTGCCCCATGGCCTTCCTGAATGAAAGAAAAATGCAGATGAGACTTCTTGAAAGAAAACCACAGACCTATCCATTTATCCTGAGAAGTTCATGTTAAGCAGATTTGCCACCCACAGAGGAAACATTCAGGTAGAGGAATTCTGGACCCTTCCAGAACCTGGCAATTTTATCAATAGTGAGAGCCTGAAAGATGGTTGAAAGGATACATGAGCACAACTAGAAGATCATACTCAAGGTCAAATCCGAAGGGTAAGGGACAGCCTTAAGTGAGAGCATGAGCAGTCATGCAATCCTATCAGTTTGTTTCAGAGACATTTTCCTTAATTCATCTTATGCTGCCAATTTAAGTGAGCCACTGAGCATTTGGAGGGCCTTCATGGTTGTATTTTATACCACCCCTGTGAAGCAAATATATTCCATTGTGAACAAGTCTCTATTTTATGACTGAAGAAGGCCTACCATGAGCCACTTATGGCAAAAGATGGTTTAAGGAGGTTTGTAAAGAAAATAGGGAGGTCAGATTTAGAAAAAACATGTACTCCATTAAGTTTTGAATTTCATATAAACTATAATTCTCAGTATAATTAGGCACCATGCAGTATTTGATAAATGCTAAAATATTTGCTTTTTATCTGAATCTCAGATTTAACTGGGAGACCTGTATTTTATGTGGTGACCTTAAAAGCAAGTGGAAGGCTCTTTTTCGTGGCACCTCCGAGGTGGTAGGCCGCTTCAGGATGAAGCTGAACATCTCTTTCCCAGCTACTGGCTGCCAGAAACTCATCGAAGTGGGTGATGAGCACAAACTGCATACGTTTTATGAGAAACATATGGCCACAGAAGTTGCTGCCGATGCTCTGGGCGAGGAATGGAAGGGTTACGTGGTGCGAATCAGTGGTGGCAATGACAAACAAGGCTTCCCCATGAAGCAGGGTGTCTTGACCCATGTCCACGTCCGCCTGCTGCTGAGTAAGGGGCATTCCTGCTACCGACCCAGGAGGACTGGAGAGAGGAAGTGCAAATCTGTTCGGGGTTGCATTGTGGATGCCAATCTCAGTGTTCTCCATTTGGTTATTGTGAAAAAAGGGGAGAAGCATATTCCTGGACTCATTGTTACTACTGTGCCTCGTCGCCCGGGGCCCAAAAGAGCCAGCAGAATCCGAAAGCTTTTTAATCTGTCAAAAGAAGACAATGTCTGCCAGTATGTTGTTAGAAAGCCCCTAAACAAAGAAGGTAAGAAACCTAGAACCAAAGCACCCAAGATTCAGCGTCTTGTTACTCCACGTGTCCTCCAACACAAACGTCGGCGTATTGCTTTGAGGAAACAGCGTACTAAGGAAAATAAGGAAGAGGCTGCAGATTTTGCTAAACTTTTGGCCAAGAGAATGAAGGAGGCCAAAGAAAAACGCCAGGAACAGATTGCCAAGAGATGGAGGCTGTCTTCCCTGAGAGCTTCTACCTCTAAGTCTGAGTCCAGTCAAAAATGAGATTTTCTAAGAGTGACTAAATAAGATCAGACACACACACACAAAAAAAAGCAAGTGGAAGGTTTGCTGGTGAGGGAAAGTACATCTTGGGACAGTGGGAAGGAAGGGGCAATGACGATGGAAAAGAAGATACATTAACTTAATTGATATAAATGAATTAGGCTAACATAATTCTGGGGCAGACTCGGTTACAACCAAAGCTAGAAAACTCAGTTCAACCAATTGATTGAGTGCCTCTTGTGCACCAAGTATATGATACCATATGCTGAGAAATTGGGATTAAGAAGACAGAGTCACTGACCCAGAGTAACTTGCTCTCTTGTGGAAGAAACAAATATGCAAATTGATAGTAGAAAGAAAATGTTAGAAACAAAATCTAAAGTAATGTTGCAGTACTGATAGGGAGGAAGGAGTCATTAGTTCTGCCTGTGAGTTCAGAGAGAACTCTTGTAGGGGAAGTGATGCCTAAATTGGAGTCTAAGGAATGAAAACAAGAAAGCACAGAGCAGTTTATGAAAGGGCAGGTGTGATTGCAAGGTTGGCAAGCTGTCAGCTGTGGTAGGAATCAGGGACACCTATAGATGGGAAGGTAGCTTGAGATCAAGTTAAAAGATGATCTAGAATCATGCCATTAGGGCTATCATCTAAAGGTTATGGGGAGACATTCCAACAGGGAGAAGCAAGATCTAATCTGTAATTTAGGAAATGATAATAGAAATTTAAATGGCAATATAATTGAAAATTTTAAAAAGAATGGAAAACATAGGACTAAAGTTGGTAAATAATTTTGTGGTTTTTCTTTTAAATGATATCATTTTGGGCCAGTTTATGGTTCATTCATAAGGGGAGCAATCAAGAATAGCAAAGAGTTTGGACTTGAGGTCAGATGGTGCCGGGATGAACCCCGGCTCTTCTGCCCTGACAAAGTCACTTAACATCAGTCTGCATCTGAAAGATGAGGGCAAAAGGGCACACTTCACGGGGATTTATGAGTTTTAAAGAAAGTGCTTTGCATATAAAATGCTTAGCATAAAATTCCTGACAGTGCTCAAACGATAACAAATTGTCACAAATTTTGATAGAATCAATGTAACTTTTTAAACAATTTTTACCTATAGAGTTTGTTCCTAACTCACAAATTTAGACCTCTCGTCCCGTTGGACATTCCAAACTCACAGCTGTTTCTAAAAGTCGGGGGCCCCAGGCACACATGTTCACATCTGGACCCCTTGTACCAGACCGTGCTGTTTCCCAGGCAGCAGGTTCTGGAGTGTCTTTTCTTTAACATCATGGGAGGCTTTCTGGCTCCCACTGTTGTAGTCTTAGCTCCATAAGGGCTGTACCATTGTCTGTGTAATGGTCCTGTCCTTAGGGTGTTCCAGAGTTTAATGAAGTTGCTCTTTTTGAATTTTTTCCCCTTTTCTGTTCTCTATACAAGCCTGCTATGTGTCCATTAGGGATTTTGGCAGAAAAAAACATGCTGTCTTCATAAATCACCCCTTTCCACCAAAGACCACAACTTGCCTGGGTTTCACTTGCCTGGGTTTTAGCCTGATGCCTCAACCTGACATGTTCCACGAGGCTCCTCGGTCGCCTGTTATAAGGAGAGATTCTTCCCCTGTTGTGCTCTCCTTGCTGTCCTGTGCAAACAACAAAATAAAGTAGGGATTATAAGTAAAATAATATTTTTTCTTTATAAGTCGATGCTGCCCATTTGAGTTACTATAGTGGTGAGCTGAGTATCACCACAAAGGGGCAGGTGGGGATGGAGGGAGCCTGAATAAAGTTTTTACAATCTGCTGATCAGTCTCTATGCTGCATTCCTAAATCCTCAAGTCATAAAATATTCATGACAGGTGAAGTTACATTAAGTCAGAGTATGAACAGGATTGCCCTGTGTTCCCTTCCCTCATCTAGGCAGGGATGGCTCTCTTTGCCTTAGAGAGCCAACAGACTCGGTGTGCCTCCTGTCCCGCTGACCAGTAAATCAGAGACATATGTGGCTAATCATTTTTCTCTTGCAGCATGTTTACAAAGTCAGCCCACCACATGTCCTTTGCATTGTGTTCCTTGCTGCCATGCCCAGATATGCCATCTGCTGAGCTCTTAGGCACTAGTTTTATAGTTGTGGGTATGTGAGAAATTAGTATAGAGAAGCCTACAACCTGGACAAGGATAAACAGAGTCCCCTGGAGGGGGACGCTGGACAGGTTCACAGATCACAGCAGCTCTGAGTATAGGCTGTGGACCCAAACCCCTATTGAGTAGAAAACCTGATAAAAACTCCTTATGGAAAATCTGGCTCATTAGTAATTATTTTCTCAGTATATATTATTTTCTCAGTATAATGTTGAATCCACTTCTGTTTTCTGAATTCTGTTGTATTATGTAATCTTGAGTGGGGCGGGGGGTGGTTGGGACATGTTTTCTATGGTTTGTAAACACACATAGATTCGAGCAAATCATGGCAACAGGGATTTAGGTAAATCCTATTCTGTTCAGTAGATCATTCATATTTTAAATGTGAAAGCTTGCTGTTTATCCTCTAGAAAAGCAAGCAATTAACTTTCACTGCAAACACTACACCTGCACATTTGTCTATAAATTTACATTTTTGGATATTAGCAAAATTGCAGGGCATAACAAAATAGATCCAAAAATCAATTTGAGCAACAACAAAATCTGAGGGCTAGCTTAATAGAGCAGAGGAGTAAGTAGAAAGGAAGCCAGGGAACTGAGAGGCTGCCACTCAGTCCATGCCAGTGTCTCTTTCTGAAGATCTCCTGAAGAATCTGAAGAAACTGAAGAATGACTGGGTTTCCAGTGGAGTTCTGGCTCCTCTGGAAGAGTAATGTGCAGAAAAACAGGTTCCACAGAAGCATCTCAGTGTCTCCAATTTTCCCTAACCAAGAGATAGAAAAATATTCTCAGCATTTTTTTGTCTATTGAAAATTTCATTTGTTGTAGTGCATTTTTTCCCTCAACAGACCTGTGTTCAATTAATTCTAAGATAAGTAGGTTTTTTAAAAAATATTTTATTTATCTGAGAGAAAGTGTTTATGAAAGTGTACCAATGGTTTGGGAAGCAGACTCCCCACTGAGTAGGGAGCCTGATGTGGGGCTCTATCCCAGGACATGGGCAAAGGCAGACACTTAGCCAACTGGAGCCACCCAGGCACCCTGAGAAGTAGGTATTTTAAGTAGTTTACATATCTCATTGATTTTGAGAGGAATAAAGATACATCAAATGTGCGTGTGACCTTTAATTGCATAGGATCATTAATGTTTGACTTCTTCAGGACTTTAAATATCATCTCAAATACTAACATTTCAGATGAAGAAACTAAGATTGAGATAAATGAGACAATTTGTCCAAAACTTGTCATGAAACAAGAGTAAATAGACCAGGTAATAAAAACCACCATGTATATTTGCCCATGTGTCCTCCAGTCCACACACAGATGTGTGTCTCATATAGGTATGATACATCTTTGGTGCCATATAGGTATTAATTCAAGCCATATTGAATTCCTGTATGAAACAGAACACCCTACCATGTACAATATGACCTCCCTGCAGTAGATACATCTGTTTGGTAGAAGACTTGAGATCACTTGCCAATTGAAGCTGCAGATTGCAATACATGCATTTGAAAAACTTCTATAAAATTAATTTATTATAAAGGATGTGTCAGTGAGGCTATCCCTACTTCAAATACAGTAAAACTTAAGTGTGTGTGTGTATATATATATATATATATATATATATATGTCTTATATATATGTAAGTCTCTCTCTATATATAGAGATAATATATAATATTAATATATATTATATACAGAGATAACATATATTAATATATAATAAATATTATATTATAATATATAATAATATAGAGATAATATATAATATATAATACATATAATGTATATCTGTATAGATATAGGTATTTCTTTAATTTTCTTAAATCCAGCCACATTTAATAATTTAAGCAGTATAACTGTGAATGATCATAACAACTCTTTGTTGACCTGCATCTTCAGGTGGAGAGGATTTGAAATGGGTAGAAACAGTTTGCATAAAATAGAGAGGCCTCCTTTCTTATAATCTGTACTCAAAGAGACAGTGTGAGTGTGTCCAGAAGTTCCAGATGGGACAGAGGCCCTCTGTTATTTCTGAGCATGTGCACTCAAATTGAACTAAATAACAGTGGGTTGAAATTGGCTTCCATCTATTTTTCTCTTTTTATCATTGTTTCTGTTTTTTTTTGTTTTTTTTTTCTGCTTCATTTGTTCCCTGTGTCTTTAGTGTAGGGTGAGGAATTAATATTTTAGGATTATGCTTTTCTAAGATGGTTTTTTAAAAAAAAAATTACTGTTTGCATTCCCGTGTACCTCATTCAGGTCATTACCGTGAACTTGGCTGAAGTTAGAACTTTTCTTTATAGCCTATTTTTATCCTCCAAAGCAGATTATTTATCACTTACCCACACTTATTCTGGCTTTTCAGATTTAGACTAGTGGTATTCTGCTCTTAGTTCTCACGAACACTTAGGCATTTTCAAGGTGATTTCCTCCAAAAGTAATATATATAAAAAGTGACCCCAAGATGTGTATACATGCAAAATGAAAATGCAGATGGGTGATACTAAGACAACTTACAGTTCAACAGTCCTTTAAACTTTACTGAGTAAATATCTGCATACTGGGGCAGCCCAGGTGGCTCAGTGGTTTAGCGCCGCCATTGGCTCAGAGATCGAGACCCAGGATCAAGTCCCACGTAGGACTCCTGCATTGAGCCTGCTTCTCCCTCTGCCTGTGTCTCTGCCCTCTTTCTCTCTGTGTCTCTCATGAATAAATAAATGAAGTCTTTTGAAAAAAATCTGCATCCTGTGAGACACGTTGTTACTCCCACTTTATAGATGAAGAAAACTGAGAAGTCAAGAAATTCTCTTAGTTGATAGAAATAGGACTCAAGGTCAGTTGTTCTTCCTCCAAATTGAGTGCACTCTAGGACTCGGGTTGTGGGTCTCCCAGCACTACCCATGGCTTTCTTTGTAATGCAATTCTCTGAATTGTAGTCAGTGCAAAGGAATCACCTATCCATCTTGTTAAAATGCAATTCTGATTCTGAAGCAGGTCTAGGATTCTCTGTAACAAACTCATTTTTTGCTGCCTACAGTTCCACACGACTTAGCAGCTTCCCGATTCCTGGGCCACTGGCACATATTGACTAGTCCTAAGCAGTCTTCTGTTGGCACAGTGGTGTTGGCATGGCACATTTACCCCAACCTCAGTATGTTTTCCTACATTCATTTCTTCAACAAAATTAACTGCCTCTCCTCAGACAATATGTATGTAGGTATGAATGCATATATCTTTATATACACATCCTAAATCTTAAGAAATATATCTTAAATTATTATGAATATTAATGGACATAAATTGTTGTTTACAAATATTCATTGTGAAAAGTAGCACTGCAGAGGAGCACTTGGGTGGATTAGTCAGTTAAGCATCTGCCTTTAGCTCAGGTCATAATCCCAGGGCCCTGGGATTGAGCCCCACATCAGGCTCCATGCTCAGTGGGGAACTTGCTTCTTCCTCTCCCTTTGCCCCTCCCCTCATGCTCTCTTTCCCTCAAATAAATAAATAAAATATTTTTAGGGATGCCTGGGCTGCTCAGCAGTTGAGTGTCTGCCTTTGGCCCAGGGCGTAATCCTGGAGTCCCAGGATCGAGTCCTGCATCCAGCTCTCTGCATGGAGCCTGCTTCTCTCTCTGCCTATGTCTCTGCCTCTCTCTCTCTCTGTGTCTCTCATGAATAAATAAATAAAATCTTTAAAAAAGTTTTTTTTTTAATTAAAAAATAAAAATAGAAAGTAGCTCTGTAGAGATCTATTTAATTAAGTGGACCATACACTGACAAATGGTGTTTTTGCATCCCATGTGACTGAAAACCATAGATATAAAGAAAATTAAAAATGCCCATTCACTGTTACATCGTGTGATTTTGCTCAGTTGATGCAACCAAATTGAGGCTTGGTTTGTTCTGAGGGCTCAACCTCCCAGACTTTCCCCTAAGTGATTGGGTCTTAAGCTCTAAACTTTTAAGGAGCCTTTTACTTAACTGGTGCACATGCATTCTAGACTTTCAACCAACAGCCTCGACTTCTCTCTCATGCTTATGACTAGTTATGAACTTCTGGCTAGTGGGCCAAATCTTAACTGCAATTATGTTTTATTGGGCCCACAACACTTTAAAACTATTTTTGAACTTGTAAAGTTGCTAAAACTTAAGATTTGAGCAATTTCACATGAAAATCCAGATTTCTGGTGACTGTAAACTGGAAGGCTTGTCATCATAGGATCTGAGTTGCAGTTGCAGTAACAGAGGCCGAAGAGCAGCTTTAGGTTGGGGATGTACTCTCCAGTTTGCTATAGACCCGGCCATGTATAAGGCCAATCCTCTGGTCTTCCCAGCATTTCTTGCCTGGCATCAGCATTGTGTTTGGGACTTTGGTTTTTTTTTTTTTTTTTTTTTTTTTTTTTTTTTTTTTTGTGTTTGGGACTTTGAAACAGAACAGCCTCTATAGAGGTTTGAGACCATATGAGTGTTCCCATATGTAGTCCAACATAGCTGATGACTTTCAGAGAAGCAGAAGGTACCCCAAATTGGTGCCTTCTGAGTGCATAGGTTTTCTAGTTATAAGGAAGGTTGGAGAATAATTTTTACTCTGGGTAACCTTGTTCCCAGCAAAGAATAGCAAGGAGAGATCAGGTATTAGGTATTGCCCCTGGCAATCTCTGCAGGGGCTACATGGTTTGAAAATTCCCCAGAGAATTGCACATAGTAGACATTACGTAAATATCATAAGGAAATGGGAAAAAAAATAATGGAGCTTCAACAACCTCTATTTTATATTCAACTATTGGTCATCCATACACTGATGAAATTGCTGTGAACTATATATGCTTCTCTTTTTCCTTTATATATTTCCCTCATGCCTTATTCCTATGGCTTTGCTTTGCTTTACCACCACTAGTAAATCAACCAAGTGTTTAAATCCTATGCAAGGTACTATTGGAGGATCAAGAGATAGTATGCCCCTTTCCCATATAAATAGGCAAATGTTTTACTACGGTTCTTTACCACACATGAAGTGCAATTTCCCAGCGAGATTGATGCTAAAGTTTCACCATTCCTTACAGTATCTGTATTAGCTTAAGGAGCAAACTCACTCTTGGCACTTTTGGAGGGATCAGAGTGCTGTCAGCATAACCCTTTCCAGGGTATCCTTCCACCACCACATGTGGTGTCCTTCCAAACAGTGAGAACAGAAACAATTCCCTGCAGTGAATTCTTGCAACAAAATATGAATTCAAAAAACCCCACTCCAAGAAGATGTGGAGCTTACTCATTTTAGAACAAAAGTTCTCATTTCTCGCAGAAGAATAAATGTAAGGTCCCATTCTGTTTGAATTAGTTTATAGAAGTTGGATTTACAAAAAGCTTTTTGCACTTAAAACTTTTTAAAACTTTTATTTTACAAAGTAAATCTATAAGTTAAAAAGAAGCTTGTTAATAGTTTCTGTTAAGGAAAAGTGAATAGTTACACTACTCTCACAGTTGAAGATGCCCCGATTGGTTCTTTGCCAACTGGGGGCAGAGGATACAAATATCATCTCATTCTTGAATGAAAGTGTCATGTAATTTGCCCTGAATTAACTTTCTCAAATATACTATTAAGATGTAATGTGTATATTTTTGGTCCTTTAAGTGAAAAAAACACATATTTAGGGCCTAAATGTTCATTAAGGGAGAAGGTCTTTCACCTTTTGGGGAGCAGATCCCTGAGGGTGGCCTTGGATCTGCAGGTGGTCCAGGCTTTGATGATGATATAGAATACTCTTACTTGGCCTCTGTGTGCTGTGAGTCCATCCCTCCTTTTAAGTTTGAGCACACATTCACAGGTTACCTGCTAATATCTGGATTAGGGGACACTATATTGAAGGGGCAAGTGATGTAACCTATGTGCTGGGGACCTGTCCTTCCTTTGTCTCTTTTTGATTTCAGTGTTCATCAGCATTTCCCCATGAGCAGACAGAGGAAAGGGCCAGCACTAGGAACTAGACATCAACTCTCAAGAAAATTACATTTCAACAAATGGATTTGTTTTGTGTGTTTTGGAGAGGCTGAGGTGCTTTTATGCTTCAAGTCCCCAAATCAGAAAAAAAAAAAAAAAAAAAAAAGAGAGATCTGAGAATTACCTTGCTATAAGAGCTGATACCATTCCTGATTATAAGGAAATAAAACACCACCACTACCTTTCATACTAAAAGTGGAAGAAGAAAAAAGACTAGCTGGGGGAAAATAACAATCCATAGTCGTTCCCATTTATTCATCCATTTATAAAAAAGAAAAATTATGGAGTACGTATAGTCAGTGGTCTCTAGAAGTAATGGTCTGGTTTCCTTTTTGTTTCCGAGCATCTGCAAGAGTAATCTTGTCGTATTTAACATCTGCTCTGTGGATTCTCCTGAGAGCTGTAATAGAATGCTGGGTTTCCTTGTCATTCTGTAAAACAAGTTATTTTGAAGGAAGAAGATTAAGGGGCCTCCATATAAAATACATGTAATATCAGAATACTTTTTATTTTCAGAGCTTTAAAGTCCTAGACCGTATTCATTATTCCCAATTTGCAGAAAAGAAAAACAGAGCTAGCAAGTTCTGATAGCTGGCTGAAGGTTGTGTTGCAGGTGATGACAGGGGAAGACTCCTCATTTCTGATTCAGAGCTTTGTGCTGTCCCAGTGGACAATGCTACTATAATGTTTTGGTATTTCTAGTTATTCTCTGGGAGTCAGCTACAAAAAGTGAAGTGGAAAAGAGAAACATTAAAAATTATTTTTGTTTCAAAAGAGTCCGTATGACTGCCTATTCAGCAGGATGTGTTACTTCCAAGCATTGAAGTGAACTTACCTTTTAACTACATGCTAATGACCATCCAGCTGCTTTGTAAGGGAATTAGGTCCTTGGGAGCTCTTTGAGTAAAAGATGTTAAGTGCCATAGAACTTTAAAACTATTAGAACTAGAAGTAGAGATACCCCTACTAACACTTTCATTTCAGAAATGAAACCATACCCACGGAGATAGAGTGACCCACCCCAGGCCCCACTGCCAATAACTACACCAAGTCCAGTTCTGGGGTTCCTTCTAATGCTTCATTTTAAGCTGTTTTCCTCCATAAAGGGATAACTGGTAGGTATGTCAACTGGGAATTGCATTTCAGGCAGGTTTTTTTTTTTTTTTTTTTTTTTTTTTTACCTTCCCTCGTTACATAATACCTCAAAAGATTCTTCAGTTAATAGCTAAACAGCACTGTAATTGTCATAATTCATGCAACAGACCTTTTCTTTCATCTTCCGTTTTTTACTCTTTTTCTTCAAGATGCCTCTCAAGTATTACACTACTATTTTTAAAGAATCTGCTGAGAAACATCATGACACTGCATTTGTGCAAAATTACAGGCCAGACTCTTGTGTTAGAAATGCTGTCCTGTTAGCCCAGCACATTGCCACCCAAGCAAGGCTCATCACTCTTCGGCACGTACCGTATTTTGTGGCATGTAGTCTGGTAAGTTTGCCAGGTTCCCCTGTCACATATTGCAGCAAATCCCTCATGCAGGGCAGAGTCTGTGAGCAAACCTGCCTCACCTGGCACGACAGATGAAGAGAGGTGCTTACAACATCCTGGACTTAGAACAGTGTCTGGCACCTGTTGCCCAGTATCTATTTTGCATGGAATAATGAACATTTAAACCTTGCTTTTGCAAGGTTTTGGATCTCTGAATTTGAGTCAATAGCATCTGAACCCCTCTCACTAAGCCATTTGTACTTTGCTTCTTTTCAAGTGCCAGGGAGTCTCCTGGATTCTCTCAGCGTGTCAAGGAATATTTTAGTCGCTTGGATACCAGCAAGCATTTAGGATGGTGGGTCCGTATCACTGATTCCTAATGATTCCAAGGGATTCAGAGCCATTTCTGCCCATCAGCGCGTGAGCCTACCTCTAAACTTCCTAGAATCAAGACAATCATTCTGCCCACACAAATTACTTCTCTTCTTGTCACCATGGCAACACACTTGCTCCCTTGCCCACCCCACCCTGTCTGCAATCAGCACAGAGCCACTGGCTTAATAAGGCCTGACAAACTTAAACAATGGGGATTTCTTGCCTTAAAGCCAAGATCTTTATTAATTCACAGTGACCAGAACTGTGTGTTGCTATCTCTCCGACACTGCTAGGCATTTAGGACAAAACTGCCATGATTTATTTCTACTACTTATTCTCAGCTCATCTTTTTCCAAAGTCAATCAGCCAATCAATTGATCAATTAGAGGGAAAAACTTAAACTATTTGAATACTCAACAGAATAGTAGTATTTTGTCTGTCTACACCAGGATTTCTCAGTCTTCGCTGGTCCATGTGGTTGTGTAGGGGAGGGATGAGCAAGGAAGAGAGCCATGCCAAGGAAAGGGTGTGGTGCCTCTCTGCCTCCAGGTGGAGCACATTGTATATTTGCTTCTGGCTTCTGACCTCTTGCCCTGGACTCCCCTGCGCAGGACTCCAACATAACCTCACTAAACTCAGTTATACCTCTTTAGGGGCCACCTTATTGGACACTGGGAGAGAGAAGGATCAAGACCTGGAGGCTCCTTGCAAGGTCAAGATCTCTGAGCCTTGGGCTGGACTCTCACCATAATTGGATGAAAGCAGACACTGGAGGGGTCCCTGCAAATTATGGCTGAGATGTCAGAGAATCTGGGAGCAACTTTGCCACCTCTAGGTCTCCAAGCCCAGAACTAGAAGAGAATGCTATACCGCAGAGCTGAAACAGCTGCCCTGATTGAACTTCTCAGTGCAAACAGGGCAAAGCATTCAATGTTTTCCATTTCTTACAAGATTAACTCCAAACCCCATGGCTGGCTCCCCAACTGCCTACCTCTCCCACTCATCTTTTCTTATCACTGTCTGCTTATAATCCTCTGTCTTGGCTATAAGGAGTGATATGTTGCTTTCTCAGTTTTCTTTCTTTCTTTTTCATGCCCTCAGGCCTTTGTTCTCATAGTCCCATTGATCTGGAATATTCTGCCCTCTTCTCTTCCTGCACGTCCTCAAAACGCATCCTAAATGGCCCAAAATAGGATAATGGATAAATGGATCTTATTATGTGATAGATACCATGGCATGGCACTTCTTCTTCCTTTCAGGGTCAAGGCATCTATCCCTCCAGCCGGCAGGAGTGTTGGCCACCGACCATTCACAGCTTAGTCCCTCTGCTATGAGAGCCTTGGGTTGAAGGAATCTGCCTTGCCCAAGGTCACATCTAATGACCAGTTTTTGTGCAAAGATACAGTGGCTTGGCCCCTTTGCTCTCATCTGAGACTACTGTGAAGGGCCATCCCAGCTGAGAACTCCTGATGAGGTGGGCTGAGGCCTTTGCTACAGCTGCATCACATCTGCAGCTCCCCCTCTGCCCCATCCTACCGCCCTCATTCCCTTAAAAGCAACCTGCTGAGAGTTCTCTCCGGAAGAACTCCAGCCTGCAAACCTCCATCTCCAGAGTCTACTTCCCAGGTAAGCCTAAGATATGGTAAATCTAGGATGAAGTAATATATAATCATTAAATATTTAGAATTATGTATTAAAGAATATTTAATGACATAAGCAACTGTTCAAGATAATGATGTAAATACAAAAACAAGAGGCAAACCTGTGCATGCATTATATCCCTGGTTATGTAAGAATATACATGAAGGAAAGAGAGACTGAAAGAAAAGGAGCAACAAAAAGTCTTTTCAAAGAGAATTCCTCCTAAGATAGAAATAAAATAGCATCCATCTCTGGACTTTCATTTCTGTTTTTTGTTTGTTTTAAATATTCTACAATGAGCAAGTAATTCTTAGGAAACCTAATGAATTCATTTAATAGTAAAATGAAGGAATGTTATCCAACAACTCCCCAGAACACAACACACAAAAACAAGTCTTCTTAACCCACCCTTTGAGGACAGATGCAAAACTTCAGCGTTAGAGTTGGTCTCTCTCTGCTGTGTTCTCTTCCCTGTCCCCTCTCCAGTCCATGAATATGACTTCTTTCTTTTTTGTGTGCAGCTCTGTCCCTGTATGCATACATCTGGCATTAACCTTAACCACAGGGTCCTGTAAATATTTACATTTGTATCTCATATTACATTGAGAGTTGCGTTAGGGCAGAAGATCATGTCCCCATGTCTCGGACATCAACGCTGTAAACAGTAATGTTGTACTGACTGAATAAATGAGTGAATGAACTAGTGTTCAAAGTGGAGACTTGAAGAGTCAAGAATTTGATTGGCACAGGGACAAAATACTGGAAGTGAGGGAAAGGATGTAGAGAGAAGCATTGAAAGCTTAATTAAATGTTATCAGATTGTGTCAGAAGACTGTGGAACGGGAGGACCTCATCCTGCCTGTGCTTCCCTGCTCTGTGGTTTACAAAGAAACTTTGGAAAATGCTGACTTTACCACTGTGGCTTTGAAGATTTCAAGATAAGCATCAGCTTGGTTTCAGAAAGAAAATGATGAATGTTAATTTCAACTTTACAATGTTTTTGTTTTTAAATCATTCTTTAAAAAGTAAGTAAAGCTAGTGTTCTTTCTGGAATATTTTTGCATTTCTTCAATTTAAATTTTGGAAAATTGCATTTGAAACTTTCTGGCACTGTTTCCTGCCCCATCACTCTTCTCTCTAGAGTACTTACTAAAAAGTACTATATTTTTTTTTCTTAATTGATGTAAAATTTACTTACATAAAATTCACCACTTTATTTAGAAATTATGGTTCAGCGAGTGTTGCCTTTTTACCTTGAGTTTTGCTTCTCAAAGTGGCAATTAGCTGGTCTTTGCAAAGATACAAGGTATTTCTATTGAGCTGACCTTGCCATAATTGAGTAATTGATACCTTAATTTGAAGAACTAAACTTCGAATTTTTCCTTGTCTTCCTGTTACTAGAGAATATGGATCAAATTTGTTAGTGGTATGCAGAAAAATCTTCTTGGACTGATCCCTGCATATTCAGCTTTTCTCAGCTTCCTTCCTCGTGTGCATTTTGAGCCCAAGACATACTCAAATATTTATACTTCCTCAAGTGAGCCATTCTCTCATGCTTTTATGTGTCTTTCTTTGCTTGGCGTATGCCTATACATCTTTCCTTGAGACAAAGTCCAGGCATTGTGATACTTGTGAAGCCTTCTCCATTCTCCCAACGCACAGTTGAGAGACAACACTCTTCCCCTCCATTTCCTTCTCCTCCTCTGCCTTCTTTTTCTCCTGTTTTTTTTTTTTAATTAAAAAATTATTTTTTAAGATTTTATTTATTCAACAGAGGAGAGCACAAGCTAGCTTGAGCAGGGGGAGTACAGGGGAGGAAGGAGAAGCAGGCTCCTCCCTGAGCAGGGAACTTGAAGTGGGGCATAGGGCTCCTCAGGGGGCTTAATGCTGGCACTTGTTTCCGGGACACTGGGACCCCAGGGCAGGGCTGGATATGGGGGCTGGGCCCCAGGATCATGACTGAGTGGAAGGCAGTTGTTTGACTGAACTACCCAGGTGCCCCTCCGTGTCTCTCTCTGTCTCTCTGTCTCTCTCTCTCATTCTTTAAGCAACTTCACATGCCCTCAGTTCAACATTTTCCATATCGACTTGCAACTTTCAATTCCATTGTTTCCTAGTAAGATTGTGAATGCTTTGAGTGTAGGGGCTGTTTACCTATCTCTACTGTTCAGTGATTTTGAAATATTGTAGACACTCGGAAGCAAATTATTGACTGCAAAATTTAAAAAAGGCTCTAATATTTAGGAATCTCTTGCAGATAGGTAAAGAACTTTGATGGGATGTACCTTTGTGTACTCATCATGTGGATGTCTACAGTTAGGACTGTACCTGATGGGCAGTATTTGCCTTAAAGTAATGAGAGGAATAAGAAGCCGGGATGCTTACACTTCTAGAAATTTTGAAATTCCTTAGAGAAGGTTGCAAACTATTAATTAGATACATATCATGACAATATGTATTTTACAGCATTGATAAACCTGAACACTCATTCCACCCTGTTTTATTCTTGTTTCTCTTGAGCTTCAACACTGAATTTGTATTTGTAACACCTGCTGTTTCCATCCCAGGGTAATAGACTGTTTAGCATTTCATCATTTTCAAAATAAGGGAATTCATACTCTACCCACTTCTAGTTATTTGATATGGATCTCTTCTGAAAGGTCTCCAGGAATCATCTTGTAGTCGAGACTATATGACCAAGACTGAGGGCTATCAAACCAGTATATAAACTAAATAAAGAGAGAAATGCTATGATTATTGGAAACAGAAAGCAATAATGAAATGTGTGGAATTAGGGAGGGAACAGGAGAGAGAAGAGGGAGGAGGGGAGAGAGGAAGAAACCCAGTGAAACTATAATCGTCTTAATGCCAAATTCATTCTTGCTGCAAGCAGAACTTTCCCCACTCTAAGCTGGAATATGCTCTGACCTGTCCAATAAAACAAAAAGATTGGCTTATCAGTGTTCATATGCATAATAGTTATCTGGGGATTTGTTTAAAATGATGGATTCCTGAAACACAATCATTATCTTGAAGACCTATCTATACTCCCATGTTCATCGCAGCATTATTCATGATAACCTAGCTATAGAAAGCAACCTAAGTGTTCATCTATGGAAGAATAGATAAAACATGATATATACATATACATGCACTGAACTATTATTCAGCTTTTGAAAAGCAGAAATATTGTTATTTGTGGCACAATGGATGAACTTGGAGAGCATTATGCTAGTGAAACAAGCCAGACAGAGAAAGACAAATATTGCATTGTATCATTTATGTGAAGAATCCCCTCAAAAGAGGGAAATCATAGAATAGTGGTTTCGAGGGGCTGGTGGGTGGAGGAAACAGAAAGCTTGGCAAAAGGTTGCAAACTTTCAGTTATAAGATGAAAAAAACAAAATTATAGATTCCTGGCCATCACCTCAATTTCTGATTTAGACTCTGAGGTGGATCCCAAGAAGTTGCTTTTTTGACAAGGCCCAAATGGGTCTATTAGAAATGGTCTGATCAATGTACTATACTTTTAGAAGCAATGCAGAACCATCTCTAAGCCTTAAAATTGTATTAGTTAAAATTTTTGTTAAAACACTCATGCATTAGCTCACTTTTTATTGCTGATCGGCAGTTTGCTTTGGGCTCAACTAGATCTTTTTCACTCATGTTACCTGGGCTCACTCAAAAAGCTCTGATCAGATGGTGGCTCAGCTGGAGCTGGATCCTTAAAGTTGGCCTTTGTATATGACTAGTGTTTGGCAGGCTATCAGCCAGAGGCACCTCATTTCTCCTCCATGTGGTCTGCAACAGCCTAGCTTCAGCTACTCCAAAGGGGGGGTGTCTCAAGATTCCTAACTCAAGAGAAGGCAGGCCCCAATGTGCAAGCACTTTTCAAGCCTCTGTTTATATCATATTTTCTAATGTCATGTGGCCATATCTAGATTTGAGGGGAAGAGAAGTAAATTCCACCTCTTGTTGCATTGCAAAGGATGGGAAGAATTACCAGGGCCATTTTTGCCAACAATCTGCCATGCTTATATTTCAGTAAACTAGTATGTTAAATAATGGTTACAGAAGCAAAGTTTTATAAAGGATTTGTACTTAAAAACTTTAAATTAGTATAAATGCCAGTCCATGTTCCAAATAAAAGCCCTCCTATTGACCTATATCCCCAAATATTTTTGAGTAAGAAATCAGTGGGTTGATAGACAGTGAGAAAGGAATTGTCACAGTCTTTGATAGACTCATGGAAATTTGTAGTCCTTGTTAATGTTATCTGCCATGAATGTCTTGAGAGAAAAAATAAGTCCCATATCTTTATAAATCTGGGGACAATTGGGTAAGAGAAGGCAGTTGGTGATCTTTAGCTTCACTGCTTTTCTTTGGGGAGTAGATAATATAGTGGTAAAGATCATAGTGTCTGTCCACCCAGGTCCCGATATTGTCTCTGCCATTCTTGAACTGTTTACCTTGGGTAAATAAATTAATTTACCTTTCCATACTTAATGGGGCATGATAGGGTAAGATTTAAATAAAATGATTTATGCCATAGAGCTCATAGAGCATTAGTTGTCATCCTCATCTTTGTTATCATTCTAGACAAAAATGTTGTCAACACATCATAGCTCTCTTTACCTACCTAAGTAATGGGCAGTTGCATATAAAGTCTACATTCATAAAACTCCATCCCTAAATAACTTCCAGATCTCTCAAATAACTTGAAAAATGTCTAAACCCTTATATTCCATGAGGATAGGAGGAAATGGCTATGCCCAAACTTATTCCTGTTCTCTGGAAGGGACTTAGTGACTAGTACCCCTACTATGATTTAAGGGAAAAGCTACTCTAGCCGGTCCAGGATGGCCTCCAATAATTCTTGCCTTATGATAGTCATACTCTTGTGTAACATTCCTCTCACACCAACAGGGCTGATCTGTGTAACTAAAAGGATAGAATAGAAATGAAGTGTGACTTCTGAGGCTAAGAGATAAAAGCCATTGAAGCTTCCACCTTACCCTCTTGGATCATTCACTCTGGGGAAAGCTAGCTGCCTTGTGATGAGGTACTCAAGCAAACCTATGGAGACTTCTATGCATCAAGAGCCTAAGGCCTCTAATTGACAACAAGTACAAACCTGCCAACCATGTGAGTGAACCAACTTGGAAGTGAACATTCCAGTTCCACTCAAGCCCTGAGATGACTATAGCCTCATGAGGATACCTCAAGCCACAAGCATTCAGCTAAGCTGCTCTCCAGTTTCTGATGCACAGAAATTGTGAGAGATAGTAAATATTTGTTTTTGATCCAAGCCTTTAAGTTCCAGGGTGATTTGTTATGCAACAATAGACAGCTAATACAGCTGTTTGGATATGGGGAGGGAGAGAAGGCATAGATGCACTGGCCTGATGGAAAGAGTGAAAGAGAGGGGGGAGAAAGATTTTGAAGGCAGAGGCTGAGGATTACCAAAGAGAGCCTCACAATGCTGCTTGCAGGCACAGTCCTGGAGGCCATGTTCTGGAAGAGAAGCAGCAGAGTTGAGTGCGTTAAGTGCTTTGAAGTGCCTAGAGACCCCGCAGGGAATGGCACTAGGTAACTGGGAGGTCGTGCTTTTCCTCTTTATCATCTTGGCCATTAACTAGAGCAAAGCTCTTTGTGGGAAACATGCAAATTTCTGAAAATGGAGTTGAACTTCCTCCATCTCTCTTTAACTGGAAATATAATTGCAACTCCTTGCACATTGCTATGACTTTTTTTCTAATCCTGTCACGCTTTGTTGGCTTGCTGCTTTTCATCTTACTGTTTATTAAAATAGCCCACATCGTCTTTGATGCTGAAAGCACAAGTATATGATTGGAGGCTACTGCCAAATTACAATTCATTTTTATTTGATACTGAGGTTTTTGACTATTCGTTTTTTAACTTTATTTTTTTTTAACTTTGGAGTTGGGGAGTGTGAGTTGGGGAAAGGAGACCGTAGGAAATGGTGAATGACCAGTTGGAACCCTCTCCTGGGTTCAGGAATCTGGCAGTTCTTGTCAAAGCATTACCACAGACATTTCACATATTCTTCTATGAGCCTTATTCCTCGTGCCCTTAACTAGTGGTGAGTAGAATAAGCCAAGATTCATGGAGTGATTGATAGTCTAGGCCAGTTTAACCCTTTGGAGCTATGCGTATGCTGATTCTGATTTGCTCTGACTTTCCAGTGAAATTGAGATGGGTATTCCAGTCTCCCAAAGAAGACAGTTTTGCAATTAAGTCTACTCAATAACCAGTGGTGTGATACCCAGGCAGAAATACTCCCTAGACAGCTTCCAAAAGTATCCCATATAAGGGGATTGTACCTGAAATGTATTCATTTCCTGTGCTTCTGTAACAAATCACCACAAACTTCATTCCTTAAAAACAACAGAAATTTATTCTTTTACAGTTCTAGAGTCCAGAAGTCTAAAATCGGTTTCACTATGCCAAAATCTAGATGTTGGCCTATGTATACTCTCTCTGAATGCTCTGGGGAGCAATCTGTTCTTTGCCTTTTCCAGCTTTGGTAGCTGCTGGCACTCCTTGACCATATCACTCCACTATCTGTCCCCATGGTCACATTGCCTTCTCCTCTACTGTCTGTGTCAGATCTCCCTCTACCTTCCTCATAAGGATACATGTGATTGCTTTTAGGGCCCAACCAGATAAGCCAGGATAAGCTCTCTATGTCAAGATCCTTAACTTAATCATATCTGCAAAGACTCTTTCTCCAAATAATGTAATGTTTTCAGGTTCCAGGAATTAGGATTTGATAGCTTTGGAGGCCACTATTCAGTCTACTACAAGGAGCTTCACATCATTTCCTCCCCAACCTTGAGCCTTTCTCTATAGCACTTTTGTATTTTTCTCACTACTGTCATCCAGCTGGTAGTCAATCACCAAAAGGACATATGTCCCCCCTCTTCTCTGAAAAAACTGTAGGATCAAACACATTAGGTGGAAGCATTGTAGCAAGTAAGGACAGAGAGATGGCAAATAAAGCTCTGCCGTAAACTACCATCCCTAATTCTGTGCATTCAGTTGTAGAATCCTGCTCTGTCGAATGGCTTCCTTTGAAAGCTTCTCTAAGTTTTTACCTTGAAATATAGATTTGGTTACTCATTCAGAAATTGTCATCTCACATGTTGCAATCGAGGCCTTATCTGTCATTGTTGCTCACTACAAAGTTTTATTAACCCTGGAGAGAATTTACTGCTCTACTCCTGCTGTGGGCTCCCTGCCATAGTGTGTGGGCCTGAGATGAAAGCCACTTGATGTATGGTTGGAGGGTAATAGACTTCTCCAACCCAAACTGATAAGTCATTACAGGCCCTTCCATTCAATAACTCTGAGCTGGGTCCTGGGCTTGCAATTAATCTGGGAGAGGGGGAGACTGGGAGTGAGGGAAGGGATGAAACTTCTCTCAAATGCTGCTCAGGCTTGCGTATTACTACTTGGTAGTAGAGGGAAGCAATGGTAGGGGTTGTAGGGGTAGTTGAAGTGATTGCACACTTGGTCTCATGAGCTGTCATCTAGGACTATAGTGCAGAGGGGTTCTCAGATTTAGGCAACACTTATCAGTGAAAATCATGAAGTGAGGCTTCTACAAGGTTTTATTTTGTGTGTGTGTGTGTGTGAGAGAGAGAGAGAGACAGAGAGAGAGAGAGATGGAGACAGAGAGAGAGACAGAGAGAGAGAGGGAGAGAGAAGCTAAGACTAAGACTTAGGAGAAAAGGAATAGTTCCAAATGCCCTGGCTAGGGAATCTTCTATATTGGCAGATTTTGACACTTTACAGAGTCATGCAATACTTCTTAAACTGGAGTCTATAGAGACCCAGAGGGCTTTGCAAAAGAGAAACTCTGGCTTAAAGTATAGTGCAAAACCTGAGCCTGATACCCTAATCTCGCCCTAATATAGCTCCATCTGCCTCTCTTGGCCTACTTTTCATTCCTCCCACTGTTTTTCCAGTCAAATTGGGCTTCTCAGAATTCCCCAGACTTTCTCACATTTGTGACTTTGCACAGATCACATTCCTCTTCTAAAATCTCACGCTACCTTTCCCTTCTCTTCCCATGACCCTGCCCCACAGCATCCCCCCACCACCACCACCACCAAGAATTCCAAGCTCTGCTCCAGTTCTTCTAGGTGCCAGGTCCCTGTACACTTGAGCTCTCCGCACTCACTCTTCCCCACAATTTTGGCAGCCTTTAAGCTTTGAAAAGTGCCTTCTTGGGTACCCTGCTGTTTTGTATTTCTTATTTTTTTTAATATGTTCTATCTTTTGGACAAGCATTCTTGGCTCTAAGATTGTGTGTCTCTTTTCTCCTGTCACATTTCTCTCAAGAGCCAGAATGCTTACTGTAAATAAATAAAAAGTGTCCCCATTTCCCTCTTCAAAAGTTGGCAAAACCAGTCACATGCTGATGGATGCTATCGGTAACCCACTCAGCTCTTACCTATCGTTCTAATACTCTGGCACAATACTGACCCCACCACTTCCTACTAAAACTACCTGTGATCACCATGTTATTGTGGGCCAGTCAGAGAGAGAAGACATAGTGAAGAGAGGGAATCTTTGGAGAAATAGGAAGGATTAAGGGCCACCTGTGGTGTGGTGGGGTATCCAGAAAATATTTGCAAGAACAGTAACGTTTGATGTTCAGTTGGATATTATCGTAAAATATCCTCCAAATCAGCATCATAGTTCCAGTTAAGTTGGTTTCATGAATGTGTTGTATGAGTATATTTTTGTGTAGAAATTAAAGAAGACTGATTTTCATATTTGAATCAATTGAAGTGAAGCAACAATGAGTAGAAACCAGAAGCTTCCTACAAAGGTAAAAATGACATTGTAAACACTGACAATATTTGTAGAAATGTGAGTTGGTGATATGGTATTGCAGCCAATCTTCTCTGGATCTCCTGGGGATAGGATACCTAAGGTGAAGTTTTTAAGAGATCCAAGGGATTTGGGGGCTAAACGAAGAAAAAAGACATGACCACAAGGTGGCAGTAGCACACACAAGCCGTTTGGGCACTCTGAGGACAAGCTATTCAGAAGGGGAAGAGGGCTGGGGAAGTCATGAGGAAAAGAGGGATCTAAGTGACATGGCTTAATAGCATGGAGGAGTCCCTGGATCAGAAAGCTCTGAAGGGTATGGGGTGCCTAGCTGGCTCAGCCAGAAATTCATGCAACTCTTAATCTTCAGGTTGTGTGTTCGAGGTCCCTCGGGGATGCAGAGATTACTTGAAAGAAAGAAAGAAAGAAAGAAGAAAGAAAGAAAGAAAGAAAGAAAGAAAGAAAGGAAAAGGAAAGAAAGAAAGGAAAAGGAAAGAAAGAAAGGAAAAGGAAAGAAAGAAAGGAAAAGGAAAGAAAGAAAGGAAAAGGAAAGAAAGGAAGGAAAAGGAAAGAAAGGAAGGAAAAGGAAAGAAAGGAAGGAAAAGGAAAGAAAGAAGGAAAGGAAAGAAAGGAAGGAAAAGGATAAGAAAGGAGGAAAAGGAAAGAAAGGAAGGAAAAGGAAAGAAAGGAAGGAAAGCCCCTTCCTCCCTTCTTCCCCTCCCTCCAGAAAAGGAAGGAAAGGAAAGAAAGGAAGAAAGCCACCCCCTCCCTCCCTCCCCCCCCCCCTCCTCTCCCTTCCCCCCTCCCTTCTTCCCCGAGTCTTCCTTCCTCCCGACCGGAAGAAAGAGAGAAAGAAAGAAAGAAAGAGAAAGAAAGAAAGAAAGAAAGAAAGAAAGAGAAAGAAAGAAAGAAAGAAGACTCCCCCCTCCCCCTCCCCGAAAGAAAAGAAGAAAGAAAGAAAGAAAAGAAAGAAAGAAAGAAAGAAAGAAAGAAAGAAAGAAAGAAAGAGAAAGAAAGAAAGGAAGGAAGGAAACTCTGAAGGGCAGTAGTGGCTTGGGGTTTTTATAGCCTTGGGCTTATTTCATTGATGGCATCGGGGGAATGCAAAGTAGGCAATTTCTAAGTGACTAAAAATCTACTTATTAAAAATAGTTTTACATGTGGGACACCTGGGTGGCTCATTGATTGAGCGTCTGTCTGCCTTTGGCTCACTCGTGATCCTGTGGTCCTGGGGTGGAGTCCCATATCGGGTTCCCCACAAGGAGCCTGCTTCTCCCTCTGCCTATGTCCCTGCCTCTCTCTGTGTAGCTTGTGAATAAATAGAATAGAATAGAATAGAATAGAATAGAATAGAATAGAATAGAATAATAAAATAAATAATAAAATAAAATAATTTTACGTGTAAAAATGTGTCTCAGCCTACAATCAAGAAATACACATCCTAGGAGCCAATACACGGATGGCGTCTTTGGTTTATTTATATAACAGGCATGTCACACCCACATTTTTTTTTTTTTTTTTAATAGTCACAGAGAAAGAGAGAGAGAGGCAGAGACACAGGCAGAGGGAGAAGCAGGCTCCATGCACCGGGAGCCCGACGTGGGATTCGATCCCGGGTCTCCAGGATCGCGCCCTGGGCCAAAGGCAGGCGCTAAACCGCTGCGCCACCCAGGGATCCCCGCACCCACATATTTAGAGTCACACCATATATGGTGTTTTATAGCTTTCACAACAATATATTAAGCATTTGTAATGTCTATAAAATTTCTTCTAAAACATTATATTTAATAGCTGACTATTATTTCATCATGAGCTTTCTCTATGATTTACCAAATCCCCTAGTTCTAATATTTTCTACAGGTAGCCTAATGATTTTAATGTCACCCTACAGACTTATAGTGGAGGAACCCTGAGCTTTTGCCTCCAAATCTGGTTTGGATTCTTAGCTCTACTGATCTTTGAAAATAATGTCAGGAAAAAAAAGAAAGGAAAAAATAATGTCAGGAAGAAGATATTTCATTCAGATTTTAAAATATTTATTTATTTGGTATATATTTCTTTAATAATGTGATTAATGGCCTAAGCTTGCAGATGACATTTTAGTCAAAAAACAATTGTGCTCATCAAGTAAGTGTATTATGCAAAGAGCACTCCATCATATTGGGCCTCTGAAGAAAACTAGTTTTGAGGTAAAGAATAGATCCCATCTCATTACATATATCCACTGTACCAAATCACCATGACACAAAGCATTTATTTTATTTTATTTTTTTGACACAAAGCATTTAAAAAGATAGTAGCTTGATTAGGAATGGTATTTCCCCCATTTTAAATGATGTAAGTAAAAAGCTATTTAAAACCTCAACATTGGGATCCCTGGGTGGCGCAGCGGTTTGGCGCCTGCCTTTGGCCCAGGGCGCGATCCTGGAGACCCGGGATCGAATCCCACATCAGGCTCCCGGTGCATGGAGCCTGCTTCTCCCTCTGCCTATGTCTCTGCCTCTCTCTCTCTCTCTGTGACTATCATAAATAAATAAAAAAATTAAAAAAAAATAAAAATAAAAAAAATAAAACCTCAACATTTGGGGATCCCTGGGTGGCTCAGCAGTTTAGCACCTGCCTTCAGCCCAGGGCGTGATCCTGAAGTCTCAGGATCAAGTCCCACATCAGGCTCCCTGCATGGAGCCTGCTTCTCCCTCTGCCTGTGTCTCTGCCTCTCTCTCTCTCTCTCTCTCTCTCTGTCTCTGTCTCTCATGAATAAATAAATAAAAATAAAATATTTAAAACCTCGACACTCATTTGCAAAGAGTGGATGAGCTAGAGAGGGTGGCACAATGACAGTGTGACTCCCACTTTCCTCATCGTGTGTCTGTGTGGATGTATGGAGTGTGGCAAGGGAGCCTTTGAATAGCACGATGAGCTTCTAAGAACAAAGATCAAACAACCTGCCTCCTGCATGCTTCTGAGGCGATTACCGTGTGGAGGGGATGTTCTCGGGCTTTTTTCCCTCCTGTGACCACTTATGCAATAAATACTCCTAATCCTAAAGGGGGAAAAGCAGAAAGGAAACAAGATGAGATTTATTAAATAATCAGTGTCGAACTATTTATGAGATACTTCCTCACATGGAATTCCCACAATAATCTTACAAATTGTGTGAGTCTCCAGTGTTCACATTAGGATACCAAGCCTCACAAATATTTTAATGACTTCTTCCAGATCCTGGCTGAACCATACATAAACCTAGTTCTCAAGCCCTTGAAAAATCTGTGCTATTTCTACAAGATTATACAGAGAGTTTCAGTTATCCAGGAGAGTCCATTAAAACCACCGTGTCCTCAACTCTTTTCCACCACCCCATCTATATACCTTTCCTTGTGTTTTTTTTTTTTAATTTTTATTTATTTATGATAGTCACACAGAGAGAGAGAGAGAGGCAGAGACATAGGCAGAGGGAGAAGCAGGCTCCATGCACCGGGAGCCTGACGTGGGATTCAATCCCGGGTCTCCAGGATCGCGCCCTGGGCCAAAGGCAGGCACTAAACCGCTGCGCCACCCAGGGATCCCTTTCCTTGTGTTTTTATCTCTCCTTTTGGTTTTGCACTTTATCCCTGCATAATGTCCAGCCCCTTCATTCTGCCCCTTTCCTGCCCTCAGAGGTTACTGAAATAGGTATATAAACACATATATGCTTTTTCCTGCATTTTCCATATATCTCTGTTCCTAAGCTGTCCATTTTGTACCAGCTAAGATAGTTACTACTGTTAATGACGGGAGTTACCTATGGCTAGGTGTTAATGATTGATAATAACACCATACATTTTCCACCAAAGAAGGAACATTTAATGGTAGATATCTCAGTAATCTGCAGGTTGGTAAGGCAGGTTGGCTTTTGATAGGCACTTAGTTTCAACTTAGAGTATAGCCATCAGGAGCAAGACTTTTAGAGTAATTTGGGTCTAAATTCTGGTCTGGACTTTCCAACTTCCTTTTTCATTTTTGGCAATTTACTTTATTCTTAGTGTCTTGTTTTCCTGCATTGCAAAATGAGGGTGATAATAGTGTCTACCCTCTAGGCTTATATAAGGATTAAATGACATACTACATATAACTTGCTTAGCAAAGTGTATGGCACATAGCTCTCAAAAAATTAACTGTTCTAAAAATAATATATACAAATTATTTTCTGCCAAATCTATTAGGCCAACCCTCTAGCATACTTCATTGACTATACAGTGTTTACTCATCACCAGTTATGCATATTGTACAGCCAGAGACACAAAAAGGAAAGAAGCCCTAGATATTTGAAGGACTTTGCTTCCCATTAGCTTATGATTTACTTAGTGACAATAAGAAGTAGATAGAAGATTTTCTCTGGTTCCTTACTACATCTGGCTTCCTGCTAAGAAATCATCAAGCCTTCATTTAAAATGACATCAATGGGGCAGCCCCGGTGGCGCAGCGGTTTAGCGCCACTTGCAGCCCAGGGCGTGATCCTGGAGACCCGGGATCGAGTCCCACATCGGGCTCCCTGCATGGTGCCTGCTTCTCCTCCTGCCTGTGTCTCTGCCTCTCTCTCTAGCTGTGTCTCTATGAATAAATAAATTTTAAAAAAACTTAAAAAAATAAAAAAATAAATAAAATGACATCAATGCCACAAAGTACTCTCCATCCTTAAAATGGAAATCAGCCAGTATTTATTGAGCATCCCTTTAGTAGTCGGGCCTATGGGAGAGAGGTAGGCTCTCAGGAAAGCATTAACTTAACTGTGAGTTTTTCAGCCTTACTAAATTCCAGTTCATGTTCTTTTAATTTTTTCCCTCTAAATCATGCTCCTCCCTGTGGACTTGTTCACTTGCATCTCACTTTATCCCTTCTTATCATTATTTGTGTCTTGAGTTCTATTTATCTTGGCCTCCTGCTAAATGGTAAAAGAGTCTTAGGACCAACTAAATATTCTATTCCTAAGGCAAGTATACAACTCTTCTAGGTTCTAGAATTCATAGCAAGGATACAGTTGCTAGAAAGATAAGTAAGGGATGCTTTAAAAAGTTAGAGACTCACTAAAATGGCTAAACTTAAAAAGCTTGATGATGCCAAGTATTTGAAAGGATATAGAACAACTATAACTCTCCTATATTTCTGGAAGGAATGTAAAATGGTATAACCAGTTTGAAAAACATTTTGGCAGCTTTTTTGTTAACATACACTTACCATACAACACAGTAATGATAATTCTAGGATTTTACTCAAGTGAAATGAAAACTATGTTTATATAAAGATATGTATACTAATTTTCATAGCATCTTTATATATAACAGCTCCAAAGTAGAAGCAACCTGTATGTCTGTCAACAAGTATGAATGGATAAACAAATTATAGTATATGCATCAGATGGAATACATTCAAAAGAAAAAAAAATACTGATACAAACAACTGAACAGATGAATCCCAACATTTTGTTGAACTACACTAGCCATTCTCAGAAGAATGCATACACAACAATTCTATGTATATAGCATTATTAATATTTTAAATCCAAATGAGATTATAGAGACAGAAAATAAATGAGTGATTGCCTGACTGTGGGAATGAGAGGAACATTGAGATAGGTACAAGGAAACCTTTTGGGGTGATGGAAGTGGTCTATATCCTGATTGTGATGGTAGTTGCAAAGGCATGTAAAAATTTTAAAACTCTTTATACACTTGAAATGGGTACTTGCTTAGCATAATGTATGTCTTACATTATATAGTATGTAAAATACACATTAAAAATGATGATTAAAATAATAAAAGTTAGGGGAAATTTCAATTGTCACATAACAAAGATATCTGGAGACATAACTATATTGCACATGTATCTATTCAATGCTAAATGGGCATACTTATTTTTTCACTCATTTATTCAGCCATTGACGAGATGCTAGGTCAAGTGTTGGGTACATAGCCTATAGAGATCAAAGGTGACTTTGTAGCCACAACACATTTACAGGTTTGACAAGTAGTCCAATTGAAAAATGGTTGCCATCAAGAAGCTCAACTGGCAGGATCACTGAAGGTCCCTGACTTGAGATAAGGTTTGGTCTGAGTCCTGGAAAGACAAGGACAATAGAGGCTCTAGGTAGAGGGAATAGCAGGCACAGAGCCATGACAGGGTAGTTCCTGTGGCTGAAGTGAAGAATACAGATGTGTGAGAGGTCACCAGTGAGGAGTAGAAAAGTGAACATGGGTCATGCGATGAAGGACTTTGGGTTTTGGCCTGTTTTCTGTTGGGTGTAAATGAAGGATTTTAGGCAGGAGAATGGCATGCATTAATTATGATATAGAACAGTCATGGTAGCCTCGGTGTGGTGTATCAATTGAAAGGGTCAAGAATGAGCAGGGAGACCAGTTATGGAATCGCTAAAGTAGGGATGGGTTAGGGATGAAGCAATGGGATATTTGGAGGCTGACCCTATCTCACTCTTTGTAATATCTAACAAACATCATCCAGCTCCATTTTTATTTTTATTTTTGCTTTTAATGTGTGTTTTGTTTTGTGAAGGGCACTTAGTGCTAACCCTTATTCCCTGTACTTTGTAAAGTATGTCCTATCTTCCATGCTTTTCCCTTCCCTTTTATCTTGTCCTAAACACAAATTAGGTGAATGACATTGGGCTTTTTTAGGTCTTATTAGAACTATGAATCCTGTTTGATTTCTCCTCTGAAAGGAATGCTGTCAGGGATGATTTCTGTCACCAATGCAAAGAAACTAAGATTTGGTCGCTGCCTTTGAGAACATTTACAATAGCAAATATACTTATTTTTTCAATTAACTAATATTTACTGAGTGTCTCTACTCTGTGTCCCAGGCTCTGTGAGGTGTTGATGATTTTGTTAGCTACCTTGATGGATTACCCAACACCTCCCCCCAGCTACACCCTACTCCCTACCACATGATTACTGTTCTTTGTACAAAGGTCTATGGAGATTCTCAGAAATATAAAAGGTAGTATCTACCCTCACCTGACACATAATTTTAATGAGAAGAGAACATGGCTACAAGGTAAGACAAAATGGGAAAGCAATATAAAAGAGGTAGGAGGAGGTAGGTTAAGTATTATAAGGAGAGTGCTCACCCAGGCAAGCGTAGTATGCCTGGATGGCTGTTTCATGTAGAGAAAAAAAAATCCCCTAAATGCCAGATGTCATGGGAGCATCTACAATGGGCTGGAAACTGTCATGTGCTGGGAATAATCCAAGTTGAAACAGCAGGACCTGCCTCCAGAAATTCCTCTGATTGTAGAATCAGAGTTTAATTAAAGTAATGATTTTAGAGGAGCCCTTTATAAGTTCAGTGCTCTATGCAATCCTGAAGGTTCAAGTGTAGCCTGTCGACCCAGCTCCTTATAGGCCCAGTCTCCAATGTGTGGAACATGGTAGCATTATAAAAGGTGACATTAGAATAGGCAAAGATTTCTTAGAGGTAACTCAGAAAGCATGAACTGTAAAAGATGTTCAAAGCTTCTTCATTTGGAGAGAACTTGTGTTGAGGCCCCTGGGGATACATCTTCCTTTAGAGACCTGTTTCCTTCATTCACCTTCTATCCCCTCCTGTTCACAGCTTGTTAAACTCACAGTCCTGGCCAAGTAAGCTTTGTTTTAAAAGCAAGAACTAAATGTCAACGTTGAAGACAAATCAGCTACAAAGATCCATGTATTTCTTAAAGTCTAATTTCTGGCATGTATCGAAATGTATTATAATGAAAATTTCTAAAATCAGGAGACCGCAGTCTAGTTGTGGTACACACTCCCAGAAAGAAACTGCTCACAGGCATACACACCCTCCTGTACACAGCAAGAAAGTCACACCTGCCATATTGCAGATACATGGGGCATATTTTATGTGTGTGGGCCCAGGAACAAGAATGCCACTAGAGGAGGGAAGCAATAAAAACAGTACATTAATATTTTAAATGTTGGTAAAAAAAAAAAAAAAGCATGGCCGAGTTAGAAGCAAATGCTTAAGAACTTCCCCTTAATAAAAACGACATTCTCGGTTATATGACCCACAGCAAATCGGCTTCAGCTGCGTTTTTATTTAGCAATTTGTGTTTGGTGTTTTCTCTTGGAGATGCTCCCCTATTCTGTTTTATGGCATGCTTTACATAAATTGCAAGGAGGATTGGGGTGTAAAACTGTCAATTCCCAGCAGCTCATAAACTAATGAATTTAAATTTTAAATGGGAGATTTTAAAACATGTGGGGACTGTTTTCATTATCTGATGGTATGTATCTCCAAAGATAAGTGGCAATCTATAAACACTGGGGATGGCTCCCTTCAAAAACTTGTCATAAGAAAATTCTCTCCTCCCTTCTGCCTCCCTTCTTTTCTTTTTCATTTTGTACCTTTCCTTTAAAATATCAAATTCTAATGATTTCATCTTTGCAAAAAACATGATGTAAGTTGTTTTAAAAATTGACTTGAGGGACACCTGGGTGGCTCAGCAGTTGAGTATCTGCCTTTGGCTCAGGGCGTGATCCTGGAGTCCTGGGATGAGTCCCACATTGGGCTTGCTGCATGAGCCTGCTTCTCTCTCTGCCTATGTCCCTGCCTCTCTCTGTGTCTCTCATGAATAAATAAATAAAATCTTTAAAAAATAATAAAATAAAAATTGATTTGAAAAAGAAAAAAATTATTTGAACCAGAGATACTTTATTCACCCTCAAATCTCTTTTCCACTTCCCTTTATTTGTTGATGCCACTTTGTTCTTTTTTTCTCTTCTTCATGAAGGTTACTGCTCCCCTAAGATGGGCAGACAGAAAATCAAACACACATACATACACCCCTTTGTAAACCAACAACATAGTCAACGTGTAATTCTTTGCAGGCAAAGGAAATAATAAGCCTACATTTGAAAATCTATTAGGCCCTTGCTAAATGACAAATCAACTAGCCTTATGGAAAATGGTTAAGGAGCAAAAAACAAAAACACTAACCAATCAAACATTGTCATCTGATGTCGGAGAAATGCACTGTCTCATTTTTGTTTTGTTTTATTTTTTTTTCTCCTCATAGTACTTGTTTCCATATCCTTATTCCTTCTGTAACAACTAAAGATTGCAATCAGATGCAAAACACAGAATAGATGAAGTTTCTATTTAACCCTATGTCTGATTTTTTTCTTGGTTTATATTAATTATATTGATATTTTGTTGTTTGGGGGATCTGGTTATAGGAATTTAGGTATGTTTCTCTTCAGAGTTCCAGTGGATATTTGGTCTGAAGATTTAGTGTAAGTATCAAACCAAATAGTTTTATAATCTGATGATATTTTGTTCTAGTTCAATAATTTTAGAGAATTGATGCTATTTCTTTTTTTTTGTAATAATTCAGAAAAGTTTTTAGAAGTTTTCTTGTTTGTGTTCTTTTAAGACGTTTTATATAAGTGACACAGAGGAGAGTCAGCCTTAGCTTCTCTGACTTTGTTTCCCCAGTACTAATACAGTAGTAGCAGAACTTACCCACTTTGTATTATTTTATTCAAATGTAGAATAAATAAAACACACCAAATTCCGCCAAACAATTGACAAACTAAAGAAAAAATCTAAAAGATTTGCCGGAAAAACTTTACAGCCTCTTGTTTTTATTGCCCAGAGGCCATTGCTTGCTACTTTCAGGCTTTTGGGTCCAAACTGGGTAGGTGAGTTCACTGAGCTAATGACTTCATATAAAATAATAGTCAATTTGGATTAGGTCTAGGAGTGTCTTAAAATTCAAAAATAATAGGTGAATTTTATTTTTAAGAAATATTTCTACTTCCAAATGGGGAAAAAACAAGGTTAACTACTTTTGTTAGATGACCAGAATATAGTCTTTCTGCCAGCCTCAAATTGTTCTCTTAACTTTTCTGTATCTTCTAGGTTTAAATCACTTTTAAGCAATAGAGTTTCCACTTTGTCACCTGGGAGAAAATTGTATGGTCTAACCAATATCCTAATTAGATCATTCCCACCATAGGATGTGGAGGGTTACAGTAGTGCACTGTGGTTTTTTGCACTAGGATGGTAATTTCCCATGCTCCTAAAGAATTGAATTATAAATTACTATGGGGCTAGCAATGTCCATGGCCAAACTATGGAAAGAGCCCAGATGTCCATTGACAGATAAAGAAGATGTGATGTGTATGTATGTATGTATATATGCATACATACACACAATGGAATATTACTAAGCCATCAAATTAATGAAATCTTACCATTTGCAATGACATGGAGAGCTAGAGGGTATTATGCTAAGAGAAATAAGTCAACCAGAGAAAGACAATTGTCATATGATTTTAATCATATGTGGAATTTAAGAAATAAAACAGAGGATCATAGGTGAAGGGAAGAAAAAATAAAATAAGACAAAATCAAAGAGGGAGGCAAACCATAAGAGAATCTTAACTATAGGAAACAAACTGAGGGTTGCTGGAGGGATGGAAGGTGGGTGCATGGGGTAACTGGGTGATAGGCCTTAAGAAGGGTATGTGATGTAATGAGTGCTGGGTGTTATATGAACTGATGAATCACTGAACTCTACCTCTGAAACTAATAATACACTATATTTTAACTGAATTTAAATAAAATGTAAACAAATAATTATTATGGGCTTATTCCAACTTTAAAGAAAAGAGGGGGGATAGCTTTTCTATTTGGGAAAGTGTTTTGAATTTTCTGTCACTGCAGAAATGCCCAGATTTCCAGTCTCATCATTCTTTTTTTTTTTTATCTCATGTAGGAAATACACGTGGAGCTTGACCTTTTAAGACATGATTTGCCTTGATTACCTGGACTACTTTAATACTAATATATCAGGGATGTGTAGTTATTGACAGGATTTGATTTGTTGTATATCCTAAGGTCCCACCTATAACAAACTATATTCTCTTGCAAGTATCCTTTGGGAGTTTTAAACTAGTTTCATCAATATTTTGAAATCCCACATCAGATTGGATTTGAACAGAGGAATTTGGTTAATGAAAGATACATTTAACATACTAGGTTCTATTAACTACTACAGATTGTTTAGTCCCTATACTAGCAATCTGAGAATGATTCTTTGAGTTTCTGGATCACAGATGTGGACAGAGAGAAATAGAACTAATGGACTTTAGTAGTTACCTACATGGCTTAGGATGAGAGAGTATAGGGGCTAGGAATTCCATGAATCTGTAGCCACTTTGAATGTATTGGCTGAATGTCTTGTGGGGGAGAGGCATGGTCAGAGAATCATCAAAGAAGAATTCGTACTGAGTTGTCTTCATTTCTGGTAAGGAAATAGAAGAAATGGAAGAGTCATTCTTTGGAAGCTCTGCCAGAGCCACCAGCCTTGCTAGAAAGTTTAGTTTTACCAGCCTTGCTAGAAAGTTTAGTTTTTTATATATATAAAACTCAGTCTGGTGTCATTAGAGTAAGGGACCTTACTCCTTCTCACCTCCTATATTATAGCAGACTTCTTCACTAAAATCTACACTATTAGTTTTTCATTGTGGTAAAAGGCAATAAGTTTATGAATTTTTAATATTCCTGTCAAGATATTATAAGAAGAAATTCTTTGTGAGGTATGTAGGGATGCCAGCAGTAGGATGAAAAGTGGATCATAATCTCAAAATAGTAAATGCTAGATCTGTGGGTTTCCTACAGAAAGGTAATGTGTCTTGGTGAGACAAGAGAGCAACTGTAGAAGAGATTTTATGAGCAGATTTCTACTGGTTCCCTTCTCTGTACCAGTCCAATCTCCAAGGAGAGAGATCCTTGGATCTCTCTTGGATCATATCTGTAAATACTTCCTCAGCTGGACCTGCATTTCTAAGGACAAGATTAAGGCCTCTTTCTTTAACCTTAATTTATGGTTTGTAATGAGGTTTAGGAACAAGCCAGAAGGAGGAAAATAGGAGCAATAAAATCATGAACCAGAAGGCAAGAAGGCACCCTATGCATCTGGTTGAAATATCACCTGGTGCTGGGACTATTTCTCTGATATCTCTGATAGATCTGTCCTCTGTTAGATATTTTTATTGACCCAGAGTACATAGAGTGTTTTTGTTGTTGGTGGTGCTGGTGGTTTTTTATTTTTTTATTTATTTTATTTATTTTTTTTGTTTTGTTTTGTTTTGTTTTGTTTTGTTTTGTTTGCAGGCAGCACATTTCTTTATTGGGCAGCTTTAATTGTTAGAATTTTTTTTTTTTTAATCTTTGACTCCAAATCACTCTTCTAGAAATGTCCAACCCATTGGGTCTGGTTATACATGCCATTATACATAGCAGTTCTTTCTAAGAACTGGAATAGAATCACAACTCATGTTGAATTTGCCCAAGACAATTTCAGGGATTATAATGAGTACTTATTACATTGCTTATTGAGTTAGTTAGTAACATAAGAATTTCGAGAGAAATCATGCTCTCCATACAGTCTTGAATCAGTGTAGGACAGTGCTGCATGAAGGATATTAAGTACTCAAGAAACTTTCTAACTGGTTTGGTTTATTTTGCTTGCTTGTTCATTCCTGAGGCATTTCTATAAATGACCCAAAGGAGGTGATCAGGGGAAGAATTGCCCATAGTTTTAATCCACTTGTCATCTTCTGTGATATTTTGAGTACAGGAGTGGAGATGAAGAACCTAATGGCAAGTGTGGCTCCTAAGCTACAATAGTGAATGGAATGAACAACAAAATTGACATGTCCAGGTGGAGTTTTCAGAAGCATTAGGTTCCTGGAAGAAACAGATTAGTAATATCTGAGTGATGGTTGTAAAGATATTTGAGGGATAAATTGAAGTCAAATTACAGAAGACCTTAAATACCGGAAAAGGAATTCAGATCTATTTTTCTGAGCAGGGGGAAGCCATTGATCATTGCACACATATCAGTGTGGATACGCCAGATTAATCTGAGTTAATCAATATCCCCCAAATTTTAGCTTCTTGATACAATATAAATTTTATTCTCATCCGTACTACATGGCAAATGTAGTTTGATGGGGGCTATGCTCACTATAGTCACACAGGGACCCAGGATAGTCACATGTCCTTCTTGAAGTGTGTTTCCTGAAATCAGTGGAAGACAGGAATATGGTAAATGATGCACTAGCTTTTAGAACTTCTTTTAAAAGTGGGAAACAGCATTTGTATTCACATTTTATTGTCCAAAGCAGGTCATATTGCCATGCCCAACTTAAAAGGGGCAGAAGCCTCCAGTCTTACCATGTGCAAAAAGAGAACACAGATATTTCAGAATAGCTCTAATAGCTTTCATTCCAGAGCACAAGAGGGAAATGATGATTAAAAAATAAGGCCAGGGGCACTTGGGTGGCTCAATGATTGAGCATCTGCCTTTGGCTCAGGTCATGATTCGGGATTCCTGGGATGGGGTCTGCCTCTCTCTCTGCCTATGTCTCTGCCTCTCTCTCTGTGTCTCTCATGAATAAATAAATAAAAATCTTAAAAAAAAAATAAGGCCAGTAGTAGTGCTCAAGGAACTTTCCTGAGTCATGTATCATGGTTGAGTTCTAAAGCCAAGGTGATTTTGAAAAGGCATAATTTGTTTAAACTTTTAGAGGATTTACTAAAAGCATATTTCATGACTTCTTTTTTATATCTTGTTTGTCCATAGATCTTTCTTTAAGCTCTCAGGTTGCATTGTATTGATGAATTACCTGGGAGGTATGTGGAGAGGAGTCTCTCGTGAATAGCCATAGGGCTCCCTCCTTGTGTTAGTTCTACTCGATATTTTTATTAATGACTTGGATTAAAGAGAGGAAAAAGGAGGTGGGGATAGGATAGTGTTGAATAAATCTACATGAGGCAAAGAGCTTGGAGAGAGTTAGAACTCAATAAACACAGAAGTCAAAATGATCTTGATGGGAAATACAGGCCTGCAGTTAAAATTAAGAGGGAAAAAAAATAGCTCTTTATGTAGATGTTTTTTAAATCACCCATACATGCAGAGGTTTGTGAATATCTGACTTGAAATCAATGATTCTAAATCCTTCTCAGAGCTCTTAGTTTGTTACAAGTGATATAAACCCCGTAGTGTGATCTGGCTTTCTAAAAAAGCAATACTCATTTGATAAATGAATTTGACCCAGATGGCACACAGATTCTGGCATTAGTGGATGTTCAAAAACATCTGTCAAACAAATGAATGAATGACTTTAAAGAAAGATAAGTGTTTGCCAGCTTTTCAAAAGTAGCACACGTACTTGGAGAAGGGCAAAGTTCCCTCCCTCTGTAGGAAGGACCTATGTTTATTCTAAATAACCTCACACAGACACACATATTTCCATTTGTGCTGATTTGAACTTTCTAAAAAAGCAAAATGCTCAGGGATAAATAAGCAGGCTAATGAGATGGTGAACTGAAGGTCATTCTAAGACCCAATTAGTTTGATCCAGAAATTCTTGGTCAGAATCCTGACTATTTAGACATCTCTCTGTGGTGTGTGAAGTCATCATCAGGGAGGCAGAAGCCCAGTGTGGACAAGAGGAATCTGACTTAGGAATCAAGTAATCAGGTTTTGGTTCTGGCCCTGCCAGTTTACTAAACTTAAGACCCTGGGAAAATCATCTAACCCCTCAAAGGTAAGTTACAAATGTAAATCCAGCCTACTCAGATGATGGTGTTTCTTCATCTATAGGGCAAACAGTTGAAATGTGTGGGTTGGGTGAAGCTTGTCCTGCCAGCATCACAGAGCTGTGGTGGAAGCCATATGAGAGAACTTACACAAAAGAGTTAGGTAAATCATGAAGCATTGTATAAAGATAGGAAGCATTGTGGTAAGATTTTCCACATGGCCTCAAGAAACTGATGTGGTTGTGCAGTATAAACCTACTACTTGGAGGCCAGGATTACCAGCATTTCTATCAGGGACTTTTCAAAATAAATGCAGTGACTCAAATGTGTTTCCAGATGATGCTTTGAGGATTACTAACAGAGCAGCTATTACGAAGCAGTCAGACCTACCGGCCCATGCCCTAATCCTATTAGAAGGCAGACCAAACACCATTTATTTTGCTGCATCAGCCTTGCTGATACCAACAACTGTTAGGCCTGTTACAAGAGGCACTCTGAACATTTATGAAGGCATTTCACAGCAAGTCAGCAACCACAGCCCTGCAAACTCCCTTAAGGGTGTAGAGAAATTTGTGGCTGGCTTACCATGTGTATCCCAAAGTGTGTGTGGGAATTATAAAACTGAAAGCCTAAATGATATAAGGATGTGGGTACTGGATACTTCTGGTGGGGCACAGAACATCAATGAATGATGCGTATTGAACTGAATATTGGGTACTAAGAAAACTGGGGATACAATATATGTCTGTTTCCAGTAAGAAACCCAGCTTTATGCTAGTTATAAGGAAACAGGTCAAATCTGGAAGTTTAACAGATTCCTAATTCATAAGAAGATGGAAAGATTTCCTTAAGCGCCCAGTGAACATCTCTGTGCAGACAACATTGAAGCTATCTGTTCTTTCTTCTGGTTGGCAGTAGCCTTCCTGGTGTAGGCAGGTTCCTCAGCCCATATGGGCTGCTCTCTGGAGTGATCAGAGTTGGCAACCGCAGGGAAAATGGAAGTGGCCTAAGATAACACATCTGAAACATTAATGTGTGTAGAAATTGCTTCGGGATCTTACTTACTAAATTGCAGATTTTTGTATTAGGTCTAGGCTGAGGTCTAGCTTGTAAGAAGCCATAAAACTGGTTCATAAGCCCCACGTGAAGTGCCAAGAGAGCCTCCATATTTCCAGTCCTGACATACAGATATGAGCTAGTTTCTCTGTTTCCATAGCTATTTTGGTTATGACTAAAAATAATTATAGAATTTTAATAAGAAAGAATGTGAGTGGGATGAAGGAGTATTAATCACTTCAGGTCCACTGACCACCAGTACTGGGAGGCAATGGGCTTACCTGTCCGTGAAAGTTCTTGCTCTCTTTCTGTGGCTCTGCTATTCCAGCAGCATTATAACTTTTAAACCTCAGAATGTAACAGTGAGTTCAGGAAAGCTTACCGTTCACCATATCAGCATCTTGATATCACTTTCTTGGAAAAGAAATGAAATTCCTGCTTAAGCTAAAGTAGATATGCATAATCAATAATAATGTTTGTCATTTATTCAGAGCTCACTATTTATTATGTGTTTCACTGATATCATTCTATTGAATCCATGTATTAATCTTACAAGGTAGATACTACAATTATCAATATTTTATAGATGAGGATCTAAGCCTGATATCAAAGCCCAGCCCCTGTACCAAGCTGCTAACCTCCCTCCTGGCAACAGCCAAGCCATGTTTTAACCTATGGATGTTTTGTCTTTTACTGGTTATTTACACAAGATCAAACAAAGGGATCAGAATATATTGTAGAATTAGTGGCCTCCAACTAACTTTGTAGCAAATATCCAGCAAATCTGTACTATATCTATCTTCATCCCTTGAGCTGCTATAACCCAAGCTTGCATATCTTATAAACAACAGCAGTTTGTTGCTCACTGTTCTGAAGGCTGGAAATCCCAAGATCAAGGCAACAGGATGGTCAGGTGAGGCCCCTCTTTCTGGCATCTTCTTGCTTTGTCCTCACATAGGAGAAGAGGCTAGAGAACTTTGTGGAATCCCTTTGATAAATAGCACTAATTGTATACACTATAGCTCCACCTTTGGGAGTTGGGATTTCAACATAAGAATTTTTTTTAAATTTTTATTTATTTATGATAGTCACACAGAGAGAGAGAGAGAGAGAGAGAGACAGAGGCATAGGCAGAGGGAGAAGCAGGCTCCATGCACCGGGAGCCCGACGTGGGATTCGATCCCGGGTCTCCAGGATCGTGCCCTGGGCCAAAGGCAGGCACTATACTGCTGTGCCACCCAGGGATCCCTCAACATAAGAATTTTAGAGGAAAAAAAAAAAAAAAAGAATTTTAGAGGGACACAGAATTTCAGACCATCACACTATATTTAAATATAAGCTGGTGTACTTGGAATAGATAGAATACAGTTTTTGGCCTTTTTGTTTTGTTTTGTTTAAAAAAAAGTTCTGTTTACCTTAAGGTATTTGGGCTCTTTATTTTGATTTTGTTTTAAATCAGGACCAGGGTTATTTACACGTAGATACTCAATTGGTGTTTGCTCAATTGTGGGAGAAAATAAAAACTAAAAAGTGAAGTATTAGAGCAAAGCAAGAGCTGTCATTTGGGTCATCTGATCTTTAGAAGAAGAAAGTAAAAACCAAACATGTTGGAAGCCTACTGAAACATTGCCTGCTCTAAGTAGTTCTCAACTGACACCTGCAATTTCGTCAAAGCGCTTTTACTTTTGGGCACAGTTTCTGTGCATATGATATCTCTACCTCTGCTTGGAGATTCATAATAGGCAAAAGCAAATTCTGAGATGTAGAGCAATAATAAACAACAAATCAGCAAACACAGATCACTGTATTTAATCAGCTTTCCCTAGCCTGATTTGACCATGGAAGCATTATTCCAAGGAAGACTACTTACCCTCCCCAGGAGGCCCATAAAATGTTCTTTGGGAGACACAGTTTTGGAGTAGATATATAGTCTCTTAGTTGTTTTTTTTTCAGACTTGATCTGCCTAACATTGGAGTCCTCTAAAATCAGGACCTCATAGTGTAGGTCAGTTTTAAACCTTTCTCTCCTAGAATCTTGGAAACATAGTCTGAAACTGAAGAGTTGGAGGCCAAAGACCATGTTTTCTCAGTTTCACAGTAGGCTTCCCTGTGTGTCAAGAAAAGTCAATGCCAACAAAACCAACACCTTGGCCAAAGGCCACCTGGGGCCTCATCTCTTTAGTGCCCCCATCTCAGCAGCTCCCTTTGAATTTCTTGGGGTTCTTGGACCTGTATGCTAAATGTGGTCTCCTATGCTAACTTTTATTTGCTACTACCAAAATATGCAAGCAGACACTCATCATTTTAACAATTTCATTTCTTTTGACCATGGTAAAACAGAAGAAATAATAAAATGAAAAAAAATATATATGTATTGAGAAATTCCTCTAGAGTGCCCCAATCTGTAGATTCCGATGCCTTTTTGAAGGGAAAGCACCATTTGGCCTCTGCCCATTGCTTTTCTTATGAGTGTGTTGCTAACAACCAACCAGCCTTCTCTTCTTTCTTTTCATGAGACTTGGTTTAGGGAAGATCTAAGGAACACTTTCCCCAAATCCTCATCGCCCCAGCCAGAACCTATGTTCTTTACCACATGAACAAGGAGATCCTTTTTTGTCAAGTAGGACACATTGATCTCAGGGGCTTTCCAAACCGGGGACTTTTATTTCCCTAGATCCCTGTCTTATCCAGAAATAACTCTCAGGTATTTTCTATTACCCAGTCAGAGCATTCAAATGTTGGTGTGCTATGAAACATTGCTAATCTACAGGGACCTTCAGAATATCCTCAAGAAAGGTTTGTCAATTTGTAACTTAGAGGTTAAAGTGTACAGATGCTGGTGATCATGATGGAGAAAGAAAGGAATTTTCTGCATGTGAATATGTACATTTTGCTTGTTAAACACACACTCAGTGTGTGTTTGCACATGCTCAGTGTGTGCTTGTGTAGGCCATATGGCCAAGGAGAGAGGAATTAGCTGGATAGCTAAAGAATGAAGAGACTCTCTACCTCCTGCTACCACCATTACCATGAAGGGAGTATTATACAGGGATCATAAGGGTGTCTAGGACTGAACAAGTCTGGGAAGCAGTGGCTTTGGTAATAACTTGAAAGCTAGCTATTGTGAATTTATTCTTAGATCCGGACCATGATGATTCTTGTGAAACATATAATGTGTGGTTTACAGAGCTCTCTCCACACTGAATGAAGCTGTGTGTTCAGCTCTTGAACTTTATCCTATGTGGTATGTATTTGTGTGTCAGTATAAGCTCAAACTTGTTACAAAACAAGGATATATAGGGATAGGCTTCTTTATTGTCCAGGAATATGAAAAGATGGAATTGAGAGTTCTGTAATGCTGACAATATCTATGCATAAGATGAGTGATTCTTTGACATGAATATAGTTGAGCTCATCTAAACATCAGATAATACATTGACCTTTTAAGGTCTTTCCTAAAGCTGAGATCTTTTACTTCTAATTGTCTTCTTGAGATTATCTTTCTCTATCAACTCCTTTACATTGAATTTCCAGGATAAAATGAATAGAATGTCAGTAATGGTCAGGGGAATGTCATCTGCAGAGATATTTTAAAATGAAAAGTATTTATTTGTTTTGAATGTTGGATATATTTTGTGTCTTCACAGAGCTCAGGAATTTTATTAACACGTATGAGTGGCAGAGAGGTATAATCTCATCTAAATTTTAGCATTACACTCCAAGTAGCTTCAAAGGTTTGATTAAACATACTTATACTAATTAGTATAATAATTAGATTCAAAGATTTTGGAATTCCAGCAGGTTTTTTTTGAGGGATTCAGCACCTAATAAAGTAAAATAAATTGCAAGGCTCTTGGTCAGTGAATAAGCACTTTTGTAGCTTAGAGCTTCAATTTATCAATAGGACTTGTAACTATTAGATTTGTTTTCTCCTTCCTTTGAAGGTTTAAGGGCCATTGTCCACCCACACATCAGATTTAGTCACAGGCTATTATGAAAAGAAATAATTATTTTTCCAAGGTCTGCAGGACCAGATTCAATTTTGGAAAACTAGCTGGTATAACAGTTTGTGCCCTACCCTATCTGTCAAAAACACTAAGATGTATAAAGCAGAGGGAGGTTGCAAAAATAATTGGAGGACCTGGTGATAGCTGCAGGAGTTTGGGCTAGAGTCAGCATGCTACTCCCTGTCAACAATCTGGGTTAAACCAGGCTAGCACCGGACACCTAGGTTAGTGCTAGGACAGGGTCCTGGGGCTCATGTGGGATTTAGGAGGGAGGTTATATGAGGCACATTATAAGGAGATATCAAAGGAGTAAAAGAACCTCCTTAGCCTTACATCAACTATGAGGATGAGGTAAGAACAGGGAAGGAGCTAAGGGTAGTAGGTGTCAGGAAAAATGAAAAAGAGAGAGAGAGAGCAAAATATTTTTAAGTCCAGGGTATAAGATGTACTCGATGGTTACCATAAGGTACTGGACCTGTAGAACAGAAATAGTCATCTAGTTTAAAGAAGCACATATGAGGGGTGCCTGAGTGGCTCAGTTGGTGAAGTGGCCGACTCTTGATTTTGGCTCAGGTCATGATCTCAGGGTCTTGGGATCAAGCCCTGCATTGGCTCTGCATTGGGCTCTGCACTCAACAGGGAGTTTGCTTCTCTCCCTCTCTCTCTGCCCCTCCCCCTGCTTGAGTGCACGTTCTCTCTCTTTTTCTCTTTCTCTCAAATAAATGAAATCTTAAAAAAAAATGTGGACAGAATAGGACATATTCTGATCAATTTTTATAAAACCTCTCTAAAACAGCATCCTCTCACCATCCAAATTGTTTTGAGTTGAATTTTCTATAATTATGTATAGTTAGAAATAACCCAATGTTTGTTACCCTTTATTTTTTAAAAAATCAACCAAGAAGTTCTTGACATTCAGAAATGTGTCTGATTCATTTTTGTATCTCTAGCAAGCACCCTGAATTCTTATTAGTAATAGGGGTGTGTGTGCAGATACAGGCACCCAAATTATTGTTCACCCTGCATTTGGAATGACTGTCCTATTGCTTGAAGTCCCCTTTAGTGAAGTTCCTGGAACCATTTATCCCTCAGGCTTCTGGTCACTGGAGACAATTAGGCACTGGCTTCTTAGAATCAGTTCAGCAATCACAAGACTGCATAAGCACAAGTAGCATTTTTGCTGCTTTGCTACTTTGCTATACAAAGACTTGTTGAAGGAAAGAGCTTGCATTTCTTAACAGAAGTACAAGAGACACCTCCCTCTGTTATAAGGAGCAAGAGAAAACAATGTTCTAAATTCAGTAGAAGAAAACCAGACATGCACACGCATCACCCTCAAGCTCCTCCTCCCCTTGATCCTGAGACTTTTTCCTATTTGACTTGCATATGTAATCTAGGGTTCTGGGTAGATTTTCTTTGAGATGAAATGCTTAAGTTGAGAAACTGGCATGGACAATTTAGAACCTGGTTAGTGACATGAGAAAAGAACCGTTAAGAGCTCTGTTTCATTTCATTTCATTTCATTTCATTTCATTTCGTTTCATTTCATTTCATTAATTTATTTATTTACCATGGGAGACTGTCCATTCCACCTTACTAACCTTTCGAGGAATACAAGATCATTGCCATGGTTACAAATTGCTTAGTTAATAGTCAAGGAAACAATAGCAGCCCCTCTTTACTGGCCTAGCTGTTATCAGGATCTCTCTTTTTAAGGAGATTATCTCTTCATCTCTAGCTCCTATTGTCATGACAGCTGCAATCCCATCCAGAGATTCTCTTGCAGGGGATAGGGTTAATTTAGAGGTTTTAAAGGTTAGGTAGTTAAGGGCCAGAGAATCTATTTTTAAAATTAAATCTTCATTGAATTATGTGTATCCATATTTTCTAAACCCGGATTTAAAATGCTAACATTGGGGCACCTGGGTAGTTCAGTAGGTTAAGCATCTGAGTCTTGATCTCAGTTCAGGTCTCAATCTCATGGTCATGAGTTCAGGCCCCACACTGAGCTCTGCACTGGATGTGGAGCCTACCTAAAAACAAAATAAAACAAAACAAAACAAAAAACCTATTATTAAAGATAAGAATATATGCGTGTGTTATATGTTCTTGAAGGAATTGTGTCAATGTTGATGATTGTCAGAACCACAGAAACACTAAGAACAAATTCTGGCAAGTTAATTTTCTTTTTCTACCAATTTTACTATTTACGTGCTGATTTAAAGTCCAGAAAAAAAAATAATAAAGTCCAGAAAAAGCTCATGAGATTTTGGATTGCATTAATAAGAACAAGGTGGACTGGACAGGGGAAGAAGTCCTACGTCTGCCTAGTTTCAGTAAATGGAAATGTATCCACATTTGAGCGCAGCTACTGAAGAAAGAGACTAAGAAACTGGGAGATTATGGGAAGAGAGTGAGAAGAGGTGAGAACTGCTTAGAAATCATTTCTTTTGAGAATCAGGGGAAGCAACTCAAATCCTTCATCCTGGAGGTGAGTTTACTTGTGAGAACTGTGTTAAATACCTTTGGACATTTAAAAGACTAGCATGTGGACAAGAGATTGAGCATATTTTAAAGATTTCAAAAGGCAGAAAAGGTTATGGTGTAGTATGTGGTACCCTAAGTACAAACTCAGAGAAATGTAAAAAACTTTCAGCAGGTCATCTAGACTTCATATACTGGTGCATCCATTAAAGTAACTTAGAAAGTATTAAAGTAACCAAGCTTAACTTAGGCTTCCACTCTGTTCTTCAAAAAACTGGTTTAAGGAGCAGCCCCAGTGGCCCAGTGGTTTAGTGCCACCTTCAGCCCCACGTGTGATCCTGGAGACCCGGGATTGAGTCCCACGTCGGGCTTCCTGAATGGAGCCTGCTTCTCCCTCTGCCTGTGTCTCTGCCTCTCTCACTCTCTCTGTGTCTCTCATGAATAAAATATTAAAAAAAAACTGGATTAATGGAACTTCAATCTAGGAACCACCTGCTATAGATCACAAGTAGGGGATGAGAGGGAATGTAGGTGTGCTTATCCCTGGGCTAAATCCCAGACCTACTGAATCAGAGTCTTAGGGCTTATGGATGTTGAATCTTCATTGTGAATGGCCTTTACTGCTACTTACTAAAGTTCTCAGACATAAGAGCCAATCCATCTGGAATTTAACAAGCAGATCCTCCTATAAATACAACTTCCAATTCCTGGTCAAAGAACTTCTATGTTGGTTTTCTAAAGTCTGCATTCCTTACCAGTAGTATGAAAATCCTTGATTGGTAATCTTGCCCATCTTACCTTAAGAGTTACAATCTTGCTTGTCCTTCCAATCTCAATATCTTCTCCTGGCACTTCCAGTAGATTCTATTAGCTTTTCATCACAAATCCTAAATTCACTCTAGTCAATATCACAGAATCACTCTATTACATATTGTGTGTTTCACTGTCCCTGGAGGCATGTGAGTCTTCTCTCCTTAGCAGGTAAGAAGAGTGTCTAAAGTGCCTGGCATGGTGCCCAAGCCAAGGTATTCCTGGTGTCTTACTTGAAGGACAATTTAGACCATTTAGATCAGCCTACCATCTGAGGCTTGAATCTCTTCTATCAAGCGGTTAATCGAAATCCAGCCTCCATACCACCACTGTGAGCGCATCTCTTCCACCTCCATCTTTGGACAAGTTTGACTTGAGACATTTATTCATGATTTTGAGTGAATATCTTTTTCTAGCTTTCATTTGTCAGTCTGGATTCTCCTTGACTCTTCATAGAACAAACCTAATAAATACCTGCTATAAAAATACATGCATTCTCATATCCTTTTGTTTCTCCCAAGCCTCATTAAATTTGCTCTCCTGATGTGTTTATGGGACTTCTTGCTGGAATAAGTCTGATTAGAAAGGAAAGTAGCATTTGATGGGAAATAAAATATCCAAGTGATTTTTTAAAGAAATATCTTATGAATATCCCAGAGGATTTTAAATATCTCTGATATCACCCCTTGGCATATTAACCACCACAAAAAGGCTTTAAAAGTGTTGATTTTGATGCATTTCCCTTTTAGAATATATATATATATATATATATATATATATATATATATATATATATATATAAAATTTATTTATAGTTAGCATTCTAAAGTGCTTTGTGATTGCCAGATGATAGCTCCATATTGTCAAAATAAGTTCTGTAAATGATGAATTGATAACATTGAAACAGTTGACAATATACATTATGATTTTAATCTGCCAAACCATCTCACACTGACTCATGAAATTAAAAATAAATATCACACCTGTGGCAATTTTCTCTTGAACTGATTCTTTTTATTATCTTCTAAAACTTTCATTCAGAAACCTGAAATAAATACATTTGTTCAGCAGAGTGTCTGTCTGTAGCCTACTCCCATTTCTCATCCTAACAGCAAAAGGAGGCACTGTTGAAGTAAGAAGGGCTTGGGTGGCAATTCAGGCTCCATCTTTCATGTACAGAAATGCATTATCAGTGGGATGCTTGCTTTGCTTTCTGCCATTTGCCATTTGCAGCAGGTGTATATTATGGCAGGCATCTGTGTCCCCTCTCTGATTCTTCCTGTGATCATTGCTGTGTTTAAGAGTTAGTTGGATTAGGAATGCACTGGAGAATGGAATCTACCATGTTATTAGAGAGTTTCAAGTGCATAGAATTAATAGGCTTCTGTAGTGTGGGTGTAGGATGGTGTTTTGACCACCTCTTCTTTACCTATTGGTGAGGGAGGGAGTCTCATCCTAAGGTTCTGGAGATGGCTAAACTTCCTTGACTAGGAAAGCCCCGCTGTTGTAAGTTCATAGAGGACTACACAACATCTCCACATTTTATTGTGCATAGTTGCTAATTCAAAACTTATTTCTGTGGTTATTTGGTTTATTTCTGTCTCAACTAGTCAGGTGATGGAGAGCAGGTGAATGTGGATGGTTCTGTTCACTCTTGAGCTGCCACATCTCTGACAGTGCCTAGTGCTTGCTGGGAGGTTGGCAGTTGATGAAAGTTGGTGGAATTAATAAAGGCATCCACTCAGCATGTACATCTGATGTTTCCTTCATAATCTTTCTCACATCGTCTTCCCAGAGCCATTTTCTCCATTACCTTCTGAGTATAGCCCAACTAGTTTTGGCAATGGCCATTTTCTCCATTACCTTCTGAGTATAGCCCAACTAGTTTTGACAAAGGTCACATGTCCAAGAGTGCCCCCCACCTTTGCCTTGCCCTGTGTGTTGCTTCCAGACTCATCTTCTCTGAACTCTTGTGGTTGTGTCACTCCCTGGGGTGTTGGGGCTGGTGCTTCACCCCTACAAATCCCTGGTACCCTAGGATGTTCTTACTTTGACTCCTCCTGCAGTCACAGACCTGCCCATTTCCTCAATTCTCCAGAAATATAAAAAGCAGCTACTGTGAGGGAAAGACAATGTGCAGGCAGGGTAAGAGGGTGCATGAAGCACAGTTCCTTCTGCACATACATTCACAGTTGGGGGCAGGGGGAGGCAGACCTAGAACAAATAGTTATGATACAATGTAATACGAGTTTGAGTTCAGGGACATGATCAATGTTATTGGAGCTGAAAGCCGGGAGATAGGAAACTCCTGCTTCGGTAGCTCCGTGCTTGTTTGTGTGTTGGGGGAGGATGAGGAGGGGAGCTGCTATCCAACCCTAGTACTGACCTCCAGTCACACTTGAGTGAGTTTCCCAACCTTGATTCTCAGTATCTCTGTACTAGTCTTCTCAGGCTGCCATAATACACCACCACAGACTGGGTTGCTTATGCAACAAATTTATTTTCTTAAAAAAAAAAAAAAAAGGATTTTATTTATCTTTATTTATCTTGAAAGAAAGAGTGAGCAAGAGGGAGAGAACGAGCCTGGTGCAGAGGGAGAGGGAGAAGCAGATTCCCCGCTGAGCAGGGATCCTGATGTGGGGCTCCATCCCAGGGCCCTGGGCTCATGACCTGAGCCGAAAGCAGACACATGACTGAGCCACCTAGGCACCCCCCAAAATTTATTTTCTTACCATTTTGGAGGCTAGAAATCCAAAGGATAAAAAGGTGAATGAGAGAGTGTTGGAGAGTTTAGTTTGTGGTGAGCATTCTTTCCCAGGCTTACAGATGGCTACCTTCTCACTACTTTCTCAAGCGGCTTTTCCTCTGTATGTGCATGACACTCTGGTGGTTCTTCTTTTTCTTATACAACTCCAGATATCTTGGATTAAGGGCTTACCCTATGACCTCATGTAACCTTATTTATTGTCCCCTCATAAGACCCACCTCCAAATACAGTCATACTGATTAGAGCTTCAACATAAGAATTTTGAGGAAATACTATTTAGTCCATTGCAGTCTCCATGGACTGGACTTATTATAAGCATCTGCTGTGACTCCCTATGAGCTAGTCTCCTCAGCTGGCTAACCTAGAAGCCTCTGATTTATGTGTGTATAACTCCATGCGTTTGCTCCTGATGCATGTACGGTGTTTTCATGGTGTTTGCACATGCCTGAGTACTATACTCATGGTCATAGCATTGATTGTGACACTGGGCAATCTACATAACCTTTTTAAGCCTTGCTTTTCTCACCTGTAAACAGCCATACCCTTGCCCACCACCCAGGTCCATTGGAAGGATTGAATGCAGTGTCATATACAAAGCATTTGGCCCTGTTTAAGCACATGATTGACACTGATCAAAGATTGTTTCCCCTCTCAAATCCCTGCCTTCACTTCCCTTCTTGGACTAAACTCTGGAAAATGAGAATTATGCCTTCTCCTTCCTCTCCGTCTCCCCAGTAAAGACTCCTATTCCAAAGCCTGCCAGAGAGAATGCCTAACGGCAAAGTGGGATGGTAGAGTAGATAGACCAAGTCAAAAGAAAAAAAAAATAGAGCAGTGTGAAAGGAATCCTTTATTGCCAAAGAGTGCTGCAGAGTCTCTTTTTCATGGCTGCAGCCAGGAGCATTAGAGAAACTTTTAACCAGGAATAGACCATTCCCACTGGTGGAATACAATTTTGTTAGTTGTTATACCAGTCATTCATGAGGAATATCTTTGCTTTTTTCTGGATCATTTACCTTGAGTTGGTAAGATGCAAAATGAATTAGCCTGGAGGACAGGAGTAGGGGGATATGATTTGTATTAGTATTTTTTGAGATATGATATTGGTATGCAACCATAATAACCAACACATTGAAAAGTTAATTCAGCAGGAGTAATTCTGAGAAGTAATGCAACTTATTTGTCACTAAGGAGGACTGCATAGCCAAGTGATTTCTTTATGCATTTTAAAGTGTTTTTAAACCCTTGGGTAGCTATAGTCAATTTTTAAACATGTTTCCTCATTAATTTTCAATTTGTAAATGTACATTGTACAGGAGTGTTTTAATCATCTGGGGAGGCTGCTTCACAGATGGCTCTTATGTGACCTAAAATTTCAATGATTATAATGAATCAGAATGGATGATGGTAAACTTGCTTGGAGATTTGCTGATTGTCAACAGTTTTACAGCTTTGCTGCTGTTCTTGAGAGTTTAGTGCTGCTTAAAAATGAAAGGAAGTCAGTTATAATGGCGCTATTGGGGCAAGAGTTTCCTAAATGAAATAATGTTGGTTGGCTCCTTGCTCTTTTGTGTGGAATTCTTCCCAGGGAAAACACACCAATGGAATTATGATAACATGTTGAATCAAATGTACATACAGAATGGTAAGTCATTTCATGCCTGTTATACTACCTGTTGAAGTCCCAATTAAAAGACGAGAAGGCCTAAAACCAAATGCTCTTTTGAATTATTTCTGCCAGTGTTCTAATTTGGCACCAGAAGTTAAGAATTGCCCGGGCCAATGATTTATCAGGTGTTAAGAAACTATAACTGTTAAAAGTTGAATTTAAAATGCATCTAGAAACCCAGAGCTCTAATCAACAAATCCATTTATTATGCCTCTCTTTCTGTTTCTTCATGCTAGGATCATGTGTGCATTCAATCCAGACCTTACCATGAAGTCTGCACTGGTACTGTGCACAGAATAGACCCACATGTGTCCTCATTTCATATCTCTGTGGCCTTGAGTGAATTAGTTGGCCTTTCTGAAGAAGAGGTAGTTATCCTTGCCAAGAAGAAAGGTTGTAGGGGTGAAACAAGAAGTACTCCACAAATAGTATTCTCTCTCAGTATCTTGCTATCCTCTTTCTGGGTAATGGGTACCTTCCAACCCTGGCCTCACTGCATGTGTTTAGGCCCTATGCTTTCCAAAGAGCATCCACTATTAATCCCTGTTTTCTCAGATTAACAATTCTCAGGGACCTGCCTTTAGCTGACAAATGCCTGCAACATCTTGATAGGGGCTCCAAGAGAAGAGCCAGGAGTAAAATAATGCCAGAATATTCTCTATCAGGTTGTTAGAAGCATTCTGATAGGAGTCTCACTACCAAAGTGAGACACACAAAGTTTGTCCTATGGGAGTTCTGGTAGGGAAAAGTCACTTCCTGTTCCCTAGTTTGGAGACTGTTTACTCGGTAGCTGCACTGAGCATGATACTTAACACCAAAAGTCGACAGGGCTCATCTTCAACTAAATTGTGAATCATTAGCGTTTGTCTTTTCTGCCCATATAGCAACAGTGTCCTGTTATCTAGCCATCCAGTGCCTTGCCTATACCCGTAACAAATTCAGTTAGAAGAAAAGGGACATTTCATGAACTTAATGCAATTTGGTTGATTGTGTTACTCCTCCCAGAGGGCTTTTCATTTTAGCGAGGATGAAGCAAAATGAAAAGCCAGAGGAAGGAAACACCTACTGGTGGAATAGCAATATTAGGCCACTAGCAACAGTTGAATAGCTGTGGCTTCTGGATCCTGAGGAAGGTCATCTCCTCTGACCTGGCTAGGGAGACTGTCCTATAGAACCAGCTATGTTCCTTAAATGGCCAATATGTGGGTAAAGGCTAGCATTTGGATATCACAACCCACATTAACCAGAACATACAGTGAAATTGCCCCTCTGTTCCCCACCCCCACCCTGTTTCTTTAGCAGGCTGATTCAGGAGAAGTCCACACTCATTGTCAATGGTGCCATATAGTTTGTGCTGCCACTCACCTCTCTCCCTCACCAGGTGGATGCCACTCCTGCATCATTATCTGCTTTTCTGCTGAGCACATACATAAACCCAGGATCCTTTTCACCCCAACCTCCTAGGCAGCTATTTTCGTCCACCAGATTTTACCAGTATGATGAGCTGTATGTGCCTTCCTCTGGTTATGCTTTGCAGATCCTCAATAGAGTAATCTGAGGAAACCATAATGTCTTGCATTTTACTGATGGGAAAACTCACTTTAGAGAGGTCATGTGGCTTCACAAACATTACCCAGATGGTTCACTGCAGAAAGACAGCTTAAAATGAAGTTTGACTTTTCCAAATCCTGTACTTTTCTACTGTATAAAGCTGTCTCCCTGAAACATAGCTTATGTTGTTTTGCACACACTTAAGTATATGTAAACGCAAAGGTCATATTGCTTGGGCATAGCTTCTTTCACTTAAAAGCTCTTTATTTAGTAGAGTGCTTGGAGGTGAGGTTCCTGTGTCGCCTTAGCAAAAGTAGAACATATGTGAAATACCTCATCATATCCTTGCCTTTGAAAACCAGCCTTTAACTTATGGGGACACTGGTCAGTGAAAAAACATACTGGTCTCAGTGATGGCAAGGTCCAAGTGAGCCTTTGTTTTAGAATTATTCCATGAAAGGCATTTCATATGGCCTGCCATATTGAAAGAAGATTTTTGGCCAGATATACTGCCCACCAGAGTTTTTTGTTGTGCACAGCCTCTGGTCCCCAGACCACCCCTGCATTGTGACTAGGGGGTTAAGGGGATATAATTCCAAAATGTTTGGTATTCTGAATTCCAGGAAGTGGCCAAGTGTTGCATAATATTCTCTGCTCTTCCAAAACATTCTATTTGACATGGAAATATGTGCTCTTCTCTGGATGTCAAGTTGGTCTGTGTGTAGTTCTTCAGCCAAATAACTCAATTCATGGGGAGCTCTTCTGAGAACTGGGTTGGTATTCAAAGGGTGGCCAACTCCCCAGGGCAATCCTGGCTGTCTGCCATGATGTCTGCTAAATGCTTTCTTTACTTCCCTCACCACGTCTTCACTTTTCATCAGCTTAAAATCTAACTCCAACCCTGTTAGCTTATCCTTCTTTGTCCTTATCTAGCCTAGCTTGCATTAACCCTTCCCTTCTTTAAATTAATATAGTATGCATTTTGAAAGGCCTGATGCTTATGGTTGGGTATGTGTATACTGCATCACTCTAGAGGTGCCATTCACATGGTAGGTTTTTATCATTGTTCCTGCATTGTTTCATGATATGGTAGTAAAGTGCCTTGAAACAGGGCACTTTTTGCTAAATCATACCAGGTACCTCACTGAATAGTAGCAGAGCTACCCACCAATGCCATTTGTCCAGACAGGCACTAACAGTTGTCTCATTCTCCATTACAAAGCATACTCCTTGAGGTCTAAAAAGAAACAATCATTGACTGCTTATCTGTTTGGTTGCCAGAAGCTAGCCTGGGCAATACATTACCTCATTTAATTTTCATAATCATCACAAACTATAGGAATCATCTAGTCATTTTAGAGATTAAACTACAAGTAATTTGTTTAAGGTCATGAAGTTGATCATGTCTGATCAGTGATTTGATGACTGGTCTACCTGATTTCAGAGTCCCATCTTCTTTACTATATAGCCCGCTAACCCCCAGTACACATGGCTCAGGGCTCATCCCTCTGAAGATGCTTGATACATGTTATTAGAATTAAGTGGTTAATAGATTAGCAGAAAGCAGTCCATGGGGCTATTTGGGGCTTTGCTGTATTGTTGGTGGAGTGCAACCTTTTCCCAGGTAGTCGGCAAGGGAAAAGGTACTGACATGGCCCAGCTAGGGCTAGCTAGAACATCAGTGTCAGGACTTGCTACCCATTACCATATCTTCAGAATTTTCTATCTGCCCCTGGGTAGAAGGGTTCTACTGTAGCTCTATGATGGTCGATGGGAGACTGGTAAACATTGACCACATCATTTCAGAAACTCCCTGTGAGTCCAGAGCCAATTGAGATGGAGATGAAACTTTGAAACTACTTAGAGGAAGGGCACATAGAGATCTTTTAGACCCTTTTAATATTCAGCATCTCACATTTAAAACATCTAAGCAGTCTGGACCTGTGGGCAATCCAAGGCCTACCTGTGGTAGAGAAATGAGTAGTCAGCAGGCTACAGTGGAGAGGCCTGAATGAAGCAGCAGACTCACATTCCGGTGCAAGCCCTGCCCCCCTCCTACTTTGTGCTCCAGGGAGAGTCCCGTTATCTGTCCACATTTGTTGAAACATCCAATGGAGAAAGTAATTTCTTCCCTAATCTCTCAAAGGAGATATTTTTGTGTAGCACTGTTTTGAAGGTTGTACGATGATATATACTTATCACTGTACTACTCTGCTACAAACATTTAACCATTCAGTCCATCATTCAATGACTCTTTACTAGCATCTATTCTGTCCCAGGTACTATTGTAGCACTGAGGATATCAAGCTGAGAGGGAGCTGAAAAGGGTACATATGACCCCTGCTCTTGAAGAATTTACATTAGAATGAGGGCAGAAACATGACACATGAGAAAGAAATATACAATATAATTTCAAATAATGATGAGCGTTTGAGGCAAGAAGGTTAATAGGGCAACCTTGTGGGGCCATATCTGGCCTGCTGCCTGTTCTTGTATTTCCCATAACTAATATTGGTGTTACATTTTTAAATGATTGAAATTAAAATACTCAGAATAAGAAAATTTCATGGCACATGAAATTATATTAAATTTGAATTTGGGTGTCTATAATAAAGTTGGGCTGGAACACGGCCATGCTCATTCAAAGGTAGAGTTGGGCAGTTGCAAGAGAGATCATAAAATATTAACTGTTTCGCCGTATAGGGAAAGTTTGCTCATCATTATGGCAGAAAGCAATGGGGGTATAATTTGACTAGAGTGGATCATCATTATGGTCATCATCATCATTATTATTTTATATCTTCTACCTGAGTAACCCCTGATCAACTGCTTAACTCATCTTTGTCTCATTTGAACTGCATCAACTTTAAAGGCCATTCTTGCTGGATTCTGTGACCTTGGAATGATATACAGTCAGGTGTCTCTCTGTCACTTATATTTGTTCAAGCACAGAAACGTTTTTATCCTACCCAGCGGTGTCCTACAGCTTACCTACGTTTTTGCATCCCTTATTCTGTGGTTAGATGGTGTGTGCCAACAGATGTATCAGTCTAAAGGAAAACATAATTATGAAGGTAAAACCGTTACAAAATAAGGTCATTTGCTGAGCCAAATATAAATTATATTTGGATCACCTATTGTTTGGGATTTTCTGCCTCAGTGCATCCCCCATTAGACAGTTAATCAGGAGCCGGCTGTGCCTGAGACTGGAGTGGTGTCTTACATATGAGTTTGGTAAAGGCTGGCTGGTGGAATTATTAGCCTGATGCCATCCATCAGGGAGGCATCCTGTACAGCTGTCAACCCCCAGTATTGAGGTGTGTTTAACACAGATGTTGGAGCCTTCTCCAGGCAGATTCCCTGGGGCAAGGAATATAGCACAGTTTACCCAATAGGAAAAATGCTGAAAGTCAGAAAATCACTTAAAAAGGCAGCAAGTATATGCATTTTGTGTGAAAATCTGGTGAAGCTCTCTGCTTCTGGGGTACAAGTCTAACTATATACTCTTAGAATCCTCACACAGGAACAATTGTATTTTCAATTTTTAATGACTGATACAATAATTAATGGCAAGCAAAGCTATTTGTTAAAGTGTTAATCACAGTAGTATTGACATACATTGGGAAAATAGCAATACAGACATGGCAAGAGCTATTTGCATTCAGTAAATTATTCTCCCTTCGCATATGGATTAGAATACGTACTTCAATAAATTGCAGATCCCCTAGGCCTGTGTAGTCGATGGATTAGGAGTCATCCATCCACTCCTGGATCAGGAGTTGACAAACTACAGCTAGAGGGCTCTGCCTGTTTTAGTAAATAAAGTTTTATTGGAACACAGCCACAGTCAATTGCTTATTTATTGCCTAAGGCTGCTTTTGCACTACAGTAGCAGAATGGAGTAGTTGCAAAACAAACCATCTGGCAAGCAAGCCCAAAAACATTTACCAGCCAGAAAAAAGAATACTGACCCCTACTGTACATTACTATTTCTGCAAGGATAAGGATGGTATGTTCAGGTATTTAAATCTGAGTGTATCATGGATATATAAGTAGTACTTGATGAAAAGTAGGAAAATAGGACAAAGATGTCCATGGGATTCTGGTATATTAATTCTGCTACTGCATACAATTCTGAACTAACAGAGTTGGAGAATATTTTGTTATTTATGCACATGATTTTTTAGCCTCTCGGGCCATCATTTCTTTTAGCCTACTTAATTTTTTTCAGGGCAAACTCTTTGAGTGTTTATCACTGTTTTATTATCTGCATCATCAGATGTTTTTGAGTAACCCGTTTCTGACAAGCACTGGGCAAGTATCCAAGAGCTTCATAATTTGAACATATAGAAAATGCTCTCCTCTAAATAATCTAAATTGCTCTTCTGCCCCTTACGTATATCTATCTTTTCCTCAGAGAACATGGAAAATATCTGGTGATATCTGCTTTTTGCTTGAAAACTACTTCAGACATATTCTTTAATGCAATAGGAACTACATTCCTATTGCATTAAAGATTCCTGAATGACAAAACAATGTTGACTTCAGTAAATTAGATCCAGAGTTTTATCCGTGTGTGTGTGTGTGTGTGCGTGTGTGTATGTTCCTGTGTATGTACCTGGGGCAAATTCTTTTTTGTATTCATTTTTAAAGCCTCAAAATGCAGCCTCAAACATACAGATTCTGCTAGACTATGTTTGCATAAAGTAGATTTTCTTTATTCTAAACTTTTCATGAAGTACATATTATGGCCATACCTGCTGTCACAAAAAAAAAACAAAACAAAACAAAAAAAACTTTCCACATTTAGAGTAGAAACAGAAAAGACAAAAAACGCTGTAAACATGCTCAATACAGTATCCAGTTAGAGTAACACACTTTTTGAGAGAGGAGAGCAGGCAAAAACACCAAAATTGAGGAGTTGAGAGTTTGCATTGCCCTGGGCTCCTATTCTCATTAGCCATACTTCTCACAGGATTGACACTTCTAACCTGCCTTGTCAAGGAGTGGGCTAATGCTTGAGGGGCAGAACCAAATACCACTCTGCTGTCGTAAGCTTGGGAAGATGTATGAAGGTATCCTCACGGTTGATTTTTGCATCATTGTTTCTATGAAAAGTGTCAGTTCACATCTTTATCTTACTAAGAGCCTCGCTGAGGAAATGCGTTACTGAGCTTTGTGGTTGACCCCATATGCTTTGGAGAGTTGGCTGATCTCATAAGCTTGGCATCATTGGAAGATGTGTTTACACCTCGGGAAATGGGCTTTTCTTTCAGAGCTGCCTGCAAAACTGAAAGTAATAAGCAGCTAAAGTAATGAGATCAGTGTTTGAGGTAGCAGTGGGTGTCTGGGGGCCATTGATACTTACACATGATTTGTTAGATAATGGGGTAAGAGCTGAGACCTGACTCAGGCTTCATGCTTTGTGAGCTACCAGTTTCAATGCTGTTTCTATTCCTCTCAAGGCCTTCCCTTTCTGTGTCAGCTGGCCCTTGTTGGCCTTAGGATCATTTCATTCATTTTTTCAACAAATGAGTAAATGTATTTGCAAGGTGTGATTGGGTGTGCTTTGAGATGCTATGTGTGCTTAGGATAACTGGATTGGTTGAGAGGGTGGAATCTACTCCTAGAAGAAGACATTATTAACCTGAAACTTGAAGAAATAGATGTAGACAGTGAGCTCCATTTTCTGAAGATCTGAGCTTTCAAGGAACCAAGAATTTGCAAGATTCTGTAACCTAAACGCTGGAACAGAAAATACCAAAATTAACTGAACTAGTGAAACCCAGACAACAATCTGAAAGCATCATACTGAGAGAGAAAGGGAGACAGAGAAAACAACTGCTCATGAATAACATGGCACACACTAAACACTTTTTTTTAAAGATTTTGTTTATTCATAAGAGACACAGAGAGAGGCAGAGACACAGGCAGAGGGAGAAGCAGGTTTCATGCAAGGAGCCTGATCCGAGACCTGATCCCAGGACTCTGGGCTCATGCCCTGAGTCAAAGGCAGACGCTAAACCACTGAGCCACCCAGGTGTCCCTAAACATTTGGGTTTAATGGAAGACATGTATAGCTCATTGGGTGATGTGTCCTGTGGAGGACACCGTTGCTAGAGAGAGAACAGCATTTGCAGAGCACAGCCATGTGAAAGGGCATGGTCTGGGAATGGGAAATAGTTCTGGAATTTTGAAGGAAATGAAAAAAGATGAGGGAGATTATAGTACCCCAGAAAGAGTTCTGGAACTCAGTGACCAGAGTTTGGATCCTGACTCCACAAGTTAATTGCTGTAGGACCTCTTTGAATAGAAAACTTAAACTCTCTGTGCCTCTGTTTTTCCATTCAGTTGGAATATGAAATAGGCGATCAGTCTGTTTGTAGTGGCTAACACGTATTAGGGACTCAGTATGTGTTTATGATGATGATGTTGAGATAGATCATAATAAATGTCTTGTGGTTCAGAACAGAGTTTAGGAAACATTTTATGTAAAGGGCCAGATAGTAAATGTTTTAGGCTGTGAGCTAGCTACAGTCTCTGTTACAAATTCTTAACTGTGCTGTTACAGCATGAAAGCAGCCAAAGACAAAACATAAACAAATGAACACCGCTGTGTTTCAATAAAATTTTATTTACAAAAATAGGTTGGGGGTGGATGTGGCCACCATTTACTGATTCCCATTTGAGAATATGGAATTTGCTCTGTATGTTACATGTTCATATGTGTTACAGCATAGTGTGTGGGGAATTCATTAACAGCTCCTGCTGTAATAGTTGAGGAAGCAAGTGACACAGATTTCAGAACTTAAAAAGAAAGCTCTCTGAACAAAGTGGAGGAGTTATCAAAGTGTGTGATTGTGGGTGTATGGGGGTGTAGTGTGTGTTAGTATTCATAGAAGTGAGATTAATCTAAAGGCTACTGACATACTTTAGAGACTATAAGGACTTGGGATAAGACTGGGCATTGGAAGTAGAGAAGAACACTCAGGAGACCATGTGTTTGGATGACATCCAAGTGTCTTCTGAGTGATAGAAAGTACAACTATTGGAGGAGTAGGCTTGGGGAAGAGGCCATATTCATGTGAGGACGAAGTGATTTTCAAATAAATTTTCTCACAGGCATTTTGAGTTTCAGAAGAGACAGTCTATAGATGCAAATGTAGAAAGCATTAATGAAAGGCTAATCCAATTGAGAGGGAGATGATAGAATAATATATGTGCAAACATACTTTAGCTCATTTATTCATGTATTAACATAATATCCCTGGCAGTTCTGGAGATTGGGAGAAAGAAATTTTAAAATTTTGGTTCAAATCTACAGCATCAAAGACTCTTTAACAGTATTTTTTTAATGTCAGAGTGCCTTCCACTTGGGAAGTGTCGACTTTTAGTTTAGTCCCTTATCTGGAAGAGTCTGGTCGAAGCTAACGATTGCCAAGAAAGTATCTTTATGCTGGACCCATAAGCCAGACAGAAGGACCTACTTTATGTGAACAAGTGGAGAGTAGGAAGTAGAAAACAAGCTACACAATACTTAGACTATATTTCTTTAATGAAGAACTTATGAAAAGAGCTCTATTTCCCCTGGAGGGTACATATTTTACATAAATACCATCTGTATATGGATGGTCTCACCGACATACCCACCTAGAATTTCACCTGGTTCTTCATTTGGTGTATTTTATTCAGTATAAATGACTCCTGTGTGCGTGTGTGTCTGTGTGTACGCGCACAGGCACGCAATGTGTCCCCAGCAACTGATTCCAAAAATGACTTGCTGAGATGCACAATTCTGGCTGAGCTGGCACTGATCTTTGATGTAGGTGGATTTCTGCTGATTTTTAGAAAGCTTCATACCCCAGCCCCCTGTGAAATCACAGCTGGCTTTTCCAGGTCAGTTGGCTGGAGGTTAAGGGTACCATCTGGGGCCTTGAAAAATTGGGAGTCTGACTGGTCCGCTGGGGGGGATTGAATAGGCAACATTGATAGTTGGTAGTCACTCTCACTCTCCCGAGAACAAAGTAAAACTCAAGGTTCCAAATGAGACTTCAGCTCAAAACCCCAGAGTTCATGTGTCGTGTATCAGTGCATATCTGTCACTTTGCCTCTGATTTTGTAAACAAGGACAGATCGTGATTACCATTACTTGCCTATTTATGTCTAGTGTCTAATCTTGGCAATAACCTTATGAAGTTGTTATTTTTGTCCACCTTATTTTGAGAAAGAGGGCATATAGAGAGATTGTTACATAGCTCCTAAGTGGAAAGGCAGGATACAGACAAAAGTTAAGAACCTGAACTCTTAAGCAATTAGACAGGCTCCTTTTCCTCCCACTTAAAATTACATATTATACAAGAATTTGTTTCATTGTTCTTATTTTGAGAATACATCATTTTAAAACATTTGCTGACCAAACCCTGACTTGAGGTGTTTTCTTTTACCTGAAAATAAACATTTTTCTAAAACATTCTCTATCTTGAAATTTGTATGAACACATTTAAAATAAATGGAGAATCACTGGTTATACAGGGAGACCAAAGCCTTCTAGGGGAACTTATCACTGACAGGGAGAAAATCTAGGCTTTCTGAGATGATTTACAATGGCCTGAAAAGAAAGTTTCCCTTCCCAAATAGCTCTTTCCAAACTTTGCTTTTCTAAATAGCAGAAATTAGAAACTTTATGAATTGGTCTTACATTTATGCTTCCTTAACTTGCATGAAGACATGATTTGTTTAGTTTAATAAGACCTTGATTGCAGGTATCAGCACACAAGCGTTGACTGAAACTGGGTTCCTTTTGGTAAAATGCAAGCTGTGTGAAATTCATGGGAAAATGCAATTACGTACTAATTTACTCAATGCCACTGGCTTTAATTAAAGTAGATCATATTTCAATGAAGCAAATTCATGGTCCTCTTTAACAAAGGACGTAGAAAACGCAAGGTGGAAATTCACCATTTTTCCTTTGAATATTAACTCAGAGCATGGTTAATCTTTAGCAGCTATTTAAGAAAGTATCAGGGCAAAGGCCTTCATCCCCACTGGAGAGGCATGCAGGACCCCTGCCAACCCAGCTTGTCTGCATCAAAGCTCCAGCAAAGCTTGATTCAGGGGCCCAATGAGGGCATCTCCATTCATTATCTTTATCTGCAATTCTTCACCATCAACCATCTCACCTGTCTCTTCACCTATCTCTTTGGATTGTCTACTTCCCAGGCTAGATCAAAGATAAAGACTGAGTTACATGTAAACACAATACACAGCTTTCATTTTTATGAGATCAGATGCTTTAGGTGGCAAGTGACCTGAAGCCTGAAAGTAGACAGGGGCAAGGTAGTTTTCGTGCTGTCATTCAAGACCAGCCTTTATCCAACCTGTGTTCACAGGCTGTGGTCTCAGGTTTGGCTCCTCATGGTGACATAATGGCTGCTGCTATGGTTGTGGGCATCTCATAGAAGCCAAGAATGTTTGGCAAAGACAAATGTCTCTGTCATGCCTCTATCAGGAAGGAACTCCTCTCCTAGAATCTCTGGCTACCACCTTAACACATCCCATTGGCCGGATTGGGTCATATGCCTACGCTTCAGATGGATGGGGTGGAAGAGGCAAAGAGCTGGCAGGTTCTTCCATCAAAGAAAGCATCTGGTGGAGGAAAATGAGGTGGCTAGAGAATGGTTATTGGATGAGCCAAGACACATGTCTGCCTTATCAAAGTCCATTGTTAGTTTTATTATGTTCTTGTAGGTGTGGAAGGAACTATTGGGCAAAGGAACCATTGATTTTGTTAACTATAGAAATGTATTGCTCAGCTGATATTCATAAATAAGGGCACATGAATTTCGTGCAATATAACTATTTGCTTCTATCAGGGATTCCTTAAGCCTTTAGATTTTCTCATACTCAATGTGAAATGAACCCGAATAATGTTTAAAAGCATTGGAGACAGGTAGTCATCTATAACTAAATTCTTACATGCTGTCAGGGGAGGAGGGATTGAAGTTTTAGTCATGGGAGTACTGTGATGACGATTCTTAATGATATTTCCAGTGGACCATGTAAGTCAATGAATTTAAAGTGTAACAATTTATACTAAACAAAGTTAAAATGTGGCAAAGACTGACTATGTTTTAATATGCTATAAGGAAATTAAAAGCCTCTGGCACTCTCTAAAACACTAACCTTTGGTTTTGACTGAAGTGCCCATTACCCACAAAAGGTTTAGTCAATCACTGTGCTGATAACACAGTGGGTAATTGCTAAGGACTTGCATTGCTGAGGACTATTTTTAATCCCAGTCTTTTTTTTTGAACCAGACCAGTATTCCTCAGTGCTTTTTAAATAGTCATTTTAATATGTCTGATAATTTGTACTTCCTTTCACAACTAAATTGACTGATTATGGTCAATAGGCTTTCATTCATTAAGAGTAAGAGCTTCATATAAGTTTGCTTAGCTAACCATTTGTAAATAATTTTCAGTATAAATTTTGTGAGTACATAGAATTCCACTGTTTTATTTCGGTTTTAAGAAATAAAATACCATTTCTAGAGAGTAATATTCAGATTATCCTAACATCCCATGAAAACCTCCTTTGGGATACCCTATGGTCTAACAAGGATGTGGATAAATAGAAATAGAAAGAAACTTTGTTCTCATTGGATCCCACTCTCTCTTTTTAAAAATGATGAAGCTGAGATTCACAGGATTTTTTCTAAGAGAAAGACTTCCATGGAGATTAGGCAGATGCCTTTTAACCAGCCCTTTCTAATTAACTTCCATGCCTGGCATAGGTAGGGCTATGAACATGGCAGTCACTCAATAAATATTTGCTATTTTGGTAAACAGGATATTTAAAGGTTTTTGTATTTTCTTTTCTTTGGATGCTAGATATATGGTAATGATTAAGAAATCATACTGGGCCTGAATCATGATGGCAAGTAGTACTATGTAATTCCCACCAATGACCTTGTATTTCAGGTCTTCAGTTTTTATTGTTCTGAGTTAGTCTTAAGGGCTAATACTTAGACTTCTCTATTTAATCAGGTTGTTTGTAATTGATTGGTGGAATAGTTCCTTCAGAAGAGGAACCATTGACATTTGGTTTAATTGCCTTGGAACAGTTACGTCCCGTGTGCCTCAGTGATGGGCATCTTGGATAAAACTAATATAAATAAGTTGAGTATGCAGTATGAATCAAATGCCAACTTTAGATTTTTTCCACATGGTCCAACATGCCTAATGAAGGCATCTATTCTCTGGGGCATGTGGAGATCCAAAGGTATGGCTCTGATTTACAGAAAATGCTGAGTGAAACCATTTCACATTCTGATTTAGTTTAAAAGTTAAACTCTGCTTCAAAAGCAACTTTAAGGAAATATTCATCTGTTAAATGAAAACATCGGTATGTTAAAGGAAAGGCCAAGCCATTGAACACTGCAACAAGACCCCAAAGACTCTTGGATTAGAATTTCAGCTCTACCATTTATTACTTGTATGACCTTGAATAAGTCATATACTTTCTCTATGCCTCAGTGTGTTAATATGTATAATGAGAATAATAATTATTATTAATTTTACCATCTTGACATGGATTTTGAGGAATGAAACAATATAGGTGAAAAATTTAATAGTATAATACTATATAAATTCTAAGGAATTATTATTAATACCTAAAGAACCACACAGCAGTAAAAAAAAAAAAAAAAAAAAAGGTATTGGTTAATGGGTGGCTGTTTTCTATAGTAGGAGAGAGCTAAGAAAACCAAATCTATCCTAACTGCCTCATTTTGACCTGGTGTCCAGTGGAATTTATTGATTATCCCAGGGTCCCATGGGCAGTGACAAAGCTAAAAATTGGGGCCTCCAACTTTTAATGACCTCTTCCTTCTTGATCACCAGGTTGCATTTATCAAAGATAACTCATAGGGAAGATGAGTGCTATTTTTCAAGGGGAAAAGCTAATCATGAACCAACCTGTAGTTTACTGAATATCCAGTGTATGGTTAGCCTGGTGGGAAATAAGTGTTCCTCTGCCCTGGAGTTGCTGTTAGTCCATGAAGAAGATCAGACATGCCCCTAAGAAAGAAATGTGATAACAACATAAATGTTTAGGCTGCACACTAAAGAAAGCACTGTTGAGTGGTGAAGCAGAGTGGTGTGGTAAAGACAGAGCTAGAGCAGAGGCACTCAGTTCTCTGGGCTCAACTACAAACTCAAGTTTGGGAAAATGACTTAATCCTCCAATTGGACTGATAAGAATCATACAAGACACTTGATAAATTCACACATTACTGACTTGTTTATTAAATTGGATGAGTCTGGGTTGAGAGCTGAGACTCTCCATCAGTCTTTCCTTCCTCCCCCTCAAACTTAGTGTGTAATTCTTACTTGCAGGCATGTTTAGGAAATGAATATTTAACGGATATAATCTAATTGGGCCTATTTTTTTCTTAGTAAAATTTAGATTGTTCAAGTGTTTCAAGTTGTTTTCAGAGTCGATCTGCTTTACATATTGATTTTTCAGCATATGTCCTTTTTTGTGGAATGTGGCCCAAAGCTTTGCTCTCCGCGGTTGGCAGAGAGCTGCGGATATAACCTGAATTCAGTAAATGTCTGCTCTGTGAGTTAATAATAGATAGATAGTTGCATGAAGTTGATTAGTTATAGGGATAGCCATAGATATCTGTGTAAAAGTTGATGTTGTATTTGTGTGTGTGTGTGTGTGTGTGTGTGTGTGTGTGTGTGTGTGAAAAGACAGTACAGTCCCTGCCCTTTGGTGGCTTACAATGAATGACATTGAAGAATGAAGACTCACACCCCAAGAGAAAGATGCAAGGAGAATATCTCTACTAACTATTTAAGCAGATTCTAGAGTCATCTTACCAATTGGTGCTTCCCATCATCCAGGACAGCAAAACACTTCACTGTGCCTATGGAAACTAAAGTTAATCACCTTCAAATGGAATGGTCTGAATTCTGTTGTTTCCAAGGGTGGAATGGTGAATGTCCCACCACCTCCTTCCTTCTGGAGACAAGGTTGCTCTCATACATTGTCCAGTTAGCCCTTACATGTGAAAAGAACAGGGAAGGGCTTACCTCATGACTGCTTTCTGCTTCCTGTTTAATTACAATGGGCAACTTTCTTTAAATAGTGTAGGGCCTAGAACTGGGATTCCCTCCACTCCAGCTCCCAGCCATTTCTTTCTCTTCTTGCTGTTTTCTGTAGAATATGGAGAAACCAAGTTATCTCTATAAGCTTCATGAAGAGAAACAAGATAATGGAACAGGCGAGTGCTAAACAGAATGAAAGATATATTGTGAGTTCAAAGATTATGAGAATAGGACACAGAAAGAATGAAAAGGCAAGGAAGTACATCTATAGCTCCTTTGAAGAGAAAGGGTAGCATTTGAGTGGTTAGAGGCATAGAAAAAAATACTCCAAATAGGAACCAATTTTGAAAGAAGTCCTAGAGACATTAAGAAGACTTGATATTCAATAGGAGTTTTTTAGAAACTGGTCTGTACATAGTTGAATGAAACTGGTGCCTCTGAATGTCTATAAAATATGTTAGTGAACAATGATTCCTCAAATCTGATTTTCTCATTTCTTGTTCAGAATATATTGGCCTTGCCTTGCTTACCTTCCTATTTTTATGACAAAAGTACTCATAATAGACCTTGCAAAGAGCTTTGAAGCCTGACAGTGAAAAAGCACTTGTGAAATAATCACCCAAAGGAGAAAAAATAAGATTTCACAAGGATGTCATTGAACTCCTTTCTTTGTTAGACTTTTACACCGGTCCCATAGCAGTAGGGGGCTTGTGATGGTGGATAGTTTGCCCATCACTATACTTAAAAAAAAAAAAAAAAGAATCATCAGAGGAAAAAACAGATGAGTGTAGAATCTTAGTAGGCAGATTAGCTGAACTGAGTACTTGAAGTAAGAAAAAGTGGAGCCCAGGTTGGTCATACTCATTTACATTTGGGCCCTGACGAAGGACCCAGCCCATCCCAGTAGTGACTCGGATCCTTCTTTACACACTGGTATAGGTGGTCTCAAGATAGGCTGAAGATGAATTAAAGGGTGAGGAACCAGCCTCAGTGCTTTTCACAGGCTCCTCTGTCCTCTTCCTCTCATTTCCATCCAGATTGTTTAGGTTTTGGTTTAGAGCCAGCTACTTTGTGAGAATAAGCCTTGCCCTTAGCAGGAAATATGTCACTGTGAGAAGTCTTGGTGAAATATCATGTTCCTTTTTGAGCCTCATGCCCCACATCTGTGGCTAGATTCTATCTCCACATTTCCCAATCCCTGCCTTCTACTTCTGATTAAAATTTTCCAGAGAATCCAGTCCCAAGAGCCATTTTTGACTCATAATTATATCCTAGGGACTATGCTAGGTTCTCATGCACCTTGTCTCATTGAATTTTCATCACAATCCAAATATATTATTGTCATTATTTTACCAGTGAAAACATTGAATTACTGAGGCCTTAAACCAATTTCCCAAGCTTATGTATCAAGAAATAGACAGTCTTAAAAGTCAAGGAAGTCTTGGGTCTATACCCAAATATGACCCAAATATGATTTTATATTATACTATATACTTCCACTATCTTCCCATTTTTCTCCCCATTACTTAGTAAAACAAATATTTTCTCAGATATAGTATAAATAATGAGGTTTTCTGAAGATATTGGTACTTGCTTCTCTACCCAAAGTTCTTGAGAACCAAAATCTGTTGAGTCTAAGAGACATAGTCAAATTGTGAATATTCAAGCTCAATACTTAAATGTACAGAGCTCCTGTGTATTCTCCCAAGGAATGATTAGTGTTCACTTTTTTTGTTCTACTTAGTAAATGCGCATCTCCCAAGGGTCCCTTAAAGACCCTGTCAAGCCTTGGACGTGTGCAAAACACGATTAGGAGGATGTCAAGGTCACTGTTAGCTTTGTGGAAGAAGTTGAGCAGGATAATCAATAGACTCAGAAGGCAAGTAGAAGAGCTAGGAGAGGAGCAGTGGCCAAGACAGAGGTGAAATTAGCATGGCCTATTCAAAGGACAATCAGTGCTGATTTGCAAGCTCTGAAGAGAATACTAGTGCCATTTTATACATTTAACAGAATTTTTTTGGAAAGAACATCAGTGAACCAGTTTGGATGAGAATCAAATCTAGGTTTTGTCTGAAATGCTTGAACTGAGCAAATCTGGGGCATCAAAATTTTGGTATTTTAGATCTGCTGTCATTTGGCTCAAATGACATTCTGGAATAGAGGAAACTGAAGTGTCAAGAGGGAAGTGAACTTCTCTGTGTCATTCAGGGTGACAAGGCTGAGCTAAATCCCAGGCTCCAGCTGTCCATTCACTGCTAGCTCCACTGCACCACAGTGCCTTTCTTCCATTGATAGAATCCTTGGCTTGAGAACCCACAAAAATGACAGTTGACTAGGAACATCCCTGATGCAAAGCTTTAAATGAGCCTGTACATAAAGTTAGATCCATTTTACCAGATCATTTCACATCCTGCAGGGAGGTTAATAACTCTTGGGGCTGGCCATTCAATCTAATTGTAGGATAGGAAACTCTAAGGCAGGCATTCAACCTCTGTCATTCCTGTGCATAGAACATGTGTCACTATCTAGACACGTCAGCTTTCACTGCTGGTCCCAATGGTGGAAGAATGCTTCTAATTAGAGCCCTTCAGGAATTTGGCTTCAATCAAGAAGAATTGGTGTAGTGAGGTGAAACTTGTTTGCCATATCTGCTCTATTGCCGGGTGCTGAAGTTGGAAATATCTATCTGATATTCTTTTTTAAAAATATGTATTTATTTGAGAGGGAGCAAGAAAGAGAGAGGGAGAACATATGAGAAAGGCAGATGGAAGGGCGGAGAAAGAGTCTCAAGCTGACTCCATGCTGAATGGGGAGCCCAACTAGAGGCTTGATCTCATGATCCTGAGGTCATGACCTAAGCTGAAACCAAGAGTAGGATGTTTAACAGACTGAGTCACCCAGGTGCCCTTATATGATGTTCTTCGTACAAATTCTTGTTGCATCACCATCCCCAAGATCTACAACCTGCTACACAGGAAATCTCTGTGAATGGCAAAGTGAAATCCATTCACAAGCTCATAATATTGCACATGACAGAAAGCCAGAAAGGTGAAAGCTACAGTACGCCTACAAAATGGGAATACCAGAACACCTGCCTTACTTTTGTAAAAAATAAAAGCAATGATGTTCAGAAGTGCTTAGTAGCATAGCTGGTCAGTAGTAAGCTCCCTCTTCTCTTGCCTGCCACAGAGATTTTCTCATTTTCCCATTTAGACTTCTGTTGCATGAAGTTGTGTTGGTTGTGCTACTGCTTATTTGCCTACGTTTTTACCTTCTGTGTTCTTCCCCCCACACACACTTTGCTTTCTCTTTTCTTTTTTTTTTTTCAAGATGAAAAATGTAATCCATTTCAGATGAGGCAAGGCCTTATAAAATTTGCAAAAACTTCAATATAAATCATGGTGTCTGGTCAGTCTTGCAAGTTTAGCATTTCATGAATGTTTGGGTGGATGTTTATATAGAAGTTTTAAAGGCACTTTGAAAAGCATTATTATTGTCCAACTCTTCACTCTTATTATCCTTCCTATACAAGTGCATACAGCAAAGTTAAGGAGGAATCTTCATAGTGAAATTCCCTTCCCTTCTTTCCTTCTCTCTGGTGAATTTTCCTCACTGCTATCGTTTCAAATCTTTGAGCTTGTGCTCTTCTTGTTCTCTCTTTCCCTTTCTTCTTAACCCTTTCCTAGTTTCTCTTCCTCTCTCTCTCTCCTCCCTCCATTCTATTCTACTCTCTCTCCTCTGTTTTTCTTTTCTTCCTTTTTAACCTACCCCCTATATACTACCTCAGGGTCTGTCCCTTGGTGCTATCATTTCCATCAGTGCTTGACTAAATCAGGGCATAAACTTTCTCATGTTCTATTCTTTCTCCAACAGTGACATCTAAACACTGAGAGAGAGAGAGACTTGAAAAAAGAGAATGGACTGTTTGAAGAAGCCAAATGTCAGAATGGGTCTTCTGTTCTGTGTTTCATTCAGCTCCTTTAACTATAGCTCCTAATGACAAGTGTGGGTTGTTGCTATGATCCATTGTCATTGTTTTCCATGGCCTCTTCTGAAAGTGGACAACAGACATTCTTAGAGAAAAATGAGGACTGGATTACATTCTTTGACAAGGCCAACCTTGAAAGTTAGCCAGGTAAACAGGTGTTTACATAATAATTTAGGGAGCTCTGTATAGGGATGGTAGTCGCTAAATTCAACATTCTAGTTTATCTTTTTATTATCCCTATATACTACTTAGATCACAAAGCTCTTTTTTTGGTCTCCATAGGAAGCTGCAAATAACAGATTGTTAAATCTTAGCTGCATACATTTTGCTATTGGTTAAACTGTAGAGAGAGAGAGAGTGAGAGAGAGAAACTCTGAGCTATGCCTTTTGGAATGAGGAAAGATACCATCAGGAATAGATATGAAAGCTGATATGAGGATGGCTAGCACTATGGGCTGACTTTACTAGTTTTGAAATGATTATCCCTACCCTCCAACTACCCAGCATAATAGATATGCAAATCTGTGTAGCCAGGTGTGCACCCAAAAGCTAGATTATACCCAAGTTTATTTACACGAATAATTATTTGGGAGAGATCCAACACAGAATATTTAAGTATTGGACTTTGTCTCCCATTTTCTTTCTGCTCCTAAAGAGCAAAAATGGACAATAGAGTAGATGCCTGTGACTGCAAACTAGCAGTTGAGATGATTCTCTTGCTGGAATGATTTTAAAAGGAGATTGCACTTGAGGGAGACAGTCAAGACATTAATGCCAAATGTGTCATTTTGACCATTTACCGAAACACAACACTCTAGAACTCTGTGCTATCAATTAGTGTGGGATTTTCAGGGGCCACTAACCTAAGAGAGAGACATTTTTTTTTTAATTGGGAGTATGAGGGCAGCTATTTTTGGCTTACTATAATTTCTGTGAGAGAGTTCTTATTGGTCAAAAATCTCTGAAGTTATTGATTTCCTGAAGTGTAGATTATATTTGGTGATATGTTTTGTAAACTTTTGGAATCAAGCCACTTTCATAGCTCTCTCTGCTCAGTGGTTTTGGTACAATATGCTGATGAAAGTAGCCAGATTCTTCTCAAAGGCAATGATCAAGAAGATAGGTTTTGGGAGAAAGTAAGAAACTTGAGGAGCTACAGAAATAGATTAAACCTCAGAGTATCAGCCACTGGTAGACATGAACGTTGAGTTTGAAGTGTGTTTGGCAGTGCAAAGGCCAGGAGCCAGTTAGGCTTTGAAAACAGAAGCCTGAAAACAGTGGTTCTTCATTGGTGGAAAAGATTTTAATGACAGTTGCCCCAAAGGTGTGTCTACTCATTTAAGTAACTGGTGTTAGACAGTTCTCAGCTTGGTACAATGAAGGAGGCTCAGTGCTGGGAGTTTGCAAGGCTGAGGTTTACCAGAGGATTGACACAATGGCCTCTGAGCTCAGTCTAGTCTCCCCTCCATCCCCTCCCCCCATCTCTCTTGGCCATGGATTTTAAATAAATAAAATTGAAGTAATGATGTCTGTTCCTCTGCCACACAGAGTTATTTTGAAAACATTGTAAGTTAAGAGACAGGGAAATAGAAATAACGAACCAAACTTAAAGTTCTATACATGGCTTGTATAACTTGTATACAATTCTGAGTATCAGAAATGTTGCAGAAAATAGTGAGAGTAAAACCCACAAAGATCAGAAGTCCCAAGTACCAGGAGCAATCTTCCAAGTACAAATAGTTTCCTATTTATATTTTCTTTTTCTATAGGCTCAGACAGTTTTGAGGTTATTCCTTTTTTACTTTTTAAGAATCTATATGACTCCAGAAAGGATTATTCAAAACTGCTGATCCATAGGTAGATCAGTCTCAGCCACAAGGACTGGGTGAAATTTGTGAAAGCTTTGACTATGATGTAAGTGTGACATCTATGGATGGACTTAAAGAAGAAAGGAAAAAGCCATGATTTTCAGTGAAGTTCTGAGGAAGCCTCAGTCAGGCTTCTGAAGAGTCCCTGAAAAAGTCCATTAGAAGAGTTGTGCATTGGGCAGAAATGACCTGGATCTAATACCTTGGCCATGCTCAGTGGCCTCTTTTTAAATACCCAGATATCTTCAAAGGAGTGGCAGGTGGAGGTTGTCAATCATCCCTGTGCCTTACAGCAGGTTCTCTTAAAGGGAGATCTGAATAGGGTATCTCTATGGTCACCATAGATATTACTGACACCTCTCATTCTGAACCCTATGTTGTCACCTCGACACACCTCATTAGAGGTGCCTCTGCTATGTGCCTAGGCTACCTACTGTGAGTTAAGTTACAACCATCCCAGCACTTACCAAATGATCTAGGCGTCAATTACCACTGCTGTATATGTACTATTACCTCATATTTACTACAACACTCTGATGAAAGGATCACAAAAATAGTCATTTTGCAGGTGAAACTCACAGGATAGATAACTTGTTCAAGGTCACATAGCTATAAGTAGTGGTACTTCCATTCAGACCTGACCTCCCTGGTCACTTGAATCCCACACCTCCATCCATTCAGTGCACATCTCCTGAGGGCCTTTAGTGGTGAAGTAGTTACACTGGGCACTGGAGATTTTGTGGTTCTCAAGTGGGCCATTGCTCTCAAGGAACTCATTGTAGACGAAAAACTAAGATCTAACCCAAAAATTATGATATAGCTCAGTTTGGGAAGTGCCCAGAGCACTGAGATAAACAAGAGCTCAGTCTTGAAGGATGAGAGGGGATAACCAATGTGATCACAGGAGAGAGATCTACATAGACCAAAGATCATTGGCCAAGTCACAGCAGCACCAGAGAGAACACATGGCCCTTTCATTTGCTTAGACTTTTTCCATTCAAGCTCTGCAGTTTTGTTGCCTAGAAATCTTTTGTTTATTAAGACAGCTGTTTAAAACCATAATGTTGCATGGAGATCAGTTCAGGGTGTAGTTTAAGCAATAACTATAAGTAAAGTCCTAGAATTTCTGAGGGCTGTACTATTTTTATACACTGGAACACATGCAAGGTGGTCCCCATTAGAGAGTAGCTGTCATATATTCCAACTATTTTTCATAAGTGGAAGAAGGGATAACATTATATATAACTGGTGCTCTAACAGTTGCATCTGGAAGTGTCTCCTACTCAAATATCATCTGCCATATGTATATCAACAGAAGATGATTGAGAACCACTTGTAGTAAGAGATCAAAGCCATGTATCCAAAAAACATGCATGCAAAAGCAGAACATGGTTAAATGGAAGGGAACACAATCAACCCATTGTGGTTGCCCCTGAATGAGGGAGAAGAGGACAAGGGCCTGCAATGGGTATTGAGAGGACTAAATAAGTATATTAACAAACAGCTGTTCTGATTTGGGATCCATGTTATTTCTTGGATTCTTCACTGTTTGTCATATTTTCCAATATAAAATTGTTTTTAAAAATGTTAATGAAAATACATGTAGTCTACATGAATAGGGGATAGAAATGAGGTTCACAAGCCTGGGCCAACTCTGAGTACATGGACTAATTAGACTTGTGTTATAAAAGTGGAGCACCTGGATGGCTCAGTCGGTTAAGCTTCTGCCTTCAGCTCAGGCCATGATCCTAGAGCCCTGAGATTCAGCCCCCTGTTGGAGTCTGCTTCTCCCTTTCCCTCTCTCTCTTCCCCTCCTCCTGCTCATGTTCCTTGTCTCTCTCTCTCTCTCTCAAATAAATAAATATCTTTTAAAAATAAATAAAATAATAATAATGAATCTATTCATAAGATAAAATTTCATGGATCTACACAAAAAAATTAGAGAAATTAAAAATTGGTGATATCTGAAGAAAGTATATAGTGTATGTCTGAAGTATAAATCTGAAGGTGTATAGTGTATTTTATTGTTAATTTTCCGGTTTTAATAAGGGGCTGTTGTCATGTGAAATATTCTCATTGAGGGCAGCCAGGTGAAGCATACACAGGAAGTACTGTACTGTTTTTGCAACTTCTTGGGGAACTTATATTATTTCAAAGGAAAAAGATGAAGATGGGAATGATAGGACAAATTCCTACCCACTGACAAGGTATTTCTGTTTTCATGGATGATTTTTATCATCATAACACCTTTCCTTAAAAAGCATAGGCGCAGGGAAGAATCTTTACTATTGACAAGCCACGTGTTGGGTATGGTCCTCCAGGACAGCCCATGGATCTCATCACATGGTTTAGATCCACCCATCTCTAATTCTAGCCTTATGTCTTTATTAAATCACTTACATACATATTGTCTCAATTGTTCTTATATATGTTTGAATCTTCTCAAGTAGTCCTTTCCAACAAGTGTCTTATGCAGCTCATAAAAAAAGTCTTGTGTGCTTTATTTTAATTTCCTGATTGTTATGCCTTCTATCATGATGTTTGTGGAGTGGGAAAAGTTTCATCAGTTTCAATATTATCTGGAACAAATTGGAGCAGAGAAGTGGATATATTGCTACTGATGGCTACATGCTGCCAGCCTTAAATGAGAACCTAGGATTGTCCCATTGTGTAGATGGGGGTTAGGGCTTCTCCTAAGCAAGGCTTTGAAGATTGGTAAGGATAAGACTGGCCCCACCTGTTTCAAGGTTTCTTTCATGTGTATTCCTTCCAGATAAGCCACAGCTAAAATAAAAGTGGTACTGAGGGAGAAAAATATGTTGATTCATTTGTACATGTTTATGGTGTACTAGCCAGGAACAAAGTCTGGAAGCAATATAATATGTCCATCCTCCTGGGATGGACAATGTCAAGATCTTAATGTTGTTATTGCTTTTTCATGAATTTATTTTAAAAACCTATTTCAAATAATAAGCTACTGTTGGCAGTGCAAGAAGTCCAGTAGTTAGTTGGAATGGAAGAGAGAATATGAGAGTTGAGATTCAAACTACTGTAAATCCCTTTGGTGGAGGTAGAGTTAAGATTCACAGAATTTGGTAATTATTGAGGTCGGGTGATAGGTATATGGGGATCTACTGTACTGTTATGCTGTTTTGTTTATAAGCACTTGACATTTTTTATGGAAAAAATCTTTTTTTTAAATTTTTTTTTAAATTTTTTATTTATTTATGATAGTCACAGAGAGAGAGAGAGGCAGAGACACAGGCAGAGGGAGAAGCAGGCTCCACGCACCGGGAGCCCGATGTGGGATTCGATCCCGGGTCTCCAGGATCGCGCCCTGGGCCAAAGGCAGGCGCCAAACTGCTGCGCCACCCAGGGATCCCGGAAAAAATCTTAAAGAATAAAAAGTAATGGAAAACTATCTCACAATATTGTCAATGGATTATTAGATGTTATAATAATTTTCAAGAAAAGTAAAATCATAACCCTCATATAGACATAAAAATGAACACATTATGGGTTGAGTTGTTTCATGCAAAAGATAGGTTGAAGTCTTAATACCCAGTACCTGCAAATGTGACCTTGTTTAGAAAGGTGTACTCAAGTTAAGATGAGGTTATTAGGGTAAGCCCTAATCCAATACAAGTAGTATTCTTGTAAGAAGAGGAAATTTTAGGCACACACACACAGGAAGACTGCCAGGTGAAGGTGCAGAGAAAACACAGAGAAAGCACAACCACAGAGAACAGTTGGCTAAGTGATTATGGAGGCAGAGATAAGCTACAGTCAAGAAACACATGGGGCTACCAGAGCTTGAAGAGGTAAGAAAGGATCCTCCACTTAATGATTCTTCGAGAGGATGGTCCTGCCAACACATTGATTTAGGACTTCTAACTTTCAGAACATGAGAGAATAAATTTCTATTGTTATAGCTGCTCATTTTGTGGTACTTTGTAAAGGCAGCCCTAGGAAACTAATGCGCATGTAAAGATTTTATTGACCCCATTAATGAGGAATGAGGTGTTACAACCAATTGAAAGGAGAAGTTAAAATTCGCAAATTTATATGGTGTAAAGGAATGTCGCAATGAATGTACAATTGTAGGAAAAACTGTATTTTACAGAGAACAGGAAAGTCAACTGAACCTTTACTGTAAGAGCATACTTTGCATGTATATAAACCAAATATTTTGCATTACCATCTATTCATCTACAACTTACAGAGTTGCAAGGTAGCTCCTGTGGAATCAGAATCAGATAACCTTGAAGAGTTGTTGGTTCTGAATGAACCACAAACTTTTTCCTGTAAGTGAAAAACAAAAACAAAACAAACAAAAAGCAAAACTTCTTGAATACAAATGTTCATTTAAAAAGAAGAAAAATGATGCTAGAAAATCAGATTTCAGACACACTATACTTACTGAACGTGTGATATTTCAGGTAAGTGAGTCAACCACTCTGTACCCCCCTTTCCTCATTTGTAAGATGGGAATAATACTCATAATATCATCCAGGTCGGGCCATAATAGTGAAGATTAAATGAGATATTCTCGGCAAAGTACTTGGCAGTGACTGACTCAAAGTATTCAAAAGGTTATTCCCAATCTTATTGCTGTTACTAGTTTACAAAGTGGTGGGAGAGTGACCTAGGAGACTCCATAGGGGAATTTCCTGCATTGTCAAGTATTATGCAAACTCAGCCTAATGCCACAATCCTATTCTCAGGTTGGACTTGTTTCAGGATAAAAGTAATATGCAGAGTTTGCCCTCCCCAGTAGGAGCATGTCAGGGAAAGGCTGGGAGAGTGGCCAAGGACTGAAGAGAAAATGTGGGTGAGAGCAGGGACAGGGAGGGAGGATTCAGGGAAGAGAGATATGGGACCAGAGTCAGTTGATGGTTCCATGGAATGTGTTAAGTGCAGATCTTCCTCCAAATCCTTTGCTTGGTATGACTGCCATGATGGATGTGAAATCTGCTAATGATCTGTTTTTAAAACCTTCCTAAGGATTTTCCAAGTCCCTTAATCAACTCTGACTCCATTCACTTCACTTTGAGACCTCACTTCTGGGGAGGGGGGGGGCAACCAGGGTGGAGGGTATTGTTCAGATGCATAGGACAAATGGAATTAAGGTGCACTCTCAGGGTTGGTTCTCCATGCTATCCCATTTGTGCAACCAGTCTGGCATCTCCATTATCTCATTCAAAAGAGCACTTTTGGGGATCCCTGGGTGGCGCAGCGGTTTAGCGCCTGCCTTTGGCCCAGGGCGCGATCCTGGAGACCCGGGATCGAATCCCACGTCGGGCTCCCGGTGCATGGAGCCTGCTTCTCCCTCTGCCTGTGTCTCTGCCTCTCTCTCTCTCTCTCTCTGTGCCTATCATAAATAAATAAAAATTAAAAAAAAAAAAAAAAAAGAGCACTTTTGGGCAAAAAACAATCACCACCAGCCTGCCTTTCCAGTTGTGCTTCAAAGTCGTGTTTGTGTCGTTTGCTCTGGGTCTGAAATTGTTCCTCAGATTTCCTCCCTGAAGGAGTTTACAGACATTGTACAAAGAAATTAATTAAGTAGATTTTCCATTTGCACAGTTTTAATGAATAAATGATGTTCCTATTTATCTGCTTTCTAATTATAACACAATTCAAAACATCTTGGTTTCCTGCATTCTGACAATGTTATTGTTATGGCAGTGTTACTGCTGCTCTCACGGTACAGGTAATAATATTTTTTTAGATAGATGCCAGGTGCAGTATTCCATATTTATTAAAGTGTGATCTGCATATTTTTCTCTTTTCATGTACTGCTTATCTGTACAAGAGCAGAAAGTTAAATATAATGCTCTGCTTTAAAGAGTCTAGAAGGATTTCATAGGCAGCCTAAGGATTTGTAGTCTGGTGGGGGGGATCAGGCCTGGCCGATACAGTTCAGGGCCTACAGAGGGAGGCCTGGGCTAAGAGGCCAAGGCAGCAGAACCAAACCTTACTACTACAAGCTGCCAGCAGGCCATGAACTCCAGCCGGAAGGACCGATAGTAGTACTGGCAAAGAAGCATGTGTTAGAGATTTAAAGGCCAGCAAGTCAGAAGCTCTGGAAGGGCAGCACAGAAATGAAAGAAGAAATCAAGACAGACGAGTCTCTTCTTACTCTGTCCTAGAGTTTTTGAGGTGAGCAGACAAATCACAGGTATTGTCATAGCCAGAGCTCAGAGGTCTGCAGAGAAACTCTGCTTTGATAGAGGTACAGGCAGAGGTGCCAGATTTTTTTTTTTTAAGATTTTATTCATTTATTCATGAGAGACACAGAGAGAGACAGAGGCAGAGACACAGGCAGAGGGAGAAGCAGGCTTCCTGCAAGGAGCCCGACATGGGACTCAATCCCAGGACGCCAGGATCACACCTTGGGTTGAAGGCAGGCACTAAACTGCTGAGCCACCCAAGGATCCCGGTGACAGATTTCTATCTGTGTCCTTTTCTGGGTGCAGGGCATCATCATTGTCCCCTTGGCCAAGGGAGAATTATGACCTGACCTCAGACAGGCATTTGAGTGCCATCCCATTAACAACGGTTGTGGACCTCCCATGATGTGTCATGATGGCTCCAGATCCTACAACCATACTTTTACCTTCCAGGAGTTTATCCTTCAGGCTCTAGAAACTTCTTGGGGAGACTGCTCTGGCCATAAAAAATCACCTGGCTGCCTGGAAGGGGTATACTCTTGGCCTACCTTAAAGTCAGAAGCTATGGATATTATTGTTCATGGACTATGAAGATAATTCTCCTTTTCTCCTTAGGCATTCCCTATAACTCCAAGGGAAAGGTGGAGCCAGTGATCTTTATACCCTTCTGATTGTATTTTCCTTCACTCTGTTGATTAAATTGTACATTGGCCACATACCATGTTTATTAATGAGGCCACTGTTTAAGTGCTAATCACGTCTAGTGTAATTGGTTTTATTGCTTCTGCTCAACCTCTCCACTGGACAGAAGGTCAGTCAAACGAATAGGTACATGCTTATTTCATTAATATGGTGGCATACCCTTTTGGCTTTTTCACCGATTTCCTTACACCATGTTTATTTTCTCTTAAATAGATCTTTCTTCCTGGAAGGCTACTCGTGAACACACCACAAACATTTACTGTATGCCAGGAATTATGCTAGCTGCTAGTGTTTTGAGTAAAGGATATCCCTTGTCCTATAGAAGTTTATGTTTTACTGAGGGAGACCAAGAAGCACATGGGGCTGTCTTCTTGGGCTTCTGTAACAGAATACCAGGAATGGTGACTTATCAACAACAGAAATATATATATATATATATATATATATATATATATATATATATATATATTTTTTTTTTTTTTTTTTTTTTTTTTTTTTTTAATTCTGGAGGCCAGGGAATCTGAGATCAAAATGCTGGCAGATTCTGTGTCTGCTGAAGCTTGCTTCCTGGTCCAGGTGCAGCAGTCTTTTTGCTGTAACCTCACATGGTAGGAAAAGAGTCAAAGGAGCTCTCTGGCCTCTTCTTCTAAGGATACTAATCCTGTTCATGAGGGTTCCATCCTTGTCTAATCACCTCCCCAAAACCCTAACTCCAAACATCATCACATCAAGTAATAGATTTCATTTTATGAATTTTGAGGAGCAACAAACATTTAGTTTATAGCGAGGGATAACATATAATCTGATCTGTTTTCTGATAAGGCTAAATACAGGTATTTTGAGAAACTTACATAGCCCAAGGAGATAAAAGAAGACTTCTTTCTCTCTGTGCTCAGTCTGATTGAGAGATAGGAGTTTTGTTCTGCAACCCTTTCTATTTTTTTTTTTTTTCTGCAACCCTTTCATAAGAGAAACCTCAGCCAACTAAATGTTAACATAGTGTAAGGACAAACTTTAAAACTGTCAGAGTCACTCCAATATAAAGAAAGCTGTTTTCACTAAGTGGTGAGTTCCCTTTCAAAGGAAGTAGCAAAATATTTGATACACGTATTTTAAGAGGATTTATGAACTAGAAGTGAATTAGCAAGGCAATCTTTAAAAATCTCCTTGATTGTTTTTTTAAGATTTATTTTTTTATTCATGAGAGACACAGACTGAGATAGAGAGACAGAGACACAGGCAGAGGGAGAAGCAGGCTCCTCACAGGAAGCCCGATGCAGGACTAGATCCCAGATCCCGGGATCACGACCTGAGCCAATGGTGGGCGCCCAACCCCTGAGCCATGCAGGCGTCCCTCTCCTTGAATTTTTTTTTTTCTCTCCTTGAATTCTTAAGACACTAAGATTCCTGGCACTAGTAAGTTATGGAAAAGTTCCTTGGGAAAATGGGATGTTGAGGTCCCTGATACTAAGGAGATGCTAGTTAAGCAGAGAGGAGTAGGGAGAAGCTTACAGGCAATGGGGCAGAATGAGGTGGGCTCTTAGACTCTGACTAGATACTCAGATCTAGGAACATGCACATGGGGCCCCCAGCATGGATTTTGGCACAGATGTGCCTGCATCCTTTCTAAATTCTCTAGCCAGTTAAACTAGGACATTCCTGTTGGGAGTTCTGTTTATTTTCTGATATTTGAATAATCCAGTGCATACTCTTCTACTGGGGAGCACATGCTGTGCTCCAGCATGGCTCGGTAAGGAGGTACAATGAACTATTAGAGCTGGGGACCACTTCTGGTGACATATGGCCAGATTCACACTTAGCTTTGTGTCAGCCTTCTAGAAGAGAGGGTTTGGTAAGGAAAACACAAAAATTCATATGGGATTCCACCCAGCATCCTAGAAGTGAAGATCTTCTGTCTTTTCAACTCTATTTTAATGCACAGTTATCTTATACTGCAGGAGAGGGGCTAAATGATCAACTCACTCCAGTGTCATTAGAGTGGCCTTAAAAAGACCTAAATCTGAATGACTCTTTTGTTTAAAATCTTAAATTTTTCCTCGATTACCTACCTTCACTATGAACACCAAACTCCTTTGTGCAGAAGATGAGACAGTTGATGGCTAACAGCATAGGCTCTAGAGTTCTGTTGTTTGGAGACAAATGCTGATCTTAGGCCAGCTACATAATTTCTCTGTGCCTCAGTTTCCTCATCTGCTCAACAGTGACGATTGTAATAGCTCCCAGCTCACTAAATTTTTATAAGGACTAAGTGTTTCAACACATGTATCAAATACGAAACAGTCTCTGGCACACAAATACTGTCATTACTAGGTTTATAAGCCCCTACTCACTGTGAGCTTCAAAGCAATGACCGTGTGCTTTGCGTGGGCATCCTAAGTACCCATCTCAGTGTAGGCCTGGCATATAATATACATGAGGTTTAGGAGTGTAAGCTCCAGAGTTGGACTTCTTGAGTTTGCATTCTGGTTTTATCGCAGGAGCATCTGCAGTGTATAACTTCCTAATCCTTGGCTTTCTCATCTGTGAAATGAAGGGAATAAGTAAGATAATATGTGCAAAGCACTTAATTGAGAACAGAGCCTGGCATTAAAATCATTAGCTAATATTGTCATTTGAGATCAATAAATGCTTATAGAATAAATATTCAAGATGCAAACAGAGATTACCAGAATATGTCCACTTTCTTTCACCCCTCTCCCTCCCTCATTGGCATGTTGGCTAGTCAATTTTCTGCACCTCAGTTTCCATGCCTCGTATCTACGAATAATGCAGCCAAATGCCTACTTCCCAGGAGGACCAAGAAGATGGATGTTCATGTTTATAAAGTTGTTTTGAGCGACCTGAGGAAAATTGCAAGTGAAAAGTATTGTTCTCATAATTATTATTAATTGATCCCCCAACCACTCGTCAGTTGGAATATGACTGATCCACAGGCTCTGGAGGAAGATTTATCACTTGACTCCTCAAACCTATGGATGTGACTTTCATTAAATGCAATTATTGGGGCAGCCCCAGTGGTGCAGCAGTTTAGCACCGCCTGCAGCCCGAGATGTGATCCTGGAGACCCAGGATCGAGTCCCATGTCAGGCTTCCTGTATGGAGCCTGCTTCTCCCTCTGCCTGTGTCTCTGCCTCTCTCTCTCTCTCTCTCTCTCTCTCTGTCTCTATGAATAAATAAAATATTAAAAAAAAAATAAATGCAATTATTTCCCAGTGAATGCACACATCTTGAGGCCACCACCTCTTACTCAATGAAATCATTAAACCTCTTTGTAGGAAGGAACCATCAAAAACCACCTGATGAAAAATGGCCATAGATTGGTATTTAGATTTAATGATACAATATCTGCTCTTAGAGAGTTTCGAGGATGCTATTCTGTTGTCTCTGTTCCCTTGCTGTTGTTTTGTTTTGTTTTCTGTTGTGTTTTGTTAGATCTTACTCTCCCTTGTTACCATTTTAGGATATAGAATACAAGTGTATGTATATTCACAGGACTCTTCCTAGGGCCCCTGCATAGGAAGGACCTTGCCTCTGTAAGGAAGAACATATTTGACAGGAAGGGTAGCAGAGTCAGCAGTGTGTAGGGATGGCCATCTGGAGCTCCCCCTTCTTGAAATCTCTACAGTGAGAGAGAACACCCAAAGAATTATGCATCTTTGTCTTCCAGAAGCCACAATTTAACACATAATTCCGTTTCCTTAGAGGGAATGTCAGAGCTGTTCTGTTCCATTAGCTGTAAGTAGACTTAGCAAGTAGAGACTAAAGGCTCAAGGGAGGGAGTAAGGCCAGTAAAGCTAAGAGAAGCCATACAATGGGGAAACCTCAGGGCACATTGTAAGGGAGGGAGAGGTATTACAGGAAGGGAACACACCAAAGAGAAAATGGGCTCCTTCAGAGATCTGCCTCTGGCCAGCCTTAATACATATTGCTGAGAGAGGAAGCATGGGTTAAGGCTGGTGTCGTAAATCACCAGGAAGAGCAATTTCTGTGGGCTGAATTCCACCAGCAAGAGAATATGAAGATGCCTTGGAGAAGAGGAAACCACTAATAGAGGCAAAAGCAGAAAAGGGGGTGGGGGAGACATACTGAAGAGGACATCTGTGGTAAAGATATGGAGCATTCTTAACCCTAAGTCCCTGGAATACCCTGTAAATGAGATATTGCCCTAAACTATCATAAAGGCCATAAAGTAACAAAGTGCCTCTGGCGATCCCTCAGGCGATTCATCAAGATTAACTACAGTTAACATTGTGTCATTCTCCAGTGGCCCAGTCTTTGATTCCCTGTGCCAAGGCTGAATGGATGAAAGCTCTCTGTGCACACTTGACTTAGTGTGCAGGTATCCTTACTCAGTGAATACTTCCTATAGCTTTACTCTGTATTTATTGAAAGCAAAGTAAACATTAGAATTTTTTTTTAAGATTTTATTTATTTATTCATGCGAGACATACACAGAGAGAGAGGCAGAGACATAGGCAGAGGGAGAAGCAGGCTCTATGCAGGGAGCCCGACGTGGGACTCGATCCCAGGTCTCCAGGATCACACTCTGGGCTGAAGGCGGCACTAAAGCACTGAGTCACCCGTGCTACCCCAAACATTAGAAATTAATGGAATAGAATGTTGTCTTGAGTGATTTAGGGTGAAGATAGATTTCATATCTCATAAAATATATTCTTCTCTTCCCCTTTTAATAAAAGCAGGCAATACAAATGAGAAGTAGAAACATCAAAGCTAAGGCAGTCCTAAGTGTAACTTGACACTGCTTGAGGGAGGGATCACATAATTGCAGTGAGAAGTTCCATTTTGCCAAATACTTGAGTGTAAGAAAAATCAATTCCAAAGACTCAGGAACTTACCCGTCAATGTGTTATTTCATACTTTTCTTGACAAAGACAATTTTGATTTAAACATGTATTTGCATGGTACTTAAAGCAGTCACATCTCTCCTTTAGTTTGGTTGTCATTAACAGTTGTATGAAGTATTTAGAGCCAGGGATCTTGCCTCCCATCTAGAAGATGTGGAGACTGAGGCCAAAGCCTTCTTTCTCCCTATATTCTTCCCATGTGACAATGCTGCCTCTTTAGTTTTCTTTTAGTTTTGCAGCATGCAGGGGGTTTTTTAGCTCTAACTCAAGTATTTCATACTCCTCAAAATATTAGAAATATTGATATATATATATCAATATTTATATATAGATAGATAAAGATTGAGAAAGAGAGAGAGAGAGAGAGAGAGAGAGAGAGAGAAAATGAAGCAGTAGTGTTGTTAACCCAGCAGGTTATGGATCTAGCCACTAAATAAATAACACAAATTGGAAGCCGTAAGTGATAAGATGGCAACATGAAATTGTACGAGACAAAAGATTTCTATCTGGATTCCCAGGGAAGGCATCAGAGATGTCCCTTACATTCACCTGGGTAAGATATAGATGCCTCCTTAATGCCAGAAGGGATCTATAGAACTAGTGGGTTTATGAATTTTTTTTTAAATCATTCAAGATTTCAAATCCATACTATGAAGTGAATTTTATGTGAGTTCCTAATGACTAACTTAAGTACAAATGCAAGAATACAACAACTTATCAATGATGCAGTTTCACAACAGTATAATTCTGGAGCTGTTCACCAATCATTCCTTCCCAAAACATTACTGAATACTTACAGAGCAATATTGAGGGTCTTTTTCCTGTCCTGGTCCTAGTCAATCTCTTATTCTTGATTTGTCCTGACTCTTTTTAAAATATTTCATTTATTTATTCATGAGGACCACTGAGAGAGAGGCAGAGAACTAGGTAGAGGGAGAAGCAGGGTCCCTGCAGGGAGCCCGATGTGGGACTCAATCCCAGGATCACAACCTGAGCCAAAGGCAGATGCTCAACCACTGAGCCACCAGGTGCTCCTGTCTTGACTCTTTTTATCTGGTTTCCATTGTTATTTCTAAGTTTAACTCAGATCACTTTTTATGATTCCAGATAAGTTTGTCTATCGGCAGTTGATCCATAGTCCTGAGGTATTTTGCCTTAACCACAGTCTTCATTAACTATATTACTATTTTTCTTTGTTTCTAATTTATTAATTCACTCATCCTAAAAATACTTATCAAATACTCCATGTTAGGGTGTTTTGTTTTGTTTTGTTTTGTTTCTGCTCAGCACTATTAACATTTTGAGCTAAATAACTCTCTCGTGAAAGACTGTCTTATGCATTGTAGGATGTATAGCAGCTTCACTTGCCCTTACTTGTTGATGTTGCAACACCTCTTCCCCAACCATTTTTGGTGACAACCAAATAGACATTTGCCAAAATATCCCTGGGAGACAGAATCACTTGTGGCTGAAAACCACTGCTTTATGTCAATCATTCTTCTAGACCTGGATGTAGAAGTGAACAGAACCTCAAAATTGTACAAATATATACATTATAAAATGCTGATGTAAGAAAATCTCCTTGACTATACCTATGTTTTGTGCTTGAGATGAATGATCTATGTAAAAGCTACTGCATGCTGGAAGGATATTTACAGATCCACAAGGCTATAGATGGCACTGAAAGGCCTTTTCTGAGTTAAGTTCTCCCTAGAAGACTTTTCTAGTCTACCTTCAAAGCACTTTTTCTCCATAGTCATTCATCCATTCATGCAAGAAGTATTTATTGATAGTCCACTGGGTCCCAAGCATGTTATTATGGCTGTTTCCTTTTCTGACTTTGACTAGCTTTATCCATAACTTCCATCACTAGCCAGTAGCCACTGTTGGGGCGAGTGGGAGGATTAAAAGCTATTATTTTACAGCACCATGCTACCTCCCTAGATCATTTCTATTGAACTTCCATGTACCTACTCCATATAGAATATACAGGAGATCTAGAAATTCATGTTCCAATTAAATAAGAAATTAATGAGCATCTATTCTTTGTGAAGTACACAAAGGAGAGTAACGGGATGCACCTTTACTTAATCATGAGATATTTTGGAAGCTAGGGCATTTTGTTTCCCAGAAGTACAGGGAAGAGTTTCCCCAGCAGATCAAAGTTTAAAAGAGAGTAGAGTCCATGGTGGATGCCACAAAAACTCATTACAAGTGATATAATGTGTATATGACTTTAGAGAAAGAGATTTTTTTGTTTTTTGTTTTTTTTTCCTTCTTCCAAAGTTCTTCATTTGCAATTCAAACCCTCAGCTTAATCTTGTTTGCTGTAGTGGAACAAAGATATATGTATTTCTTTACCACTTCTCCCACTGAAAAGTAGAGTCTCTTTCCACTCCTCTTGGCTTTGACTGATAGAATGAAGCAGAAGTAAGCTGTGTAACTTCCAGGCCCAAGTCTTAGGAGGTCTGCAGTGCTTTTAGCCCTTTGGAATACTTCCTCTCTGAATCCAGCTTCCATGCTCTGAAAAACTCAGCCACACAGAGAAGTGAGGCTCTCTGACTTACACCCCTAGCTGCATCCTCAAATAATAATGAGTCCCACCTGGCAACTGTGTTACTGAGGCTGTTTTGGGTCTTCTGGTTGTACTGAAGCCATAGTCAATACCATGTGGAGCACAGGTGAGCTGTCCTTGCTGAGCTCTGCCCAAATTGCAAAATTGTGAATAAACTAACAATGAATTTTAGTGTAAGCCACAAAATTGTGGGGTAGATTATTACTCCTCAGTAGATTCAGAAGATAACCAAGACAGCTGATCCTGAAAATGTCTTTCCTCTAACTCTCTACTTTCTGCTCATTAGAAAGTAAAATGCCTATTGGCCCTGTTGACTGTCCCAGCTAAGGGGTTTAAATTTAGCTTCTTAATTCAAGTTCTCCTCTATCCTTAATGAATTTTCTTGCCTTTGGGAAGGAAATTGAGCAGTCTTTAATACTCTCCAGCTCATTCCTCCTTGCTGTCACTTGAGGCTAAATTTGGGCTGCTAAACCCTCACTTTAACTAGTTAACCAAAAAGATTAATTTTTCTGGTTATGGAACCAATTTGTAATAAAAGTTTTTAAATCATAGAGATGTTGTTGAGGTAAAGATTCAAGATAAAAATTGGCAAGTGGATACAGATGACTCAGTTGGGAACTGCTGGTCCTAGCTGAGGGCATCCAGATCAGGAAATAACCACTCAGCAGCCACGATGAACTCTTATAGGACTCTCTCTCAGACTTCCTCATAAAATGCCTCTTGTAAATCATTTTTAGGAGCCTCTGAATCCCTAGCTTTCTGGAAAGTCTTGCTGAGATTCCCTGTATGCTTCTCTTATATAAAATATTTAATGGTCAACCTGAGCACCATGTAGCAGGCTAATGCATTCCCTCTCTTGTTTTATCAGCAGTGTTTTGTGTAGAGTCATTTATACCATGTGGTGGACTTCCAGCCCCTACTTCCCCCATCCACCCACCCACCCAATCCTGTTATGATGTTCATTTGTCACATGCAGTACTGTGGTTCAGTAGAGAAACACAATTGATATGCCGTCAAATTGTTCTTGACAGAGTGGTTTTAAAAGCTTTTAGGGCGGATATACGGGGGGAAGTTTTGTCTTCATGGAGTCAGTGTGGCTCATCTGTCTGTATTAAATGTCTAACAGTTACATTGAACAAGAATGACATTTTAAATAAGAGTAAGTACTGCTTAACTTTTTAATGTCATTCTTCAGAGTCAAGGACTTGATTTTTTTTTTGTTAATGTACATAGTTCAATTTGTAATATAGACTTGTTTTCTTTCTCTCCTTTTTCTCCCCTTGCTAATGTCTAACTATCTCTATTTTCAGCTTAGTTGGTGGAATCTTTTCCTCTTGATATATTTGGAAACTTTTTTTAAAGGACATTGGCAGTTTTCTTTCTGCACAGATTTAATGGTAGCCGGTCTCGTCTGGATACAGGCGGCTACAAAAGGTGGCAGCAGCAGCAAAGATCATAGAGGACTGTTGGGAAGGAGGGTTCATATTGTGAAACACAAGGAATTAGGCATTAACAAGTCAGTGGGCAGTCAGGCAAGAGACAGCTAGAGAACACAAATGCCAGATGATCCCTGATCCAATAGCATGATTCAATGGCATGAAATCAGCTGCTGGGAGGCCATTGAGGGCTGGAGGGGCAAAATGCAACAGATGCTCACACATCCAGGTGACCAGTCCTGGAATGGGGCAGTGCAGGTGGGAGAGCTGAGGAGGTCTCACAAATCAAGGGTTAGTCTTACTACCGAGGCAACTTGTTGCAGTCACAGGCTTTTATTTTGTGAAAGTTAATTTTTGGAGAGTGTGGTTTACCCAAGCTCTTGGCTCAATCTCAGTTCTATTTCTCCAAAGCTTTGAAAGTGTGTGAAGGTGTGCTGTATAGACTGTAGTGTTCCAGTGATTCCGTTAGGGAAAACTTGTCTTCCTTTTCAAAGTACAACCCAGAATCTCCCAGACGTGGCTTTGGAAAGAGCATTTCCAGATGAGGAGGAGAAGTTCACCGGTGTCCTCATTTGTGCCCTGATTTGACTTTGCCCTTCCTCTCTGTTGCTGCCTCAATGCACCCTCTACCCCTCTGGAGACTGAAAAATCTCATCACTTGATGTATTATCACTAGCACTGAGGTTAAAAAAAAAAAAAAAAGTGAAACAGAAAAACCTTGACATTTTGACTTATAAAAGTTTCTGATCCTGTTACAGTTTATAATACAGGCTCTCTTCCTTTTTCCTATCTTTCTTTAATTACTAATGTCTACATGTCTATTTTCAGTTCAGTTGGTGGAATCTTTTTCTCTAAAGATGTTTAGAGATTTTTTTAACTTATTTATTTTACCTTCTTCTAAGACTCATTACCCCTAGAAAATGCACTATTCACACTCTCAGTAAGACTTTAATCCCTGTAGATGAATATGGACATACATTTCCACACATCATAGCCATTCAATAAGGTTCAGCTCAAAACTCCAATGTCACCTTCCCTGTTCCCCAGCTAGTGATAGGTCCTTCTTCCCATATACCAGAACATTTCTGTATCCCCAGACCTTGTAGTTCCTTAGGAATTAGGCAATGGGAATACCCCCCTTAAAATGCACCGTTTGTATAACATACTCATGTAGCTGCAGGCCTGACAGAGTTAATCAAAGAGATTGTCTGAGTAGGCACTGGAATTTCAAGCAGCTAATTCCTTTCCAAGTCATGTTGGTTAGCTTTGCCTTGAAGATCGTCACCTCTGGATTCAGGGAATAATCAATGAGACTGAAAAACCAGGATTAAAAATAAAAGAAAAACACAGTGTATTCACTTTCTGAAGATTTATTAAGCAATGACCTAAGATACAGGTGATCAATTACAATTTTAAGGTGCAATCACAATCTACTTAAACTTAAAAACTATGGCTGAAGGATAAGTAGCACAAAGTGTTCACCCCAAGCCTGTTCTTCATCATCTGTGCCCTTACCTGTCCTGCTGACCTGTTGGGTCTTGTGCTGGTCATCACCAGGCTCCTGAGATTCTCAGAATATCTGCTCAGGATCTGATTAATATGGTCAAGTGGTTTCTGGTCATACCATGAAAGGCCTTTTCTGAGGTGGCCCCAAAACACTGGTGCTGCCACCACTGATCCTACTGTGATGTATCTTCATTTGGCTTGAACATTAAGGAACTGCTTATCACCCTATGTTGATCTCAGCCTGGCTGCCCTCACCCTCCCCTCTTTCTCCCCATCTTCCTCTTCTCATTATCTCCTCTCAAGGCACCACTTCTAATTTCTAAATTCCATTTCAAGCTTCAGTCCTCCCAGAGAATTCCATTTTGGTTCCTTGTCTTCATGGTCACATTCTCATTGGCCCTACATCCCTTCTTTAGCCCAGACGACTGTGTTGTCTGCCCAGATGCTGACACTGGCCTCACATCTTTCCACTCAGGAAGTGTTGAAAAAAATGAGACTCCTGGGTCATATCTTTGGACTCAGACCAGGAAAAGTCTAGGATGCCACACTAAAGAATCTAGACTTCTTTAGGCAATGTAGAGTCTCTGTTACTCATGTGTTTTCCATTCCAAACTGCAACTCTGAGGATTCTCAGATCTTGGAACCCATGTGCACTGGAGAAGGACTTACAATCTCTCAGGGGACCATTTTGGGGGAAAAAACCCACAAGGTATAATTGTATCATTTAAATGAACACTGGTGTTGGTTCGGAGTATTATATCCTATAATTGCCTACTTAAAGCAGAATGCAGTGCTGGAATAAAAATTTTGCCCTTTTTCCCTTTGTGGCTTCTCAAAAAGAATATTTAGACTGACACAGTACCTTTTTATTCACCTTGGAAAAATATGCCACCCTTTCATTTCAATGCAGATCACGGAACTATTTGCTGTTTAATGGTAGATCTGACCCCAGGTGGCTAGTCTGCTGGGACACACAGAGGGAAACAGTCTCCCATTAGTTTTGCTTCTTAAAAGTAAAGCTGAAAGCTCAGCCTGTTTCCCATATATCTAGAATCAACAGAAGGCCAGTCCTGGGCAAAAAAAAAAAAAAAAGAAAGATGGGATCTTTCTCTGTGGACCTACTTTGCTCTCCCTCTGCCATGCCCTTCTCTCCATGCCTCTGTGCTGGGCACTTTCCTCCTAGCTTCTGTGCCTTTAAGCTGCACAGAAGCCCATATTCCCTTCTTCTGGGGCCACCTGTATTTCCCCTCTGTGTCAATATGCTGTCTTTCTTCCTCTGTGACAGTGATGCTGAGATATCCCCCCACCCCCCCACCCCCACCCTCCAGATGATCCATCTGGAGTCAAGTTCACACCAAACCTAGGCACATATCTAAAAATAGGATTCAGTCTCCCAAGTGGAGGCACATAATTTTTGTTAGGCTACAGCCTGGTATGTGGTATAGAGTCAAGAGCTTTGGATTAGGAGTTACAACTCTAAAATAATTGTGAAATATACAGCAAGAGCTACGAAATAGAATCTCTATTTATACGTCACCTTTCAGGATTGTAACAGTGATCCACAAGTTCCTTCCCAGATTGCCCTGAGCATTTCCAGATGTTTTTTACACATATTATGGAATATTCATCCTGGCACCACAGGATCACTGCTGTTATCTTCTACCTTTTTTGCTCCTTTTTTCGCAGCTCTAGCTAATGTCCAAAGAGGCAGGCAGCTCTGCCACCAGCATCCTTCGTATGCACCACCACTATTGGCTAAACTTTAATGAAGTCCCCAGGGTTCCTGCTGGTCCCAATTTCTATGTGATGGCTAACAACACCCAATGTTTTTGGCAGGGGGTGTTATGCCTGATATCTAGGGTACAGTTACACCTGCCCGTGCTGCCTTTTCTGTTTCCAACTACAGGCCTTTCATCCTCTGCTGCTTCCACCAACATCACTGCTGCCGCCACCAAAGTCACTGGTGCCACTGCACTGCCCAAGACATCAGGGCTGCATCCATGGGGCACTCTGACCACTTGTATTTATCCATCCCTGGAAAATGCAAGCTATGCAATAAAGGGACAGGAAGCACAGGATAAAGCTCTTTAACAGGCAGTGAGCAGAAGGTCCAAATAATTGGAGTACTTTATTTTCTGTTCTTCTAGACTGTGGTTTTATAAAATTAATGAAGATTATCAGATCACCACGATCCCTTTGAAATTACATAGTCTATAAGTCTTTTTAGCAGAGACCCAGGACCTCTGCGTAGATGGCATAAAGCAGGTGGCACAAGCTTGTGGCAGATCCAAGGGATAACCAAGGCCTTCTGACATTTTGATCCATGACATTCCGTGCATGACCCTGTGTACACTGGTGTGAACAGTTGTGTGTGTGCATGTATACATGTGTTTGTGTCTGTACAGGGTTTCTGTATCTTGTGTTAGTACTATAGGTTTTTCAGAACCCAGGCTAGTACTAATTATAATTCCATGAACCCACAAGCATGTACTCCGATGCCAAGCTGTGGGATTCCATAAATGTTTGATGAAGAAAAATTTTAAACAAAGTTTTCCATCCAGAGTGCTTTTCATTATTAAAAGCTCCAAATGATTAGGAACAAAGTCCTTAATATTCTACAGCAACTTCACCCAGTCAGCACATCAAAAGTTAACCTTAAAAGGGACAAGAAAAATCAAAGAAATGCAAATTAATGCAATGTCACCACCTTGCCTTTATTAGGCTTTAAAAAAAGAAAAAATTTCCCATTGACACAAATCGGTTTTGTTTTCAAAATACTGGTAAGGTGAGGAGGACACTGGGACATTTGTATTTACCCAAGTCTCAGCTCAGGTCTTACCTACTTCCCTACCAGAATTCAGGAATCTTTAGGCATGACTTTAAGAATTGGAAAATAATAATCCCTTAATAATTGTCCTTGTTTATCCTGCCTTTCCTTAAGAACTCCAGCCCATTATATTCTTTCCAAATTGCTCTAGAAGTCTCCAGGGCATCTGAACTTTGTTTCTAAAACCAGACATTGTGACAATTCTGGGCTTTTGAAAGCCTGTCCTTCTTCCCAGATCACTGAGCTACAATCTCCAGCAACATCCAAGGTTGCACTTGGCAGCCAGGCCACTGGTGCCACTGAAGGCACTGCCTTCTATGTTGTGCCCAGAAAAGCCACCATTTCTGTGTTTCAATGTCTATGCTAAATGTGTTCATGCCCAAGGCTGAAGGTGATGTTGTCTGGATCTGTCAGTGTCCCTAGGGCCTCACTGAGGGGTCTTTTCCTCCTGAGAGCAGCCTCTGTTTTGTCCTTTCCAATATTTGTCATCCAGCCCCTTCTGAGTGCTATTTCTTTAGGGCAAAACATAATCCGTGTTTTTAATTAGATTAAAACAATCCTTCCTGGAATGTTACCCTCCCAAGTAAGGTAATTTCTCCCATTGACTCAAATGCACTAGGTGCATTTGAGGGCCATCATGATTGTGTCCACTGCTGTCCTAATGTGACAGGAGGGATCTGGCCTTCCTGGCAAAAGGTGACTGCCCAGTTGATCTGTGCAGGTCTCTCTTCTGTTTCCTCCGCTTCCTACGGGCTTCCTTTCTCCCTGTCTTCCATTGCTGTGGACTAGGTAATTAGCATAACCAGGCCACATGAACCAAAGCACTTGATTGCAAAGGTAAAAGGAGCAGATGAGGTGGACAACAAGCAGAGTGGCATGGTAATTTACAAGAAGGAAGGAAAAGAAGAATAAGAAATCTCCCTTTTGCTTCTAGAGGGAAAACTTTGAATCTTTGTATGTAGTTGTTTTAGATTTAAGGAGCATTTTCGGCGTAGTAGTAGCTGTAATATGTTCAAATTGCATGGTTCTCCCTGAAATATGAAAGTAAATATAGTGCAGTGATAAAACACAAATTTTCATCTTGGCTCTCCACTTCGTAGCTTTACAATCTTGGGCAAGTTACTTAGCCTCTCTGTGCTTCACTTCTTTCATGTATGATATGGAGATAATGCTAATGCCTGTCTCAAAGGACACTTATAAGGAAAATAGAAATGAAGGAGAGCCTAGAGTTGTGCCTGGCACATAATTAGTGCTCATTAAATATTAGTTGTGACTCGGAAATTTGCTATAATAGTTATTACTTAGGCACTGCCACCCACACTTAGTTTTGCAGTTTATTTGGTTTGATTATTTTTTCATAGACACAGTCTATAGCCCTTAAGCTATGAAGCTTTTTTTTTTTTTTTTTCTGGTGGTATTTTAGAAAGATATGAAATGACATCTCAGAAGAGCCTCTAGCTATTGGAAAGGTGAATAGCCCATTGTTTAATTAGGAGGGATATTTTTCAGGTGGTGCCCTGGAAAATGAGATGATGTTTTTGAAGAGATATTGCTAACAGGGAGATGTCTTATCAAGGTGTGGGTTTCCACAATGCCAGGAGCCAAGTTCCAGGAATAAACTGAACTAGGAAATAATTCTAAGCATTGAGTGTGATTATGAAGGGAAGAGAACCTGAAAACTTATGACATTACGGCGATTTTCTTAGGGGACAGAAAATTGTATTCCTTTAGCTCCTTGGTTACATAATCGTTTGAGACCTCCATGAGTGTTGTGTATGTGTGTCAGAATAGACCAGATTATGTTGAGAAACCAACAAACCTTCAACTCCAGTGACAATACCACAGAGTTATTTCTATCCCAGATCCCTGTCAAGTGGGAGGTGCCTGGGGGGATGGGCCATGGAATCTCTCCTGCGTATATTATCTCCAGGCTGATGGAGCCTTCATTTGTACCAACAGCCATTTTAAAGCTTTGTGAAATTTTGAGCTCTTTCACATTCTTAAAAAAAATATTGATGATCCCAAGGTACTGTGATTTATATGGGCTGTATCTGTAGATATTTACTATACTGTAAATTAAAACTGAAATTTTAAAAATTGTAAGTTTATTTAAAAAGAGTAATAAACTCTTGTGTTCCAGTTACCCATTGGTGAGGAGGGAGTCTTGTGTTCTGATCACCCCCACTGGGGATGGACAAACTATGTGTCAGGTGAGATCACAGCCGTTTGTTAGTCACATATAATCATAGTGTGTGTGGCAGGGAGAGGATACCACTTCAGTGCACTAGGCCACCGTGGCCCAGATTTTAGTGTGAACAATCACCTGGGGTTCCTGTAGATGCAGGTTCTGATTTGGTGGTTTCGGGGGTGAGCTGAGATTTTGCATTTCTAAGGAGATGCAGATGCTACTGGACCACACTTTGAATTGTAAGGCTCTAAACTCAATTCTAACGTATGTGTTCTGGGGAGCCATTTCCCTTGATGATTTACCTCTTATTCCAGAAGAGAAGTCACTGTAAATCCTGTCCACTACGAATTTTGTATCACCAGCATATTAGAAGATGTTCAACATTTCAAGATATATAATGTGGTGGTTTTCAGTTTCTCATAACTGCCCAGAACCTGTTAAAGGGAATTCCCTTCTCCTTATCTTCAGTAACTCTCTTAACAAAATGTCTGCAGAGTCTATTATTTTTCAGCTGCTTTTATTCACTTTTGAATAAAACTTTTGGTTTCTGATGTTCTAAGTTTCTACCATGTGTGCTTCAGAGCTGGTCATCTCTCCACTGTGGTGGTCAAGTGAGGTTTGAAAGGAAAAGGGTAAAGGGCAGCTTGGTCTGGCTCTCACATAGCATGCCCCCTTTTAACTCTGATGCTAGTAGGCTAGAGCAAAGGGAGACAGGTTAGACCAGAGTCTCCTCACTTGACTTGACCAAATTTCACTCTTTCTGGCTAGCCGGGACACTAGGCAGCCTCACTGTCTAAGGACTCAGCACAGCGAGGTGCTAAGTACCACATGCATTGCTGATGAGAGGGGCCGCTCTGAGCAGCTGCCTGATTGTGGTGATCCTCCAATTGATAGCACCCCTCTTAACCCTTGAACTGGAGCTGTAGTGGAAACAGTGAAGTCCACAAATTTATCTCCTCAGGACTTTGACTCTAAACAGTATCTGATGTTCCTGCTTGTCCAGAATGAGGAACTCCAGGGATTGGGGAGAAAGGAAAAGCCTTCTTTGTCTACACTTCCCTATCAAGTCTTCTGTCTCTTATGTCTGAAGGTCAGGTACTACACTGGCTATGTGCGTGTGTGTGCGCACACATGTATGTGTAAGGTTATGTGTGTATCACAAAGGAATGAAATGTAAATCTTTCCTTGTTGCATTCTTTCCCTATTATTTCCAGGTTAGCCTCCTGGTCTAGGGTGGGGAAAGATTTTTCCATCCTCTGCAAGAGAAGACAAGTGAAACAAAGAGCTGCTTCTGATGAAAAACTTTAGTTGGATTGTTAGTTTCCAAAAATGCTCATACCTTTCTCCCCACTGTGTCACTTATATTGAGAAGAAACGTAGGGGAATGGTCTGTGTGAGGAAAAGTTTTGTAGCAATTAACAGTAAGCTTAGTGGGAATGGGAAAATCCCATACATGATAGGTCCCTGAACATCAGCTATGAGGAATTGCATTTCTTTATTTTCAACACTGGGACTTAAACACATTTGCAAGACATCTAGAAAGATCCCAACTGATCTTGTCTGTTAGGTATGTCTGGATATGTCTGTGTATTGCATTAGATCTGATTATCAGTCAAGTGAAGATTCGTGACCAGTTTTTTGTTTGTTTATCTCTATAGAATCAAACAGAACTTGGGCAAATGCATAGTTTCTTTTTTTTTTTTTTTCTCAGCTCTTTGGTGCTGTGTACACCAGAATTGGGCCAAGGGAATGTAGTTTTTCTAATTTGCTAACACCTGCTCTATCTTGAGAATGTGTGATCCAACCACAGGGAGAAACAAACACGTTAAAAAGGGTATGGTGTGCCTATGACATTTCCTCTTATTTTATACATTTGTGTTCACAGATGCAGATCCTCATAATTTATTGCTACCGTCCACTTCAGTTCTGAATAAGATGATGAGGATAGGGCTGTGCCTGCTTCAGCTGGGGGCAGTGTTCCCTAACTGAAGGTCAGAGAGTAGACATAAAGTTTAACACTCCTCTTTTGCATCCATTGGAATTCAGGTTCCCTTATAATCAGATTTGTTTTCTTTCTCTACTATGTAGTTTGTTAAGGCTCTCATGAGATTTCAAATATGAAATTGACCCATAAATCAATTAGGTGAAAAGCAGCTTATTTTTTTTAACCTAATCACTTCATCTGACATCTCTTCAATTGATGTGCTTTTAAATACAAATGTCAGAAATAGCCCATTCCACCTACTTAATTATGAACCAGAGAGATCATCAGGAGCAGGTTTGCCTCAAGGGCTGAGCTCCTTCTATGCCTCCATCCACCAATTTTCTGGATCAGTGGCCTTTAAACATTTTGACTCAGGCATACCCCTGAAAGAGTTCTGAAATACTGTGTACTATTTCAAATATTTTATTTTTCTTTAATTTGGAAATAATTGTAGATTCGCATGTAAGAAATAATACAGAGAGGTCTTTTAATACCTTTGACCCAGGTTCCCTCAGTGGTAACATCTTAACAAAACTATAGTATAATATTGCAACTAAGATGTTGACATGGATAGAGTCAGGATAAAGAACTTACCCCAAGAATCCATCATGTTGCCTTTCTATAAGGATACTTACATCTCTCTTAACCCTGCTCCTTCCTTAACCCTTGGCAACCACTAATCTCTTCTCCATTTATATAATTTTATCATCTCAAGAATATTATATAAATGGAATCATTTACTACATAACAATTGGGAATTGGCATTTTTCACTTAGCATAATTCTCTGAAGACTCATCCAGATTGTTCCTGTGTTAACAGTTTGACCATTTATCCATTGAGTAATATGTAGGCTATTTCTCAGTTTTGGCTATGATGAATACAGTTACTAAAAGCATGGTGTCCAGGTTTTTGTGTGAGGACAAGACTTCATTTCTCTGGGATAAATGCCCAGGAGTGCATTCCACATGTTTAGTTTTTTGAAGCTATTGCCAGACTGCTTTTCAGATTGGCAGCAACATTTTACATTCTCATCACAATGTGTAGAGTGATTCAGTTTCCCCTCATCCTCGCCAAAATTTTGTATTTTCACTTACAAAAAAAAAAAAAAAATTTATCTATCTATCTATCTATCTATCTATCTATCTATCTGAGAGAGAGAGGTGCCTGGGTGGCTCAGTCAGTTAAATGTCCAACTCTTGATTTAAGCTCAGTTCATGATCTCAGGGTTGTAAGATCAAGCCCTGTGTCAGGCTCTTTGCTAGGTGTGCAGCCTGCTTAAGATTCTCTTTCTCTCCCACTCTGTCTGCACCTGCCCTGCCTCCCTCTCTTAAATACAAAACAAAACAAAACAAACAAAAAACATTCTGGTAAGTATATAATGATATCTCAAAGTGGTTTTACTTTGTATTTCCATAATGGCTATGGTTCTGAACACCTTTTCATGTGCTTATTTGCTATCTGTAGGCCCTCTTGGTTGAAATGTCTCTTCATGTCTTTTGCCTATTTAGTTGGATTGTTGTTTTTACTGTTGAGTTTTGAGAGGTCTTTTTATTTTCCAGATATTAATCCTGTGTTGGATATATATTTTTCATTATTTTCTGTCACACTATAGGTTCTCTTTTAATCCTCTTAACAGAGCCTTTTACAGAACTTTTTTTTTTTTTTTTTTTAGATTTATTTATTTCAGAGAGAGTGAGAGAGTGTGAGCAGAGCAAAGGGCAGAGAGAGAGGGAGACAGAGAAGCAGACTCCCTGCAGAGTGTGGAGTCTGACCTGGGGCCTAATCTCACAATTTGTGACATTATGACCTGAGCCAAAACCGAGTCAGACGCTTAACCAACTGAGCTACCCAGTCACCCCAGAACAAACATTTTTAATCTGAAAAATTATAACTCATCAACTTTTTTTTGGTAGATTATTCTTTTAGTGTCAAGTCTAATTACTCTTTATCTGACCCTAAATCCTGAACGTTTTCCCCTGTTTTTTTCCAAAAGTTTTATATTTTTCTATTTCCTTTTTTTAAGGAAAAAAGTTTAAGTTGTGATCCATTTTATGTCAATTTTTTGTATAAGGTGTGAGATGGGTCAAAGTTTGCTTTTTTGCCTGGATATTAAGTTGCACCAGCACCATTTACAGAAAATGCAGCTCTTCCTCTGCTGAAATGTTTTTCTACCTTCATCAAAAATCATATGAGTTTAATTTGTGTATATTCTGTCAGGATTCTCTGTTACGTTCCAATGATCTATGTTTCTATCTCACCACCAATAGCACATGATCTTAATTGCTGTAACTATAAAATAAGTTGTGATACTGGGTAGATGGATTCTTCCCACTTCATTCTTCTGTTTTTAAAATTATTTTAGATTTTTTAGTCCCTTTGTCTTCTCATTTACATTTTAGAATAAGCTTGTCTATATTTACAAGAAGTTTTGGTATATGTGTTAGCTATGTCAATCTGGGTAGAACTGACATTTTTATTATGCTAAATCTTCCAACCCATAAACACAGTGTGTCTATTAGATCTTTAATATTTTTTTCATCAACATTGTGTAGTTTTCAGCATACAAATCCTGTATCTGTTTTGATAGTTTTACATCTAAGTATTTTTGTAAGTCAATGTAAATGGAATGTTTTAATTTCAGCGTCAAATGTTTATTACTAGTATAGGAAATAGAATTATGTTTTGTATATCTTATATCCTACAACCTTGCTGAATTCACTTATCAATTCTAATAGTTTTTTGTAGATACTTTAGGATTTTATATATAGACAGTCATTCCATCTGCAAACACAGGCTTCTTTTTTCTACAGTCTTTATACCTTTCATTTCTTTTTCTTGTTTTATGAACTGGCTAGAAGTTCTAGCACTGTATTAAATAAGAGCGATGAGAATAAATATCCTTATTTCATACTCTTATGAGAAAAGCATTCAGTCTTTCAATATTAAGAATGTTTGCTGTATGGTTTTTTGTAGATACTCTATCAGATTGAGGATGTTACCCTCCATTCTTTTTCTGAGTTTTTATCAGGAGTGAGTGTCAAGTTTTGTTTAATTGCTTTTTTCTTGCATCAACTGATATAATCATGTGATTATTATTCTTTAGCTTGTTATTATGATGGATTATATTGATTGATTTTTAAATATTAAACTAGCCAGTATCCCTAGAATAGACTCTACTTGATTACAGTATATACTTTATGTGTATTATATATTGCTTAACTTATATAAACATTTTGTATATAAATATATATTGCTGAACTGCATTTGCTTTTTCATTAAGGACTTTTGCATATATTTATAATGGATAATAGTGTGTAGTTTTCTTCTATTTTTCTACTTCCTTGTCTTCTGTTAGTATAAGAATATTATTAGTTTTATAAAATGACTTGGAAAGTCATTCCCTTCTGTTTTCTGGACAAGATTATTGGCTTTAATACTTCTTTAAATATTTAGTAGAAGGAAAGCCTTCCTTTCTGTTTTCTGGACAAGATTATTGGCTTTAATACTTCTTTAAATGTTTAGTAGAATTCTCCAGGAAAACCACCTGGGATAAGAGATTTCCTTTGTGACTTTCTCTTTCATCAGTTAGATTAAGGTATATGTTATTTAGTTTCTAAATCTTTGGATATTATTGTTACCACTCTGTGATTGATTTTTAGTTTGATTCCAATGAAGTCAGAGACATATTCTGTATAATTCCAATTATTTTACATTCTTCTTTGAAGTTTGTTTTGTGACCCAGGATATGATCTATCTTGGTATATGTTCTGTGCATACTTGAAAAGAATGTGTATTCTACTATTACTGCATGGAATGTGTTGGAAAGGTTGATTTGATCTTGCTGATTGCTAGTATTTAGTTCTCCTATATTCTTGCTTACTTTCTGTTTAGTTGTTCTGTCACTTGTTGAGAACAGAGTGTTGACATCTCCAGAAATAATTATGGATTTGTCCATTTCTTCTTTCAGGTTTGTCAATTCACATATTTTGTTACTCTGATCTTTAATATATACACATTTAGGATTCCTATATCTTTCTGGTGGATTAACCATTATCTATGTAACATGTAACATTATTATTAACATTATCTCTGTTTTTGGTATATTTCTTCTCTCTGAAGTCTACTTTATTTAAGATTAATATAGATTCTTCTGGGAATGCCTGGGTGGCTCAGTGGTTGAGCATCTGCCTTCAGCTCAGGTTGTGATCCTCAGGGTCCAGGGATCGAGTCCCACATCAGGCTCCCCAGACTGAGCCTGCTTCTCCTTCTGCCTATGTCTCTGCCTCTCTCTCTGTGTCCCTCATGAAAAAATAAATAAAATCTTAAAAAATATATATAGCTATTTCTGCTTCTACACACACACATACTTCAAAACTGTCTATATTGGCACATTTGAAGTGAGTTTCTCATAGAAAATAGTTAGGTAATATGTCCTTAATGTACTCTGCCACTTTCTGCCTTTTAATTGGTATATTTAGAATATTTACATTTAATGTAATTATTGGTATATTAAAACTTAAGTGTGCATTTTAGTTTTTGTTTTGTTTGTTTCCTCTCTTTTATTTCTGTTTCTTGGTGTTACTTTAACTTTTTATAGAATTCCATTTTTACGTATAAAATGTATCTCTTTCTGTGGCATTTTTAGTAATTGACCTAAGTGTTACATTATTTACATATAAATTACTATATGATATCTACTGATAATACTACTTTACAGTTTGAGAAACTACCTCTCTCTCTTTTTCTTTTTTTACCTCTTTGTCTCTCTTTATTCCTTCTTTTTTAACTGCCATACTGTTATAATTATCTTCAGTATGTCCTATATATACATTTAGAGCCACATCAGACAATATTATGTTTACTTCAATTATCAAATGTAATTTAAAATATCGAAGAGGAGAAAGCAAGCCTATAGTGTTTACCCATATTTTTGCTTACTATGTTCTTTCTTCCTTTCCAACATTCCAAGACTTTTAGATCTTCTTTTAGGGTAGATTTATTGATGGTAAGGTGGCTTGCTTTGCTTCCAACTGAGCATGTTTGGATTGCTTCTTCATTCTTAAAGGATATTTTCTCTGGGCATAAGAGTCTGGTTGACAGTCGTTTTGTTGTTGCTGTTGTTGTTGCTATGTTTTGTTTGTTTTTGCACTTGAAACAATGTGATACTTATGGTCTCCATGGTTTCTGATGAGAAATCTGCTATTGACCGTGTAGTTCTGGGTCCATTTCTGAGTTTTCTATTATGTTGCATTGGTCTATATGTTTTGGTGCCAGTATCATACTGCCTTGATGAGTATAGCTATGTAATATAGCTTGAAATCTGGAATTATGATTCCATGAACATGGAATGTTTTTCCATTTCTTTGTGTCCTCTCCAATTTCTTTTATAAGTGTTCTATAGTTCTATAGTTTTCAGAGTACAGATCTTTTACCTATTTTGTTAGATTTATTCCTAGGTATCTTATTGTTTTTAGTGTAATTGCAAATGGGATCTAGTCCTTGATTTCTTTTTCTGCTACTTCGTTATTGGTGTATAGAAATGCAACAGATTTCTGTATGTTGATTTTATGTCCTGTGACTTAGACATGTCACTGGAGGAAAGGGAAACAAAAACAAAAATGAACTATTGGGCCTTCAGCAAGATAGAAAACTTCTGCGCAGCAAAGGAAACAATCAACAAAACTAAAAGGCAGTCTACAGAATGGGAGAAGATATTTGGAAATTAGATATCTGATAAAGAGTTAGTATCCAAAATGTATAAAGAACTTATCAAACTCAACACCCAAAAAACAAATAATCCAGTTAAGAAAAGGGCAGAAGACATGAGTAGATAATTTTCCAAAGAAGGCATCCAGATGGATAACAGACACATGAAAAGATGCTCAATATCACTCTTCATCAGGGAAATACAAATCAAAACCACAATGAGATACCACCTTATACCTGTCAGAATGGCTAAAATTAACAACACAAGAAACAACAGGTGTTGGTGAGAATGCCAAGAAAGGGGAACCCTCTTGCACTGCTGGTTTGAATGCATATTGATACAGCTATTTTGGGCTTATCATGTTTGGAGCTTCTTGGACCTCCTGTAGGTTTATATCTTTGGAAAATTCTGGAAGTTTTAGCTACTTCTTCTTTGAGTACTTGTTCAACTGCACTCTCTTTCTTCCCTCCTTCAGAAACTCCAATGATATAACTGTTAGAGTTATAGATAGATGATAGATAGATAGATAGATAGATAGATAGATAGATAGATAGATGATAGACTGATTTACTCAGTTACAGCCCTAAATGTCCTGAGCCCCCATTAATTTTTTTCACTTTTTTTCTCTCTTGTTCAAATTGGCTAATCCTCCACTTTTTTCTATTATAGATTCTCTCCTCTCTCTCCCACCCCATTCTGCTATTAAGCCCATCCACTGAACATTTCATTTTGGTTATTGAATTTTTTTTTGTTCTAAAATTTGCAGTTGGCTCTTCTTTATATTTTCTTTTCTTTTCTCTCTTTCTTTCTTATATTTTATTTTTTTTGATATTTTATTTTTTCTCTGTCTTTCCATTTGTTCCAAGCGTGTTTATAATTTTGAAGTGTTTCTATCATGTCTATTTTAAGAATTTTGTTAAATAATTCTGATGTTTCTCTCATCTCATTGTTGCCACCTATTGATTGTCTTTTTTGATTAGTGTGAAATGTCCCAGGTTCTTGGCATGATGAGTGATTTTGTATTGAAACTTAAACATTTATTTTTATTATTATAGTATAAGTCTCTGCATCTTGTTTAAATTATGTTTTAACTGGCTTTTTCTGATACCACTCTAGGAGGAGAAATGGGGATTCCACTTGTTACTGTCAGATGGGAGTAGAAATCTAGGTTTCCCATTTAGCCTCTGTTGGTACCCAAGTGGAGAAGATATCTCAGTACTACTGGGCAGGCTTGAGAATTCTGGCTGCCCCCCACCACCCCGTAGTCTGCACTGACACTTTAATAGGGATGACATCATTACTGATAAGTGATAGGAAAAGACCCAACTCTCTGTAGGCCTCCTCTGACCCTCTAGAGATAGGATGAGGGCACTTGATTATCGCCAGGTAGAGTGGTAGTCCAAACTCCTCACTAAGACCACTGAAAAGAGAGAATGGGTCTTGTTACTATGTGGATCAAAGTCCTAGCTTCCTGTGTGGTTTTCTCTGATATTCTGGTATGAGTGTTGGGGCACCTTATTACAGCTTCATGAAGATGTAAGTCTCAATTCCCCTTACCTTTGCTGCCCTAGGTGGGCAGGTGAGGGTCAAGTCAAAGTTTTGTTTGTTTGTTTTTAATCAGTGTTTGTCTGGAGTAAAATGGGTTTTGACTAAAATTTTCCATGTTACAAGCCTTCCCATTTCCTAATATTCTGGCTAGAGAAAGCAAGCTTTGGTTGACACTTTTATTTTTGTGCCATTGGTGTTTCTTAATTGCCAGTTTCTTCTGATCCAAGTCTGAAACATGAGATATAAAGAAAACCCAGGGAAATTACCACTGTGTTTCTTCTGGTCTTATATAGTCCCTAGCCTATGCCTTCTTTCCACCATTCAGAGTATTCTATCATATATTTTTTATATATAACTCACAGATCTGAGTCATACTTAGCAGGCACAATTGGGAAAAATATGTATACTTTATCTTCCTAGGAGCAGAAGTGTGCCTTACATTTTTAAATAAATAACTAAGCATTTTAATCAAAGTTTAAATATAATTTTTCTTATTATTAGAAGCTTGAAAACATGAAACATCCTAAAGAGTAAAATAAAAAGGATTATTGGAATATTTAATGTTATTACTTAACCAATAGGTTTTTAATTCAATTTTTAACGTAAGATACCAAATCTGAAAGGAATCATGTAATTTTTTTATCCAGAGGTTTTATCCGATGTTATTAAATATATGAATACATGTGGGAGGCCTGCAAACATTCATTATACTTTAAAGGATATCTATCACTGTAATTGCTTTGACATTTTAACCAGGGTACAAAATACCTCTTTGTGATGCCAAGCTATGTGCTTCAAGGAAATGTATAGAAGGCAGAAAAAGAAAGGAATGTATCTCGATTAGTTATTAACAGAAACTTCTGAGACTTCCTGAAAAGGATATTGAGATTTATCCCTTTGGTGCCTGTAGGTATTTCTATTTCAGGGCAAAACAATAGTAAGTTAGGCTGGCTCAAGGGTATGTCATTCTTTGTAACTGGAAAGGTATTATTATGAAGAGATACACTGTATATATAGGCTAATCAATTTGTGAAAAGGTAAAAATGGACAAATGAGAATGTGGAATTCATTTTCCTTTTAATTATCCTTGACTGTGGACCTTAGGGGTATACATATCCATGTTTGAGATCATTGTTCTAAACAAAGTTTGCTTAAGCAAAACATCTATCTTTCTAGATGTTCAGCCTAGAAGTTAACTAAAGGAAAATCTCTTGCTGATCATATGTAGAATTTATCTTGAGTGGTCATCAGGAAGGAATTGTAATGCAGGAAATGGATCTTATAATTTCATTTATGTATACAGTTTTAAATTTCATAGCCACCTACTAGAATTAAAATAAATAAATAAATATATATATGTATATATACCTGAAAAGAAAATAGCTAACAAGTGCTTGTAACTGAAATATGCAGCAGAATCTTAGGAATTTTATGTTTTGATAAGTGATGGAAATGAATTAGGGGGTATGTGGTGGTTGGTGAGAAAAGCATGTAATCTGTGTGCATTTGGGTGTTCATATTGCCAAAACACTTGCCCACTTTTTATTCTTAGTAAATACACTTAGTAAGCCGGTTATAGTGTAGCCCAATGAAACAAAATCAGTGCCTGGGCGGGGCGGGGGAAAGCAGGGAGTTGACATGTGTTTGTTCATCCCTTCTCCTGGATGAACATCAGAGAGGTGCAACGGGGAGGTACTTAATCTTTCCAAACTGCTGTAACAGAACAACACATACTGGTGGCTTATAAGCAACAGATACTTATATCTCACAGTGCTGAAGGCTATAAAATTCCATGATCAAGGTGCCAGAAGATTCCATGTCTGGTGAGAGTTCACTTCCTGGTTCGCAGACAACCATCTTTTTACAGTGTTCTCACGTAGTAGAAAGGGGCAAGGAATCTCACTGGGGCCTCTTTTATGAGTACTAATACCATTCATGAGGGCTCCATTCTTAAGCCCTAATTTTCTTCCTAAAACCCAAACTCCAAATACCTTCATATTAGGGATTAGGTTTCAACATAGAATTTTGAGAGACACAAACATTCAGTTTGTAACAGAAGAGCTGTGGCGTGGCATTGTATGGGAGAAAGGGGACAGAAGTATCTATCCTCTGCTCTCCTCTCCTATCTCACTGTAGCCCCTCAGTTCTCAAGAAAGAAAGGTCAAGGCTGTGGCATGAGCTAAAAGTCTCTGGCTACAATTAGGAATAAGACTTTATCAAAACCAATAACTTGAAACAAATGATAGGCATTGAGGTGCCTACATGCAGGACAGTTTGAAAGAAAGAAATCATCCATGAAAATCATATAAACTAATTCAGTTCCTGACCTGCCCCCAACCCCCCCCCCCCCCAATCACGTAACTTTACTCTTGAAGAAATGTTCTTCCATAAGATGAATGGGCCTAACCTTGCCCTAGTGTTTTGCCTCTGGCCTTGGCCTCCTCCTCACCTCCAGATCATCTTCCTCCCAACTTCACTGTTACCCCTTAGTAACCATCAGTTTTGCAGACATGAGCATGGTGGGGGCAGGGTGAATCGTTTCCAGCCTATGGATCACATTCTTTTATCTCATTAACAGTGACCTGCAGCCTTGGTTACACATTAAAATCCCTTGGGCAACTTTATATTAATTCCCAAAGCACAGGCCCTTCTTCATACCAATTAAAGCAGATTCTCTGTGATAGGGCCAAGTATGTACATTTTTTATACCTTCTTAGGTGCTTTGAATGTACAATGGGGTTGAGAACTGATGAACTAGAACATTTCCAATCTAGTTGAACTCCACAAAGCTGTACTCCTCTCCATGGGATAAAGAATCCATGTACTTAGGAGATGTGATTTTTGGGGCCCCATGCCTCCATCCTATACCACACTCTAGGTATCAAATCCTTAGAGTAGACTGTCCAAATAACTTTGAGCCTCCTTATGGGGTCTGCAGGGCTTTTTGCGTGGTACAGACAAGCAACAGTGCTTTGTTCCTCCAGACCTGCCCAAAATGTGGTCACTTGTAGGGAAGAGCATGTGCCTGGCTTTGGACATTGGGGCTAGATGCCCATAGTCATGAATACTAGGAAAATGAAAATCAGAACCTAGCCTTCCCAGTTGTTATAAAGCTATGCTTGATAAGAAAGGAAGATGAGATATACCTTGTTTAAGTTAGTTTGATTTATGACGCTTAAATATGTGGCCCTCTGATACCTTTCTTCCATACCTGGTCCCTTTCTGGCTGAGGTTTAGCTCCTTGATTCCTCTCTCTAGCTTCCTGCCAGACTGATTGTAGTGGCTTCTCCTCTTGCACAGGCCCATCTATGGTGCTACAGTAAGTACAAAATATACAAGGTTGGGTGATAAGTATGATTTCTAGTCCTGGCTCTGCCATTTACCACTTGTGTTACTTAAGGTGACATTCTTGATCTTTCCAAACCTTGGCTTCTTTTTTTGTAAATTAGGGTTAGCAGTACCTACCTAGCTCAGGAGGTAGAAAGGATTAAATGAGGAAACACAGAAATGTGTCAGGGCTCCTAGCACAGTGCCTAGAAGTAGCAAGAATTCAGTAAATAATTGCTTCCCTTTCTCAAGGCCAATTCATTTAAAAATAACAGTCTCCTTTACTTCCTTCATTCACATTTTATGGACTAAATAACTGAATTACTGCCATTTCTCTTCTTGTGATTCAGTTCTGCCTCCATGTGTGGATGAGAGAGAGAGAGAGAGTGTGTGTGTGTGTGTAATGTCCTTCATATACCAGAGTGACCATTAACCTGCCATTAGAAGTCTGAGCACTTGAGTTTTTTATGAGGAATAGAGTATTCATATATCTCCCTCTGCCAGTATCTTCCCCCCACCCCCACCCCCACAACTACTGGTTTTTCTGCTGTGACAACAGTAGAACCAGTATGTGGATGGAGATTGGTCATTGGGCTGGATGTATTCAGCTGGTGGCACTCAATACATGCTGATAAATTGAGTCAAGATCAACTTCAGTCCATTGATACTAACCAAGCCCACTCATAGCCTATAGTTAGTGCTTCACAACAACAAGGTCGTAATAAGCCCATTATTCAGTACCCTCCTGTGTGTATTGGGCCACATGTTGTAAGTGTTTAATTGCTTGTCAGACGATAATTAAGTAAATGATAAATAATGCAAGCAGGAGTTGAAGCCCATTTTACATTCAGGAACAGGTGAGCTATTACTATATTTGTTGAATATTTGAATAAACTATAAGAATAAATGAAATGAATGAACCAGGAGTGAATGGTGAAGAAATATGTCCTGAGTGCATAGGATGCTACACTGAGGGGACTTCTATATTTAACTATTGTGTGTACGACAGAATTTAATCTCATCTGTCAGTTTCCCCATCTGTAAAATGGATCTGTGGTATCTGCACAGTGATTGGAAGTTTTCCTATAGCCCTGGCAAAAAATGAGGCTACTGATGTCGCCTAGGCATAGACATACTTCATCACCACCAAGCTCCATTAACATCAAATAAAGAAGAATGGAACTGGCAGGCTGTGGCTTAGAATTGGAAATGGAAAGCAAGTTTGTATAAAGTAAAACATCAGTGGGAAGCTTTTGGAGAACACGATATGTGTGAAGATGCTGTAACGAAGAAATCCCTGAATATGTGACAGTAAAAAGCTACGTGAATGGTCTAGGGCAGGGGGTCATGCCACCCAATGGCAAGTGTGAGATGCCTTCCTGCATGCAGCTTCCATTTATGAGTCCAGCTGCTGCTGCTCTTGTTGCTGTTTCCTAGCTCTGGGAATGGGGAGAAAGTCTGGGGCAAGTGCTTTGTATAAGAACATGACCTTGAAATTATACACATCACCTCAACTCCTATTCCATTGCCCCAAACTTGGCCACACGGCCACAAATGCAAAGGATTCTGTGAAGTACCATCTCCACCTAGAAGGCCATATGCCCTGATAAAATCCATACAACAGTAGAAGGAGATATGGTCAATTGGAGACAATTTAGCATCTCTGCCAGAGGAGATCAATGGTAGGAAGCAGATGTGTTCAATTTTATTATTTTTTTTATGTGTGTGTGTATTCTAATAGAACATTTTGGTTACAAATGATGAGTGAAAGAAGAAAGGAGGTATTGTCATTATGAGGAGCACTGGGTTATGTATAGGATTGTTGAATCACTATATTGTACACCTGAAACTAATATAAATAACACTGTATGTTAACTAACTGGAATTAAAATAAAAACTTAAAAAAAAAAACTTAAAAAAAAGAGGTATTGTCAGAGTACCTGCAAAGGAGTGAGGGAGAAACCATAGAAGTTAAAAGGCAGGCATGGCCAGATTGGACCTTGAGATTATGGTGGGAGGTGTTTCCATGTTTAAGCCCATTCAAAAGACCCCTGCAGTTAGAGATGGGAGATCTTTCACCTTTTGCACTGAAGTGACTTGGCTACATCTATACATGTGTTTGTTCAACCCTACCAATAACTGAATTTCTCTGCTTATTCCTTTTAATTTACACTTGCATATGAACTGCCTTGGGCATTGACCTTACTTTTAACAGCACTATAATTTCTTCCTCCATGGTTAACTAGAAAATTCTTTTGTTGTTTTGAGTCAGGTCACACAGATTCTGGGCCAATGGCCAAACTACAGGGTTAGTCCCTTCAGCTGGTGATGCTAAAGAAAAGGTAAGTGTTCCTGGAAAAAGAGGAGGTGGCAGGGATAACGACATCTCTAATACATTAACTCTTTGCTACTCAAAGTGTTATCCAAAGACCAGTGCATCAGCATTACCTGCGAAGGTGTTAGAGATGCAGAAGTCCAGGCTATACCTCAGACCACTATTTCAGTTACCTAGGGCTGCCTTAAACAGTTCCCATGAACCAGGTGGCTTCAATACCATAATTTTTTCATCTCACAGTGCTAGAGGCTAGAAGTTTGAGATCAAGGTATTAGCAGGGTTAGTTTTTTGTTGTTGTTGTCCAGGAGGGAGAGTCTACCCTATAGTTTTCTGCTTGCTTCTGGTGTATTCTGGTGATCTTTGGCATTCCTTGGCTTCCATACGCATCAACCAGATCCCCACCTTCATATTCACACTGCATGGTACTCTTTCAGTGTGCAGGTGTGTTTTCTCATGAAATTCTTTTTATAACGACACCAGTCATATTGGATTGGATCCCATCCCACTCCAGTATGACTTCATTGTATCTCAACTAATTACCTTCAACAGTGACCCTATTTCCAGATAAGGTCACAGTCTGAAGTACCAGGAGTTAATACTTCAACATGTGGATGGGTGAGGGGCAGAGGTGGGGTGGGGGCCACAGGGACAATTCAACCTACGATAACCACGGAATCAGAATTTGTATTAGCACAGGTAAGTAAGTTGTAAGCATATTACATTTTAAAAGAAATACCCTAAAGTTCTTCAAAAACTAGCATACTACCAACACACCAAGTGCTATGCTAAATATATGATAGAAAACACTCTAAATTTGAATCCCTGGATTTTGGCTCAACCTTAGAGACTTTGAGTGCTCAGTCTTACATCGGGCCCATATTCAGCATTCAGTAAATACTTAATGAATTAAAGAAAAAACTTGCCCAGTGGGCTTTCATATTTAAAACAAAGATATCTACTTCACAGGAATATTGTAAAGGTTGTATCATTTATTAGATGTATTTTATAAAGTAGAAAGTATGACTGTATCCATCAGAGTTCCATCAGGAGACTAAAACACAGTTCATTGGAACAGGGAATGCTTTATGTAATTAATTATTATCTCTAATAGTAACTGCAAAGACATAAAGAAAACTCCCAAGAAGACTTTAAGGATGAGAGAAAATATATAAGGAAGGAACAAATTCAGAAGGGAGGACTTTATTCTCAAATCCCATGACCAAACTTCATTGGAGAAAGTGTGGTTGCTCCCCATTGTCAGAGAGCTTTCATGGGTTGCCCTGGGCTGGAGTTGGTCAACAGTCCTTGGGCAAAAAATATGCTCCCCATGGGCAGGCAGGTGTATGATAGTGAGTGGAACCACAGAAGAGGTTGAGCTTTTGAGAGCCAGCCTCCAGTGGTGTCTAAATCATGAAAGCTGCATTGAAATGGTCACTGAAATGGAGCCAGGCCTGAGCACCAAGGAAGTGTGTGCACCACTGGATGCCCCCATACAACAACCAGTGGTAGCCCTGTGTAGGAGCAAAAGGAAGAGAAATAAAAACACACCAGAACTAGGAAGAAAAGACCCTTCCTTCTTCAGTGCCCCTCCAGCACCCTCTACTGGCATAATTTAACATCATGCCTGTTGCAAAGGAGAAATAAAGGTTCCAGCCCACTCCTGCACAACTACTAAAGGATACATTTTGAAGCTGAGAGGCAACAGACTGATAATTGGCACACACACACTCTGCAAATATAAAGTCTTTTTCCCAGTACTTAAATAAAATATGGCTGCAGAGAATAAGGGAGATAAAAAATGTGGAATTATTAATGCTTCATCAAATATATTAGGACTTTAGTCTCCCAGTTTTTCTCTGGTCCCACACACATAGACCCTGCTTTGTCCACCCAGATTACCTCATGTGATTTGTTGGAGGGGGTTGGGGTTGGCATGAATTTTGAAGGGAGAAGTTGCTAACCAAAATTGTAAACTGAGCAAATATTGGTCATGGTACCCACCTGTCCATATACTTGCAATGTGACACCTAAAGCATCCCTAGGGACTCACAATGCTCCCTTCCTCTGGGCTCTTTTCCTTGGACTGTTCTTCCTAGGCTTGCGGCCATTTCAGCCTTAGCTGAGCTCAACGACACAACCTTAGGCCATCCCATCATTGCCCTTTTACCTGCCAGCTCAGTGCAAATGACTCACAAACATATTCTCTAGGAAGGCTGTTCTTCTGAGCTCCTAATACAAAAGTTATCTTGAGGCTGATCTTTTTTTTAAGATTTTATTTATTTATTCATGAGACACACACACACACACACACACAGAGAGAGAGAGAGAGAGAGAGAGAGAGGCAGAGACACAGGCAGAGGGAGAAGCAGGCTCCATGCAGGGAGCCTGACATGGGACTCGATCCAAGGTCTCCAGGATCATGCCCAAGGCTGAAGACCGCGTTAAACCGCTGAGCCACCCAGGCTGCCCTTGAGGCTGATCTTGAATGTCTCAAAGGCACCCCAAATTCAACATCCCTAAACCAAATTCATTTATACACTAGCAGTCCTTCCCTCTCAAAGAATGGCAACTTCTGTCTGCAACATCTTTCTCTCTTTCTCCCTTCTATAATATTTCTGTAGAATTTATAGGAATCTTCTCCTCCAAAAATCTCTTAAATCTGTTTACTTCTTTCCATCTACAGCAGTGCAACAAAATGCAGGTTATTTCATATATGATGTAGATCACTGAAATAGCATCCTAACTACTCTGTAAGCAACCACTCTGGCCTCTTAATATGAATCTGATTATATCACCCTCCACTTCCATTCATCCTCACTGCTTAAATTTGGCCGTGGCTTTTCATTGCTCATACGATAAAGACAGAAACACTTGCCATGACTCAAAATCCTGCATGGTCCAGTTCCCCTTCATCTCTAAGCCTGACTTCATCTCTGGCTTTCCCTTTCCCTTGCTCTCTCTGCATCCGCTGCACTGGCTTTTTTCCAAGTTTTAGTCCACTCTTTGAGGCTATATAGCTTTGTAAATGCTGTTCACTGTACCTGGGATGCTTTCTGGATCTTCTTGTAATCATTCCCTAGTTACTCTGTTTCAGGCATCCCCATTCTGAGCTTGTATAACACTGTGGGAGCTACTTCTACCGGACAAGCACTTTTCAGAGTTAAATGTTATATTTACTAGTTTAATTACTTGATTGATAATGTCTGTATATTCCTATATTATAAGATCTACGTGGGCAAGATACACATTCATTTTTTTTCTTAATATTCTTAGTGCCTGGTCCAGTACCTTCCTTTTAAGAAAATTAATGGATCTAAATATTGAAATTCATGTTCTAAAAATTCTTTTTTTAAAGATTTTATTTATTTATTTATTTATTTATTTATTTATTTATTTATTTATTTATGAGAGAGAGAGAGAGGCAGAGGGAGAAGCAGGCTCCATGCCGGGAGCCGGATGCGGGACTCGATCCCGGGACTCCAGGATCGCGCCCCGGGCCAAAGGCAGGCGCCAAACCGCTGAACCACCCAGGGATCCCCCATGATCTAAAAATTCTTGCTAAAATTCACCCACCCGCTCATTTATTCCTTCAACAAATATTTATTGAGCAACTATGAGTTTCCCATTGTGATAGGGATTATGCTTTCAGAGCTGAACAAAATAGACAAGAATCTTGCTCCTTTGGTGTGATCATTCTCATAGGAAGGACACAAATGACTTATAAACATAGAAAATAGATTGCAATAAGTTCAATGAAGAAAGCAGAATAGGGTGGCATGATTAAAAAAATGAGTATTAGATAGGAGATGGCATTGCGAGAAGAGTTGCACTGAGTGAGCAGTTGCACTGAGTGAGCAGGTGCATTTGAGCTGGACTTTTATATTGATAGGGAAGGTGGGAGCAGTGAGTCCCAGGCAAAAGATACAGGATGTGAAAACCCCCTGAGATGGGAATGCGTTCAGTACGTTGAAGAAATAAGGAAAATGTGAATGTGTTATCACTCCTAGGATTAACAAGGGAAGGCTTTGGCTCAGAGGCATACATTTTAGTATCACTGAATGTGAGATTGGAGGGTGCCTTAGAAAATCCTATTTTTCAAAGGGGTACTTGGAATTTTGTTGGGACAATTTTTTTTAAGATTTTATTTATTTATTCATGAGAGACACACAGAGAGAAAGGCAGAGACAGAGGCAGAGGGAGAAGCAGGCTCCATGCAGGAAGCCCGATGTGGGACTCGATCCCTGGACTCCAGGATCAAGACCTGAGCCAAAGGCAGACGCTCAACTTCTGAACCATCTAGGAGTCCCATGTTGGGGGGGGCAGGTCTGTTACCATACTACAAACTGTATCACTTCTAGTTTCACCGCCGTGCTGCCTCTCCTAATCCCAGGGGGCACCTTTTAGATAGAATAAAACTTGAATGCTATTCTAGACATTGAGCAGGTGAAGGACCTGCCTGCTTGCCACCACTAAATGCCAGCAGATATGCCCTGACTTTGTTCATTCCAAAATGCCAACACTGTCTCTGTTTCACACACATACTTTTTTTTACAAGTCAGTGAGAAGTGGTATTGATCTTGATTAGAAGTACTGGAACTTTCTGATTTTACAGATGTGGAAACTAAGGCCTAATAAAGAGAAGCAAATAAGTGGCAGGACTTGGTCTTTTCTGATTCCATGCCTACTGTTCTTTTACGATAGCAGAGCTATCATCCTTTTACTTCTCTCCCAGTCACAGTTGTTTTTGGCAAATGAAACACAAGCAAACCAAAACCATAAAAATACTGTGAAAAAAAAAGAATTTTCCCCTAATTTTCCTCTTCGATAAATTCAGATTTCTATGCATGACATTTTCTTTTAATGGTCCTTATCTGTGCTTTGAGGGGAGGTAAACTTGAAAGTCTACCTTCTGTTCAGTGCTGCTTCAGACAAGTAAGTTTAATTTAATGCAATAAACATTCTTCAGTTGCTCACCGCAGCCTGATGCTGTTGGTAATATTTAATCTGCCAAAGTGCATTGTATATTATCATTCAGATGCAAAATAATTTATGGCTATAACTCCCTGTGCATTTACATGAGTAAATCACTTGATATTTATAAGAGGATATGATTGTTGTTTAATTTTTTACTTTGCTTAACTTTTTAAATGTCAGTACAACTTCAATTTCCTAGTTATTTTAGATTAACCTTGCAATTAAAAAAATAAGAGATGGAAGTGTGTGCTGTGTGTATATGTGTTTGTGAGTATAGGAATTTTATGTGGTCTTTTTTGGAGATCTTAAATCATAGAAAATCATCAATTTGTGAACTTCTTCCTTATTTTTTAAAGGAACCAAACATCATTTAAAGCAAATTATGTCAAATGAAATGAATAAAAAAATTGGATTTTGCCATATAAGAGTTTAATAGTAATAATAATATCCACAAAACAAACCCTATTTTTAAAAAGTAACCCAAAAGGAAATTATGCAAAAAGCAATGAATGGTGACAGGTTCTTGAGAAAAGTGTAGAGACCTTCAGTGTGATTTCTTTGAAGGAGATAGTGCTCATCTGTGTTTATGCATTCTGTGTGTTTATTAGGAAATCAGCTTCATTAATTTTGTCATGTCATTGGCAGACAGATGCATACTTATTTTTGTTTATACATTTATATATTCATTAAATGTGAAAAAGAGATAATGGGAATACTAACATTAAGCATGCATTTTGTGCCATCACACTTCTTGGTGTTTTTAAGTCATTCTAGCAGTTTTTTAATTCTGGTGAGACCACAAAATGTGGGACTATAGTTTCCTAGTGGCAAAAAAGTTTTGATAATTTGTGAAGCCTGCTTGTTTCAGGGATCTAGTAGAGCAAAAGCAGTCGTAATTAAATGTAATTTTAATGTTGTGAGTTTTGTACAAGAACAAACTGGTGCAAAAATGTGTAGACAAGAAGTCTTTTGCAGACCTGCCTTAGTGCGGAGATTTTATCTTGCAGAAAGCACTCCCATGCTTTGGAGTATATTCTAAATGCTTGAAAAATTTGTGCCTTTCTTTTTCATACTTTATTTTTGTAGATCCTTTCTCATTGCCAGTGAAAAGGTGAATCTCAGCTCAGTCACTTTATTTATTTTATTTTATTTTTTAGCTCAGTCACTTTAATAAGTGACAATTGAGCTCATATAACTTAAAGGCTTATGTATTTTTTTCTCTATTTTGATAAGGAAAATCTTTTTTCACATGATTTTCCTTATCTCATACATTGAAAAGATACCTAAGAAATAACCCTAAGAATCCTGTCAGTGCTTTCCAAAGTGAGTTTCCTGTAGGGTAGTTCTATATGCTATTGTGGGAGTATTTGCTAATTGCTGCATAACAAATTACCCTGAAACTTAGTGGTTTAAAAGAGTGTTTATTATCTCAGAGTTTTTCTGAGTCAGGAATCCAGGTATGGCTTAGCTGGATCTAATGACTCAAAGTATCTCAAAAAGGTGCCATCAAGGGGTGAGCCAGGGCTATCCTGGTCTTTAAGGCTTAGCTAGGGGAGGACCCACTTTCAAGTTCCTCCGTATGGTTGTTGGCAGAATTTAGCTCCTCGCTGGCTGTCGACTAGGGGCCACCCTCAGTTCCTTGTCAAATGAGCTGCTCCATAGGTCAGCTCACAACATGGTATATGGCTTCATCAGACTGAGCAAATTAAGAGGCAAAAGAGAAGAAGGAGGTCACAGCTACTTATAACCTATTCTTGGAAGTGACAACCCAATTGTCTACTCTTATTGCCTACTCTTTATTTGAAGCTAATCACTTGGTCCAACCTACACTGAGTGGGGAGGTCATACCAAGTACATGAAAATCAGGAAGGGGAATTGTTGGGAGGCATTTCAGAAACTATCATAGGTAGTCATGTTATAAGAGTTTGATGATCAAGAAAGATTGTGACATTCCAGGATTGGAACAAGTTTTGCCCAGGACTTTCAGAGTTTTGAGCATTCTAAATCGGTGTGAATCTCTAAGCGGGAAGGGAGGCACAAGAAATATGATAGTAGTGTTTCTTCAATCCTGTTTGCACAGTCCTTTTTGTTGGAAGAGGGGCATATTTGGCTACCTTTTCTCAGCACATTTGAAGAACTACTGTCCAGCACCTTCACCTGATACACATACATGATGTTACTGAGGACTAGGGAGTTGCCTTGCCATTGGCTGCAAAACATGGAATCAGTGCAGGTCTCCTGAAGCTCGGAGGCTCTTTCCACCTTATGAAATTGCCACAGGTTTACTTTTGCCACCAGTGTTGTGACTTCTGCTGGTTCATCTTCTGCATCAGTTGCTGGCAACATAAGGTGCGTAAGTGAAAGTGTGTGACTGGATGCTGAACCCATTTTTAGGAACTGTTGTGAGCCAAACATCACGTATATCACAAATATGTGGATGGCAAATCCCAGACTGTGGCTTTATTCTTCCACCTCTGTCCCTGGCTCCCTCCTCCATCCCTGAGGGAGTTGGAGAGTCACCAGAATCCACTTCTCTCTAGAAAGAAAGATGTTAGAAACGTCACAGTTCACTTATAAAAGGTTGCCAACTACAGCTGGAAGACATGTTGATTCAGTATTTTTACATTTTGCCCAGATCACTCCTTTAAACTGCTGTGCTGGGAGGATCACTGGGTGGCTCAGTGGTTTAGTGCCTGCCTTCAGCCCAGGGTGTGGTCCTGGAGTCCCGGGATCGAGTCCCACGTTGGGCTCCCTGCATGAGCCTGCTTCTCCCTCTGCCTGTGTCTCTGCCTCTCTCTCTCTCTCATCTCATGAGTAAATAAATAAAATATTTAAAAAAAAATTTTAAACTGCTGTGCTTGCTCAGTTCAGGTATGGAATGCCTACATTACTATTTAACTTTCTGTTTGAGCCTTTAATAGCCTGTGTACTTTGTCCTTTTCAGACAGAGGCCTTGACATCATGGGCTTTACCATGTGTGGCTGCATATTTCTCCCCATTGCTACAGACTGCAGTGCCCAGTGCATCTTTCTAAGTGTCTTCTGATCATTGGTGGGTTGGGTAGTATGTCATCGTGGTGGGTTTGGGGCAAAAGTACTGTTATTGTTAGGTTATAGTTACGTCTGAACACATGAAAAATGCCCTTTTATATTTCAGCTTGAAAATTACTCTTTTTCTCATTTTCTGCCACTTGGGAAAAGTATTTTGTTTGTCCCTGAGAGTAAGGAAGAGGGGTTTGGGAGAGGATATATAGATAGTACTTATTTCTTTGATTCTGGACCTGCTTCTTTGTAGCAGTACTTGTGAATTAGGTTAAGTCTGAGGCGTGTGTGTGTGTGTGTGTGTGTGTGTGTGTGTGCTTGTACGTGTGTTGTTTCTACTTTCTTTCCTCTTCATGACTGTAATTTTATTAGCCATTCTTTAGCAAAATGAGACTTAGCATGACATTTGTGCTTCTTTCCTCTTCATGACTCCTGTAATTTTATTAGCCAGTCTTTTAGCAAAATGAGACTTAACAGGACACAGTGTGAGTCTTACAAAACAAGTCCCCAGAAATCTAGAAAAGGATGATTCTTGGAGGAATATTGCTTTATATTCATCTATGGGTGGTTGATGTGCCTAGGACTTTCTTTAGCTCCATAAGTTATTAAAAACTGTAGTGAATTATGGTTCTTGCACCAGATGCTTTTGACAATTACTTATTCATTAATGACTTTGAAGGTGTAAGCAGATGTTTCCATTTGCTCATTTTGGTTCATGTCCCATTTAGCAATTGGTACTACAGTGTGCATATTTCTATTATATATGTACATATATATATATGTACATATTATGTGATATATACATGTGATAAATCACGTGGTCCAATACATTGACGAAAGAGAAAAACTTCCAATAAAAACATAGGATCACTGACAGCAATCAGTATGCCTGGAGTTTTTGGTGACTTTAGCATTATGAGAATGTTGATAGCATTACATCTGTTGTGTCTGAAAAGTGCCAGGAAATGATGTTAGTATAGAATGGAGGGGAGTGAAAAAAAAAAAAAAAAGATATGGCAATGAAAAATAATACACAGTAGGAGATAGTCAACTAAATAGCAATTTGTTAAGTTTTATTTATATCATATAATGAACTGCTGTCACAGACTGTGGTTTGGTTTATAAATCAACTATGTATGTGCACATCTATACTTCATGTGGAAACAGAGGACTTTTCTAAACTTTTCTAAGCCTTTCCCTTTTGTCTTACAAAAAACATTTTTGTGTGTCTAAGTGTTATGTGGGCTAATCCAAGGATTTGAGTGCAGTAATTGAATAAAATAAGTCCTCTGACTACCAGTAAACTTTGTAAGGCAAAGGGCAGGTCATAAGGCAGAGAAGCAGAGGGAAGAAAGCAGAGAGGAGGAGGCAGATGGTAGGAAATGACAGAATGATGCTTATAGTTATTACAGATGCTTCTCAGTTTTTAAAATTTTGAATGCCTACACATCTTTGAGAAGTTTATACAATTTTTTAAAAAGTGCCTTTTCCTTTCATTTTCATTCCTTTTACTACCATCCTACTACTTATGGCTTCTCATCCTACTTCCTAATTCTTCATTTCTTTAGTGTATAACTAAGACCACTAGGCTGGACAGAATATGTTCTCCAAATAACAAAACAACAAAAGTTTACAGGATGTCTAGATGTCACCTTAAGGACAGAGTTTATACCTATGCCTGAAAGAGCTTCTGCCTCCGCTCCATTCTTCCTTTATCACTGGCTGTTCTTTGAAGACAAAATTTTGGAAGTTCATTTTTTATTTCAAGGCTTTGATCCATATAAATGCCGATTGCATATTTGAAGCTGGCATCAGTCACTTATATACTTACAGTATAATGGGAATGTTTTAGGTTTAGAAATGTTTTCTAAGTCAGAATTTTGTTAAGTCGAATATGTTGATGTGAAGATCCCTGCAAGGGAGAAAAGTTACAAAATGAGTTTTGTGTTCTAAGACCAGACTGGAGTGTCCCTGGACACTTTCATCCAGTGGCCACTATATTAGTTTTCTATTGCTGACTATAACAAATTACCACAAACATAGTGACTTAAAACAACACAAATTTATTATCTCACATTTCTGGAGGTTCACAAGTCCAGAGTGGGTCTTACTGAGCTAAAATCAAGGTTTTGACAGGGATGCATTTTTTTTTTCTTGAGTCTTTAAGGGAGAATCCATTTCCTTGGCTTTTCTAGCTTCACAAGACCATCCACATTCCTTGCCTCATGGCCCCCCTCTCTCCCTCTTCAAAGTCAACAGCAGTGGGCTAGCTCTCTTCTTTTTTTTGCAACCGGAAAACATTTTCTGCTTTTAAGGACTCCTGTGATTTAAAACTGAACCCATCTAAATAATCCAGATAATTTTCCAATCTCAGAATCTTTAATCCACATCTGTAAATCCTTTTTGCCATGCAAGGTAACATTCACAGGTTCCAGGGTTTAAGATATGGCCATTTTGGGAGAGAGAGAGCAATTATTCTGCCTACCACAGGCAGATTAACTAGAAAAACAAAACAAACTCTTTCTGACCTGTATCTTGTGCTGGTGGCTGCTTTTTATTAGACTGCCTCAGTTAACAGCACACTCAGTCTTGGTCACATATTTCTATCAACACAATGCTATTCCTCTGCTGTGATCATTTGGAACGAGCTGCCTCATCAGCATCCTAAACTCTAGCTGAGCTAGCCACAAGAGAAATCTAAGTCAAATCTTTGATTCCTTCCTTCCTGATGCTTACAAGTTCTTGATTCCTACCTTTCTACCTCCAATAGGAATCCTAAATTTTGAGAGCCATCATCATGGCTTGCCCTCCAGGGGGTAGTAGTGTGTTGGGGACCTTTAGCAGCAACTAAAGGTCCTCTCCTTTTTCCCAAGGAGCAGACTAAGACTCAGCGAAGGAAAAGAAATTAGTAAAGTCATACAAACTTAGATCTGCAGATCTAAGGCCTGGACCCATGTAGTATACTTCTACCACATAATACCTAAGTAGACATGACTCAGCATGGGCCTCAGTCATTTAAGAAAGCACTCACAGGTGAATTTTCCAGATAGAAGTATAACTCAAAATAGGGAGCATTTGAACTAACAAAAACTAAATCAGAGGGTGTCTTTTTTTTTTCCTTTAAAAATAATACTTAATTGAGATGGCTGAGTGGCCCAGTGGTTGAGCATCTGACTGGCTCAGGTCATGATCCTGGGGTCCTGGGATCGAGTTCTGCATCAGGCTCCCTACAGGGAGCCTGCTTCTTCCTCTGTCTATGTCTCTGCCTCTCTGTCTGTGTTTCTCATGAATGAATAAATAAAATCTTAAAAAAATAATAATAATCCTTAATTAATCAGAAGATGTTGTAATGGGAACATGCCTTTATGCAAAGCATACTTTAGCTAAGATTTGGAGGGAGGAGGAATCATGTGTAGAAATCCATGGGAAAAATCTCATTACTAATGCTTTTAAGGTCTGGCTATAGACAGCTAGTTTCCATGTGGATCCTTACTTTAAATGATGAGGTCAGTGACAAAAGATAATATCCAGCCTATATTTAGAGATTTTGGTCTAATTATAGGCTCATAGAAGTGTCATATTTAAGTGTTTTGTGAAATCCATTCCTCTAAAATATTATCTCTTATGGTCCCTTAATTTCTAAGTTATACAAATTTCTTTTGCAACTGTAATGTGTATTTCTGAAAAATCTGGTTGTTCAATTATTGCCATTGATTATTCTTTCATATATGAACTGACCAGGGAGGAAACAGAGGAGATGGCCAGTTTCCATGACCTGAAAATCAACTTGTCCCAACCCATTTAATACAGGCTATAACTCCTTTGGTGTACTGACTGCTAGGCTTTCAAAATCACAGTGGCCTCAGGACTTCCTCTAGTGAAACATTCTTTTTTCATAGTCATAGTTTACACTATTCAAGATGTTAAATCAGATAGTGTTTTCCTAGACCACTGTGCCAGGGGATGAGCACTATTGTGCTTTCCCTGTCTGCAGAAATATGCAGATCACCATCACTTTTAAATAGCAGACAAAGCCATAGAAGAGGGACATAGGAGCTATGAACTAGTTTTGGAAATAAATAAACCTTGATACTATTTTACTGATATTTCATATCAATATTCCAACAAATCCTAGCACTGATTAGATTTTTTCTTCTTTTTGGCTAGATTTCTGGATTTAGTAGCTCTCATTCCCCCAGAAAGCATTTATTCAGTACTCACTATGTTTTAGGAATGGTGCTCAGGACAGGTAGGATATGGTCCCTGCACATCCTTTGAAGAGACTGAATTCAACTTGGATGAAGAAGAGAGTTGCACATCTACCAAGTCACCTTCCTTCTTAGGCCCTTCTTCATCTTTTCCTTTATTCCTCATTGATTTCAAATAGGAAAACAAGTAATTCTGCTATATTCTCAGCTTCAGACATATTCTTTTCATTTATTTCAGAGCTGAGAGTAGACACTAAGGACTATTTGAAGAAAGCTGGAAATGTGGAGAATAACAAATATTCTTTAATAACTAAAAGTACGTTACTAACACATTTCTTTAGGGGAAGAGGAGGTATTACCTTTACATTTCACTGTTGTAATGTACAATATGGTTACTAAATGGCACTCTGATTAGGGCATTTCAACTACAAACAATACCTTGTTTGTTTTTTGTTTGTTTGTTTGTTTTTACCTTGTTTTTTTGAAAGCAACTCAAGTTTAGAAAGTGGTTAGATGAAACCCAATATGGACATCTTTTGTTTCTCCAGGGCTAGAAATAAAGTCAAGGCAGAAGGAAAACAAGATTGATTAGCTAGTCAAGATCCTTTCTAGAAATTAGAACTATTCAGAGGGTTAGGACCTGTAATGTAAAGCTCTATCATAATTCAGTTTGTTAGTGAATATTTCCTAAATTTATACCTTGAAAAATGAGATTTCTTATTTTCAGAAGGAATTTATCTCTGTTGCCTACAATTGTGAGTACTCATGAAATCAAGGAATTTCAAAAGGTATTTTGGAGGTAATCTGGACTGTCTCACTTTCACACAGATGAAGAAATGTCCTCATTTTATAGATAAATATTTGAAATTTTAAATGTCTATCGAAGGTCATACAACTACATACTGGCAACACTGAAGTTAGAAACTTGGACTCCTAATTCAATGTTATTTCCATTCTAGCACAAGCATTACATTAACCAAGCCTCCTTATTTTAATCTGTAAAAGGAATCGTCTTGCCAAATGATCATCATGATTTAGCTTCTTTCTGTTTTTCTTCCTTTGTATCTTCCTTTCTTTCCATTCATTATTTCTCTTTTGTCTCATTAATGAGAAGAATAGAAAAAAATTGTTTTAATTGGCTCATGTGTAGAACTTCTCTAAGAATCCACCTCTCACTTGCTACTCTCATGTCCTATAGTGATGGGAATGATTAAATTGCAATGGCCATATTTATAGGAGGGAGTATGTATGCAGTGATATGTGAGTGTGTTTGCAGTGTGTAAAATATACATAGGACTTTAAGTCAATGATGAGAACAAACTTCATCTCACAATTACTGTCTTCGTCAAGTCTCAGGGATCAATCTTCAGCTTTGTTTTGTTGTGAGTACTATATAATTCATTAAAAAGCCAAATAAACAAAACCCCTTGACCTTTATCCTGTAAGTCTTAGTATTTTTAGTAGTAATAGTACATTGGTAGTTAGCAAACTGAGTTTTGATTCATATCAACCAATAGGAAATATTAATTCATAAGTATGTCATGTTCTTTGTTCCTCTTCTGCTCACACTGGCACCAAACATCCTGTGTGATTAAGGAAAACATGGTTATAATCTCAGGGTTGGTAAAGAGGGAAATATTATAATAGAAGTATATTTGGGGGACGCCTGGGTGGCTCAGTGGTTGAGCGCCTGCCTTCGGCTCAGGGCATGATCCCAGAGAACCGGGATCAAGTCCCACATCGGGCTCCCTGAATGGAGCCTGCTTCTCTCTCTGCCTGTGTCTCTGCCTCTCTCTCTCTCTCTGTCTCTCATGAATATATAAATAAAATCTTAAAAAAAAAAAAAAAGAAGTATATTTGGGCTGGGAATCTGGACATTTGGGTTCTGGTCTTAAAAAGTCCCTGAAAAAAAAAAAAATCTTGATTGAGCACTTATATAAATCAGGTATGCATGTATTCTCATTGACCTGTCAAGTCAAAATTTTTCCAATCTCCATTATAGAAATGGAAAACTTGAGCCTCAGTGATAATAAGTGGCCTGTCACAAAACTAGTAAGTAAAAGAGACAGAATTCAAACATAGATTTTCTGACTCCAAATGCCAGGCCAACATATTCCCCACTGAGTAGTGCTGCCTTCTTGCTCTGTGTTTTTGGAAAAATCACTTGGCTTTTCTGGGACTTGGGCTTCCTCATTAATCAAATGATGGAATTGAGTTCTTATGTTTCTAAGGTTCCTTTTAGCTCTAGGGATTGGATAAGGTCATTTTCCCTTTTTCCCTCCACCCTGCCACTCCTTTGGCATTTATTTGTCCCATTGCCAGCACTTAATCATTAAAAATGAAGATGGTACTGAAAGTAATGTCTGGCCGTGAGAACACGATCTGAATGTTTTCATTCTGACCTCTAAATCAGTCTGCACATCTTGCCTGTAGAACAAAATCAAAGGGTGGAGTGTGAGGGGGAGGGACAGAGGGAGGGACTAGGGACTTTAATTATATTTTTAAACAATAGATTTCCATTAAAATTGTATTTTTCTACACCTCTGGAAAATTACATTGTAGATGAGATAAATGCAGCCTCGCATTTAAATTAAGGTTATCTTTAGGCTGGTAATCTCATTTGCTGTTTAGCAATTTTAATTCAAGTCAAGACAGTGTAATTAGTGCCCTCAGCCAATTGCCATTCCTCACTGCTTTGTAGCTGTATTTACTGCTGTTAAGACAAGACTACTCGTGTGGAAAGTATAAGTCAACATACTAAATTATTAAAGGTGGCATACATCAACAGATACTCCCTGTGCATGCTGATGCTTTGGATTCGAAGGCTTTCCATCCTCATGTCTGGGGAGTATTTGGTACCATGGATGGCCAATGTGGACAATCATTGTTTTTATAGGGAGAGAAATTAACTTGAAATTTTGTTATTATAGCAAATATATTAAGTTTAGCAATGCTTTGACATATTCTTAATTGGAAACAAGTTTAGCATAATTTGATTTAAAAATCATATTTTTTATTATATGACAGATGTCGTTTTTCACACTAATGTATGCAAGTTGTGATGGTGGAGGGGGTGACGAGTGGGTGTTTGTCTGCTTGTCTGTATATGTCCATATCAAAGCTTAAAACCAGAACTGGGCAAATATCTGCAGGTGGTTTAAAAAAAAAAAGATTAGGAAATTCATGTTGTAAGGTTCTATTTATACTATTGAGATGACAAGTAACCTTTTGTTTATTTGAAGTGAGGAAAAAAACCCATGCATCCCCATATATATGTATACTTTTTATAAATATTAATCATGAAGATTAATGATGTATAGTCTGAATTGACACATTTGTATGCATATGTTGTTTAAATTCAGATTCCTGCTTTGAAGAGTGAGCTATATTCAAAATCAAACATAAATTCAAAACTATTTCTCTTTCATGGTATTTATTAATGGCTTCAATGAAGAAAATCTACATTTTATCTTGCTTTTTATATGTTAAGTTTCTTCATAACCCGGGCTTTATCAGTTTGCATTCCTTTCAGTAACTAGCAGACTTACAGATTGTTAGCAAATGTTTCTTGAGCTCAATTATGTAAAGGAACAGTTGACTGTTCTTGACAATAGCTTTCTCATGTATGAATGTTCTCCCGGTTATATAGTCTGTATATTGAATTTGGTACGTCTGCTGCTTTTCACCACTCCAATAGGACTATACGCATATTTACAGACAGTCAAATCTGTTGCATTTTTGAAGAAAAGTATACCACGTAGAACTTTCTTACAGAAATATTAGCATTGTAAATTTGACTTTTATGCCCTAGGGGAAAAAAATCTAAGCAGCATAAAATATATTCGTGTGATATTTTGGTTTGTGAAGTTCAATCTAACAAATATGAAAGGTAAACTTAAAGATTCCATTTGGACAAGGATAGAATTTGTTAATTCTAACAACTCAAGTTAAAATTTACAGCCTTAGTCCTTCTGATTGGCCATCGATGGCTTCTAGAGATAATCAAGTGTAATGGCTTACCTAAGCCTGTATTGGAAAACCAGAAAAACATCTCTTTTTAGAATCATGATATGATATAGAAAAACAAAAATACAAAACAGATAAGAAAAAAGCTCATTGCTTTTGAAAACAAACAAAAAAGAAAACCTAAGTGTTTTTCTTTTCCCTGGATATTAGTGGAATGACATGAAAGATATTGCTCATTATTTGCTAGATGCTTAGGAGTAACACCGTGTCGAGAACCAGCTACCTTGAAACTGTGGAGAAGACAAGGTCCAGACATTTTATTCCCCAGAACTCTTTACAGTTTTGAGAACTTGGATTTGCATCATTATACAGCAATGAACGAAAAACTTTATATTGAATACTAATAGATATATTATTTTGGTCTGTTTGGCAGGATACTGAAATTACATCTTTGTGAATGTCTTTGTTTATTTGACCTGATCTTGCATTGTTTGTGTAAAATGTGTGTAATTATAAATCTTCCTGAGAGAGTATTAAAAACATACATCCAGATAAAGTTAATGAAGAATAATAATGTGTCCTTGTGTTTGCCTTCAGTTAGTTGGGTCCGCTGTTTTCTTGGAGTTGGGTCTCATAGCTTTCATCTGCTGGTTTAGCTCTTCCTGGTGACTGAGACTAATCCTATTCCTTGTTACAGGATATTAAATGAAGTCCAAGCCATCATGTCAGGCAGCTCAGCATAGGGTAGCCATGCTATTTCCCCTGAACTTGTGTCCCACTCTAGTAACTTCCAGACTGTGCATCATCACCTTATGTGCAATCACAGGAACTTGCACTTTACAACTGAGTCCCTATTTTGATCTCTTGGCCCTACCACAGATTTAATTGAAAATGGAACCCCAGTGTGCTCTCCCCCACACTAACTCAGCTCTGGTACTGCTATCAATTTTCCAACACTCTCAGTGGCTGCTGTCTCTCACTTTAATTTCCTTTTTTATTGCTTGACTTTAGAATTTCCTATTGAAAAGTTTCACCCAGCTGCTGGAAGAGCCAGTGACTACATCTTCCTTCCTGAACTTCTTGGAAGCCACCTGCCATCACCTAGGCCTAGTCACCATTACATCTCTCTGAACTACTACAATAATCTCTCCCTGCTTTCTCTGTTTGCATCAGCCCAATACATTTTCCAGCTGGTAGAAAGACACTTAGAATAGTATACTAGATCAAGTGGTTTCTCTACTCAAAACCACTCCAATGGCTTCCTGGTGCAGTTAATAGTTCTTTAATACGATGCTTAAGGCCTATACAGTATCACTTGTGACTAATGCTCCCAGGTCTTTCTCTGCCTTACTCCTTGACTGCTTTCAATCCTCACACTCACTGGCTTTTGTTTTGCTATATATCCTTTGCACATATAACTTCCCATCTCTGAAGACCTCTCTCTTCTAAACACTTTGAGTTAATGCCTACTCATCTTTCAAGCCTCTGTGAATGTATGATTTTTGGTATACACAGTTATTTTCTCTTTGAGTTTCTATTCACAGCACTTAGCACAACCTGTAATTAATTGTTTATATGTGTGTTTCTTGCTTAATAGCCATTCAGATTGCAGAATGTGAAGGCAGGGCCCAAGCCAACCTACTTCTCTCCTGGCTACCCTAATCTTAGCAAATTACTTCACCCATAGAGTAGCTTAGTTGGTAGACTTCATGTTTAAATGATTAAATGAACAGATTATCTGCTTGAATCATAATGTATGGCTTTCTATTCTTTCCTCTTCTACTTATTTGTTGCAGTCAGTTCTTATGTACCAAGAAATCAGCATTCAAATCAGCAAATCAGCATCCATAGTCCCAGGATGAGGTAGAGTTTATGATTCTCATCTAGGAAAATGACAATTGACTGGAAGCATATAATAATTCCTTCTATATTACAGAGTTAGTTATAATGAAACCAGAATTCTACTGTAAGTTGTTTTACTCCCCACTACAACTGGCTGCCCCTTAGAAAATTAATCATTTACTGCCCAAACTTTATCCTTTTAACAGATGTCTTTTGTTAAGCCATTACTATTTACCTGCCTTACCCTCGGTGTGTCTATTAGTTTTTCTGGGTCCAGCTGCCCCATTTCCAGCCTCTCACTCTGATGTGGAATAATCTTATTGTAGATAAATTCTTAATAATTGAATCAGAAAGTACTATGACTTTTTGTAACCCAGGGACATGCCACCATTTTGTTTAGTTGGGCCTCTTCTATTCTGGTGGTAGCTCCTACCTAAATTATATGGTATGGAGTCTGAGGGAAAATAAGTTTTCAATCTGTAATGTGACTGGGCTCGTGGCCAAGCCACTCCTATATTCATTCTACCTGATGAACAGTTGTGACTATGGCAATAGTCACTCTGAAATACTAGCAGGTCTCACTTATTAGAAAACATTTAGGGAACAGTGATATTTTATACTACACAATTTGGGATTTTGATCAGTAATTTCTCTACCCTCTTAGTACCATTCATGTGCATGGAATAAGCTGTGTAAAAACAAGCTAATGAAAGTGTTGCTAGTGGTGAGTCTGTGATAGAATCACCATTGTTAAAATTCAATCATGACACCAGAGTATCTACGACGCCTCAGGAAGTGAGCTCGCCAGTTACATCATGGCCATGTTCTGACTGTACCCTTGCTTGAGGTCTTTGCTCAAGAGTCTTTGCTCTTTCAGACTTATAGGATGGGGACTTCAGAAAGGGGATTGCTTTCAAACTGATTAACTTCTGGACAATAATATCCATGAGGAGGTGAAAGAAATTAGTATCAATGAAGCTAATTTAGTGAAATGAATGAAAGCAAAGCTCTGATAAAATATTCTTTATTATCTAGAGAATATGTCTTTGTTGGGTAGATCAAACCTGTGCTTAATAAGCCATAATGTTCACCTCTCTTCATTTTATGAGATTTCCATTTAATCTGACTTTTTTTAACATTGGATTTTTCAATGTGTGAAACTGTTTTTAACCAATCAAATTAGAATCAAATTTGCAAGTTAAATGCCACAAGATAGAGGAGTATATTTTCTCCTGAAGTTGAAAAATGAAACATCTTTCATTGCTGAAATCACTAATTTTATGACCCCATCCCAAAGTGCTTGGAAGAGGATTTATGTTGACTATATCATGAGGCTTATTGCCCATGATGTCATTGCTCATTATTATGTTTACTGATTTATTTCTTGTATGCCCAACATCAGTCTTTTTCTTCCCTTCAGTGAGCAAATCTGTCCTTTAGACCTAAATAGTTCACAAGAACAATGCTAAACTCTTTAATTTGGAAAAGCCAAGGCATTACTGCCATGTTTTTTCAACTGCCTAAGCTAGCCATGTGATTAGCAACTAGGAGAAATGATCCTTGAATTTGGCAAAAGTTAGGTCTAAGAGAATGTTGAGGGGCATCATGATTGTCTGCTTCATGAAACATCCTCATTAATAGGACAATTTTGCTGCCATATCTAAGATCATCTCTATCCAGAACATTTCAAGAAATGCAAATATTTCTGAGAGTAGTAACCTGTTAATATATCTGTGGTCATAGAACTTCCCAGGTTAATGTATCAGCAGTAGCTGAACTTGGGAAATGAGAGTGGAATAAAGAGAAAGGCAAAGGAAAACATCTGAAGAATGAGATGCAACTTGGAACACTTCACTGGCCAATCCTAGGTATCATGATTGGATCTTTGGAATCTAGAGTTGGAGACTTACTTAGCCTTGGCTCCTCCTGGAGCAATATGCTGGTCAGGATAGTAACAGGAGGTTGAATGTGGTTAGATATGGTCCCTTTAGAAAGATCCATCAACAGAGGGAGAAAGGGCTTGACTTACTTAGAAAAAGTATAACCAGGGGCACCTGAGTGGCTCAGTTGGCTAAATGTCCAACTCTTGACTTTGGCTCAGGTCATGGTCTCAGGGTCATGAGATCAAGCCCCAGATCAGGCTCTGCATGCTGTGTGTGGAACCTATTTAAGATTCTTTCTCTCCCTCTTTCCCCACTCTTCTCCCCTCTGCCCCACTGCAACCCATGTGTGCTCTCTCCCTCTCTAAAAAAAAAAATGTATGATCAAAATGGAACCAGAGCAAAGGTGAGATCTGAGCAGGTCTTCTTTTCACTGTGAGCAGAAGGCAAGATATTTCACCAGAACTCACCTAACCTCTCCCTAGGGCACTAATTCAGCTAAGCCCTAGCATTTTTGACTTTCTTTGGATATATCCAGAAAGTGAAGCCCCTATCCTGAAGACAATTTGAATCTTTAAAGCAAAGAGAGTGCCAATTTTCTATCCCTGGCTACCACCTTTTGGAGAGATAGAAATGCTCCAGAAGAAAATTCATTTAATACCACTTTCCCATTTGACCTTCTAGAAAGAAGGAAACGGAATCCACATTTATTGAGCAATCTGCCATGTGCCAGACAGTGTGCCAGGTACTTTATACACAATATCTCACAATACTCTCACAGCTGGCTGTTATTCTGCAGATGAGAAGTGGAGTCTCCTAATTGGTATATGATGACTAACACAAGTGGATGAGGCTCAGAAGGGGTGAAGCCAAAATGTGAATCCAAGCTATTTAATTCCTAAATCTGCTCCCCCCTCCGTTAACATTATGCCATTCTGCATTGATATCTGTACATCCTGAAAGATCATAGCTAATTTCCACTTTGTATGAGGATAGCATGTATATGTACTCATGTGTTGTGTGTAAACCAACACATGAACAGATGGAAGTGAGTAATTGTTTTCACCAATCTTGGCTTTCCTTCCTGTACCTTACGCAGTATCCTCTGGAATGGGAGCCATGACACCTGAAGAGATAACGAAAATTATATTCCCAGAGAAGAAAAAGAAGGAAGGTATTTCTATTTCAAACATGAAATTGTTTGGCCTTTGCAGTTAAGAGTGTTTGAGCATGTTTTACCAGACTCACGATATTTCTTTCCCTAATCATAGAAAAGTATTCAGCAAACATGCCAAGTTTCCTAATATCCCAACCTGCAAGACCAATCTTGTAGTTAATATATATTCATTCTCTTCTTGAGCTTTTCTTCAGGAGATGTTTTTGCCTAGTCGTTGTTATTTTTCTAATTGCCCAATTTTCTTTTCTCTGTTAAACACTAATTAAAGAATGAGCCCAAGACTGCCACCTTTTTGGAGACAACATTAATCTCCTGCCCTCTCTACATTTTAATGGACCTAATTTATCCCTATTATCCACTGCTTTCACTACCCTAACTAAGTGAAGAAAATATTCTCATCCCTTTCACCCTTTTCATCAACTCGGCTGCTTTTTTTGCATTTTATTTTCCCTCCCACGACTGATTCTGCATAGCCTTGTTTTTCACCATCAGCAAGATATGCATATTGCTATAATAGCCTTCTCCTTTCCTTCCTTTCCTACCTAATCTACTCTCTACTGCTTCCTTCTCCCCATCTCTAATCCTCTATATGCCTGTAATCAATTGATAGATTAATCAATCAAACATAAGTGAAAAGCTACCCCGAGAGGGAGATACTGAAGCATCAGTCCTGGTCTCCAGGAACTCAGTCTGAAAGGGGAGACCCACCAAATTAATTAATTAATTAATTAATTAATTAAAATAAAATAAAATAAAATAGATTCAAATACTATACATTAGAAAAAGGTGTGTGGGAAAGCAAAAAGGAGCTCCCACTCTAGCCTAGGGGGCACAGAAGTTTCCTGGAAGGGCTGGCATTTGGAATGACTGTGTATCTGATAGATAAGCAAATGGATTGAATCTCATCATTCATTTGCATTCAGCAAACCTGACAATCAGTGTTATTGACTTCCCTTACCTCTCCTTTCTACAACTCAGTAAGATTTCTATTAAGAAAATGTTATAAAGTATTTTGAAATGCCCATATTAATTAAAATAGAACAAGGCCCAACTAATGAACGCAGACATAAGCTCTAAAGCAAAGAATTTGGCATCTAAATGACTTTAAAAGTGTGAGGAAAAGGAGAGGAGAGTTTCAAGCCATAAGCTGATTGTATTGGTTTTTAAGGAGTTTTTAAGGCCTCTCTTCTTAGGGTTTTTTACATATAATTCTGGTATTTTTGTCTTTCTGATATATTAGGCTACTATCAGATTAGAAATAACTAAGCCTAAAGGGATATAATTCATCCCAGGGATAAGTGATCCCCAATACTTGAATAACGAAAAAGCAAACAAACCAAAACTGTAAAACAAATTAACAAAGTCTGTGAAAACTAACAGACCCAGAGAATAAAAATAGAAGCAGATATTTAGCTTAGTAGCTCCCAGTGTTATCCCTGAATGCTAGAGAGCACAATAATTGGTGTTAACAGTGATGGAGAAGAGTCAGCAGATAAAGGTTTATTTAGATCCAAGATGCTGTATTTCAGAAGGTGAGATAGTTGGATAATTCATGGTGGAAAATTTTTCACAAAAACTGGAACGTAATTCTTTTCTTAGGACAAATAAATTTCAATCAGCAAATGAACACACATGTTCAACACTATGTATCCTGGGGTTTGACACTGGATGCTCATGATTTTCTTTGGTGTGTGTGTGCATTACTGTCACTCGTAAAGTTTCCCAGAAAGACAGCCCTTCACTCTTGAGCTCATCCTAGATTTTTAAAGGAACTTCTCAAATAGAAGGTGACCCTGATTGTTTCAAAAGGCAGTTTCTTATGTCAGCAGTATTTCCAATTTTAGTATATGTGCTGCCGAAGCGAGCACGTCAGCAGTATTTCCTTACCACTAAAGCTTACATATGTGTGTGCGTATGTATATGTGTATTCTTAGATGTTGTTCAAGAAGGGAAAAATGTTTATTTTAAAAATCCAAAGTTCTGACATCTTGAATATGAATAATAGCAGGCACTAGAAGTTTCTATAATTGATTCAAGACGATGAATTTAAAACACATTATAAAGTATATAGATCATCAAGTGGCTTTAGTATAACCTTTCACATCACAATGAAATATATTTTGTTTGTTTTATCATGGTAATCCATTTAAGTGTTTCCTTTTCATAATTACCATAATAATCTGACTCACTATTTGCCTTTTCCCAAAATTGTCAACATACTCTTCTTAGTAATACTGAAATCTATTATTTTTGTGCTCACAGAATGCATTACAGAATGTAGAGGCATAAAGTTCTAAAGACTTCCAATCATGTCATTACAGATGAAGAGATGAATTCTTCATAATAGAATGTGTGTTCTTAGGAATTTACTGTGTTCTCAATCCTGATCTAAGTATCATTATTATAGACCCTAAGGAATCTTTGGTTTCACACATAGCCTTACTAGGGAGAGATATTCCCAAACTGGGATTTAGAACAGTTTAAACCCTGTGCATTAGTATGGGCTAAACAGAATATGCTATATTGAACATGTAGGGGAGATTTTTGTATCTGTAAAATGCCATCACATCACATTTATTTAAAAAAAAACATAATCAGTTTTGAAATTCAAGTGTTTGGTATGCATCCCTAGAGAGGCAACAAAAGTGTGCAGTTTTGCATGGTGGAGAGAAGAAGAATCCATATACAGTGAGGGGCATGGACAAGTAAACACCTTTTAAACCATGTTTATCATCTGCATTACCTATATCTTATACTCATTTTGATTTTAATTATCCCTCTCTCTCCCACATCTCCCACCCAGCAGTGGTGTTTTTGAATGATCTTAAGAGTTTGTCACATTTACTTGATATGATTTTTGCTTGAAAACATTAGGATTGATAGACCAATTTGTTTTTTATTAATCACTAAATACATTACTTGGTCATGATAGATTACTTCTAAATGCAGAGTTAATTCTTTCTTTGCCATCTGATACAGAAGCTGGCCTGGGGAAAGGTTGAGGCTTCCTCCTGAAGTGTTTTTCTAGTACAATATGATAAACCATCCAAAGAGGCAGTTCTGCCACTGAGGCCTCAATGGTCTAGATTGGAGATTTGGAGATTTGATACTCACTCCATCATGTACATGTCTCACTGGGTGGGAGACTTCACCAAGCCACTCAATGTTTCTGAGATTCAGTTTTATCGCTTGTTAAGTGAATGACCTTCCCCACTTCAACCCCAGGAGAATTTCTGAAATGGCAATGGAAAATCAATAGGAAAGGTCTCAATGGGAGATTTTAATATATTTTTAATTCACTCAAATAAGTTTTTATTATTCATTTTTTCACTGAAAAAAAAAAGAGATCTATTAGAGATTTATTGGAAGAGAGGAAGATGGAATGAGAGAGAAATTCCAGATGAAGGGAAATGCGTGTGACAATAGACTCCTTGCTAGGAGTTTGGAAATTATGCTGAAGGCAATAGGGAGGTCAGAATTTATATGCTTTAAAGACTTAACTGAGACAGTGCAGAGAATGGAGTAAAGAAAGGTGAAACAGAATCAAGGAGTTCTGATGGCACACTCCATAATAATCCAGTGATGGGACAGTGAGTGCCTGAACTAGGGTTTTGGCATTAGGGATGAGGAGGCAAGGGGATATATAAGGAATAACTGAAGTGTAGAATTGGCATGCCTTGCCAATTGATGTGGGAGGTGAAGAAGCCAAGAAAAGATGCTAATTTCTGTCGGAGACAAGTTGAGTTCGAGGGCACACTGACAGAGTGAACAGTTTTGTGTAAGTGTTTGGAGCATGAGAGAGGGTTTAGAGATGTAGCTATAGATCTGGAACTTAATAGCACACTGTATATCAGTAAGGCTGATTGGGCCACTGGTTTAATGATACTGTCCAAGGAAGGAAAAGAAGAGAGCAGGGAGTAGACCTCTGGGAAGCAGCAGAATTTAGAGAGCAAATAAGAAAGGGAGCCTAAGGAGGGAACTGAGAAAGAATAGTCAGCAGCTGAGAGGAGAACAAGAAGGGTGGAATCAGAGGGAAAAATGAAATTGTCAGCAATAACACATGGAGAGAGTTGAGATAAAATAGAACTAAAATCATCCAGGGGTTTTTGGATCTGGATGAGTAACTGGGAAAGAAGTCAGATGTGTTTCCAGAAAATGTTTATTGCTTAAAGCAAGGCCATCTCTATACAGGAGTGATATGAGTGAGTGCCAAAGTTTTTGCATTGACTCTAGCTACAGAAAGATTATACCTCTAAAAGCACACACATGTCAACCAATCCACTCTACCAAAATCATTATGACCTCTATTCCAATCTGCTTTATTTTTTTTTAATAAGAACATTGAAAATTAACCTAATAAACCAATTTAGTTGTATACAACTGTTAAGTTTCATAGATAGATAAATAGAATGAAAGGGTATATGGGTGTGTGGGTGGGTAGATAGATACATGAATACATAGATAATTAGATAGGTAAACAGTATCTACCAAACTGTTGAGGAAGAGCTCTAGCTACCACCCCCCTCCATACTGCTAATGATTACAATAAAAGCATTTCTCAGAATAAATCTATTGATGAGCTCCCAGGTTCCTACTAGGTAGATACTTTAAACAACACCGTGCATGAAAGGTTCACTTGAGGTACACAACAACCTTTTAAAGGCAGGATTTTTACCTTGTAGAAGTTTTCAGGCGAGTAAAAATTCTGTATCCCCACCTTTGAGCACAAAAGCCTTTAGGGCTCAAGCCTCAGGTGCCATTCCTGCGGATCCAGGCTCAACAATATGATTTGTTCTTACAATTATGAGCAGTGTCCATAAAATATGTTACCCAGGCCACAGGGTGGAACACAAGTATTTTCATCAATGTTCATGTTAACTAATAAGCCAGCAATTTCACCAGTGAAAGCCCATTTCTAATATTTATTATGTGAAGCTCCCTCCTGATGCTGACTGAAATACGGCTAGGAGAAGCATTTGCCAAGGCCACCTCTCGTGTGTGCCTTTCTGTTGGAAAAACTCATGGCTACCCTGACCAGTGATTAAGATTCCTGATTAAGGCAACACACTGCCCCGTGAATGGAGCTTAAACTAAAAGACACATACAAAATCTCATGATCTTTGCTGAAGAGAACTTCAAAGTAAGTGATAAACATTATAGCAAAGAGTAAGGAAGACTGAGACACCATCATGATATACCAAAATCTTTGTGATGAATGAAAATACCATTTGGAAATAGTATCTGTTTAACTGAGAACGAGCTGGTTTGGGTATATTTATTGTGCCCACAATTTTTTAGAACCCTCTCTATAGAGCCAGTATTCAGATCTCATTCTCATATGAACCATTTTATCATAGTCCACCCACCAATATAAAAAGAGTGAGGCTGTCAAATTGCCTGTAGTATGCCATCAAAATATTTCACATCCATGGTTGCACAAAAAGAAATGTTCTAATGCTCTGGTGCACCTGCAAATTATTTTAATCTGTTAGTTTCCTCAGCTAACAACCCAGATGAAGCTTGATAACAACCCACATGATAAAGAAAAACACTGAAAAATCAGAATGTTAGCATAGATGTTTAATATTTATATCTTCATTGTGTCTCAGATCACAAAGTATGTATATTATATAAAATTAAAACTTACAGAAAAATGTAATCTGGGAAATGAATATTCCCCAATAATCCTATCTCCAGAGATAGTTTCTGTTGACTACCTGGTATGGTTTTTGGCAGTCTTTTTCCCATGTAAGAATAAACATATGTAAATAAATATTTTTTTTCAATAGGAACCACATATTTGGCTTTACAGTTTTTTAAACAATACATCCTGAACATATCTTCTTATCAGTATGTGGAGATCATTTTTAAATAACTATAGAATTTTCCATTTCCAGTGTCAAATTAGAGCCATCTTCTTCATTGCTGTTCTGAACACATTCTCTGTGGCAGGCAGAGCAATTTAAATAATGAGGAAAATAACAATAATAGTGAAAACCTTCACAAACATCATAGAAGAAACAATTCCTGGAGGCCTCGCTTAGTCCAATTTTTTTCTACTCCTTACTGACCCCACAAAATGATAATGACCCAGATAAACAATTTTGGTGTGATTTTTTAAGGAAATACAACAGGGCTGGCTATCATACACATTGCCAAGAAGGCAAAGCTTAGATTACTACCCTCAGGTACCCATGTATGTCTTAGTCTCCAACCCAGTAACTTCATCCTTATCATCAGTGTCCCAGGGACCAGGGATATCTTAGGTTGATTCCCAGTTGGCCACTTATCAGCTTTGTAACTGTGTGTAAATTATTTAACCTCTCTGAGCTTTTTTGTCATCTATAAAATGAGCCTAATGCCTACCTCACAGAGGATTAAATGAAGTATTAAAAATAAAAGACGTTGCCCAGAGCCTGAGTCCTATTAGATTTTAAGAAATGTTACTCCTGGGGCCTCTGGTGGCTCAGTCAGTTAAGTGTCTACCTTTGGCTCAGGTCATGATCTAGAGTTCCAGGGATTGAGCCCCACGTTGGGCTCCCCATTCAATGGGGAATCTGTTCCTCCTTCTCCCTCTGCCTCTTCCCCCATTCATGTCTCTCTCTCTCACACTCTCTCAAATAAATAAATAAAATCTTAAAAAATATATATATTGCTTTCTAACCTTCCCAAATTCAAACCTATTCTGAGGGAGAGATAATGACTTTTTTTTTTTTTAAGACACTGCACTAGACCTGGCTGATTACAGATTTCACACTTTTCCACTAAACTTGTGATTCTGTATTGTTAAACTGTGAAATACCTTTGTTGTTATTGTCTATTTCCACCCAAATGAAATACAGAGCCTAAGCTATGAGCAGATAAAAAGCAGAGTGGGTGTGGCTGAAATGGAGAAGTGGGAGCTGACCCATTTGACCTCCTTCACACCTGAGTCCCCTCTACAGGGCACAACACTCTTGAGAACAGTTAGAAAACCTCTGCATGGGACACCTGGGTGGCTCAGCAGTTGAGCCTCTGCCTTCGGCTCAGGGTGTGATCCCAAAGTTCCAGGATCCAGTCCCACATTGGGCTCCCTGTGAGGAGCCTGCTTTTCCCTCTGCCTATGTCTCTGCTTTCTCTCTGTGTCTTTCATGAATAAATAAATAAAATCTTTAAAAAAAAATTTAAAAAGTAAAACAAGGCATTGAGTTTCTTGTAGAACTATTGCAAAGAGATCTTGTTTATTAATGAGGCCATAAAAGAGGTTAATAACCCATTATGATCTGTCCTCTCAAAGTGTTTGAATTTGCCTGTTAAAATGACTGAATTCAGAAAAAACAATTTTAGATGTGGATATTCACATATGGAAAATATCAGTCAGCTAGAGGTTGTTATTTGTTACTGATTTGGGGATGGACTTGGAAAGGTGAGGAAGTTGAGGCATTGAGTACTTCCGGGTATCATTCCTCTTATCAACTGTGGAAGACCCTGTTCTGTCGACCCACCCGTTTGGCTTTACCACAGAACACTGAACTTTTGGGGCTTCAAAGGAAAGAAGAAAAGAACAAGGCTGCAGGTCTCTTCCTGTGCCAGATCTTATGTGAAAATGCTAAAGGAGGCTCTGTCAACTAGGTGAGAAAGCCCTTAACAGTTATTGGAAGTAGGCGGACCTTTAGGACATGCTGTGTTAATTGACAGTAGTTTGGGGAGTAATGTGAAGACCAGGTAATCTATATTTAAAAGAGTTGCCCAGAGTACACATCATTTATGAATATTAAGGTGTTAAATGGTGAGTAGGTAGGCAGTATTACCAAAATAGTTGAGGGCAAGATCTCTGTAATCAGAAGACCTTAGAACTGAACTCTGATATAATTATCTATGTGATCTTGAACATATTCCTAACCCTCTATTAAGCTCAGTTCTCTAGACTGTAAAATGATGATAGTATTTACTCACAGGGTTGTCGTGGGATTTAAAACACATAATGTATGCAAAGCCCTTAGTGCAGGGCCTGGCACATAGTAAGGACTCAATAAATACAGCAATTAGTATTCATTGTGGCCTCCTTATGCACTCAACTTTCTGTCCATCTGAAAAGGTAAAAATATATTTAAGAATTCTTAGTATCATTGAGTTAATACTACAATTTATTTAATGCTTAGAATCATCTGAGGTATTGGATAATACTTAGTAGAAGAACTTTTTAATTGTACCATTTAGTAATGGATGATTACATCTATTAAAACCTCAATTTAATATTATGTAGAATCATATGCTAAGGATCCACAACCAGAAATATAATCAACCTATGTATACTTAATTTAGGTTACTTGGCTATGGTGGTAATTAAGAGTGGAGATGGTGAAATCCATTTTCAGGAGCTAAAACAATATGTATAACCAGATTAGACCTTGACTGATTTACAAAGCAACCTATGACATTGTCCTCTGCTGCAATAGAATTTGAGTATACATCTTTTGCAATGCCATCCTTGATTGTAATAATTACGTGCAATAAAGTTTGCTCAATAAACCCACTGTATCTCCAGGATTCTGCACAGTGAGAAAGGATTTAGTTCTATGTATTGTATGCAACCAAATTATTGAGAACCTCTGGGTTTGAGACACTGTTAGGTATTATTAATGTCTTAATATAAAATAGGCCTATGGCATTTAATAATTTTTAAGAAGTTTTTATTTAGATGTTATTATTGATGCAAACTCAGTTAACCCCTTTGAGTTAGTTAGGCAAGGATCAGCATTTCTCTTTTATGTTACTTTAATGTTAAGCATATACCACCTAATGTGAGGTCTGAGATACTAGTCTAAGTCAATCTACTTACCTACCTACCCACCTGTGGTCTTGGTATTGCCTCTTACATGGAAGATTATTGTCATTGGCCTATACTTTCTTAAGCCTTACACCCTGTATTTGTAATGCCTGGAGTTAGAAAGAGGTTTGGTTAACAGAAAGTATCTATGCATAATAATAAACATAAAGTTTACAATAAAAACCTCAATCTCTTAGGTGTCTATTATCCTAGGTCTTCCTTGTAGCCCTCTACTTTCTTACTCAGCACTGTTTTCATTAAACCTTTCAAATTTCTCTCCATTTAACTTAACCACATCAAAATAGGTTTCTCTTTGCAACTTTATTTTTAATTATTCTGCATTTTATATCATCTGTTTACATTTTTATGATATAACAGATGTATGTTTATCCCTTGCCTCACAGTATATTAAGTAGAAACCAAAAAAAAAAAAAAAAAAAAAAAAACCACAAAAAAACAAAAAAACGACAGCCAGCAAACAAACAAACAAAACCAAAACGCTTCCAAAAATTTCTTTGGTTTAATACTTCACCTTTGTTTCAACTGCAGTAATGTTGAGGGTAAATGCTGCTGCAGTCATTCGGTAAAAATATTTGTAAGATCTAACCATTTATATAAATTCCCTCTTATTCTAGCATCAAGATACTGAGGCATCAGTCTGTGCCTGACACCTAAAAAGAAAATTCATAATGTTTCTGCCTCTCTCGCCTCCTGGAATCATATTACATACTTTTGGCACACTCAAGAGGTTTACCACAGATGCCCACAAATAATAAAAGCATTCAGATGGCACCCACACTTTTCCCCTCCTTGGGATGTCACCCAGGGTTCTGAGTGCTGCTGGCACACCTTATAGTGCTTTCTACCATGTTTGCTCTATCTCTTGGGCCTCTTGCTACTGTTGTTGAAAACTACCATGTATGCTAAAGCCCAGCTGTGCATTCTCTCATCAGAAGTTGGAAGAATGGAGAACACTTCCAGGCTTTTAGAGTTACACATTTTCCATATGACTATCTAAATATCAGGACCTTAAGGTTTATTACTAACAATATCTCATTCTGTTTTTATAAAAGCCTACCAGGTCCATATGACTATGAATCAAGTTCATGGGTCAGAAAGCTTACTATGAATAGAATTATTCTTTTCAAGGACTAAGTCTTTCTTATTGGGACAAGGTAGTCTGCTGGAAGTTCTTCCCTCAGAATGAGTTCTCTCTGAGGAATCTCTTCTGAGGTCCTTTTGCAGAAAGACTGCTATATGACCTCCTCCACCACTCTAACAGAAATGTGTAGGAATGACTGAATTCTACCGACTTTGAGCTAAGTTGTGATGAATTCCTTACAAGAAGTCATAAAAATATCCTTTGTCTCAGCCTATTACAGTCTATTAGGGGATAGAAGAGGTCCATAAGTGATTGCAACACAAAATAGATAGCAAATGCTATAGGAGAGTTCGAGAGGTGTGTCATTTCTCTGTTGATTTTGAAAAGTGGCAGGGATTTTGCCATCTTGGAGGATCAGCAAGATTGTCACTGAGAAGGTAACAGGCAATGTGGACTTTAAAAGATGGATAGGATTTGATGAAGAGATGAATGTCCCTGTTAATGAGAGTAGTAGCATTAGCAAAAGTTATGTTTAAATGCCATCCTGGGTCCTGAAAAAGAGAGATCAAAGAAAAGTTCATCACTTGGGTGGGAGGTACACCCTGAAAGCCCTCAGTGTCTGGCTAGGAAGTTTGAACTGTATTCTGTAGGCCTGTGTTTTCTTATTCATTTTTTAAAAACTCTATAGTTTTTATTGAAAGTTAAATAAAATAAAGCTAAATATATCCTTTCTCTTTAATACAATTTACTGTCATGACTATCTTAATTGTGAGATTGAGTCTTTTCATTGGAAATGGTTTTTCAAACTAGGCATGACAATGTTTTTATATCCATACCTTCCTCTTCTCTTACCACTCCCTGTAATTCCTTCATGGAAGGGATATTTAGGGAGACAAAGGCCCCTTGATGACTCAACTCCCCCAAACAAACATCACCTAAAATATTAGCAGCTTTGCTATGACAATGCAGTTTCAAGATAAGTCTGCCGATCAGCAATTGTCATCCCACAAAGATCCTCAAATGGAAAATCTAAGTTAAAACTGTGAGCTTGCTGTGCAAACATTTCTTCAGGACAGATTACTTGGACCCCCCCACACACACTTCCATCCCTCCAACTCAGCTGTAACCTATAAGCCCTATAGGGAAAAATCTGGAGTTTCCCCAGGCTTAAAAACAGACAAGACACCTTGGTGACTTTAAACATAGGATTATACTGTATTTCATCATATATAAGAAGATATCAATTATAAAATGCTATTATTTTATTATTATGAAAAAAGACTAAAATATTGCCTAGTATTCTTGTAAGACACAAATTATTATAGAGTCATTTCTCTTCTTTATTCTTCCCCACAGTTGGGTTTCCTCCTTACTATTCATGTTTTAGGGCTTTGTAACCTATAGGAATGGTTTGGTCTTGGGTGGTCCATCAGAGGTTTGATTTATCATGCACACTTCCCCGTCTTATATCCTGTAGGAGGAACTGACACACTTTCTGCTGTTTGGCCCAAGGCCCCAGTCTGCTTTCATCTGCCACTAAGGGTTGTACAGTAGAGATGCTCTGGTGATCCCAGGCCAGCTTCCAGATTGAAAAGGAATTTCTCATAGTGCTCCTCCCAAAGTGAGGCTTAAAATTCTGCTCACCCTCATGGGCTCACTATATCACAGGACTGGATGATTGAGAGATGACTTTTTACCAATTCAGTGACTGAGTCAGAAAATGCAATCTGAGCATAAATCTCTCTCATAAGCCACTCATTCCTGCGAGGCCAGTCTCCTGACATCCAGCTTCCTTTCTTCCATCTATATACCTCTTCTCCTGAATCATTAAAAAATTTCATGAAAGAAGAGGAGAAATGGATCAGACACTACATTACTCTAGTTTGATTCACTTTGTCCTAGGTATCTAAACCTCCTGAGCAATCAGAAAGACAGAAGTAAAGAGTGAAGTGATATTGGCTAGCTAAAGAGCATTCAGATTAATGGTCAAAATGTGTGCAAGACAGATCCTTTTGCTAGACTGCTTTTTATAGGTTTTTAATTTCTGAAATTTAATCATGCAGGTTTAATCACCTCCACTTGTATGGTTTTAAATTGAAGACAGTTTGCTTTTTATACAAATTGCCTTATAATAAAACCAGTGCTTTTTGAGAAGGCTTACTGCTGTCTGAAGTGCTCAGACTCCTAGAAGGCTTTGCCATTCCCTTCCATTGCCACCCAGCCTCCATGATTCTGGAGCGCAAACCAGTGGTGATCCCTTTTGCGTAAATCCAAACAGTAGGAATATTTGCCACTTGGACTATATATATGGTGAGATACAAGACAGAAAAAGAGCTTTGATGACAAAAACCAGATTAGAAAATCACACACAGGTATAACCCCCATGATCTTATCATCCTGACCTGGATTTTTTTTCTTTTCCTTCTTCTCCTCCTCCTTCTCTTCCTTCTCCCCCTTCTCCTCCTCCTTCTCTTCCTCTGCCCCCTACTTCTCCTCCCCCACCTCCTGTCCCCACTTCTTCCTCCCCCCTCATCTTCCCCTCTAATCCTCGCCCCCCCCAACTCCTCCATGAATTTCACTTCCACCTTCCAGTGTCCCCAGTTCTCACCTTGAGAAGAATTATAACTCCTAGTGATCTCAGTCTGCCTTCAAATTATATCTTTACCATTCATTAGTTATTTATATTGCCCTTTACCAAACATAGTTTCTTTCTTTAGTATTTAAATATAAATTTGTTATCTTGTTATATTTGCAAATTTTATCTCTAAATACAAAGACAAAGTCATGACTTGGATCTTACTTCTGAAGACTCAGATCCCAAAGATTATGGATTAAGCAACGTAAACACCAAGGAAATGCAGTTAAGTGACCCCCCTTGTTAGTGGCAGAGAAAGAACTAGAGCTTAGTGTTCCAAAGGCCAGGACTAAACTCTTCCTACTGCTTCACTCTGCTGTCACAGTGAGTAAATTCTTTATCTGGAGGATAATTCCTAGGAAGCTGGCTAGATTTAATTTATGCAAAAACTCAAGAGAAAGCATATGTCATTCCCTAGTGTCTATGCTGCATTCTCTGTCAGGCTGTGTTGACTCTATGCTTAGAGAACTAAGACCATAATCTCAAATCTTATCAAATAAGAAAATATCATATCTCAATGTTTTGTTGTTGTTGTTGTCATTGTTTGGGAAGTCAAAAGATACTAAAATTTGAGAAAAAGAGAATAAGATTGTATATCTTTGGTGATTCATCTAAACTGACTCCTCTCAATACTTTGAGGTTAATTTAGCCTGGCTTGAATTGGGACTGTATTCAGGAAAGAAATCCAATGGCTTATCATACTCATGCAGTTGTTCTTAATTTCTGTTTTTCCAAATTCCAGGTTTCAGATATCCTCTGTGGCCATCTTAGTATCTGGCCCTTGAGTTTATAAATTCTGTTGTCTCTCCAGTGGATAGATTAGGCAGGTTGGTTTGAGGTGGGTGCTTCTCAAGATGTAACTGAGGGAGGTTTTTTTTTTTTTTTTCTTTTAAAGATCTTATTTATTTATTCAAGAGAGACACACACACACACACAGAGAGAGAGAGAGAGAGAGAGAGAGAGAGAGGCACAGAGACACAGGCAGAGGGAGAAGCAGTCTCCATGCAGGGAGCCTGACAAGGGACTTGATCTCGGGACTCCAGGATCACACCCTGGGCTGAAGGCAGGCGCTAAACCGCTGAGCCTCCCAGAGATCCCCACTGAGGGAGGTTTTTGAGTGGTCTGTATTTCTAAATCTGTGAGATTGTTGGTTAGTAGTTGGTTTGGGGGAAGGGCACTTAATCAAAACACAAGATAGAAGAAAGCATCAGAAAGTCAAGAAAGGAAGAAAGGTGAGAGAACTGTGGATGAGATGATTTGCCATCTATTATTTACATATATATACTTTTCTCATGTACACTCTTCTTTGAACAACCATGTTACAGAATGCTCCAAGTAGACCAGTAACTGTTCAAACTGTCTGTTGGAAGGAGAACATGCCCACTACTTAGGATCTCTCCTGAGAGCAACTCTGCTTTCTACAGAATGAGCTGTAAACAATGAGGACTTTGAATCAGTGCCCATCCCTGTGGATTCAGATGTAACTGATAATCATAGGATGCGATGTTATCCTAGCTTTCCTAGTTCTGTGGCTTTCTAGACTCAAGGTGATCATAGGTATTGCCCTTACTCATTGACATTACTGGATGAGAACGTGGACTCAAAGGAACTTAGCAGAAAAAAATCCACTACTGCAGTTCCTGGTCTACCATAGGCACCCAGTGCTTTAAGATAGGCATTCCCTTGGTTTGCTCCAGCCCTCAAGCCAGAGTACCAGCATTAGCTTCTCATGTCCTGTGATTGTCCAAACACTCTTAATACAAAATTTCTTGTGTCTTGTGTCCTTAGAGGTCAGGGTCCTGCCTGCATAGTGAAGAATATAGATGATAGTCTCTACTCCCTGCTGCCTCAGAGACTCCACTCTCCTCATCACCCTTTGGTGTATACCAGTTACATCGTCTGCATTTATACCCACCCTGTTCTCTTCCTCTGGCAAGACTCTCTCCACCTCAGTCTGAGAGTCTAGAACAGTATTTGCATACTCATGGGTTCTAGCCTTTCTCCCTGTACTCACATCTGGCATCTCCCCATTCAGCGCACCACTTGTGTATTAGTAACATTACCAGCCAACTATCTCTTAATTGCTGAAATCCTAACCCTCTATAGTCAGTTAATCATGTCCTCAATTATAAGAGCTCTTTCCTCTTTTCCAGGCCTTTCTGAAATCTAATCCTCTTTTTTAAGTGAGAATTTTTAACACAGAGTATTATCACCTCCCAATACTCTCCCCCTTCCCCTATGCTAACATAAGGCAAGTGGTCTAAGTTAACTCACCATCCCCCTTCACCAGAATCACCATGGAGGGTCCCGGTCACTCACATGGGCCCTTTCTAGCACATCAGTGTCTGTCCTTTTTTTTTTTTTTTTGAAGTCATCTCTGTGCCTATTATAGAGCTCAAACTCAACACCCTAAAATCAAGACTTGCATGTTCTACTGATCAAGCCAGTCAGACATCAGTTTCTGTCTTAAAGGGAGCCACATGATAAATGTTGGCTCCCATGAGGGACTTGACAGACACCACAGAGGGCATAGCTACCCTACTCTTAGGAATATGTGTCACTGTCCCCAGGTGACAGCCTTTGAGCAGGTCCACTCCCAGAGCTCTACCTAGTCATGACTTACATTTGGAAAAAACATGTTTAAATGTTTTTCCTAAATATTTGAAAAGTGGGACATCGTTGCCATTTTTCTCAACTTTGTTCCTTTTAATCAAAGCTGCAAACAGAACTCACACTTTGTGAGAAGAAATCTCATTTGTGTCTCTGGGCACTGCTTTGGGATTCAGAACTTAGGTTTTTAAGATTTATGACTGACTGATGTTGTGAAATCAGTTGTTTCTGGCTGCAAATCATGAAATCAGCACTGAGTTGGCCATAAAAAATGAAGGTTTTATGGTAAATGGTTTAAGAAAAATACAGAATATGAGTCCTCTGCGATGTATATGCTTTATAGCAGCAATTCCCTATTTTTAATTTTTTTGAAAAAAATTCCATTGCTTTGGTAGGGAAACATCTTCAAGAAACTTCAATGAAAACAGCTATGTATATAGAATAACATATAATGGCTCTGTCAGACTTATTCTCGTACTAACTGAGGCATAAATCTAGGGTGATGATTTTTTTCCCCTGCAGAATTAGATTTTATTAAAATACTTACTTTGTATCCCATCCAGCCTTGAGTCAAAGCAATAGGATTTTATATAAATGAAATTTGTTGATCCTGGTGCAAGCTAGGACAGAATCAATTTCAATTTCCTTTGGTTGTACTATTAGTGTTTATCTGATGGTGGATTCCTTTTGTTTTTAAAAGATAGCTATAACACCCCCCAAATACTGATTAGATTATAAAAATCTTTCGTGGTCTCAATTCAGAAAGTATGTACATTATCTTTTTCCTGAATAACGAATTTTTTTGTATCATAGTTTTTAATTGATCATTCCTAAAATTGTCTCCCTCAAAAAGTTTAATATATATTATGGGGCACCTGGATGTTTCAGTCAGCTAAGCATCTGACTCTTGATTTGGGCTCAGATCATCATCTCAGGGCATGAGATCAAGCCCTGCGTCAAGTTCTGCACTGGGCATGGAGCCTGCTTAAGATTCTTTCTCTCCCTCTCCTTCTGCCCCTCCAGCTTCCCCTCTCTCTCTCTCAAAAAAAGAAAAAAAAAAGATGTTTAATTTTTTTTTTTCCCTCTGACATCCATTATCAGATGAAGACTGAGATATTCCATCCTTGTAATGGCCTTCAATGGCTTCATTTCACAAGACTATCTGTTTCATGGAACATGACTAGATATTGGAGTTAAAGACAAACAGTTCCCTTGGGTAATTACAGTTGGTCTCTCTTGATGAGCCTGTGACTTCACTCAGTGTCCAATTAGACAAATACAGAACTGTGACTTTATGACAAAGTTATAAGAACCTGGTTAGATCGGAACTCCCTTGAGGAGTTAAAGGCTGTTCCTTATGCTAGCTGGATCTTGAGAATACTTACTAGAAGTTAGTAAAGTCACATAGGATGGGACGCCTGAGTGGCTCAGTGGTTGAGTGCCTCCCTTCAGCCCAGGGTGTGATCCTGGAGTCCTGGAATCGAGTCCCACATCAGGATCCCTGCATGGAGCCTGCTTCTCCCTCTGTCTCTCTGTCTCTCTGTCTCTCTCTCTCTCATTAATAAATAAATAAAATCTTTAAAAAAAAAAGTCACATAGCAGCTCTGAAGTTGAGCTGCTGCTGCTTAGATGTGTTTGTTAGTGGCAGGTGGCAGGTTGGCACAGGTGACTTGCAGTGTTAAAATTTACAGGACCTCTGGTTGTAATTTTATAGTCCAGTGACTTTAAATTCAGGTAAGTGACTAAAACATTTGATATAAAATATGTACTTCTTTCCCTCATCCCACCTCACATCTATACTCTGGTTGCCTCACTTCCCAATTCATCTCAAGGATGAAGTGCTTTTGGTCCGCTGCATGCCACAAAGCACGCCATTTCATTCACCTTTATTTTGTTTCCATAAAATCAGCCCTGAAAAGCTCTTTCTTATAGAAGTGTATATATTATTTATCATGGGTGCTAACTTGGGTTCTGAACAGCTTTAAGAGATACATATAACATTCATGCACAGGGTTACATGGGCACAGGCATTGTCCACTGCCACCCCCTTTATGGGATGACATCGAGCATTTGCAGACAGGAATCCTCCACCTCAAGCCTCCTCTTAAGGTTCTCTTTATTATTTCTAATTAGTTTAATTTGTTTAATTTCACAAGTATGAATGGATTTTTATGGGCATGAGTTTCCAAGAAGGGACACTTTAGTCATTACTTACCAAAATAGTAAGTACTGTTGCTTTTCTGAATGTCAGGGACTGAATGATGAATTTTCTATTTATTTTCTGACTTGTTTTTTTTCCTGGCACAGTAGCATCAGGGGAATAATATTACCTTCATTTCATAAACAAAACACTAGAAGTTTGTCCGAATTTGGTCTGACTCCTGAGTTCGAGCTTTCATCTCGTGTTGCGATGCTCCCCTAAAATGACATTCCCCAGGCATTGATTCATGCTAGCAGATAATTATCCTTTGCAGCAGAAGCACATGCAGGAGTTGATTCTTGCCTTTGCTGGTGGCTCTTTCTGCCCATGGCCGTGAGCCCAAGTGGTGCCTTCAATGCTGATTATCCATGAATGGGGCCTAGGCAGTCATCACATGCAACAGCGGAGCCTCTCTTGCTTTCAGCTCTCCCACTGCGCTTCCGCTTCACTGGACTACAGAAGTGGACAGGAGTGATTGATGAAGAAACATAGTGAAGATGACATTTATGACTTGTCTGAGAGACCCAGGAAAAACTTGGGTGTTTGGCAGTTTACTGATGCATAAAGACAAAATCCTAAAGATACAGTATCTATTACAGAACCGCCATGGAGAATAATTGCATACTTTATTATTGTATGGTCTAGACATTGGTGATCTTGGAAAACTTTGAGAAGGAGAAGTCACTCAGGATGTTTTTTTTTCCCCAAATACACTCTGGTATGAAGCTCATGGTTCAGTGGATAGTCCACAGAGCATCATGCATTTGAGTCCAAAGTAGGCTAAGGTGCTTTTTTGCCTGTCAGAACTAAACTTGGCCAATCTTTCCATAAATGCACATGGTCAGGACCAATATTCAGTGAAATTATGTCATTAATTAACTTTTCCAATATATCCCTCAGGTCTGGGTCCAGTGGGCCTGACCCCTCTCCTGTTACCCCTTTAACTTGCATTGAGGTGTTGCTTTGCTTTGATGTCACAAGGAACAGATTCCCTGAGTTGGGGAGGACTCATTACAGGAATTCTGAAGTCAGTCACTGTCAGAATCATTGTTCACTGCACGTCAAGGACTGTTAGGAGAAATGGATCCATGAGCCAAAATAGAGAGACAAAGCTGGTGGCAGCATAAGTTTATGGAAGACAAAACCTATATTGCTTATATAATGTTCCTGTTATAGGTTTGTGTACTACTTAGTCACTTATGATTGGACTAGTCCTAAATATAGTATTTTATTCCTTTCTCACTATTTCTCATGATGTAATAGCAAATCTAAGTGCCTGAATTTTATGTTAGTCATTCATATCTTATGTGTACACATTTTAAATGGAATCCCAGCCCTGTTTTCTGAAAGTGGAAGAATATTACTTATTCCATGCTAAAGGAATTTCAGGCATAGATGATGGGAAAGGACTATTTTTTAAGAGATAGCTCTCTTCTTTCTTTTTATAAATTTTTAAAATATTTTATTTACTTGAGAGAGAGAGAGAACATGAGCTAACAGGAAGAGGGACTAAGCAGATTCCCTGCTGATTGTGGAATCTGATGTGGGGCTCAATCCCATGACCTGAGATCATGACCTGAGCTGAAATCAAGAGTTGGACACTTAACCAACTGAGCCACCCAGACACCCCAAGAGACAGCTCCATTCCTTCTTAAACGAATGGGTTTTTCTATATCACAGTTACAAGAGAAATCAGAAGGATGAGGACTGTAGGTGGCTTCTCACCACCATCTGGGTATAATGATACTGTAGGTGTTTTCTCACCCATTCCAATGCTCTCATGCTCTGAATTGCTCTAAAAATCCAGATATAAACTAATAAGTTTCAGTTATTCATCAGTTTCTGATCACAAGGAATGATTCATAAATGAGTACCCGTTCTAATTTGGAAAATCACACAGAGAAGGGATGATTTTCTAAGGCTTAGGTAAAGTGTTCTCCTTCCTAGGACAAAGAAGAAAAGATGTTTCTATCTTTTTCTGGATATTGCCAGATGTTACAAAATATTTTGTTATCAGCCTGAAAATGATGCTCACACATGTAGAGAGCAGAAAATTACAGGGACACAGAACTAGAGCCATGCATAGAATTTATTCCCAGATCTTATGTTACCTTGTACTTCCAGTTCTGTGAGCCAATAAAAATCCTTATTCTTTACGCCAAGTTTAATTGGACTTTTCATACCTTCAGCCAAATTCCTCTCCGCTAACACAGTATGGAAGAAGACATGAAATGCGTGTATCCCTGGTGTTTGGATCTACTCTGAGCACCCACTAAGTCACAGAAGCATGACCTCTGTGACTGCCTCTGACAGTAGAGCATACATCCCAATATGCCAGATATCCTCCCACTGACCAGGCAATCCATTCTGCCCAGTCTTGGCTGTTCTGCTTCTATAATGTGAAGCCCCGGGAATCCCTGGGTGGCTCAGCGGTTTGGCGTCTGCCTTCGGCCCAGGGTGTGATCCTGGAGACCCAGGATCGAGTCCCACATCAGGCTCCCTGCATGGAGCCTGCTTCTCCCTCTGCCTGTGTCTCTGCCTCTCTCTCTCTCTCTCTCTCTCTCTCTCTCTCTTTCTCTGTGTCTTTCATAAATAAATAAATAAAATCTTTAAAAAAATAATAATGTGAAGCCCCTCCTTCCCTAGCCTCTTCCCTCCTCTCCATCTCCCACAACCCAAGCATAACTGCACCAGGAGTGAATGACTGACCCAGAAGTAAACTGGGAAGAGCAACCAGATGTTCTGTCTTGTGGACCTGATATAGAAATTGTTTGTTGTTATAGAGTACTTTCCCTGGGAAGTTGGGTGGATCACAAACATGGAGTAGGTACTATTATACCATGTACATAGCAAAGCAAAGAAAGCTGGTTGGCTGAGGCAAAGTGGTGAAGAAACAGACATGGAGAGAAGCATCCAAGGAAGACAGGTCTTCCCATGCCAGGTTCAGGTTCTGCTCTTGAGTTCATATCTTCCTTCTTCCTTAAATAGCTCTGAAGGACTTCTGTTTCCTGTGACTAGAGAGCCTTGGCTCAGAGAAAAAGGGGTTGTTTTCACTTCAATTTATAGATGATGCAACTGAAGATAAGAAAGTTAACCAAAGCTGTTTTGTAGCAAGCTGAGCATCAGCCTAGCTTTCCTAACATTATAACCTTTGTTTTTTTCCATTTCACTTGCTGGTTAAGTGACCAGGAGAGACCAATTCATCAAAAACATTTTGTGACCATTGCCCGTCATATATCAGAGAAAAGAAAATCACTGTTCAGCTGCTTTGTAATGTCCTTGACAAAATAGAATGGGTTATATACTGCCAGATTGAAAATTCAGTAGGAAACTGGGTCCTAATCACCGTAAGTCCTTTTTTTTTTTTTAAATATTGATACAGTATCTTTTTAAAAACATATATTTTATTTATTTATTAGTGAGAGACACACAGAGAGAGGCAGAGACACAGGCAGAAGGAGAAGCAGGCTCCCTGCAGGGAGCTGGATGCCAGACTCGATCCCCAGACCCCCTGGGATCATGCCCTGAGCCGAAGGCAGATGCTCAACCACTGAGCCACCCAGGCATCCCACACAATATCTTTCTTAAATGATCAAGAACTCACCAGACCTTGGCAATGTTGCTACAATTGTTAATTACCTTTAAATAAATATCTACTGATTTACAGATCAGGACACGCATGCATAGAGTTGTCCAAGTGAGAAGCAACCCTACCAAAAAGCAGCAGCTGCCCCTAAAAGTGTCTGCTGTTGTGAGTTTCAATCTGAGACTCATTTGAAGCCACTCCTTGTTTTTCTTGGTCAGAGCAGTTTAATACTTATTACCTGTATCCTCTGACCGAGAAGCTTCTAGACCTCCCATCTTACTTCAATGCAGCTGCTCTGGAGAATAATTGCTTTCGTTTTTGTAGTGACACCCCCAACGAGTCCCCCAAATTAATTTTATCATATGACACATAGCTTTCAAATTTAATGAAAATCCACTCAGCCATTATCTGTGATATGACAGACTGAAACTTAATTATATTGACATGGATTTGAGCTAATGCTATCATACTTTGCTAGAAAAGGCATCTCTTTAGGAGCGATTACAATTAGCAGTCAGATTTGGGAAATGCAACCAAGGAGAAATATCTGTGCAGCCAAATGGCACCTATACCTTTAGGACATCCATCTGGTCAAGGACTGACTATCATCCTCATTCACCCAGGTAATCACAACTATACTTTGGGTTAATAGCTTTGAAGAAGTGTTTTGGTTGCATGTTAGAACAAGGACATTTTTCTAATAATATTAAGTGTTATGCTTGTAGAAGCCTGCATCTAGTCCTCTTTGGGCTTTTAATTGCCATAGAAGTGATAAAACATTTGTTGCATTGTACCACTATCTGGAATAAGTGGATTTTTACAATCTTTCTCCACTTCCTTGCCCAAATAAAGAATATTAAATGGCTGACTATGCTGCAAAGAAATATTGCATATAGAGGAAGCATAAATGTCAGAAGGCATTAGTTTTCTGCACTACCTTCTTCCCCTATCCCTCCACCCTCATCCTTTCTCTTCGAGCTTCCCGGGAAAATGCTTTAGTCAATATGTCACTAACCTATCTTCCATTATACTTTATTAATCTTCCTCTGGGAAGGGTTCTTTCTTTTTCTCATGACCTCTGAAAGTTAAAGGCAGGGATTATGTCATTTTGAAACTTGGATTGATGCTATTGAGGGTATCTTAGCTGATTGGGTCTTATGGAGGAGATTATCATAGCAGTGGCTCAGGCAAGAGGGTAAGGGATGGATGACAGGAGATGTATTGAGGGCTACGGCCACAGGCTAGAGGATGAGGACTGAGTGTCTGCACTATAGTGGGCATACCAGCAATGAAAGAAAAGGACACAGTGATGGAAAATATGATGCAGATAGGGAAAATGGTTAACATTATTTTTTTTTCATCCAAGAATTGGCAGATTTCTTTTCTGTATAGGGCTAAATATTAAATAGTTTTAGCTTTGAGGGCCAGACACCCTTCTGCCACAACTACTCAACTCTTCCATAAACATAAACATAGACAATGATATATAAGTGGATATGCCTGTGTTCTAGTAAAACTTTACTTACAGAAGAGATGGTAATTTATGTGGCCAAGGGCCATCTAGTTACTTGTTTATAAAATCTGGTTGAAATCTAGTTGAAAATAAATGCTAGATTAGTTGGTACATGGTACATGAATTCTAAACTCAATTCTTAGATTTATTAAAATTCAAGAAGCACTAGGATTCTGAAGATTATTAACTCCCTTTTCAGTTTAGCGATACTTTTCAAAGTTGACGTGCGCCACGATCATTTTAACAATATTTTAAGTGTCCAAATCTGCACATGTGAAAACAAATTTGTTTGGTACATAGAATTAAGACCAGCACACTATTTCCTATAAAAGAAAGATTGTAGTAATTAACCTGGGAACCATTAACCCTGAAAACAACAATGCAGTTGTATGTAAATGAAGAGCCTAACACTGTACTAACCACTATAGGAGAATTTTCAAAGTATTGGGGCTGATATTTCTGCTCTTGAGGACCTGTCCATTACTGTTACCACAGTGGAAGCCTGCTACAAACAAATGTGCAGCCCTGTGGCCAATGAGTGGAGTAGACACAGCAGCAGGTGGCTGCTAGCTTATTTGCATTAATCAGAGTCCTTTGGTTGTAGGAAGCAGAGACTCACTCAGGTTAACTCAGGTTAATGGAAGTTTATTGTAAGAATATTAGGATCACTATCATTTACCTGAATTTCATGAGAACACAGAAGGAGTCCTGACTCCCTCAGGAAAGAACTAGAACCACAATCAAGGATCAAGACACCTAGATGGGTGGGTTTCTTGATCATCCCTCTTATTTTACAGTTGTATCATCAATTCTAATCAGTGGTTTCCTGTGTCTCTGCTCTTACTCTCATTGCTAGATAATAACTACTCTTTCTGTATCTTGCTTTCAAATTCTCAAGGAATGGGACGCCTGGGTGGCTCAGTGGTTGAGCATCTGCCTTTGGCTCAGGGCATGATCCCAGAGTCCCAGGATCGAGTGCCACATTGGGCTTCCTATGTGGAGCCTGCTTCTCCCTTTGCCTGCCTCTCTCTCTCTCTCTCTCTCTCTCTGTCTCATGAATAAATAAATAAAATCTTTTAAAAAAATTCTCAAGGAAGTTACTGTTAGTATTCTAATCTTTGGTGGACTACAACAGTATAGATACTGGGTGGTATCTCCCACACAGCCATACTGTTAGGCAGCCTTTTCGCCCATCTTGTGTCTTAGCGCCTTGCAGTCCTCTCTGTCTTGATTGCAAATGAAAACCCAGTCACTTGGCTGCACTTAATTGCAAGGGATGCTGGGAAATTCAATCTACCTGCATATGCAGGAAGAAAGGAAATGAATTAGATGAACTAGTTGGTCCCTAAAACACAGAAAGCAAGCCTAAAGATTATTGTTTCTATTTGCACAGGTGCCTCCGAACTTGCTTGAATTTGTTTTCAAAGAGTCTTAGGTCTGTAAAATCCCTAGGAAAGGTAAAATAGAGTTTCCCTGGACTCATTCCTAAAAAAAAAAGAAAAAAATTGTTACAAATTGGAGATGAAGAACCCAAAATGGTAGGATTCTTCTCATTACCAAATGTGAACCAGCACTAATTTGTACACTCTGGAGTGTTTATCACTACACAGAGAGAAGGAACTTTTCCTGAGCCTGTTTTAAAAGTAACAGCAGGAGCATATAGAAAAAAAATAACAATTTGCTTTTGTGTCATCCCGACAGCTAATATTGTCCTGGATTTTCAAGGATCCCATCCTATATTCAGTTCATGTATACTAATCCTTGAATCAAGAAACATGGCCACAAAAATGTGAGTTCTGAATAAGTGTCTAGGAAGTCATAGGAGATAATTAACATCTTATATGTTGGAGTTAAGAGCATGGAGACTCTAATCCCAGCCTTGGTATTATCCAGTTTGGTAACCTTGGATATGTTACTTTCAGTCTGCATTTTTGCCTTGAAGTTGAGTGTGATTGTTTAAAATATATCACTTAGAGAAACCTAAAGGCCCGTGGTTGTGTTTTCTCTATGGCAGTCCTGGATGATACCAGAGGGAGGAAAACATTTCTTCCTTTCTGCTATTGTTGTCAACTCCAAATTAAGCCTGCCCTTCGCAGTGGAAGTTTATTCAAGGGTAAAGTGAGACTGCCTGGACTTTGCACTACACAGCCCAGCCTTAGGCATGAAGATTTTGAGAAGCACCTCCAACTGTGAGGTCCTAAGAATGTGGATTTATCATAGGGATGAATTCTCAAAATGCTGCTCTGAATATGGAACTGGGGATTGGGAAATGAAGTAAGAAAAATAAGGAATAGTCTTGTGAAGCTTCTATCTCCTGGGCAAAATGGTAGTGGGTTGAGTTGGTACCTTACATGCCCTTTATTTAGGATTATCTTGCCCTTCTCCCTAAGAGCCTGTTCTCAGTATCTATTATGACCTCTCTGGATTCAGTGCTTGCTTTCTTTCTTTCTTTCTTTCTTTCTTTCTTTCTTTCTTTCTTGGAGAAAGCTGGTCGAGGGGCAGAGGGAGAGAGAGAATCTTAAGCAGGCTCCACACCAAATGTAAAGCCCCCACACGGGGTTCGATTTCATAACCCTGAGATCATGACCTGAGCCAAAATCAAGAGTGGGACACTTAACCAGCTGAGCCACCCAGGCACTCCCATTGCCTTCTATCTAATTTGACTCTAATTTTTCCTCCTCTTTGACTACTTCCCTGGTCTCTTAAACCTACATCTGGGTATGTGTGCCTCTCAAGGATATAACTCATCTGATCAGCATGTCCACATCAGAGATGTGAGGTACATTCTCACAAAGAGCATCTGGAAACAAAATCCCATTCTTGATTGTGTGACCTCAGGGAATCACTTTACTCAAGATCATTTGAGGCCCCAGAGCAAGGGATAATGGCCACATGCTAGGCAAGGCAGGGGCTGATCGAGGTCTGAGCAGTCAAGACCCTATATAGAACCACTTCCCGCATGGAAGTCTCCTACTCTGCAATTGCAAAGAGCTGGCCTTGACAGTGAGCTGCGGGTTCCCCAGGACTTAATTGATATAAGAAATAGCATTACAATGAATTAATTAGAAGCCCTTGAGTCTTGATAAGCATTTGTTACAGGCTGCTGTGCCTTTTCATTATGACGCTAGGGAAGGGACTGAGGAGGGAAAGCATGGAGAATGTTTTACAGGCAGATGCAAAAGAGACTTTGTAGGCAGTGTGGGGAGAGAAATCCTTGCATAATGAGAGCTCACTAAGGGGAAATTCCAAGACTCCCATGAGTCCTGAGCTCTTGAGAAATAAGAACTTCCTGACAAGTCACTTGGTTTAGCTTTAAGAAAATGAGCCTCTTGATTTATGAAACATGTCCGGGGACTGGCATTTGGATTAAGAAGCACTTTGCTCTGAAAGAGAAATAAAGAGATGGAATTGGGAGAAGGAACACAGTCATCAGGGTAAGTAAAACTAGCCTCCGAGACCATAAGACATCAAACGAGCAGAAATATCCAAAATCTCCAAGGCCCACTCAGAGGAATTCACCCCCCAGTGATGAATCACAGCCATTAATTAGCACTGGCCACCTAGTGGCAGAAGGGGGAGCAGCATACTAACTTCTGGCTCTTTTCTATACTGAAGTCTTATTCACAATAGAAACTAATTGTTATAAAAATGTATGAGTAAGAAGGGACTTAAGATATATCACATCAGAGGAAGATTTTTGCATAAGAAAAATATAATTTTGCACTTAAAAACTCAGTCATCTCAGGATTAGATGATCTTGACTATGAGCATAATTGAATACAATTAACTCCTACATCTTCAGTCCATGTATATATATGGAGATTACAAGTATTATGCTATCTTGGGGATAATGGTTCTCCCATGAAATCCTGCTTTTGATGTAATCTCAAATGAGTGGCTCTCATGCCAGGAAAATTATCAGTGTACTGAAAATAATTTACAGCTAGGAATTGAGACTTCGGTGACCAATCATCCAGCTTAGTTATGCAAAAACTAGGTGATTATCAGAAAGTCATTTATTTATTGTGCAGGGATGTTTGTGTGTGCATAGTGTGTGGGCATATGCCTAAATATATATCTGAAACTAAACCAGTTATGGACATTCTTACCTATCTCTCAGTAAGTATTGAAGGAACCTAATAATAAGTATTTATTGAACACCCTCAGTGAACCGAGTTCTGGTCCATGTCAATGAGGGATATTAGAGAAAGGTGAACAAAGCTCCTATCCAGTCTAAATGGGGAATCCGAGTCATATATGAGATAATAATCAATACTATAAGTTATTAAGTGGCCTTGGCTTTAGGAAATCTTAGAGAATACACAAAATGACTTGAATCCAAACCATATGTAAGAACGTGTACCATGGGCATTAAGGAGGGCACGTGATGCAATGAATACTGGGTGTTATATGCAACTGATGAATCACTAAACTCTACCTCTGAAACTAATAATACACTATATGTTAAATAATTGAATTTAGATTTAAAGAAAAGAGAACATATGTACAGTCAGTACCAATGCTTTGCATCTCTCCAGCAGCACTCTATCTCTGATGTTTTCCACTCGCATTGCTTACCATTCCTGCCTCCAGCCATCCCCACAGATGTGTGCACCCCAGTCCAGCTCCTTCCCACATTACTTATTCAGCTTATATCATAAGTGTGGTCCTGTACAAGCTAGTCAATCTCTCTTGCTCACACAACCCATGAACATATATTCCTATTCATTCATTCCATGTCCAGATCTTTTTCCTCTTTCTTCCCCACAGAGCATAATATCTCATGAAAGACATTTCCACATTACACCCATGATTTTATTTCTTCCTGATCCCTCATCATTATTACTAATGTCTTTACCACCATCATGTAATTTATAAATACAGATGAGTTCATGTGGGAACATGTGATCATTAAGAGCTGCCTATCTAGTTTCTATTTTATAAAGTAAAATTCATTTATATAGGCCTAAAATGCTTGATATATAAAAGTCTTATATTAGTTGCAGATTTGACTCCTTTGTTCTAAGAGAGGTTGTTGATCTAGTAACCACCAAAGAAGTTAACCAGCAGATGAATTCACAGCGAATGAAATTATCATGCATCTTAAATTTCAGAAAGAGTGAGAATGTTTTAGCAACACTGAGTGACAAAAGAAAAAAAAGTTTGAAAGCAAAATCACCTTGAAAATTCAGCCATCTCATTAGTTTCTATGAATTCCGTGTTAGAGAGAAATAATATCAAGTGTAGTTGAGACAAGATAGGGTTTTATGATAGAAATCCATCAGACTCCTTTATCCTGGGACAAAATTCTGAACTTGCGAGTGGAGTATTTTCTCTCATGGACACTGGATTTAAAGGCTATTGTATCCAAGGATGTTCTCCGTGGCATAACTCTTGCTGTTTGCACAACCTGCAAATGTTCCAAAGCCCAGAGATATAATTAAGGACCTTGTTACACCATAAAAGATTTTCAAACTTTAATCTATGACAACCCACATAGCACTCAGGGCTTAAATACTTTATTGACCAGGCTGGCAGGCTGACTCCTCTGTTGGAGCCGGGAGAGCCCTGCTCCAATTTATCTCTCCCACACTACATATTTGTAGTCATAAATCTTTTGCTAGGCTCTTTGAACATTAAAAATAGCCCAGCATTGCTGGCTTTTCTCCTAGTGCCTTGGGAGCCAAATCAAAGGTGCCAGCATCCCGTGGCCTTTCCATGTCATGCTGCGGCAAGGAACATTTACATCTGTCCTGGCGCTCCCTGTCTTAGGTGTCAAGTCAAACGACAGCATTTCCCATTCAGAGTTTGGCTCCCGCTCCCTAGATGCCTCTCTTATCTGGATATCGAAACTGAGTGGCAGCCTGGGCTGAGCTGTCCCTGTGCCAGCCTGCATCTGTTCCCTTCTCTTCATGGTGACTTTGGGATGGTGTATCTTCCTCGTTCTGCAGGGATCCCACTAGATGGAGCAGACTCACTGTGCTGTCACCAGAGCCTGGGCACAGGGCTTTCACCGGGACCACAGAAGAGAGGCAGGGCAAGCAGCAAAGGGCAAGGAATAGTTTCTGAGGATGCAGAAAACAGTTTCAGGATAGGCCCAGGAGCCAAGCAGAACTCGACTCTAAACTACAGAGTGGCCCCCAAGTATTCACCAGGTTGTTTAGAGCAAAGAGCAACATGTTCCAATAGAATGTCATTTTACAAATGTCCTTCTTCCAATATAAGAATAGGGTTTTGTTTGGATTTTTATTTCGTGGTGATTAGAAAAAAGCTATATGGGCATCATCCTACAGGTACGGTGCAGAACTTCTGCATCTCTCTCTTTTTTTTTCCCCCCTTTTAACCTCTTGTCCTGATTGTTTATAAAACCAGCTTTATTGAGATATAATTGACATTCAATAAACTGCTCATGTTTAAAGTGCACAGTGTAAGTTTTTCATAGGCATTCACCCATGAAACTATCACTGTTACCAAGATAAAGAGTATATCCATTTCCCCTTCAGCTTCCTCCTGTCCTTTATACTTCCTCTTTCCTACCACCCACCACCCCATCTCAAGGCAGCTACAAGCCTGTTTTCCATCACTACAAATTAGTCTGAATTTTCCAGAGTTTTATGTGAGTGGCATCAAACACTATGTGCTCTTTCCATTTAGTGCCTTTCCCTCAGCATAATTCTTTTAAGAATCATTCATATTGCATTAAGGATCCACACTCCATTCTGTTTTGTTCCTGAGTAGCATTCCATTGTGCATGGGTATACCATTTATCCATTCACCTGTGGATGGACATTTGAGTTGTTTCCAGTTTGGAGCTATTATTAATAAAGATGCCTTGAACATTCATGTACAAGTTTTTCTATGCTTTCATTTATCTTGGGAAAATACTTGGGGATAGAATAACTGGGTCATTTAAAGGTATATGTATAACTTCTTAAGAAACTGCCAAGCTGTTTTCAACAGAGGCTGTGCCATTTATATTCCCACCAGCTGAGAGTCCCAGTTCCTCCATATCCTGGTTGACCTATCATTGTGATCCCTACTGTATTACAAGGTAGGGTGATGCCCTACTGTGATGTGGCTTTCTTGTCTTAGCCACACATGAGAGTCAAGGGTTGGGCCGGACAAAGAAGGAAGACACTAGACAAAGACATTCATGACCTAATGTAACCAGAAACTGTCTATTTTGTGAGATTCCAGAGAACTAAAGAAATTTTGTTCTATGTCATTAGTCATAATCATGGAATAATAGATTATTGTAGGTTAAAAGTTCTGACCGTTGTTCTATAAAAAGGAAGGAAAGGAAATATATTTTGTCTTTTATTTTATAGATCCAGTGTATATTGCTCACATATTGACTAGAACATGATGCTCAGAGATGGAAAAATGTACTTTAGACTGTTATTCATAAAGAGAAACATGTTTCAGGTATGACTATTTAGCCTAAATGTCCTTTTATATCTTCTTTGAACATAAGTCACCACAACCTTACAACCTCCTAGGGAGGCCTATCTCTGCAGTCAAAAGTTTTGTTCACATGGCAGATTTTTACCTAAGGTATTAGTGACTGCTGACCTGGGCATGTGAAATGATTGAGAATCACATTCCCCATAGCCCTGCTCAGTTAAAGCAGGTTGATGGTATAGTGTGTGGAAGCCAAATTAGGTTTCGAAAATAACATTCCTTCGACTTCTCTTATTTTACACATCTTAGACTCATATCACCAGGTAGTATCTTAGAGATCATCTGGTCCAGTAACTCTCAAATTATGTTCCTGGCAACCAGGTTTGGAACAAGAAGGAGGGAGAAAATGAGAAAATGAAGAAAGCAGTGTTGTTCTTTTTCCATATGTTTTACAAGTAGAACTTCTGTGTAAGAGTCTGTAAGGATGTCACCACTTCAAGTTAAAAAAAAAAAAAAGGAAAGAAAATGAAAGAGAAGAAAGAAAACCATTGATTGCATCTGACTCTTATATATCAGATGGGAAGAATGAGACATCAAGAGCAGATATTATTTGCTTCTGCTTGAGGTCATACTATTTGTAATAGAGCTGGTGCTGAAACACAGGGCTTCTGGAACCTGGGTTGATGCTACCTTCATATGACCATGTCTTGTCTTACCAATGTCAAGGCTAGAAAAAAGTGGAGGAGACCACGCATTGTTCAGTCTAAAGCATGTGTTGTTCTGTCCCTTGTGTGATATACATTAGTCCCTCTCCAGACTTTCAAAGTCACCACAACAGAAAAATCTCTATATAAAACAAAAACAAATGTAACACTAAAACACTAATCCAAACCATCTGCTCTGAGATATTTGTGTCATTTCTGTTTGTCTATCTATGCTTTCCCTTTCTGATGTCTCTTGCTGAATAGAGAAACTCAAATCAGAATAAACAGTGAGAGTTACCACCAGGTCCTCTGTGGTGATTAGAGGAGTTCAAAGAGTGTGTATGTGTGTATGTGCATGTGTATGATTTTAGGGCTATGAAAGTCTTCTGTTTGTTCCCTGCAGGGTGTGTGGAAAAGATCTTTGAAAGATCAGAATAATATAGTTGAAAAACCATCATTCCCACTTAAGTTGAAGTATCATAGTGCAGAGGCAGAGCTGGACATAGCCTTTAAATGGCACAAAAGTTAAGTGGGCTGGAGCTAGTTAGACATCTGGTCCCTTCTGCTGCCTTTAGAGCACCATAGCCAAGGTGGAGTGTCAAGGGACTTGCCAGTGACTTCAGAGAATAGAAATATGCCTGCAAATATCCCATAGGCACTTCCTCTTTTATTCCCCAATAATTTATTTACTATCACTCATGCATTTCTTTGAATAGGTTTGGCCAAGATATGAGCAAAACACTAGGTCTAACTTTCTGCAGAATTTCATATGCAACTCTAACCAAGTATTAAGTTATTTATATATTATTTAATATGCATATCTTATTAACTATTAAGTGAGGTCATCATTACAATTATATGTCTTTTAAAGTTCAAGATGAAGTTTGGACCACAGGCAACCTTACTTTATATTTATTTATTTATTTATTTATTTATTTATTTATTTATTTATTTATGATAGTCACACAGAGAGAGAGAGAGAGGCAGAGACATAGGCAGAGGGAGAAGCAGGCTCAATGCACCGGGAGCCTGACGTGGGACTCGATCCCGGGTCTCCAGGATTGCACCCTGGGCCAAAGGCAGGCACCAAACCGCTGCGCCACCCAGGGATCCCCAACCTTACTTTAAATAAATATCTGCAGAGAAAGGAATATAGAGAGGATATATATATGTATTTTTTTTTGGTCAGGTATTCTACTAGATAAAGTTATTTTGTAATTTATCTCATTTAATTTGCTTTTCAATTCTGTGCCATATGTAGGATTATCTCCACTCCGCAGACAAATAACTTTTTCCAAGGTCCCAAACTTAGATTGACATTTTGAACTAGGTCTGACTTCAAGGCCCATGCTCTTTCTTGGACCCATGATAACAATTTTAGATGTTTGGTATTAATGTTTGGGGAAATCATGACACAAAAGGGGAGGCCACAGTTGTATATGTAAAACACTGATTCAGGCTCTTTCGTGAGTTGCGCCCACAAGAACCCTCCTTGAACTTGTTATCCTAAAGCTTCAGGGTGAGACCAGATGGAGTATTAGTGGGACATAAAGAAGCCCAAGGGCCATTGGGTTCTCAGCTCTGTGCCTTACTTATTCCAGAAAATGAAGAGCCAGCTACTCTTAGTGTGATTCTCACAGAGTTCTTGTCATTTCCTCACCATATCCTACATATTAGCAGAAAAATGAGGAAATCATCGTGGAGAAACTCATTCCTTACAGGTGGGAGCCAGATGGGAAATTTGACCTGGCCCTAAAACTAGTTCATGTGCATGTGACAAAGTAGGTGTTTTTACTGTGCTGGACTAAAACAAACAGAAAATTATAAAGTGCACAAAGGGATTTTCCACTTTGCTGAGCCTTGCAAAGTGTTCACACTTGAATTCCTCTTTTTGAATTCATTATCTCAGGGCAGCATTTGGCTTAGAAAGTCAGGGCAGCTAAGCTGAAAATGTGTCTTCTTATTACTTGAAGTTAGTGAGAATAGCCTACAAAGGCTGCGGTATTTGGAACCAGCTTTGCTCTCTGAAGATTCTTTGTCAATAAACTCTGTTTCTAATTCCTAGTGTATGGCTCTATATAAAATATTAATTTAGGGCCCAGTCTTGATCATTTGCTTTAGTATCTTGTTTATTTGGAAAGCTCACTTTATCTGAAAGTACTTATTAGTACTTTTTTAATGCTTGTATAACTTGCATTTTGCACATTCTTTAATTTGAAGGATAAATCGCGGGTGAATACCTAGATCACACCCGCAAAGAATCCATACACAACCATTGTTCTATTAGGTTATTTGCCGCATAGTCCCAAGAACATGTCAAGTCCCTTCTAGCTACTGTGCCTTTACTCACATATTCATTCTTTTCTCTATCCCAATCCTACTTGTTATTCAGCATTTAAATCACCTCCCTCCTCTCTTTCCCCTAATTCTTGTCAGTTACTTTCTGTTCTATTCATCTGACAGCTAATCAGATACTTTATAACATTTCTTCTTCTATTTTCTTTTAATCTTGAATAACAATTTAAAATTGTTACCATTGGAGCGCCTGGGTGGCTTAGTAGGTTTAGCCACTGAGACTCCTGGTTTCAGCTCAGGTTGTAGTTGGGTCCTGGAATCAAGCCCCACCTCAGGCTCCACGCCTGTGGACTCTGTGAGGAGTCCACTTGGGATTCTCTCACCCTCTCCCACAGCCCCTCCCTGCATTCTCTTGCATACTTTCTCTCTCTCAAATAAATAACTATATCTTTTGAAACATTGTTATTATTATTTACCTTTTTTTCTTATTTATACCTGCCTCTCTGAGTGGAGCAGGCACTTCTTTAATTGAGGAGCTGTATGTTCTCCTGTGTGCTATTTGTTTTTGTTGTTGTTGTTGTTGTTTTTGTTGTTGTTTGTTTGTTTGTTTTTTGTTTTGTTTTTTCCTATGTGCTATTTGTCACAGCACCAAGCACTTGCCTTACTACTAGATGGACTCTGGGATACCCCGGTGGCTCAGTGGTTGAGCATCTGCTTTTGGCTTAGGGCTTGATCCTGCAGTCCCGGGATGAAGTCCCCCATCAGCCTCCCTGCATGGAGCCTGTTTCTCCCTCTGCCTCTGCCTCTGTCCCTTTTTCTCTGTGTTTCTCATGAATAAATAAATACATAAAATCTTTAAAAAAAAAAAAAAAGACACTACTAGATGGACTTCGTGAAAGGATTTCTTGAGTTGATGAATCAATTAATTGATAAAAATGTGCTATTGAATAATCAATGGATAATGGGTGAGAAATATACTTGACCTTATTTCTTTCCTTTTCTCAGCAGCTGTTTCACAACTGGCTAAATGAGATGGTGGCAAGAGGGCTGATTTCAAGCCCTAGTTTATGAACAGTTTCGCAAGAGTTCATTTAGTGGAGCCAGAAAGTGAGGGAGTTCCTGAAAAGCAGGAATAAATTGCTGTTAACTGCTATTGTTTGCAATTTGCTACTGGAAGTAGCAAGGTAAATTTTAGTGCACATATATAATACAGTTGTATTGATTGGACTGTCTTTTTAAAAGTTATTGGTGCAATTAAATTGACCTTTTGCCAGGATAGAAATAACTTGTTTAATAAAGACTGAACAAATGAATTGAGTATAATTTTAAAATAGCAGATAGACAGCGCATTGGCCATAAGGCCTTTGTAAAATCACTGCAAAGGCTAAGCATGAACCTATTGAGCTCAAGCACTGAGGAATCCACTTGGGTGCATTAGGCATGATGCTAGATCCAGAATCTTTTTACAAACAGGAAGCACTATGCAAAGACAAGGGTTGCTCAGGTACTATTTCTGGGCATGTGAACCTATTTGCCAGCCTTACTGCGAGACCACTGACACTAACTGGTTCATGATAGGACCTCTGAGACTCTCAGATACCATGTTATCTAAGACAGCAACCAAGGCCTCTAGAACCTTCATATATGCTTCAAAACACAATTCACTAATGTCTACCCAGAGTCTCATATTCCAAATGGGAAATATTTCACTGGATATCAGATGTTTTGGTGAGCATCTCTTCTTTGAGAGAATGCCACTTACTTACTGTGTTCTACACTGTGTATGGCACCCTTGCCAGGAGGGGCAAAAAAACTTGAGGCAGAGCCATTACATGTAGTACATTCACACTCTATACAGTGTTTAAAATATACCTTCTATTGAAATCTATAAATCCTCCCAAATGGGAATCTCCTCAAAATGCATATTGGAATACAGGCTTCGGCATCTCCCCAGTCTATTGAATTAGTACAGTCTCTGGAGGTAGAAAAGTTAGAGAGCCAGAATCTATATTTTAACGGAGGATCTCCATGATTCTGACAAAACCAAAGTGTAAGAACTATTCCAGTAAGGGTTATAGGCTTGATAAAGGACAGGAGAAAACACAAAACATACTGAATGTATTTTGTATTTTTTTTATGAGGTGGATAGTCAGATGTGTCCACAAGAGGAGAAGACAGAAAGGTTGTGGTAAATACAGTTTATCAGACAGCTCTTAGGATCAGAGGCACTTCATGGGACATGGGACCATGTGGGAGAGCCATGAGGGTAGTTAGGAGGAAGAAGACAGGGCCCAAAGGAAGGTTTAGGCCAGAACCTTTTTCAGTGATGGGATGTCATGTTTATCAGGAAAGGCAAGGCAGGGCTGTTTAGATTGCTAGTTTGATTAATTTGGAGTGACTTTGAGCTATAGGAGTGGTCTCTAATTGACCAACATCTGGTCCTGGAATGATTATAGCAGAGGAATATTGCCTTCCAGGTTGCATGGGCCAGATAAAAGAGGTATGGCTCGGGACTGGTTAGTGTGCATGTCAAAGGCATGCTCCCAGCTGAACCTTTTCCTATCTTTAAGGATTGATTGACTCTCCAAGGAAAAGTCTCTCCCTATCTACAAAGGGTTTTTTTTTTAAGCCATCAAAACATCGTAATATACAAAAAATAATAAATTAGCAAGTAAATGTGTTTAAACATTTAAATATATTTATTTATATTTTCCGTAGACAGAATGTCACTTGTCTACAGGCATGTGAATTTGTGAATGGGATGAAGAATTACCACAATGGGAATATGTTAGGAAGTGAAAAATGATGCTGGCCAGGCCACACAACCACCCAGATGCCCACTACTGCTGCCTAGATTTGGAATGTGAAATCTCTCTGTGCTCTGTGGGCAAGAAGCACAGATTTTTTAAATTATTAGGTTATATATGGTATGTGTATCAAGATGGAAGGCCCAGAATGAGAGCCTAGAAAACATGCACATTTTAAGGAACGGGTTTAGGAGGAGGGGGAGGAGGCAGTGAAGAAGTAGTCAAAGTTAGCAGGAAGACCAATAAGTGGAGGAGCACATTGAAAGGGAAGGTTGGAGAAATATTTAAGATTTTGATGAAGTTATAAAATTCAGTTACAAGCTACAGACAGTTCAAATGATATGAGGATGAGAATGAGGTACAGATGCTGATGTCCAGCATGTTCAGTAGACATAAGAGCAATACTTCGGTAAATCTGCATTCTCTGTTGTCAGTAGCAATCACAGCAACTGTGTTTGTTATATAACATCGACCAGTGTATTTAGGCCTCAGTTTCCTCACCTATTAAATGAGAAGACGAGATACTCGACATCTCAGATACATTCAAACCCCACCACTCTCATCAGTCATGTCTTGGAGCGCCTTCTGCAAAGCTCCCTATCTGACTGATTATGGAGCCCTTCCTCCTTTCCACACCTTACAGTATGCCAATTAGTGTGTCTAGCATCCTGGCTTGAGCAAGTCTACCTTCATGTGACTAGGGAAGTAGCTCAGTGTCTTTTGACTTTTCTTGAATTCACTTCTCCTAATCATACTTACTGGCTCCTCAAGCCCTACCCACTCCTTCCCTCCTTTTCCGAGTTCTCTGTCGCTGTCTTTCCTAAATTCTGTCCATCTTTCTAATCCCTTTGGCAGATTTTTCTTTGGCATGTACAAAGCACTCACCCATAGGCTTCTGACTTATATTATGGAGGGAGATATCCAAGATTTAATAAGGTCTGAAGTCTAGAGGAAAATAAAATTAGAGGAACTAAATTGATTCCTATACTGGTTAGATACCAGAACCTCAGAATAAATATCCCAAGTGGTCTTACTCTTCAGGTTATTGAAATCTGGGACTTCTCACTGAAGCAATTTACATGTTGTTAAAATTGTAAGAGTCTCTTAAAATTAACACTCATGTAAATTTTTTTCGGTTGAATTTTTTCTGGACATTGAACATTACATTGGGAATTGTGGCTGTGCCTATGACCTCTTTATCTCTTAGAGTGATAAAGACAGTGTCTCTGTCTGCCTTTATTATTTCAGAGGATCTCCCCATTGCTGCCATTGCCAGGTCTATCATACAGAGGTTCATTCTTTAGTCAGTTAGCAAGTTCTTGTCAAGTTAGATGGAATTTGAGACTTCCTCTGAAATGTGCCCTTCTCTATCTGCTTTCAAAACAGCTCACAAATTCTTTTTGTGATCATCAGTCTCCTCCTGGAGGAAATTAAGACTTGTTATTTGGTTTTGGGGTCAGAAAAGTTCTGGAGTTCTGACACCTCATTGCTCCTTTTTCTCTGTGTTTACATGTAAACTCATATGTGTCAAAAACAAACACAGATGCAATGTAGCCTGGTTAGTGTCTAACCACTGTGTGCTTCCCTGGGCAAGGTGGTGGGGCCAGGGTGGGGTAGCATCTCTCACCAGCTCCTGTTTAGATCCTTGATGACTTGCCCCAGGGGAGGCACCATGTTTTTTTGGTAGAGGTAGTTGTAATTGGCTGTCTCTTCACACTTCCAGTGGTGGTAAATATGCCTCTAGAGCATGGGATATTGGCCCCTCAAAATAAGCAAAGATGGCTAAAAGCTATATTGGGTCCAATTTATGTAGTAAAGCAATGAGTTGTATTTAAGTAGTTTAAAAAAATTGTTAAATAACTAAAAAGTCTGAATTTTGGATCTTACTAGCATTGATACTTGAAGAAATAACAGAGATGCAGGGAGATTGTTTGCTAAAAGTAGAAATCTATATAATTTACCATGCTGAACATTGTGATTGCTCTATCAGGAGACAGGGCCTGATTTTCTTTTCTGATCAGGATCATGATGGAAAGAGCTTCCAGTACCTTTTTTCTCCTCCATATTGGCAAGCTCCTTGGGCAGAAATGGTGATGACAAGGGTTTCATTTGCATGGCATGTTCTCGTTGCTATGCTGACCAACATGGCAGGTGAGGCAAACCTACGCACAACGTGTCTAAGTCCACACTTGGCATCACAGTTCTCCGTGTTCACATATCCTTCCTCAGACTAACATATAGAGTTTTAAAGAACCTGCAAAATCACTGAGGCTAACTCTTCTTTGCGTAGGACATTCATGTACATTACTCAAGACCACAGAGCTAATTATGGGCAGATTCAGGGCCAAGATCAGGCCACCTGACTTCCCATCCAGGCTCCCTCCATATTGCTAAGCAAAGGAACCTCTTGGGGATTGAGACAAAGTCACTAAAATACAATTTATCAAGGAATTAGTAGTATAATTATTGCTACCACTTACTGAGCATGTCCTATGTGTCTGGCACTTGTCTAAAGCTTGCAAATAGTTTTAATTTAATCTTTACCCACAAACTCTTAGGTAGGTACAATCACTGTCCTAATTAAAAACAAAAAAGAAAAATCACAAACAGATAAAAAAGAAATTGAAGTATGATGAGCTTGATGGCTGGTTCAGGGTTGCCTGGTAAGTTACAGATTAGGAATTCAAATCTGGATCTGTGGATTCTAAAATACATATTCTTAACTATTGTACTTGGCTGCCTGTAAAAATCCTTGCATGCTGTACATAGTTGTGATCACTTGTACATGCAATTTTGTAGCTTGCTTTTTTCACTAAGCATTCCTTTATTAAAAACCATAAGCATCCTTGTTATTAAAAATTCTTCATAATCACCATATGAATAGCTTTATATAAGCTTCTATCATCTCGCTTTATGTTGTCTTTTTTTCCTATTTCCTTAATGTTTTCCTTCTTTTTTTTTTTATTCTCTACATACTCTTTCTGAAGCTATTTGCAATTAGACAATTTTTTTTTAAGATTTATTTATTTATGATAGACATAGAGAGAGAGAGGCAGAGACACAGGAGGAGGGAGAAGCAGGCTCCATGCCGGGAGCCTGACGTGGGACTCGATCCCGGGACTCCAGGATCGTGCCCTGAGCCAAAGGCAGGCGCCAAACTGCTGAACCACCCAGGGATCCCCTAGACAATTGGTTTTATTGTTACTAGTTGTTAGGATTTTTCAAAGGCCTCTTTAAACATATTTAACTAATTATCTGTAGTAGAAACTGAACAATGTCCAGTCCAACATCCCCAGTACATAAAATGAATAGTTTGATTCCTTATATCTTTTTCCCTTTCTTAGCCTCTTATGTATTTAATCTGAGGTTTACATTTTTAAAAACAGTTATATCATTTCTGTCCTACAGTTGAACCTCTCTCTCTCCTTCCCTCCCTGTATTTTCCCCTCCCTCTCTCTCTCTCCTTCTTTCTCTCTCTCTCCATTTATATATCTACCTACAAAACTGTATGTTTGTATATGTATGTGTGTGTCTTATAAGAAATTTGTGAAATCTTAAATTAAAATGACTATAGGGAATCCATGTGGGGATGCCTAGGAAGTGAAGGAGAGAGAGGCTAACAGCTCAGGAGTCAAGTTTAACTTGTAGATATTCTTTTGACAATCATTAGCATATAACCCACAGTGAAAGGCTGTGGGGATTGTGGAAATTTTCCATCTAGTGAATATGAAGATAGAAGAGAAGCTGACTGAAGATGGGATTCTAGGAAACACAAATATATTAAATGCCAGTGACCGACATCTGTAAAGGCGAGGAAACAAAAGGAATAATGAACTATTGGGACTTCATCAAGACAAAAGCTTCTGCACAACAAAGGAAACAGTCAACAAAACTAAAAGGCAACCTACAAAATGGGAAAAGATAGTTATAAATGACAGATAAAGGGCTAGTATCCAAGATATATCAAGAATGTCAAACTCAACACCCAAAAAACAGTCCAGTCATGAGATGGGCAGAAACCATGAACAGACATTTCTTCAAAGAAGACCTACACGTGGCCAACAAGCACATGAAAAAATGTTCCATATCATTTGTCACGAGGGAAATACAAATCAAAACCACAATGAGATACCACTTCACACCAGCGAGAATGGCTAAAACTAACAAGACAGGAAACAACAGATGTTTGCGAGGATGTGCAGAAAGAGGAACCATCTTGCTTTGTTGGTGGGAATGCAAGCTGGTGCAATCACTCTGGAAAACAATGTGGAGATTCCTTAAGAAGTTAAAAATAGAGCTATCCTATGACCTAGAAATCGCACTGTTGGGTATTTACCCCAAAGATACAGACGTAGTGAAACAATGAGACATCTGCACCCCAATGTTCATAGCATCAGTGTCCACAATAGCTAAACTATGGAAGGAGCCACAATGTCCTTTGAAAGATTAATGCATAAAGAAGATTATATATATATATATATATATATATGGATTTACATCAACGTGGATAGAACTGAAGGGTATTATGCTGAGTGAAATAATTCAATCAGAGAAAGATAATTATCATATGGTTTTGCTCATATGTAGAATATAAGAAATAGTGAAAGGACTATAAGGGAGGAGGGGGGAAACTGAGTGAGGAAAACCATGAGAGATTCCTAACTCTGGCAAACAAAGGGTTGCAGAAGGAGAGGGGGGTGCGGGGATGGGGTAACTGAGTGATGGGTATTAAGAAAGGCACATGATGAGATGAGCACTGGGTGTTATACTCTATGTTGGTTAATTGAATTTAAATAAAATATATTTTTTTAATGGTAGTGACAGAGAATGAGAAAAAGTGATTGAAAGAATTGGAGGTAAATTAAGAAAAAGGAGTCATACCATTCAGCAGAGCAGAGTTTCAGGAAGGTGGAGTTCTTTGGAGAATGTGCCTGGAAAGTGTCCCCTGGATCTGATGTTGTAGGCCAATGGGAACTTTTGGAAGTGCAATTCCATGGGGATAATTAGCATACAGGACACGATTGCGGCTAGGGACCAAATAAAATGTTCAAAGGCAGCCTGCTTCTCTCTCTGACATCTAGTACGCTGGGTGTCAGGGACTGGTTCTAGCAAGTGACCTTGGACAATACTCAATCTTTCTGGGCCTTTGTTTTTTAAGCTGTGTGGTTTATATATAACGTCTAGAATGCATTCCAAATCTAATGTATATGTGCACTATGATACTAGTAAGTATTAATCTTTCCTCCAACTACCCAAGACAAATACTTCAAGGGAAAACAGTAACCCTAAAATGGCTCTCAAATTGTGAACCAGCTGAATCTTAAAAGAAGTCAAATATCTGGACTCCTGAATATTGCTGTTGATATCCTGATGATTTTTTATGTCTTAATTTTAGTCATGAAACATTAGTCAGTGGTATATATGATATAGCCTTTTAATATCTCATCTAGAGTTCCTTCACTGCCATTTATAGGACTATTTAAGCAAGTTCTCAGGAGCTTTGATGCAAGGGTTATTAGAACCTACAACTTGGTATCCATCTTGATTATGTACCAATTATGTATGACACCTGACACATTCCTTAAACTTTGTATCTTGGTTTATTCATCTTTCAAAAGCAATTTGTTAAATATAAATGATTGTAGCAACAGCCGAATTGGTACCACAAGGAGAGTTCACTGAAAGAGTTCAAAGCCTTGACATCCATTTTAATTTGGTGTGCTACCACTCCAATCACTGTTCCTCATTCAGAAGCACTGCAACTTCCCCAGCTTGAGAAATAGCGATCCATGCAGAGAAAGGAATCTCAAGTGAACCCCACAAGACTAAGTAATGAAAAACTGAAGACTCAAATGGATCCTGTTGAAGCAAATAGATGAAGTACCCACCCCATTACATTCTAAAGAAAGCCAAACAAGCCAAAGCTATTTTTCTACAGGTGACTCACTTTTCCCAAGAATTCCCTAAGATCTTTAATTCCATTTGGCTCTCTCTTATGATTTTGAATGATTATTTCTGAATTCTTAGAAGGCTAAGAAGAAAAGTAAATGCCAGGTAGCAAAACTTGCCTTGGGTCCTGCATCATTTCACCTGGGAAAGCCCATATTACCAGGCAACATGAGTCATTAAAGACAATAGCTTTTTCTCTTTCTGGTTGAGTATAGCCAACATTCACCAAAGTATCACCTCCACATTTTAAAAGTGCTATTCTGCTAACAAATATATAGATAAAATCCCAAAATTATAAATGTATCCTTTTAATTTTCAGTCAGAAGAAGTTTATTCAGTCAGCATCAATGCTTATAATTTATAGATTTTGTATATAGAATAATCAGATTTAAACTGTCTTGAATCAGTTATTCTGGGCACATTCAACATGTTGCCTGGGCTGCTATTATACTTAAAATATCCCATTGTCCATTACAGTAATTTATTTATACCTCCTTATCCTCTCCTATCTTGGGAGCTCTTGAGGATAAGGAACTATGACTTATTTATTTTTTGACTCTCTTAATATTTATAACAGAAACCTGTACATTGGAACTACTCAGTAAATATTTGCTAGATGACTAAACTCTGAGGAGGAAATTAAAATGATGATTTAAATGCCCATTTGGCTATATTCCTAATTCTTTGTGCCTTTACTTTTCTGTTTAGTGGGACTCCTTTCCCCTGGTTTGTGGGGTACAAGCTAGAATCCTTGCTTTGTAATGCTTTGTTCTTTGGAAATCAAAGTTCTTGGCTCAGCCTCTTGGGTTGTTCTGCCTTTTATAGGTGCTATAAATTTGATCACCATCAAGGGCCGTTAAACAACATACAGTGATAAAAATAGTTCCCTTTGCTGACATTAGGTGTTTTCTAAAACAGCTCGATAAATTCTGGTCAACAGAAACTCTTTGTGATTTCAAAAGTCAGAAAGTGAACTGTTGACACATATCTGGGCAGATAGAAAATAAATTGCTCTGTAGTTGCTAAGAAATATGTCCTAGGTGCTTTTTATTATGACTAGTGGTTGACTTTGCCTTCACTCTATGATATTTTAATAGAACTTATGCAAGCTTCTGAGGTTACAGGAGGCCTTGTAGGAGGCGACTTGTTTGCAAAGTGATGTATCTGCAGGAGGCATAATGGGTAGGGTGGGTGGGAAAGGTAAGTTGGTAACTTTTGCAAAGAGGAGACTTGACTTTAAATTTTATTTATTAGGTTCTTAGGAGAGGAATAGTGATATTGGTAACTATAAAGAAGCCCTGGTTTCAAATAAGACCTAGAAGTAAGAGCTTCTGGCATATTTCTCTTCTTTCAGTCACTTTCTATTCAGTTATTCCTGAATATATTGCAAACTCTATTTCTTCAAACTACATTTTCATATCATCATTCTGTTTATCACCTATGATCTTAATTAAGCCCAACTCAACTCAAAGTAAAAAAACAACCAAACTGGAAGTGAAAGGGCCAGTTTTCCTTTGTGTCTATCCAGGCACATAAACTTGAGCAAGTTACACAGCTCTTCTTGGGCCATTTTCTCCCCTTGAAAAAAGAAAGGGTTGTACATGATCTTTAAGATCACTTCTACCTCTAAAATCCACCCAAGACACTTTGATTAATTTTAAGCCCTGCTATTTCTCTTGACCACCCCTCCCTTTCTGGCCTGGTTTCCTGTTAGTTCTAAAGAGAGTGTGTGCAGATCATTTTGTACCTGCCTGATATCTCTGTAACTAACTTGTGAATCATTTTAGGGGGAGTCAGTTCCACACTCTTCCACCTTGTATGTCCCTCATCTTCCTTACCTTCCAGGCCCTGGGAAAAGGTGGAGTCTGTATGTTCACCTCTTTGCTGTTCTTTTGCATTTGCTTGGTTTTAATGTGTTACCTTCCCCATACTGTAGATTTCTCCATCCTCTCTCCTCAGCCTCTTTTCTTTGCAACCTTCCACAACTAATATCTCTTCTCTCAAAATTTGATTCATTGAACGTCTCTTTCAAGACCCTACATAAGAAGAGTGCCTGGGTGGCACAGTCTGTTAAATGCCTGAGTTTGGCTCAGGTCATGATCTTGGGGTCCTGGGATCGAGCCCCACATTGGACTCCCTGCCCTATGGAGTCTGCTTCTCGGCCACTGCCCCTCCCCCCACTCATGCTTGCTCTCTCACACACACAAATAAATAAATAAAATCTTTAAAAAAAAGACTCTATATAAGAGTAATACATCCCAGAAGCATCATTGTAGATTGAACCTCATAAAAAAACTTTATTGATAATCAAGAGCTATAGGATTCTACAACTTGCCCTGCTTTTCTACTTCGGTATGATGATTATTGATAGGGTGGGGGTTGAAGTACATCAGAGAATATGCTCAAAAGCATCTTTCTTGTCAGATAGAGTATATAAATCCATAAAGCAGGACTGGGATAAGATTGTAGAAGGAGTGGAAGACTGAGGTCAATGGGACAGGTGTTGCATTTTTTCCTTTTTTAAAGTAATTTGCATGTCAAATCAAACATGCTTGACAGTTGAATTCAAACACTAGGCCACTGGTAAACAGGCTCTGAATTAGGTGGCCTCTGGAATGCCTTTCAATTCTAAGAGTAAATCTTTGAATATATGTTCAACTCCATGTCTCTGGTGTCTGTGTTAGAATGTATTATTGTATGTGTGCTATTATGTTTCTTTGTAAGTTTTTTCTTGAACTGCTTAATCTGTCTTGACTCTTGACTCATATATATTATGGGCATGCATTATTCATTTTATAAGCCCTGATAACACCTACCACATGCTTCTGCCCACATTGATTCTCAGTAAGAATTTGCATTAAAGATGGCTAAGTTAAGAGTTGAGAAGACTGTAGAAAAATAAGAAGGAGAGAATGGAGAGAAAAGTATTTGAAACAGTAAGAAACCACTGTAAGAAGGAAGCTAAGATACAGAATAGCAGGTACCTGGTACCTAGACTGATCTGGCCCTTTGACTCCACAATACAATACAGATTTCCAGAGTTGAGCTAGTGATCATTTTGCTCAGTGTTTCCCGAAATGGAAAGCCAAGGTGCTAGACCTTTTGACTGTAAAGGCTGGGTATATTATTACGTGTAGGAAAAGTGTTTGTATATTTTAATTATGTTGGAAAAATACTGATATCCCATTTACAGAAATAATAGGGTTTTCTTATTAAATTTAAAAACGTATCAATTCATAGGATGTAGTCTATATATTTAGCAAAAATCATGATGATGTTATACAAATTACTATGTTTTGGGAAATCCCTTTGTTTTTCAAAGGGAGAAATTGACTTGGCAAAGGTCACAGCAGGAGGAACTTTAAACTCCTGCTTGTGCCCACTTTTTAATGCATTTGTGTCAGCAGTAATACCGCTTTATTAAATGAAGCCATTTTAGTGTGGATAGAGGATATATTACATTCAGCAAGCTTTCTAATCACAGCAAGCCAGCGTTGCCCCACTATCCATGGCTGGTTACCAGCCACTCTCCCTTTATTAATGTGCTTCCTTTGCCAACGAATGGAATACATACAGCATTTTCAGAAACCCATTAAAAGTCACAGCCTATTGTTGCTGCCCCCAGCCATACAGTGTGAATTCAGTTTTCATCTTCTGTATCGAGGGAGATTCTTCTCAGAAATGTATGTGTGGGCTCTATCTAGCCAGCACCCCTCCCACACATGCTCTGTGTTTTAAATCTTGCACCCAAGCCCATTTGCTTCTGGATGGTTTAGTGGCTCCTCTAGGCGGCTTTTCATCTTCCTGCAAATAGAGACAGTTATGGCATATCTCAATCCAAAATAATTAGAATCTGAGAGAACATAGTAAGAAATAGCATCCCCTTCCCAGAAAACATTCAGGGTCCTTCAAGGAACTCCTTAAAACTTTGCTGTTGGCACATTGTTACTCCGTCTACCAGAAACCCCTACTTCTAGAAAGAAACTGGCTACTTTTTCAAGTATCCATTTAACTTTCATGTGAAGAGGTAACTCTCTCTTAGGTCATCCCTAGAAAGTGGTCATTCAGCCTCTGACTTGAACAACTTCAATAAAGCAAATCACCCAGATCCTAAGGAAGGAAGTCCATCACTGGGGAGCTCAAAATGTCATAAGAATGATCCTTTGTTAAGCAGAAACTTAAAATTTTACTGCAACAAGATATAGGACAGATTGCTGCATCGCTGTGGGTATTCTATAAGTTGAATGCCACTAACCTCTAAATTAATAACACCATTGGTTGGTCTCTCCTGGATGCTTAGAAGAGATTTGTCTAGAGTGCCCAGTTTGTTCAAGAAGGGTTCTCTCCACAATCATTTTATTGAGGCTTTTTGTGCCAAGGAGGACCCACTTAAATGATGAATATGACCTAGTATTTCTTCTTTAGTTAAAATGGGTATATCATTTTCAGAGACATTTATGTGTTCTGGAAGGTTCTGAGGAGTCATACATTCCAGTAAGAGGGCATTTTATTCATCATTGCAGCCTTGTCTTGACTATCCACATCTACTTCCTTCTTACTTAAACATTCTGTCTCTTCTGAGATCGATGGCTATAAATTAAAAAAAAAAAACCCACTAAATATATGCATATGTAAAATACACAAATACACATGCACACACATACACAGGGTAATTGGGAGTCAGAATCGTAATTGTTCTACCTAAAGCTATCCTGTATTAGCTACATTATTGTCAGCAAGTCATCTAACTAATTTTTAAAGTGAGAATAATCATGAAACCTACCACAGAGTATCACCATAGGGAGCCAATTTTGAAATGATACACATGATGAAAGGACTTTTTAAAATATAAGGAACCTTGCAAACATTAATGATTGCTTTGTTGCTGAAAGAGAAGGCAGAAAGAAAAGAGGGCCATTCATCACATTCTGTAGCCTGGATATAGCCACCTGATGAATGCAGTGCATAAGAAGGCTGAGAGGTAAATCTGCAGAGAGGAGTTCCAGGGAATATATGATGCATCTCTACCAGCTGCCAGTGAATATCCTCAGATTTGGATGTATGAGGGTATCCAGCATGAAGCCCATGCTTACCCTAACCCAGCCAATCAGTTTCTGGACAGTGAGTTATTGTGCAACTCGGTCCTAAATGGATCATATATAGATCTACCTTTTCCTTTACCATCCATTCTCTTAGGTGTGTCATGACTTGTCCTTTGGCATTCTGTCAAGATAAGCAATTATTGAATTAGGAGACGAGAGGTTGGTGTCCATGAATACCAGATAGATGACCATGCTGAAATCCACATTCTGGCAATTATCAGAGCAGTGAGTTAGGCTGCAACTTGCATTTTAAATGTTATTTGCACCCAGAAGGCAAGAGCAGAGTCCCTAGAGTCTATTCATGGTTAAATTCAACATTGCTACATACAGTTGTAGAGATCGTACACTGCGCAGGATTAGAGTATATTATGTATACCATAGACATTAGAGACTTCTATATTTACTGTGACAAATTTCCTAAAATGGCTTTTTCCAACAATCCAGCATTTTACAATATGTTTCTAATAGAAATAAAATAAGGTGTTAAATGGGATAGCTAAAAGAATACATTTATCTTACTTTAAAAAGTTTTTACTCTTTGTGTGAGCCTTGTATGTGAACTCTTCCTACCTTGAGCAGAGTGGCAGTCCATTCTTTTGGACTGAAGTGAGCAAAACCAAGTGTGAAAATTTTCCAGGGAGAATCTTCAGGTTATTTCTGTGCTTCAGAAGCTTGCAGATATTCTTAAACAAAAGTAAATTCAGTACCTGGGAAGTAAAGTTAATTCATTCAGCCTGTGTCTGCAGAGCCCTGTTCTAAGGGAAGTAAAGACAGGATTCCGGGACATACCACAGTCAGAAGTCAGTTCAGGGCTTTATTGAATGGCTGAAGACTGTAAGTAGCATGGCAAAGTTTAGAAATGGGAGGGGAAAAAAAGAAATGGGAAGGAAATGGTGGTGTTCGAACTAGAGGAGCTGAGGCAGGCTTGATAAGGGAGGGAGCTGTCCCACTGAATGGCCTGTGATAAATAGACCACCCCTGTTTTCAGGCCACCTCTGCTTTCCGGAGGGGACAGGAAGCTCCTTCACATGTGAGTCTACCTTGTGAGGACTGCTTCAGGTGAAGCATCTTCAGAGCACATTTTCATGGGCATCACAGCCACCTGAAGGGCTGAAGGGCAAATGGAGGGAATCCCCATGCTAGCCTCAATTCCAGGCCAGGAGTCAACTGCTGAGCCTTGGATTCCTCCAGCAGGCAAAAGGACATGTGTTCGGCCTGATAGGGATGGAAGGAGCTTTGGTAGAAAGGACTCTGCTATAGCCTCCTCATTAGCTAGCGGCAATTAGAGGTGCCTATTGTAAATATTATTAACATCATTATTAAATCTACTGCTGCAGAGAAGGAGGCCCCCATTGAAGGAAGAGAATTGCTTTGACTAATATCTGGTTAGCAGCATTATGAGTGTCAGTGTCAGAACTGGGTGGATTTAGGGCTTCTGAAACCCCATCTTGGCCTTTGTGCTGCATTAGGATATCTGATAGCAGTTGCAGGTGTGCCGGGCTCCTGGCCCTAATTAGACCCTCTCCACCCAGGCAAGAACCCTGACTCCTCCCTGATTACTGTGCCTGGCAATGTATGGATACTCAGTAACTGCTATGAGTAGCATTATGTAGATTGGACTGGCCCATTTTGGTACGTTTCCCTACTCAGACATCCTCCCTAACATTGGCCCCATTTATTCCACTGCTCACTGAATGTCAGGTTTTCAGAAGATGCAAGCCCAGCCCCAGGGAGAAAGGGAGATGGGACACATGGAATAACCATGGCTCTGACACCTGTACAGGCAAACCTCCTGCAGTACGTTGGCTCTTCCCAGGAGACTTGCCCAGCCTCTGATGATAGATGATGCTAAGGGAGATCACAGGGGCTGTCTCAGGAAGTGAACTACTCTGCACTCTTCTCAGTGACCTCCCATCCTGGACATGCCTTTCTCATGGGCTTCCCGCCCCAGAAAGGTACTTCAGTGCCCTCCTAAGTGCCCGGTTCCACTCCTTTCCCAGAAAGCTTAATCCACTCATTGGTTTCCTCTGAGTCCCACAGGTTGTTCTTGAGACATATTGAAACCATTCCTTTAGTATGATTTTGTTTCATTTAAATATATAATCTACGTTTTTAAAAAATATTTATTTATTTATTTATTTATTTATTTATTTATTTATTTGAGAGAGAAAGAGAGAGCATTAGAGGGGAGAGGGGAGGGAGAGAGGGGGAGAGAGGCAGACTTGCTGAGTGCAGATCCCAATGCAGGGCTTGATCCCACAACCTGGAGATCACGACCCGAGCTGAAATCAGAAGTGGAAAGCTTAACAGACTGAGCCACCCAGGTGCCCCACATATAATCTACTTTTTAAACTTCACTTCTTTTCAGCATTGGGTGGCAGAAAGAGGGATTAAAGCTCTGATGTAGATGGGGGTTTCAGGCTTCATTCCTCCACAAAGTTACTGTGTAACAATGGACAAAGGGTTTACTAGTTTCTCTTTACTAGCATTTCTCATGGCTAAATCACCAAGCTGATCAGAACATTACATCAGATCATGGTTAGGAATATGACTTGAAAATAAAAAGGCCTATTCTATAATCCTGGACCATAGTATCAATATGTGGCCAATATGAATAGTAATAATTGCCAGCTTTTGAGCCCTTAGTATATTCCAGGTACTATGTTGAGTACTTTTCTCACATTTTATTTCTTTTAAACTTCATAGAAACCCAATGGGCTCAGTACTATTATTATTGCATTATTATCCCACATTATAAAGACTTCCAATAGTTAAAATTTTTCCTAGTCTTCCAATTCTCTGACAGAGCCAGTATTGAAATCTTGGCACCCTCCTAAGCCCACACCCTTAATGATCACACTATGCTATTTCACAAGGATGTTGCAATTAATAATAATAGAAAACAACTATCTGAAGGATTGCTATGACTCTGTTAATGTGACAATGGGGGAAAATTATGGAGGGTCAGCAGTCAGCATACATTTTGTAGAAATTGTTCCTGGAACTGGGGGCACTGTTTTTCATGGACTCTTCAATCCAAAGATATCTCATTTAGTGGTATCTGGGGCTCTGGCTTTGCTTGGAGGCTCTAGAATGGATTGGCTGACATTGTTAGGTCTTTCCTAGTCCTATGATTCCTGGTAGGTGTTTGCACAAAGCAGAAGCTATATCGGTTAATGAAGAAACTTTACTTCTTTGGCAGGATGGCAAAGGATGGCATCTTAAAGTTGTAGCTGTGACCTCACTCACATATGCCAATGGAGTACATCAAGGAAACCAAGATTCAGAGATAGACCAGAGGTTGGGAAATTATTATGAGGTTCTCAGAGAAGGAGAGGCACTAAGTCAAGTGGTAGAGAACTGCAAAAAGCAGAGTCAGCCTACATCATAATTGATAAACTCCATTTTATCTGCTTAGTGGGAACCCCATTGGTTGAGAAAGAAGTCTTCACTTAATGGGTGGCTAAATTAAGCATTTAAAGACACAGTTCAGGGCAGCCCGGGTAGCTCAGCGGTTTAGTGCCACCTTCAGCCCAGGACGTGATCCTAGAGACCCGGGATCGAGTCCCACGTCGGGCTCCCTGCATGGAGCCTGCTTCTCCCTCTGCCTGTGTCTCTGCACCTCTCTCTCTGTCTGTCTCTCATAAATAATAAACAAAATCTTAAAAAAAATAAAATAAAGACACAGTTCACCTTTGAGTTGCATCTTTTCCTGATGTCCCTTCAGGCATCCCTTCCAAAATGTTTAGGTGACATTTGTTATCTTATGGCCTAATGCAAGTGCTGAGGACCAACTGTTTAAGGAGAGATGTTGCGTCTACTCTTGTGATGCTAACTGGTGGCCTACCGTGTGCCTGGTAGCACCATGGCTGCAGTCAGACTGTGCACCATTCTGAACATTTGCAGTGTCTGATTTCCAAACCTTGTTTGAATTGCTTTGACTTTATGTTAATTGTTCTAAGCAGAATGCAGTATTTGCCTCTCAGTTCACACGTAAATATGGCTCTCTTTAGATGACACATGTACCTATAGAGTTAGCAGAAAATTTAGATGTCCATTTGCTGGTATTATTTTTGTGTGTACACTGCAAATGTCAGTTCAGGTTTTGCTGGTCAAACTTACCTTATAATGGGCTTTGGTAATTTAACTCCTAGGAATGGCTTGGTTACAGAACCCCATAAAAGTTTATTGGCTTCTGCGTGCTGGCTTAGGTTGTAGGTTAGAATGTACCTCAGAAATTAGCTTCACCCAGTTTAATGACTTCATTACAGAGCAGTTTGCGTGCTCTCAACCACTTCCTAATATATTTTTTAACACCAGTTTGTAGCTATCATGAGCTATTTCTGTGTAGTAGGAGAGGCGGATATTGGCTCATTTAAATGGCCAAGATTAAAAAAAAAAAAAAAAAAAGTCCCTGAAATGGGTTTCACCCGTAGTGTCCAGGTGGTTGGGGACCTTTGCTGGTAATATGGTTAAAGATAATAATTTTAATACTGTAGCAGCTAACTCCAGTGCTATAAAGAGATCAGTGTATTAGTCATTGCTTTTTCTTAGGGCGAATAAATAGTGATTGCTCATAGCCATTTGGAAATTATATTTATGGTTTACATAAAACCAAAGGCAATAGATGTTGATGAATATTTATAGCCATTTATTAGTATGTATCTATCATCAAATGAGCTCAATTTTTCTCCCTATGCCTAAATAGGGTGTTTTAGAAAGACTATTAATATTAACCCTTTTATGGTTCCCTGAGACATGTTATTACACATAACTAATGAACTGTACATAATATGGTGACATCTTCTAAGCTAACTGCTTGCTATTCTGTTAATGCATTGGAGCATCAACATTTTAAAAGGTGCTTTAAAAATAGGATTTATAACTTTTCTTTAATTATAAATACATGGTAATTAAAAAATGCATATGTATCTATGAATAAGTAGATACATTAATAGTGGTACTCTCCAAGTGATAGGAACATGAATGATTTAATGTTTTTTTAATTATATTCTCTAGCTTTAGAATATATACAGAGACAGAGATAGAGAGATATCCTATTCCTCAGTACATATTTCCATTTATTTTACACTAAGTATAGAGTAAATTTTAAGAATATTTCATTTTTTATTCTTCCTAAATATAAATTGTATTGGCTGAATTGTGCTCTGTAGATTAACCACTAATCAGTTCCCTATTGTTGGCATATGGATAGTTTCCAGGCCTTCGATGATTATAATACTGCTTGTGTTATACACAACTTTGTGTATATATATCCCATACAAGTTTTGCAGTGTTTCCTAATGGAAATTTCATAAAAACGGAACTGATGGGTGGAAGTGTGCTTATGTCTGGCGCTTCTTCACTCAATCTTGACTGTCTGAGACTTGCGTATGTGGCTGTTCGGTGTGAGCTACTCGGGCCTAGAGTGTGGTCTTCCGACCTCTCTCTACCTTTTCCCCACATCTACACATACTCATCACATGTCTCATTGCTTTGGGTGGCTTCGTTCTTTGTGAGGGAGGCCTCTGGATGGTTTAACATGTAGAGTTAGCAGTGTCTTAATCAACTGGATAGAAATATCAGTGTCATACCTGCTCTCTTGTTGTTATCTTGTCTTGTTGAGGACATGTTATCAGCATGTCCTCAACTCAGCTCAAACCTTCAAGATTCACTCTGAAGAACTAAAAATCAGGACCATCTACAAAGTTTTCAAATCCCAACAAGAAGACTGCCTGTTCTGTCCACAGCAACAAAACTGACACAAATTAAAAATAACAAACATAATAGTAGCTAACAAAAACTCCACTCCACTGTGCCAGACTTGCATTATCTAACATAACCTCGGAAAAGAAGTTTCCTTAGAAATTGATTTCAGGATACTCTTTGACTGGGGGTGGAGCAAGGGTGCATAATTGCTTAATCGGGTTCTTGGTCTCAGTAGGAGGTCCTTATTGATTTTTATTTGTTTTCTGTTTCCACTTGATGTGGGGGTATGGCAGGAAGAATCAAAAATCTATAAATCCACAGAATGTTAGATATTATTTTGTTAAAGCAACTTTGTACATGAAAAAAACTGAGAACTGGAAGGGTTAGAGGCTTGTGTGTGGTGAATTTCATAGGAAGGATTGAGCCTAAAGTTTAGTCTTCAACATGCTATCCAGTAGTCCCAGGAGACTAGATTTAAATTTACAATTTAAATGAAATGAAATGTAAAATTCAGTTCTTCAATCACTGTAGCTACAGCATAAGTGTTTGATAAGTAGATGTGGCTAACGGCTACTAGGTTGTTAAAGAAACTGCTACAGAAATGTTGTTGAACATTTCTGTCATCCCAGAAAACTCTACCAACAGTACCGAACAGCTCTACTCTTTAACCTCCAGCCTAATAGTGGTTCCACTGTTCCACTGTATTCTCTATTGAAATGTTTTTCACAGCCACAGAATGCACTCTAGAGCAACTCTGCTTATTTGTAATTTTGTGTGCAGACCTCTTAAAAGCGATTCATTATTGCATTCTGGAGCCATCCGCAGGTTTATGAAAGCATATTGTAATGCCACTATATTTAAATTATCCACACTGGATGCATAATTACCACCTTAGGTCTTTTAATATACACGTCTCTTAATTTTGCATTTTTCTTAAACATATCAATTTGCACTTAACCATAAATAATAGTGTGCTTAGCTCATACATATCAATGAGAATCCCTTTTAGAAGTGAAAGATTGCTTGCTTAATACCAAGGAGTATTTTGGAGAACGTCAAATCCCTTGACAGATGCTTGTTGCTACAAGGATTTATTTTCTTCTGCTCGTAGCTAAAATAGCATCAGTTGCATTTTGCTATTTAACGATATTGGAGGAGAAGGTTATAGCAAAATGATTTACAAATAGTAATTGCATTTCCCAGTTGCTTATTTCCATAAATGAGTCCAAAAATTTAATCTGGATTTGGATATCAGCCCCAACAATATATTTGTATCTTTACCAATCTCACAAGAAGGTGGTTTGCCTTTGTTCTAGGTAAAAATGTATCAGAAGTTGCTTCATGAACTGAGATTCACATCTTTTTCCATTTGATTTTGACTTTATACATTGACAAAGGAGACATTTGTCTAGAAGTTGTGATTTCAGTGGCTTGAATGCCCATCAGTGTCCTCATTATTGGTTGATGCCTGGAATTTCATTGTTTAGAGTTCAGTTTCTTTAACTTTTCTAACTATTAAACTGAAAATACCTCTGGGGTAGTGTAATATTGTTAATTTGGAAGTGATAGTTCAGCTAGAACTTGAAGGATGTGTGTTGATTTCCTAAGTAGAAATTGAGAGGAGAGGACAGAGGTATGATGAGAGCATGCCTTATGGAAGAAAGGCATGTGCAAAGACATAGTGGTATCTTTGAGGGACAACTTTTTTTTTTTTTTTTTTTTTTTTTTAAGATGGAGCTCAAGGTGTAAAAAGGACGGCATTGAAAATGAAGTTAAAGACAACCAAAACCTAAATTAAGAAGGGTCTTGGTAGCATTTTTAAGGCATTTAGACCTTAATTTATAAATGGGAAGAATTTAGGAAGAGTTTCTGGCAAAAGAATACTGTGAAAGCTTTGTATTTGTGAAACATTTCTCCAGCAGCAATTTGAGGGATAGATGGGAGAAGGGAGTTCTGAAAGAAGGGATATCAGTTAGGGGTGTGTGAGTGAAAACTAAAGCAAGGGAATTCAGCTATTAAGACAAAGGGGTGGCAGTGAAAGTAGCTTTGGGAATGGAAAAGTGCCCAGGATTCAGGAGACATTTAGAAATGACCCAGCCCTTCCCTTCTTCACCTATTTCAATGTAAATGACTCAGAATCCAGTTCTTAAGAGCTTTCCCAAACCTGAGAAATGACACTGAGCTCCCCTTCTCTGGTTATTGTGCGTAGATTTATGGCTGCTACACCTCCCTTCTACAATCCATTCATCATATGGTAGTCTGTGTGTCCTCACGTATCTCCCACATGTGCCTCATCTCCTCAGCTAATGCGTGAGCTTCTAGAAGTAAGAGGAGACCTTGGTTACCTTCCTTTATCATTGTCTATGGACAGAAATAACAACTGGGATGAGAGGAGGCTGAGAGACAGTTTCCCAAATCTGCCAAATCACCTGGGAGCTTTTGAGAAGGTAAGACTCTTGTCCCAGCTGTGGAACTTCAGACTAAGTAGCTCTAGGATGGAATCCAGATGTTTGTATTTCTTACTTTCAGCTGATTCTGATGGCCAGCTAGGTGTGTTAAACTATGAGTTTCTATGAAACTATGGGTTTCAACCATATTAGAAACCCATAGTTTCTAATTCTGACTTGGATCTTGTTTGACTTTGTATAGTCTCACATTTCCCCATCTGAGGAATTACAGTACTGGAGTAGATGATGCTGGGATTGCTTCAGTCATGGGATTTGCTTCAGTCATGGGATTTGCCTAGATGAGGCTGTTTCCTACATCGTTCCTAATTCTCCATCCTGGGAGTAGGATGCGTATTATTTTTCTCTGAATGTATTGCCTTGTAGTCCCTCATACTAATGTTTCCTGTCACTCTTCCCAGAGGGTCCTCTTGCCTGGGGATTCTCCCTGTGAGGGGGGTGGGTGGACACACAGAGAAAACTAGTGGCTGATGCCGTCACCCACAGGCAAGCGTGGTTGACAGTCCTATGTGGGCAAGCGTGGTTGAGTCGTATGTGGAGCACAGATGGTGGTAGGTGGCTAAGGGTGTGTGTGGGGGGGGCTCTCTTCAGAAGCCTGTGGGCCACTGTCAGCTGTGTCCCTGTGTCTTGCCAGCTTTTCGCCTACAAAGCTTCCTTGGTTCCTGAGCTACACCTCAGGTGTGCTGCAAGCTTGGTGGTTTGTTACACATTTTGCTGTGCCTTCTTCTTCACTAGGGAGCTAGTAGGAATTTTCCTATGCTAGCCTGACAGTCAGCTTCTTCTCACTGAACCACTATCAATAAAGAGTAATTGATGCCCAGTATTTTAAAAAATATCCTTTTTGTTTTGTTTTGCTTTTCTGACTATATTTCATGGGAGGAAGTTGCTTGTGGATCCATCAGAGTTGAACTGGACTGCAAAGTGAACCAAGGGGTAAGCCACTTACCTAGAATGAGAGATCCAAAGGCCAAACTTCTTGATCAGTGCCTGGGTCCTACCACCTGTTCCCAGCACAGAGCATTTTCCTAATCCCTTCTGGATGCACTGTCTCCTGTGTAGCATCTCTCTCTCACGTGGGATTCTGCAAGAAGGTTAAGCCCTTAAGGCCACGAGGTGTCCATAATATGTAAAGATTAACTTCTTTCTTATAAATCTTAAAATGGCGTTACTTATGTACCATCCCTGAGAGAATTGAAAAAGTCACCCACAGCATTTTATGGGTTCTATGGATCAAGGAGGAACCAGCTGAGAAAGAGCAGTGTCTGGCTCCCAGTCCCCTGAGGGATGCCACCTCAGGACAATATTTCCTGAGAACTATGGTCATGTCTTCGTTCACACTTATGAGCTGGTCCTCCTGGTGGCGCTCTCTCCCTTCTTTCTCCCTTCTCACATTCTCACTGTTCTTAAAACACCTTCCCACAAATTCTCAGAGTATGTGAAGTGCAGGGAGGGGAAGACCTTTAACAAATATGGTAAACTCTATCAACAGCAGTCAGAGGTAAATACAGCAGGTAGAGAGTAGAAAGAGGGGCAGAAAATTGAAAGAAAGGACTGAGAAGAGTGGCAATAAATCTGGCTTACGCTGAAAGGGAGCAAAATTTTGGACCCCATTACATGACGTGTATCCTAACTGAAAACCTAACTGGATTTTGCCTGGCACCACTCTCATACTGGAGGCGCTGCTGGGATCTGAAGCTCTAACGAAGGGGCAGACAGATACTGTCCCCACCCTCATGGAGCTTGCAGTCAACAAGGGAAACACATTAAATTAACTTGCCACCCAAATGCATAATTAAAAATGACAGTATGTGCTAAACAAGGGAATTGAGTAAGTCTGGGGAACCTTAAAAAGGTGCATTTGAGGAGAGAATTTAGGGATGAGTAGGTAAGGGCTAGGCAATGAGGGCCAGGAGGGATGCCAAAGTGGAGCCAACAGAAGGCTGAATAAGGTGATTTTTCAGTGAGAGTCTGAGAGGAGTAGGAGAGAGGGCAGGATTGCTTCATCCTTTGTTTTCTTTTGTGATCAGAAGGAATTTACCAAAGCAGGCCCTCTTAGGACTTCCTGTGAAGGCCAGGTAGATGTGGAATTGCTTGTGCTTTGAAGTGGCTGTGGTCTGCTCTGCAAAACAGGCAGTAGGCCAGAGTCTGCAGAAGCTGTAAATCCACAGAGCTCAGCTCTTGCATTTCTGGAAACGTGTACCATACCAAGAGTTGGAGTGGCAGCTGCTGCCCTGAAGACTGTGCCCATGCCAGACATAGTTTCACGCATAGTCTTGAACCCCAAATGCAAGCACGGACTGGCACAGTCTTAAAGCAAATTTACCATCTCATAATGGAAAGCAATGTACAGGTGCAGAAAGCAATCTAGAGAGTTCTAGAGAGATCTCTGCTTCCTTTTGTAGTGTTCTTAAACTGGCAAAACTGTTCTGCATCTATTTTTGTTTCATTTGATATACACATGCCATATCCATTTTACAGGTGACAAAACCATGTTACCCAAGTTCACAGACCATACTCTTTCCAGCCTTCCTTATTGCTTCTTACTCAGTAATCCTTATTGTTTCTTACTCAGTAATCCTCTGATTACCATCCACATCTTCCATTTAGAGAAACATGGCAAGAAAATTGAAATTCGAATATCTAGAAAGACAAATCTAAGACAAGACTTGGTCTAATTTCTTACATGTACTCTACCATCTCAGCTCCTCTATAGTGAAAATTTATATTCTCAAGAATAATCCCACACTGTCTTGTAAATCATTGAAGGAAGATTTAATTTAGTTCAGTCCCATTAAGTGTATTTTATTGTACTCTGAATCATTGATATGGGATACATATGACAACTCTTAGGAGGCTAGACTATCACAATAAAAAGAAAAATTCATTTTTCAACTTTTTTGTATAAACCAGTGACCACTATACTAGTCCAGTGCCAGAAAGTGATTAACACACCCACAGGCAGTCTGGATGTTGAAAATGCTGGGGGCTCCTTGACTAGCCTGCAGGCATCTGATGAAATTTATGACTTTTCTAGAACATGTTTAAGTAGCAAAGTATACACAAATGAGAGGTCTATGTATTTCCATGCAGCAGTGAGAGAAATAGTGGTCTCCTAAAGACAGCATGCAAGTTTTTATGACTGTAATGTACAATAGTGGCTTAGATTGTATCATCTTGTTTGCTGTTGGAGCTTGAGTTTTTATATTAAAATTCTACCTGAATTTTAATTTTATCACCGCTCCTATAATTTAGATATTTCTTTAAAAAAAAAAAAAGATTTTATTTATTCATGAGAGACACAGAGAGAGAGAGAGGCAGAGACACAGGCAGAGGGAGAAGCAGGCTCCATGCAGGGAGCCCAAGGTGGGACTCGATCCCAGGACTCTGGGATCGCACCCTGGGTCAAAGGCAGGCGCTAAACTGCTGAGCCACCCAGGCGTCCCTAATTTAGATATTTCTTGAGAGAATTAGTATTGTTCTGTATCATTCATACAAATAAAGTAGTCTATTTCCATCATACATAAGCCCAGCAAATTTCAACTTGAAATTTCTTTTTTTCAATATCAGAAATAAGTTTATTTATAGAACCATACAATCTGACTATTAAATGGTCCTTCTACTTTGAAAATTCTAAGCTCTCTCTCATCAAGCTATGTGGCATAGATGAGTAGTTTTTCCCACCCCTTCTTATACGTACTCATTTATTATAAGTATTTTAATTACAATGTTCAATTACAATATTCTTTATAAATTATCAACTTAAAATCAGAATTCCCCTGGAATTTCCATAGAAGTGCGATGAGCTTCATGTGAGTCAAACTTGCCAGCAACCAAGACAGCTTTGATCAACTTAGCAAAAATCCTGACTTAAGAAATCTAGGGTTGTGAATGAATGGCTGGAATTGGGGCCACAAAGCAGAGGTTATAAAACTGACTGTAAGCAGGTCAAATCCAGGTGTGTTTATTTGGCTAACATAATTTTTATTTAAGTATGAAGGTGAACTATTTCAGATGAGGGGAAGCATTTTGCCATAGTCTCCACCCTTTTCTATTGTTCACTTGGCCCTTTTCATTCATTTATGCTTCCTGCCAGCTCCTATGAGCAACCAAGTTGGTGCTACTTTTTTTTTTCCCCTCTCTCCAAACTGTATTAAATCCTGTGGTAGTTTTGTATTTGTTTTGTTTTTAATTTCTTTCCAATATTCCATAACTTAAAAAAAAAAGTTATGCCTAAGAAGATAGAAATGGGCAGACTTAGAAATTTCTTCCAGTACTACAAGTCTTTCCTTGCCATTGGTAGAGTACAGAGCTTAATGATCTCTCTTAGTCCATCAAGGAAGTGATCACCTTATGTGCAATGGACTATGGACTTATAGCATGTAAAATAACTGGTTCAAACCCAAACCACATTCTCTTAGTGAAGAAATTTTTCGGACAAAGTTTGACTGTAGTTTAGCTGATGTCTTCATAGAGCTCTTAGTGTAACAATGCCCTGACTTGTGTAACAGTCTCATCAAATCACAGTTTTTGAGTCTGAAAAGAATTAGCATACCAGAGGTAGTACTATCATTTTCTTGGGTAGTAAACTTTTTAACTCAGATAATTCCAGTCTTAGACAACTTTACATAGCCTATCAGATAAACATGGTTGAGGCTTCAGAGAGGAGGTTCTTAAGAAAATATGGAAAAAGTCAAACAGAGTATGGAAGAGATACTTACATAACAGTTACTTCAGCTTACCAAAGGATTCAATAATTAAATGCTACCTACCCTGGTATTTTTAAATGGTTGTTTTATGAAACTTTGGAAGTTTGAGAATAAGAGTGAGTAGCTAAGTGGAGGGCAAAGAAATGCATTTGGAAGCTCCTGCCAAGAAAAGTAATCTTTGAAAATATAAAGTCCCCTCCCCCACCAAAACACAAAATCCTACATACATGCAGTTTCTCAACATCCTAGTCTATCTTGAAATATGAGATGACCTTTTAGTAGACATGGACTAGTTGGCTATTAGTGGAATGGCAGAGGTTTCAATATTTTGGGAAGGCATAAATGTAGGGAAATGAGTTTATATCTAATAGCAAGAAATGGAGCCTCTCTCTATTCCTTCTTTTCCCATGTAAAATTGAGAAATATATTTGTAGAGTATGCAGTGGTAATAGTAGTGATGAGGTCTATGTGTGTGTGTCTGTGTGTGTGTTTACACTGACATTGGGAAATATCCCCAGGCAGTTTAATCAATTCATATAATGTAGCGATGAGAAGGGTCTTCCAATCATAAATTATGAGACATTGGGCAAGTTTTTTTTATGCTCAAGGTATCACTTTCCTTCTTCATAAAATGAAGATGCAAGGAATAACTACCTCAGAGGGTTGTTTTGAGTGGCACATAACACAGTTGTATACAGTAAACATGAAATATCTAGGAGAAAATCCCATATAAGGATCAAATTAACATTTTAAAGCTTGGAGGGTCTCATCTGGCTAGGTTTTATATAAGACTGATCTATAAGAGAGTCTTTTTGTGAATGCTCTCTGCCTTGTAGATAGAAGGCTACCTAATCTAATCAGATCAGATTCCACTGTAATATGAATCACAGAGGACCACTGGAAAAAAGACTGTTTGAAATAGCACTGGTTACATCTTATCAGAAAGTAGTATGTTGGTATATAATTACTTATCATTACTGCAATACATCATTTTGAAAAGTATTTCCCAACTTCTTTTCCCCTTATAAATGTATTATTCATGTCTATATAAATAACAGTTCACTGCATTCATTTAAAGAAATCCATTGATTCTAGTAAATTATTAGACACATGTAACTGTCACTCAGGCAATAATCTTGAAACACACCACTCAGGATTTCTGGAAACTAACTCAGGGGATGAAGGATGAACAAAAATACCATTCCATCTGTTAGCCAAACCAACTGCACCAAATAATTTGGAACTTAATTACAGAGTTGGCTACATTTTGAAAATGTGATTTCCAAAGGCTATAAGTTTTATTTAAATCTCTCCATGTTTATTTCCTCCAAGGACCATCTCTTGTGGTTGCAAATTACAGTTTTAAAACCACTGGCTGTTAAAGACCCAAGCTTGAGGAGTAAATCCAGGGTAAAGAGAGAAATGGAAAAAACTGTGTCTCCCTCTTCTCCTCATCTTTTCTATGTTCTTTCTTCTGTCCTGGACTAGCTTTTAACAACTCCACATATTTTCAAGTACAAATAGACTATCAGATAGAATATGGGAGATCTAGTTAAATTTGAATTTCAGGTGAACAAAAGTGTGATACTTTAGACATTCTAAAAAAAATTATTCTATATCTGAAACTCAAATTTAACTGGATGTTTTTATATTTACTCAATCTGGCCACCCAATCTATAAGACAACTATTTTGTCAAATTATTTGTTTGAAAAATGGTATCAGAGTTTTCTCTCCAAAGGCATAGCTATTTTTATTGGAAAGTCCTAAAGACCAAACTTTTCAGAATCTCCAAAAATGAATCTCTTGGTGGAACTCTGGACACATTTAAAAGGTGGTTTAGAGAGAGAGCTCAGTTGGAAAAGCCTTTCTCTTGTACCTAAGTTTAGAACATGTCAGTGGCATCAATTCCTTGCATTCACAAGCCTGGTAGAGGGAAGGAGGAATGGAGGGAGGAAGACTAAGACACAATATTTTTGGTCATAATTATTAACAACTGTGGGTGGAAAGGGAAGAAGGTTAACTTTGCAATTCACCTTCTTGGTTACTCAAGCCAATTGGTGAGTAACCAAAAAGGTGAATTGCAAAGTTAACCTTCTCTTTCTCTCATTTCCCAAATCCAGCCCAACAATAAATGTTGTCAAGTCTACCATCAAAACAAAGCCACGATGTCCCGACTTCCTACAACATCCACTGCTAACAATCTGGTCTAGGATTTTATAATTTCTAACCTGATAACTGTTGCAACAACATACAGTGTTGGCTCTTCTCTGCTTCCACCATTGCCCTTTTCTGTTTAGTCCCACCCAGCATCATGAATGATCTTGTTGAAACCTAAATTTGAGATGTCACTTCAAACCCTTCGATGCCTTTCATCTCAACTCAGGTAAAGTCCTAACAGTGGCCTATAAGACCAGCACCAAGCCCCTCCACTGTAGGCCTCTGAGCTCTGTAATGCCTCCTTATCACTCTTTTCTTGCCATCCTGGCCCCCTTGCTAGTCCTACACTATATCAGACACCCCTGCCAAAAAGTTTGCAATTGTGTGTCCTCGTGCAGCAGGTGTCTGCATGGTGTGCTCCCTGGGGTCCTTCAATTTTTCATTCAACTGTCTCATTCTCAGTAATTACAACACTTCTCTACCACCCTTTTCATATTTTACACTTTTCTTCATGGTATGGACCATTGCCTATTCTCCATCTTTTCCTTGTTTGTCTCTAATCGTGTATTTCCCCCCACTAGAATGTAAGCTCTGTGAAAATGCTAGATTTTGTGGTTTTGCTCTTATTTATTTTTGATATTGCCATATCCCAGTGCATAAAGCTGATACGAGAGAGCTTGGTTCTTGTCTCACAGAAACAAAGAATGAATCCTGCCAACACAGGAGAGTGAGTAAAGGGACAGGAGTTTTTTAAGTAAAGATACAGAGAAAGGTCTCAGAAGTGAGAAAGGTCCCGACAGGATTGCCACGGAGGGCTTGGTCTTTTATTGGAAGCCTAATCAGGGAACCTAGATCCTTTTAACATTATCTATTGATATCACCATTGAGTAAGGGCTATTGATAACATCTTTAATGGCTTACTTCTTCTTTGGGCTCTGGTTATTCTTTGTTGGTCACAGATGACTGTCATAAAAAGACACCCTCTCAGCCCACACCTAGACCAGGGTGGTCTGGCTTGTTTCTTTATCTCAGGTTTCTTTACACCTCAGCATTTTTGGGACTTTTGTGAGCCTGCTTCCATGGCCCCCTACCTAGCCCTGCTTAGCCCTGTTTGTCCCTAACTCAATGCCTGGCACATGGAAAGTGCCCCATCAATATTTGTTGAACAAATGAATGGACCATTAACAGTTTTTAACAAATTTGTTTTATGGATTAGATAACTATTTGCAAATAGCAGAAACATGGGAGAATAAGATGTGGGGATTCTTACATTATGAGGCCAGGTCACATTCTGCAGAAAAATCCAAGTCATGGTGGCAGGGAATGGAAAGGGCCAAGCCAATAAGAGGACAATTGGATAGGCAAGTCAATATGAGGACTCTGGATGTCCAAGGAAGCATTGGGAGCACCTTACAATTTGGTGAAGGACTGTCCTCTCATGAGTTCAGACTTCAGAAGTACTCATTTGTCTCATAGCTATGAACCTATACCTCAATAGTCTTCACTCTGGAGCTCCCATGTCATCATAGGGATCTGGGAAAGTATCAAGAGAATTAAAAGGCCAACCTTCTCTGGGCTTATGGGGGTGATTTCTGCAGTGTGCTATGGTGACCAGTCTCTTGGGGATCTTCTCTTCTCTGTGCTTCTCAATTTCCAATACCCAAGTCCCTTATATCGTTGTCTTCCAGATTAAATTGACATCGTAAGTGGAAAGAGTTAGGGGTCCCCAGAAAAGGAAAGAAGAAACAGAGCTTGTGGGACACAAAAGAAGGCATTTCAGGTCCCCAGCAATTTTCAGTGATCTCTTCCCTGCCGGCTCTACTTCACCTCTGAACATTTCCTGCAGAACTTTCCAGGAGGTATTACAATTACAAAGAAATGCAAAAACCTCAGTAGTTAAGGATTTTAAGGGAACAAAGGGAGTGCATCCCCCTCCCAGTAGCCTCTGCCAGGCCAGGAAGTAACCTAGCCAAATCAGAGACACTAAATTAATGGTGAGACTCCCAGTGCTGTTTCAAAAGGAAAGATTGACCTAACTTACATTCTTGAGTTATTCTTGCAGAATTGAAACCATGCCCCATAGGGTTAATGAAGTTAAAACCAGCAGAAAATGTAAAGCTTGTTTTTCCAGCAAACTGTTTCTCCCTAATCAGCTATTGTTTCTCTTCAGACCACACTAACAAATCCACTAGCTGTCTCTGCAGAAGCCTGGACTCAAGGTTAACAGATGTTGTTCCAGACTAGGACCAAGCAAGGCCTTGTTTCCTTACATGAGACAGAGCTCAAGACCACATCCAGTTTCTCCCCACTCTCAGAACATGCTCATAACCCCTCCCCCTTGTCAGTTACCTCTGCTTCATTATAATATTAGAGTCTGCACTAGAAGGAGCACAGCTTCAGGACATAACATAGGGCGCATATATAGGCGTGTTTTCTGTGTCCACCTGAGCAACATGATGCCCACCTTTACATGTGTTGATAAAGCTCCCCCAACTGAACTTTCATTCCAAGTCCTAAATAAAAAGAACCAGCTCACTGCTGCTTGAGCAGCTGTGGCTTTGTACAGTAGTGGCTTTGGAAGTTACTCTCTGTGATCTTATTTGCTGCAAGGTTACTTTGTGTGACAACTCCGCCTGGGGTAGTCTCTATCTGGAACTCACCAAGCAATAAACTCTCATTAGTTCAGTTTTATCTTTTTTCCTATTGGGCAAAATGTCTACCTCACCCAGGTTCCCCATCCAGATTTCTCCCTTCAGTCCTGCTTGTAGGCTAACCTCATTGAGCTTCTGCTCAGTTGGCATATTCTTTTTCTACTCTAGAGTGGCCTTTGTTGCCTGGAGAACTTCTCAGCTCTCAAAACTCATATATCATTTCCTTGGTGAATTTTTAAAATTTCTCCTGAAAGCATCAATTAGTTTTTCATTTAGAGTATCATAGGCCCTTGCACATACCTGGGAAAGCATTTTTTATATTTCCTCCACGAAGTGTAGTATTTAGAAAGTATATAAGTGCTTCTTAAAAGGATGGTTTTGGGAAATTCAGAGAAATCTTGACTAGCTCCTGGATATGGAGTTCTCTCTAGCTACTGGCTTTGCTTATCTTGGGTCTTTCATAAGAACCTTCCTTAAGTCAAGCCCTATGACCACATGTATAGATGTGTTGGTTGAACCAGTCCTAAACCTGGAAGGAGCAAATTTTTTCCTAATGGTAGCTATTTTGTTTTTAATACCAAAAGGCAAGATAATCATCAACCTTCTGCTTGCTCTTAGAATTTGCCACATTGGTCAAAACACGTCATTACATGTTGTCAGATTTTGAGAGAAAGCGTCCTTCATTTTAATTCTTTGCATGATTAAAGTCATTCAATTACCATTCAATTTAATTAAGTGGCTTTTATGATATAATTTTAGTGAGGGGAAAAATGATCAGTCATTAAAATGATGATTGAATGATGATTTTTTTTTTAAATTATTGCAGTAGATAACAGGAAAGAGCCTTTGAGATAAGTTTTGTAATAAAAAATCCTTCTGGTAGTCAATAAAATGTGTTATCAGTAATGAAAAAGGAGTTGTTGATATTGTTAATTAATAAGTGATGAATTAGTGTGGAACCTGACACCTCATTTACCCCAGTAACACCACCCCGGGAAATTACAGAGAATATTAGTCTGTCACTCTACAAAATTTTTCCTTGAGAGAGCAAGAGATGAGGGGGTAGGATTTGGGGATGAATAAAGATGGGTAAGCTTTTAAAGTAAAACATTTAAATTGTAGTTTAGCACTCAAGCAAAACTAATTGGTTAAAGAAAATACATGCTCTACATTACTGCATGTTGTAAAAATATCAGAATTTATTTAAAAGCATATATTTTTCTCTTTTTTTTAAGTTAAGAATTGATACTTTAAGTTGTATGTCATAATATTTTCTTCCTTGTGAATTTCATTAGGAGATTTCTTTTCCATTCCCATCAGTGACATCCTTTGGGTTGCTAAATACTAACTTGTTAATAGAGGGAAAAATTTTAGACAATTAATAATGGGATTTTTTTTTAAGAAAAGTCTTCTAAGTGTGTATATTTCTAATACAGCTTACTGGATTTTTTTTATATATATATTATTATCCAGGAAGAGATAGTCTAAAAACCAAAAAATGGCTGGCTATTTGATTTAAGGTTCTTTTTTTTTTTTTTTCTAAAGATTTTATTTATTTATTCATGAAAGACACACACAGAGAGAGAGGTGGAGACATAGGCAGAGGGAGAAGCATGCTCCCTGTGGGAATCCTGATGTGGGACCCAGGATCATGACCTGAACCAAAGGCAGGCGCTGAAGCACTGAGCCACCCAGGGACCCCTTAACTTTAGGTTCTAACACCAATTCTCTGACACGGAGTATCCTACAATTTAGCTCAATTCTGACACTACCTGAAAGTCCACAAGTTAAGGACAAAGTCCTTCACAAGACTGTCTCCACTTCACACAAAAGCTGCAAATCCCAGGGTCATCTGCACTTCTGACCAATTGGCTACAAATTTGTAAATTCCCACAACCGACTGAGGTTCAAGAATTTTCTAGAGCTCACAAAATTCACCTAAAGTGCTCTATTTAAGTTACAGTTTTATTTTAAAGAATGCTTCTCCAGAACAACCAAATGGAAAAAAACACATAGGACAAGTTCTGTGGGTAGAGGGGGTGTCTAGACATAGAGCTTCTCTACCTTCTCACTGCATCTGGCACTTTCCCAATCTTCCCAACATATCAATGTGTTCACCAGTCAGGAAGCTCTTGGTGTCCAGAGGTTTTATTGGTATTTTATTATACAGTATGATTTAGTGAATCATCGGCCATGTGATTGAACTTAATCTCCAGTCTCCCTTCCTTCTCTAGAGGTCAGGCTGGTCCAAAGTTCCAATCCATGCAATTGGACTTTCTGATTGCCAAGCTACCATCTTGAAGCCTTCTCAAAGCCCCCATGTGGAGTGGTCTGTTAACATAATAAAGACACTCCTGTCATTAAGGAAATTCTAAGGGTTTCTGAAGCTCTTTGCCAGGCACCAGGGACAAACACCAGATTTTTTTTTTTTTATTTTAACCACAGATTTCTTTAATAAAAATGTTTTGGATCTGGCTTTTTGAGGAGTTATTAAATCAGTTCAAGTAATAGTTTTTTTTTTTTTTTTTTTTTTTTTTTTTTTTTAGTTTTAAGGTATCTATGTGCTTATTGCCTGTTTGGGATGGAAGTGGAGTCAGGAAAGTGAAAGTTGTTTCCTGCCTAAAGGTTTATTTCAGGAGACCGGATCAACCTGTGAAACATGGTGATTCTAAGAACTACCCATGCCAACCAAGCACTTTCTATTTATGTTCTCAGTGTATCCTCATAACTGCCTCATGAAGTAGTCTAGGAAGATAAGTAAAGCACACTATTAGATTCAAATGTGTGTCTATGCAATTCCAAAACTATAATTTTCCACTTGTCGGCAAGGTAATATAGAATGGAATGGAGTTATATTGAGAGGTTGAGGGGAACTGGTATTGGTACAAGTTCAGAGGAAGAAAGCTTGGGAATGGTTGGGAGAATCTGAGAAGGCCCTGTGGAAAAGACTGGACTTTGGAACTTGAAGACGGTGTAGAAAATGGATCCTAAAAGAAGGAAATAGAGGGCTTTTCTGATGAGAAAAACAAAATGAGTACATGTGAGACAGAAATCAATGTGAGGTATTCATGGATGGATTAAATTTCTTTCCTTAAATATCTCTGGTTATAGGGAACTCACTTTCCCTTGAATGAACCTGTTCCTTTCTGCATCACACTTTAATAGAAGATTCTTCCTTGCCACAAGCCAACTCAGCTATCAGATACCTTCTTCCCCTATGAGACAGTCACCAGGAGAGCAAAAATTGTTCTCCTGGCCTGAGGGTCTACTTCCTGCAGGTTAAACCAATCCAATCCTTGTCCACAGTCTTCAAACCACATGGTCCTGAGACTATCTGTCACTGAAATTGTCTTCCTGTGTTGGATGGTAGTTAAGGAAATCTATTGTGAACTGCCTGGCTGGCTCAGTTGGTGGAGCACATGACTCTTGATGTTAGGATTGTGAGTTCAAGCCCCATGTTAAATGTAGAGATTACTTTAGAAAAATAAAATCTTTAACACACACAGAGGGAGAAAAGCCTGCTGTGACATCAGAGAGATTAGGATTTGAACTACTACCTGCCATTTACCAGGGGTCTAAGTGTAACCGCCTTGAACCTCAGTTTCCTTTTCTATAACTGCCTCAGAAATAGAGGAAATTATGTGAAATAAGGCAGTGCCACAAATAGAGTAAGTATTTAATTTATATAATCTATTATTAGGGTACTGTATCTGTTGGCATTCACTATGAAAAACAGACTTAAATTCAATAATTTAAAATAAAAAAATTAATATCTCATGATTCTGTGTGCTCACAACTTCGACTATGCTCAGCTTGAAAGTTCTGCTGATCTTGGATGGGATTCCTCATGTGTTTGCCATCTGTTGGTGGTTGAAGGTCTCATGTGCCTGGTAGTTGGCTGGTTGCAGGCTGTGGTTCTGGCCAGGTGTTTGCATCATCCTTCAGGTCGCTTACACTAGTTCACATAGTGAAGACCTCAAAGTCCCCAGAAGGCAGCAGAAGGACATGTTCTATTGTATAAGCACTTTCTAAGTCTCCACTGGTATTATATTCCACTTTCCCGTTGGCCAAAGAAAGTCCAAAGGTGGTATGGCATAGTAATACAAATGTCACTGTTGTAGGGAGAGGGAAAAATTATGACTAATCTTATAATTTACCCCAGTCTGTTTTTTTAAAAGCACTTAATAGGCAGTAGTAAAGGGTAGATTACTCTGTTGGAGACTGAATTTGCAATTTATTTCCCTTCCCATTAGTGATTTTATACTTCCCTGTGTGTATGTATGTGCATGTGCCTGTGTGGTGTATTTGTGTGTATGAGAGAGAGAGATGAGGAGAGGAAAGAGGTGGAAAATTGATGGGCGACTAAGATGGTTAACCCAGAGAATAGATGACTGACTCAAACGGCCTCTGTAGCCTTATGCCCCATGGGCAACAGGAACAGAGAATAGTCTCTAGCTCAGCAGCCACCTCTACAGCACTCCATGTCCGGATGGTGTAATAGAGATAAAGGGGACCAGACTTCTCCCTGATAGTTAGACTTCTTCCATTTGTCTCTTCATGCTGCAAATATGTGTTGAGTATTATCTCTAGGATAGGTATTGGCTTGAGTGCAGTCCAGTGCTGGCACAGTTATTCTTTCTCCCAATGATCATAGACAAACCATTTTGTCTATATGGGCTTCAGCTTTTCCATCCATTTAGTGAGAGTGTTAGATTTTGTGATTTTGAAGGTCTCTTCCAGCTGTGATACTATACAATTTTACAATACTAGTTTTTTTCTTTATAAAATGAACACATTTTTTTTTATCCTCGTTCTTCAGCTCTTCGGCTTGTTTTTATGGTACCCACCAATGAGTGGAATGGAATACTGACAAAAACAAAAACCACACCAATAAAATTGATTTCTATGGGGAGAAGGCTTTTCATGATCACTTATATCCTATCACAAATGGAGCCTTATATTCTTATACTTTCCTTTGCCCACATGAGAGTCAGTGGTCAATGCTCTGAGATTTCTGTCATTACCTGGCCTCCTGAGCAGCCAGCTGATAAAATTGCAAAGTTTTTCTACATATAAGATAGGGATCAGTCTTCCTTTTCTACCTGCACCTGTTCTACAATGGCGACATTTGTTAGATTTGGAGTAGGAAGAATGATACTTGCTCTGGGTATTAGGCATTTACTTACCCTCTCTAAACCTCAGTTTTCTCACCAATTTAATAATATCTCCCTACGTGATATTGTTATAAAGAGTAAATGACTTAAGATTTTATAAATGCCAAGGTGAGGAACTGTTACCTTGTATGATTTCAAACATTATTTATTTTCCTTTCTTCTCTTTACCTCTTTGCTGAGCTAATCAAATGGGATCCTATGTGCTAGCTGCAGCACTTAGTAACTCTAAAGTACAAAACAAATCATGGATTATGATTTGCACCAGTCCATGCTTCAGGAAGTTAGAAGTACCCAAAGGTTTTCACTGCTTAGAGATACCCAGCTGTATTAGAGGCAGCACTAGGGATGGCCCCGGGTCTTCACCTCCAGTCCAGAGCTTTGTCCACTGCTACATTGTGCTACACAGTTGTCCAGCCACCACCCAGGGAGGTCAGCATGTAATAGAGGCTATTCATATCACCTTAAGTCTAGAGCTTTAGGTAATACAACCAAAACACAGGCACCCACCCTTGATTTGAGCCCTATAGGGAAGCATACATTTAGAAAAAATATTTCAGTGCTCCTTTGCCTACCATTAGAGTGCCTAACGCTGGGTCTTGTGTGTAATCTTTGCTTTTACCCTTTCTTTCATCTTTTACCCTTTGAAACAGCAAATTTTTATTGACAAAGGATCCTCAGATATATCTGAAAGGCATTCAGTGAACACTAAGTGTTGTTTATTTCCTTTGGTGCGTTGATTTTCCCCCTCAAAAGGTTTCTCTTTCAAATGCTACATGGAAATACCATCATTTCTCTTTGCCTTCTCAAGAGGGCCATAAAATGCTATTGGCTCTTAGCTGAAACGTTGCCTCTTGGTTTCATTGATCCAAAGGGATTTGGGATCCCCAGGGTGACCAAAGATTAATTATACACAAGTTATATTCAGAAATGTCCCTGGGTGCCTGCACAGGATCTGTGCCTGCACAGGATCTGCATTGTTAAGACAGTACTTTGTTAAGGCCCAGGCCAGGTTATGAGCTCATCGGAAATTCGAAGACTAAGTCCATCCAGCGTGTTGGATGCAAGACTATTAAGTGATTCACTTTTGGAGGTGAAGTCATTGGAGCTCATGATAGGGGCAGCTTCTGAACCTATGGGCATCAAGCCTATGTGAGCTTCCAAATCAGTCTTTGGGCATATAAAGGATGAGAGAAAGGCATGAATAAACATCTTACAAATGGTTTTAATCTGAAACAAACATGCTAGCTTCAAGCAGGAGGGCTTGAGAGTAGGGGCTGAAATTACTGAAATGTGTCATTAAAGAGTTTTAAGATGTCATTTTTTAAAGAGTATACATTAGTGTCTCTGGGCATAAAGAATCAAAGATCAAGTATGAGACTTGGTAAAGGGAATAACCTTGCAAATGTAATTTAAGAAGTGACACTTGTATTTAAATTATTTTCAATGAGTATTGTTTGATGGACTAGGGAAGTAAGTACACACTTTTATGGCATTATTTCTGTGAGAATGGGCACAAGTCACAGCAGATGATGACAGGTTGTATATACTTCCATTTGACCACCCCTACCCCCATCCACTGCAGCTGGGGGAAGCTGGGAAGTGTGTCCTTGTGCCCTCATGGGCCTAGAAAAGCAGCTAGCCACTTCTCTAGTCACTGTGTATACTGAATATTTAGTGAGAAGAAAGAACAGAAGAGGGGAAGCAATGAAGAGGAGAGGGAAAGGAAGGATTTAGAACAGATGAGAAGGACACAAGATTGGGGGAAGGAAGAGTGGCCGGCAATTAATAACTACTGAGTGACTGATTCTAGGCATCATGTCAGGTATTTGTGCTTCCATTATCTCAGTTTCCCTGCCCATGACACAGTTAGTGTGAGCAGAATAATTTTATTCATGACAACACAAGTGGAAGGCATTCAACAGCAGTTATAGCAGGGAGCACTGTAAATTCAGTGGGACTACTCAAGTTCTTACTGGATGATTTTAATGTCTTAAGAAAGACTTCTATTTTGTTTTGTTTTTAAGAAGACGAGAGATTTAACAATTGAGTGAAAATAACAAGCTGTCTTATTAGAGAGTGAGGGAACCCTAACTTCAGACAGTACAGTGCTGCCAGGTGACCCCTTTCAAGTACTTCCTTCTCTTTAATAACTTATGAAATGTTTCTGTAAAACCTCCCCTCAGGAGGCCTTAGAAAACACTCCTCTGGACTTTCTTCTCCTTCTAACAATTAGTATAGAGGAAGGATATAAGAGTTGTTAGTTGTTTTCTCACTAAGTCATCCTGTTTTTAAATAGGATGCATTCCTTATTGAAATGGAACGTCACAACATTACAAAATTACATTCTAGATTCTTGCTGATTAAGTATCTCCTTATAACAAATCAAATCATGACATGCTATTGAGGACCTTGCCAGTGCATTTGGCCAATGCTTCCCTTTCACTTGTCTGCGTCTGTGCCATTATTGCATGTTGTATGTGGTTCTCTTGAGAGACTCTTTCCATTCTGCCTGTCAAATCCCACCCACCTACCTAGACCCAGCTTCTTTTTCAAGCCCTCTCCCCAATTCCCTGAATCTAGAAAGCCCTTCCTTTTTGCTGTGTCCTCATAGGACTTTTATATACCTATGTTATAGTATGCATCCTTTTCTACCTTTGGTTGTCATTATCTGTGTGGCCGTTGTACCTGTGCTATTGGTCTGTAAACTCTTTGAGAGCAGGACCATGTCCTGCTGTCTTTGCTTCACTGATAGTGCCTATAAACTAACTGAAAGGAAATGATGCAAGTGAGTTGTTTCCTGACTGTGATTGTTACATAATGGAAGAAATATATACCTGGTGCATAAGTAACTTAATAAGATATGCAATGAAAAGAACATATCCTGGGGCGGTCCCTGCAGGCTAAGGTCAATGAATGTTCTAATAACAACTTCTAGTGGCAAGAGGAAGGACCACAGTGAGCCGAAGCCATTGGGAAAGGCTTCGTAGATGTCTTTAGAACTTAAATTAGATGTTGTATCATGATGGAAATTTGAATGAGTTAGAAGAGGAAGGAGAGTAGACAGAAGGCAAGGGCATCCAGAAGATAGAAATGACTTTAGGCTCCTGTGGATTGGTTCTGATAAACCAGAGAGACTCCCTAGCAGTGCCTTATGTTTTCACCAAACCTTACAATTTATAAATTGATGTCACCTATATTATTTTATGTGATTCTATCTAATAAGGTCCAGAGACTGAATTCTACTTTATTGCAAACAGCATTGCAAAAGAGATTCACAGCGTACACAGTTAAAACCTACTCTAGTGGTACTAGATCTGTTTGAATGGAAAATAAGGAGAAGGAGGAGGAAGTGGGGGAGAAGGAGGATACTGATCCTCAGAGTCCTAAAGGCTGATGACAGTGCAAATGCAACATAAAGAAGAGCACAAATTTTATCTCATGATGTATGTTCAACTCACACCTCTGATAAGGTGTAAATGTAATCCGTGTTAAACAGGTCTAAGTTCAGTGCAATATAAAGGCATTCATTGCATTTACTTAGTGCTTCAGCCCATTTGAGAACACAGCTGTGTGGGTTTAGGCAATTATTTTCTTTGTTAATGACTTAATCACCTTCTCAGGATTCAATCTTGATACTTAGAGCATCTCCTCCACCAAGCCTGTTTGTTGGAAACCTACAAGTTCATCTTCAGGCTGTTGCCCCTAGTTGCTACCCAGGGTCCCGCAGTGATAGTGTCAGGAATGAGGGGTGTTTACCTGAAGGTGAGACAAATAGTTGAAACCCCGTGGCCTCCTTAGCATAGGGATTGAAAACCTCTTAGCGATCACCAGAAATTTATGTTTGCTGTTGGAAAATTGCTTTGGGAAATGATGTGAATCAGAGAAGTAAATTTTCTGTCAAGATAAACTTTAGTAGTGAGCAAAGCAAAATTTGGGGGAAAAAAGATCCCTAGGTGTTTTATCTCATTTTTATTAACATTCTGTAATATTTACCACAGCCGTACTCTGTGAGCCAAACTGTCAGTGGAAGCACTGAACTACAGAGAAGATTCAGGAATTTCTCTAGAGAGGATACCTCAGTCTCATTTTACAAACAGAAGCTGTTGATAACAGATGTGCTTCAAAAAGCTGGCAGTTCTTAAAAGAATTAAGGTGAAAAATAAAAGACCTAAAGCCACACCACCTAGATACCAGGAATCCACAGCCTCTGGACTGGCCCAGACTTTTCAGTGTGTTTCCAGAAATTGCTGTTATGCAGTCTGCACAGACGGTGGAGTGCTTGGACTGGCAGGGGAGGGGAGGGAGCTTGGCAGGACACCAGCTCCAAGCACGATTCTTCTTTTCTTTTTCCCAAAGAGCTGAGCCTGGTAAAAAATAAAAACACAAACAGACCCTTTCCCTCTTTCCCATCTGCTTTCATCCCAGTTCTTTGGGGTTGGTAGCCCTGGGTGAACCGGCCGAGCCCGGCAGACTGCTGGCTGCTCAATGCGTTGCCGGATTTTGCTGCAGTTCAGGGCTGTTTGGCCTGGGGTCCAAGAACACTGAGTCTCCCCAGCCCACAGATATGGGACCACAGCAGTTCCCTGCGCATGAGAGAAGCAGCACGTGCACTTTTGATGGCAGTCATAGGATGCAGTAAGTTATTATAACTGAGCCAAGGTTGACGTCTGCTTCCACCTTCTAGCAGAAGTCTGGCTTTAAGCTCTCCGGAGATGGAACAGGTATATGCTGCTGGGGAGAGGCACGCTCCTAAAAAGAGGACTTGAGGATTGAATCTGTTGACAGATCTGAGAAAAATAATTGTATTAAAAAAACAAATACCAGAAATCACCTGAGACAAGTGTTGGAGTACCACTGTGACAGGGATCTTTGTAACCTCTTTTTTTTTTTTTTTTTTGTAACCTCTTTCTTAACTAAGTATTCCAGCTGACTCTAATAGAGAAGGTGCTATCTCTCTTTCTTCCTGCTTATTATAGTTGCTAATCTATGCCCCAGCCTTCCTCTCTATGGGAAAAATTTTTACAGTACTCATGTAATGCTCTTTTTAAATTAACCTCTATAGCCACTTTTCAGAATCCATTTCTAGAAACTAGTTGTTCTTAATGCCTTTCAAGTCTCAAATCTATTTGTAGAAAAACAGTGTGTAACTCTACACTGGTGACACAGGGTGGGAACTCACATTACTTGAGAATTCACTATCCACCAGCATGTGACAGACACAAAATGTATGATCCCTGATACTCTTCTCAGGAACCTGCAAGAAAACAAAATGTATTCTCATTTTAGAGATGTGGACACCAATGTTTATAGAGGTGAAAAAATAACCTGCCGAAAGGCCATTTGGTCAGACTGTGCCACATGATGAGGGACAAAGTCAAGTGAAATGAGGGGCTATCCCTCAAGGTGTAAAAGGTTTAGTCGCTTCCCTGCTACATATGCTCTAAACAGAGGAATTATAAAGGACTTAATTCAGAGCAGTGACTAGCAAGGATTTTAGTGTCTCTGGAGGAGAATTTAAAATATGGCCCTGTAGTGTCACACTGTGTGGGTGGCCACCCTTCTCTTCTGTCCACTGCTTAAATCTTTGCATGGTACCTCAAAGCTTTTGAAGTTGTCACTTACATTATCTCACTTAATCCTTACCAGATCCTTGTGAAACAGGCTGAGCATGGATTATTTTCTGAATTTTATAGACCAGGGAATTGAAGCACAGAAAGGTGGTGATTTATCTAAGTCAGTAAATGGCAGAGCCAGGACCAAGTTTCTGTCTATTAATTCCATTCCCATTTCCCCCCTAATATATCATAAAGCCTCCAAATAAAGACAACTCCGGGAGGTGTTGAATACAGGAGGGTCTGATAAGACCAAGTTCCCCAAATTAAACATTGGCTGTTCAAATAATCTCTGAATTCTAGTTTTTACTATCAAAGAACCCAGATCTCTTTCGACCTTCTCAAAGCCTTCAAATGGTGACTTGCCATAATGCTTTGACCTTCTACTGTTGTCTCTTACCCCATGTTAATTAATTGCCTATCTCAATGTTTCTCAAACTTTTTTTTCATGATCTCTCACTAAAGAGATTTTTTACACATTTTTTCCCAGTTACCCCCTCTGAAATTTTAACACCACAAATGTATCATATATCTATTTATTTATTCTGTGTGGTATATACACCTATGCTCTATACATACAAGTAAGATATTTTTTTAATCCTCTCAAGCACTGATCTTTACCCCCTTGGTTCAATATTGCCCCCATTGGTAATGCATAGTGTAATTCATAACTATAAATGCAGTTTAAAAAAAAAGAAAGAAGCAGAGGGAAGAGAAAGAAGTGAATGAGGAGGAAGGAAGGAAGAAGGAAGTCAAGGGAGGGAGGGAACCTGGGAAGGAGAGAGGGAGATGGGGTAAGAAAGAAAAAAAAAAAAAAAAAACAAGTTAGCTAAGAGAAGGTGGTCCTCAATTTCCCAATAGTTATCACTTTCCCTGGGATATAGGTTCATGTGTTGGGGTTTCCCTTTGGCCAGGGTATCCCCAATATGCCTGCCAAAGTAGGGGCAGAGCATTCTTAATTCACCTTTCTGTGAATTAAACACAAGGATAGGCGGGGGGCTTAGAACGGAGTCACCTCTCAGTATAAATTCCCGAGGAACAAACAAAGTAGTGTATCAATTCTGACCAAACCTCATGTCTCAGTGGTGTTGGGTAGGTCTATAAGTAGGGTGGAACCTTCCTTGGGGGAAGTTTGATGATTTCACCATTTTACCTGCTGATAAGCAACAGTAAAGGAGAAGGTATCGGCAATTACTGCTACTTCCTATCCCCCATCCTTAACTCCATGCCCTTGCCTACTAAATGAGACAACTAAAAGGAAAGCTAAAAAATCATCACTACCATTGAGAAAAGAAAGGCCTGAACGGGTAGCACAGACTTGCCCCAGGGCCAGCGGCAAATTACTATCAAAACTGAACTTGCATTAGGCCTCTTGACACATGAGCTCCTGTCCCAGAAGAGAAGGTCCACTTCAGATATGTCTCCTTTTGTTACTTTTGCTTGAGCAACATCAAACTGTAGCTGTTATTAGTACATAGAGAAAAAAAAACATCTTTAAATAAACACCAGCAAATCTGTTATAGCTGAAGATGTATGCGTAGTATCCTGGGGGCCAGTATGATTTAATATTGCTGGTATTAAATAAGAGTTTGGGAGCTGGATAGCAGTTGCAAGCTGTGTAGTAGCTTTCCACCGTCAGGAATTGAGTGCAGAGAGCAAATAGCTCTGATGTAGAAATGAATTGTACTGTCCCATCAAAGACTACTAGGAACAACGCTGGCCATCAGCCTCCTTGTGGAAACTGGAAGATGTTGTCACACCTGCATGGGTACACAGATGTGTATGCACATGCACACACATATTGCAGAGGTAGGTATGTTCACCAGGGCTACCTGACTTGGTGGTAGGGATAAGCCAATTCACAACCAGAACAAAGTCAAACATGAGTGCAGAGACCAAGGCCTGAGCCAGTTGCAAAGTTATAAAGGAAGGCACATGTGCCTCCAGACTCCATTTTCTGACTCCTTATCTTTTCAAATCCAAAATTCATTTTTTGTGTGTGTGTGTGTAGCATTTTGTTACAGAAGAAAAAGGGGGTTGCATGGCTTTGAGGTGTATTAGTCCACCCTGGCCATGTGACATTGTCTTATTTATCTTTTATTAAAAATACATAATAGAACATAAAGCAAAAAAACAATGCTTATCTAGCACCTACCAATGTACCAGGCACTGTTCTGAGCACTTTTCAAAGAATAAATCATTTAATTCTCAATACTAACTTACTTAATACCCATAACAATCCTATCTCCGTTTTCTAGGCAAAGGAACTGAAGATCAGAAAGGTTAAGTAATTTGCCAAACTCACTAAGCCAGAATTTGAACCTAAGCATTTTGTGTCCGGAGTCAAGTGCTTGATACTCCCTGCTCTGGTCAGTGACCTTGGGCAAGTCATGAACCTCTCTAAAACTCAGTTTACCTATCTATAAAATGAGGATAGTAGTACTTCTCTGGACAAGGAGGGGTGAAGGTTTACTACTAGGTTTAGCTGAGAAGATGTTAAGGATTTAGCAAGTTGCCAGGCACCTAATAAGGATGATATTTAATAAACACTTCCTGTAGGGTGGTGAGGTGGTAGTGGTGGTCGCCTTTCATACCTGGAACAGGATGAAGTGGAGGTCTCTTCTGCACACATTCATGGTGAGTCTGGTGGGTCTAAATTCTTAGCACAGTCCTGTTGCTAAGGCCTCTTCTTTAAGTTAAATTGTTCTGTTGTTTACTTAACACATCTTTACTTAATCTCTACACAAGGAACTTTGTGCTACTTTGATTGAATGAATTGACCAATATAGTTAGAATTTAAAAATCCGAGTGATATGTTACCTTTAGTTGCATTTCAGTTACAGTGTGGTTTCTGAAGACTCTTTTTTTCCCTAGAGCATGTTTATGCTTTTCTTTTTTGTACCTTTATGATTTTTGAAATAGGATCAATATGAGAAACTCAGATAAAAATGACCTGGATGGCAAGCAAAGGAGTGAGGCTGAATTCCAAGAAGGACCATTATTTTTAGAATAAAACACATGCAACACACACACACACACACACACACACACACAGACTCAGTTACAGGGAACTATGGATTTTATCACAAATAGTGATCACAGTCCATGGAGAGCAGAGACAAAGAGACAAAAGTCATACAGTGCATGGTTGTTCTGCAGCTGAGGGACAAGTGGCAGGATTGCCTTGGCCATTTGAGGACACATCGTTGCATTGTTCAATTAATTTGTATATAACTTGACTTTTTTGGACCTTCTGTGGCAGACTAATAATGCAGCTCTCACTTGCCACTGACTGAGCCTTCTCACTTTTCTCCTGGGCTGCCTACAATATCTCTGAAATAGAGGTCCCTGCCACATGTAGTTTGCAATACCAAGAATTCTTCATTGAAGATAAACACACTGATGGTGAACACCCAGTAATACATGATTTTTAAAGAAATCAGTGGTTTAAGGAGATAAAGTATGCTGCAAGATTCAATCTTTATCCTGGCTTTATTTTAAGCCCTTAAACTATTGGCAGATCTGGTTTTATACATGAGCGATGGTCTGTGTTGTTTCATTTGAGGGGAACAAGGGAGGATGTCATGTCCAAATATACATTACCCAGCTGCTTCAGTACTGGAAGTTCTAGCATGGGAGCAATTTCTTTGTTACTTCCCCCAAAGATCCTTTTCCAAAGTGTGCACACGTGCGTGCACGCACACATACACACATGGAGTTTTCACCATCCATCCATCAGTTTTCTACTGGGACTTAGTTTTCATTCTTGGTGAAAGAGTTGGTAGCAAAGGAATAGATGGCAGTGGTCAAGTGGAAAGGGAATTTTGGTGCTGGGTTATTTGGAAAGAATTGGCATCTATTTGGATATCTCTGACGCATCATAGAGGCTCCTGGGGCAAAAGAAAAGGTCAGAAAAAAAAAAGAAAAAGAAAAAAAAAAAAAAAAGGTCAGGCATGGGGCGGGGGTGGGGGCACCAAAGGGGCACTGGTGCAGCTGTGATACCAAGCCTTGTCATTGCCAGACTCCAGTAGGAGAAGGAGAGGGTGCAGAAGCATGTGTGCAATGTGTTCTCTGGGACTCTTCCTGGAAGACTTACTGACTTTGATATCTGGAGCAGAAAAGGCAAGGGAAGCATTGGAAGGGGGAAGGACACAGAATTTAGAAGAGGCAATTCTGGGTGCCAGGCCTGACAGTAGCCTTGACATTGTGCAATCTACTTAACCTCTTCCAATTGGAGTCTTCTTGTCTTAAAAAAAAAAAAAATGGGACAAGTTTGTGTCTGCCTTGTGTGATTGCTGGGGGTATTAAAGCAAATAAAATAATTAGTTGTAAACAGCACTTTGTAAATTATGGAGTGCTCAGAGACAAATTACAAACCCGTCTGTGCTTGCACATCTTTCTCCTAATATCACCCCCACCAGGTGGAGTCAGCTCGCTTAGCACTGACCCTGTCCAGCCCAGCCACCAACCGCCATGTGTAAAGAGCTGCAGTCAGACGTGTGGGTGGGGTGGATGGCTGAGCTGCACCTTTTGTAACTCTTGTAACCCTCTAGCTCGGTGCTTGTCAACCTTGGCTGACCTTTAGAATCACCTGGGAAGTTTTGAAACATTTCACCAAAGCCACGCTCCTGATCGGTTATATCAGAATCTCTTGGTGGGGGGGACCCAAGGCATCCATGTTCACTGAAGCTCCCTGGTGGTTCCAGTGTGCAGCTTTCACCTGGCTCAGCAAGAGAAAGGAAGATGCAGCTAGATAATGACTTATTTTTTTCTCATAAAGTAAGGGAGAAATGCTTTCCCAACATTACATTAGGAAGAAGAGAATAGTCAACATGGTCGACCAGCATAAAGAAAGAAATGACTAAAAAGACTAAGGAGTTGAGTTGTGCATCACAGCTACTTAGGATGCTTATTTGAGGAACGTAATTCCCTCTTGCTCTCCCTTTATCCCTCTCACCTCTCCCCCATCTCTGTTCACCTTGTCTTTTACTTTCATCCCATCCCTCCCTCTTTTTTTCCCCTTCCACCTCTTCTTATGTTACAAAAGGGCTCTGAGCTCCAACATTCACTGTAACTGTGTACAATATAGTAAGTTATTTTAGGAGTCCTGTACAAATATTTTTCTGTAGTCCTCCCTTACCCCATCCCATCCCACCCCTACCCAGTGGCATTCTTCAGCTTTTTTTTAATTGCGCCTGCTTTAGAGCACATCCCTATGCCTGTGGTCTCACGTGTGGGTGAGTGTGAGTGAGTCCTTGCTAGGATTTCCTTTTATCTCTTACTGCACATTCTGAAAACCCTATTTGCCCACCTACACATGCTTGTGCTTTCTCATCTGTTTTCCAGCATCCCTATCTCTTCCCTGAAGGCCTTGTCTCTGTGACTTTGTATCTACCTATTCTCATTCATATGTAGGTAAGCCTGATGAATCAATATCTCAGGAATGAGAGTTTGGGGGAATTTTAATTTTCTGGCTAAGTGATACTAGCTTGAAAACCACATTTGTTTCATGTTTTATTGTTAGGAAATGTGGTAGCATAGAGGCCCAGAACTGGAAGGGTTCTTGGTGAATACTTGGATGAATCCACCTCAAGGCAAAGGACAGAGGCTTAGCATAGTAAGATGATTACCGGATGAATCCAAGGCATGTGAGTAACAGCACCAGGTTTAAAGGGCATGTCTCCTGAGTTCTGGACTCTGAACTTCCAGAGCAGTTGCTTGACCTGGCCTACAGAAGTGTTGTGATTAACCAGGGCCAGTCAAATGTGAATTGCTGAATTGCCTTGTTTTTAAGTGAACTCTCCAATTCCCTCATAATGTCATATGTCTATAAACTTCATTCACCTGTGTTGCTTACCTGCCCATCCCCCTCGACAAATGCATTTCAGTTTGCGATGCCTGCATCTCTAGACAATCCTGTTTCCAAGGTCTGCAATCATTTCCCCGATTAATAATATGCCCACTCTATTCACCAGACAGAGCACATTGTTTTTGTTTTATTTTGTTTTGTTTTTACAGGGAAACCCATTCCCACTTCAGAAACATTCCAGGCTTGGTTAGAGAAGGAGAAAGTACAAGGAGGTCAGCTGAATTTGTTCAGACTTCAGAACACCTTCTGGAAGGAATATCATGTTTCTCATTTTACTTCTTGTTAAGTAAATATCCACTGTTAACTTGATTTTTTTTTCCTCTTTCCTAAATGAGGTATTGCTAAGAAAAAGTGGGTCAATTGAGGGTTCTGACAAGTTTCGTCCCAGTTAATTTAAGTTTTGCCATATGTTCCCTGAGAAGCATGTGCTAACTACAGGTCCTCTTGCTGATTAGCAACCAACCTGAGGGTTTTTAATTTAGACTTTCAGTTTTCTGGCAAGAGAGAGAAAGATTAAAAGAGAATAGATCTGGGTGAACCAAAACTTAACTCATCAGAAAGGCTACTCCAAGCAAAGCTGGAGCACAATATGTTGGTTTAGACAACCTCATTACTTTATACCATGGCAGAAATTCTTAACCTTAGCATTCTTGGCAAAGTTTGGAACAAATTATCATTTGTGAGGGGTCTTTCTTATGCACTGTAGGATGTTTATCAGGATCCATGACCTCTACCCACTAGACGCCAGGAGGCCCCACCACCATGCATGAAAATAAGAAATGTTTCCAGACATTACCAGTTCCTGAGCAGGTGGCAGATTTGCCCCTGGTTGACAATCATAGAGACATAGTTCTTCTAATGACCAAAAAGGAAATGTGAACAAATCCTCAACAAAAATATGTGGATAGATGTTTATACCTTATTCTCTCTGCATCTAAAATCCTCTGGATAGAGGTTGGACTGCATGATTAACTGGACAGTTCTGCTTCTGGAAGCCTGTGAGCAGTATCCTCTGTTAACAGAGTCCTGTGTTACCCACTTAACAGAAGCCAGAACAAGCAAAGTTATCATGAAAATTCTTAGACTCAAACATTATGCCTATGTCATCCAACAAGAACATGTAAGCATGTGCTCTGTGCCCAGGCTAGTCCTAGGCTCTGCTGGGTGGAGGGATGGAGGGAGCAACCCTTCAAGGAAACAAGAGATAGGGTATAATGAAAAGGCCACCAGACCTGAATGCCAGTGCTCCCCATTACTAGCTGGGTGACTACACAAAGCACTGAACGCCTCTACACCTCAGGTTCCTCATGTAAAAATAAGGTTCTTAGTATCTCTCACATATCAAAATCTAGGTAAGGGCTCCCATACTCAATAAATTGTATTCCCTCCATCTCATTTATTTCTGTGACTAAACCTTAAGGATATAGTAGCCAGGCTCTAGTTTTATGAGCAAAAAAAACCAGACTTTCAGAAACTGGGTCTACTGAGGAAGGCCAGAAGATGGTGCCAGGTCACCAGTTAGGAATTTTACCACTTAGATTCCTGGGAAAAAAATCAGAGTAGAATATTTTTTATAGAGAAGTATGTTTCCTAACCTTGAGATGGAACTCATTAGTTAGGAGGGTACTCTCAAAAGAATGCATTGCCACATGCTGGCTCTTACCAGTAGGTAGCAGGCTTACACTCTCCTACAGCACAAGGAGCTCAAAAGAGTACCCCCAGCCTGAAAAGTATCTACCAACTCATGAACTAATGCCTGAAAATACCATCAGCCACCTTTATACTTTAATTGTGATTGATTTTAACAGGTCCTTTATTGAGTAACAGTCTGATGATGGAAGAAGAAATCAGGAGGGTAATTAATGCTGGAAACTGGTTATGTAATTGTGTATGTGGCTATATAGGTTATATGAATATGGAAATATATGCCTATGTGTGTATGGTTTTATCTGTGTTATGTATGTAAAATGTGTGTGTGTCCCTAAACCTCTCTGAAAATATATTCCAGGTGCCTTTTTAATAGTCATATTCCAGCTAACTCCTTGTTATTTGTCATCAATGACAAAACCCAAATCAACCAACATAACCACCTATCTAGAGAAGATAATTGATGCATATTTTGACTACCCTGAAACATTGTAACACCCATTCTCCAAAAAAATATACAAATTCTGGTCTTTTAATAATGCTCTCTGTGAGAGAAATATCCAATGTCTTTTATTCTACCAGAATGTGTGACCCACCGAGGTCCCCTTCCATGTGACTCTGCCAGATAGAGTAGGTACCAAACTTGATGACAAGTCTATTAACGTAACCCAAAAACACAGGCAGCCCCTGAGCCCTCCAGTGATCTGTGTGCAGTTGCTTATGAAACTGGAGAGGAATCACAAATGGCATTTGCCCCCCTAATTACTTACATATACTCAAAAATGTGTTGTTGAGGCCAGGTCATACCAAATGTCTGCCTTCCTGCAGGCAGGAAGAAAAGGTAAGGCAGTTTGATACTTTGAGGAGCTTGGGAGAATATAAAAAAAAATGGATTTTAAAAAAGGTTTCCTTTTACTGGAATAATCTTTGTGATGGCAACCTGCAGTCTTGGGAGTGCAGCTATGCTTGGGACAGGCGTTCTCAACCATCATGGCTGAAGTCTGAGGAGCAGGGGCTGCTTTTTCTCTAAGTGAAGGCCAAAGGATGGGTATTCTTTAACCTGCTCCTTCTGGCACAACCTAAAAAACTACCAGGGCTAAGACTGGTGTGAGAGTGTCATTTGTCATCAGAAAAGGACTTTTTCTCTATATAAATATTCGAAAAACCTCTATACCATGGCTGAACTTTAATCATCTGGGAAGGAACTGCAAATAGGGGGTTAATCCATCACAGTGCCCAGGAAGAGACGTGAATTGTGGCCTTAAATTCTTTTCAGAGAACACAGGATAGCGATATTTGCACCCTCTGTGGGAAGAACACATAACAAAGGTGCTACACCTTTAAAAATTAGATTCTTTTAAATGCTCAATAGTTTGCTTAGAGTGGTCAGAGTAAGTTTCTTGAAGCTTAAAGATTAATTAATTTGTGAAAGAAAAGATTTCAAGTGTCACGCAACCTCAGTTAAAACTACTGATATCCCTTACTCTTGCCTCTCCCCTTCCCCACTTTCCCCAAAGCAAGAGGTGCATGAACATAAAATGGGTGAGCTGCATTCTTGTTTGTGTAGAAAACAGATTTGCTACAAAGACACACAATGCAAAGATGTACAGACATACCAAGTAAGAATACAGTTTTCTATGGCCAACATTTGCTCTCCAATTACCAGATTGCAGATTTTTCTTTACAATGATCTTTCATCAGGTTTACATGGACTTGAGTTCTGCATATGTGATATTTAGTCATGGGAGGGGGGTTGCCAGCAGCATAAAATAAAGCACAATTATTCTTTCTCTTTTTCTCATGATCACATTGAAAAATGTGAAAGAATGGAAGAAAAAAAAAGTCTTTGGTATAAGAGATAAAACTCTACAGTCTCCAGTATCTATATTTCTAGGGGGCAAGGGGGAGCTGTGATTCTGATGTCTGCCAGAAAGGATTTGCTTCTGGAAGCTTTCCCTATAAGCACACCAACACAGTCCTTAATGCACCAAGCCAGAAGTAGCTTTTGGCACTGGATTCCAGTAGCCTTCCTATGAGATTAAATCAATGGAATCCAAGGAACTCTCCTTCAATTGCCACAATTTGGGATTTTTTTTTTCCCCCAAAAAGGGTATATTGTCTTCTAGAAGAGGTCTCTTTATCGGAGTTTAATTACAGATCGAACACCCCTAAGCGAACCTTTTCCCTACTACCCCTACCTCAAGGGATATGCTATTTAAAACGGCAGCCCCAAATTGTCATGCATAGGCTGAATCCAAAACCTTCTCCTCAAAGTTATCAAATAAAGCACCTTTCTTTTCACCTAAATAGATGATAGGAGCATGGTGTATGTCATAATGTCATTATTTTAATTAGAAACAAAGAAGATGAAATTTTCTGGTCTGAAAGAATGAGCTAGGGTGTGTGTGTGTGTGTGTGTGAGAGAGAGAGAGACAGAGACAGAGACAGAGAGAGAGAGAGAGAGAGATGTTAAACTCTACTCCCAAGGTTTAAGACCTTAGAGACATTTGCAGAGTATTTCTCTTGAAAGGGCCCCTTATGTGCAGTATTATTAGGTAAATGGACTTCTCCATAGGTAGTAGAGAAATCTACCACCAACCCTCAGCTTAAGTAAACCTCCTGGTAATGACTTTCTGCATTTCAGACAGCTGATTTTGCCTCTTCAGGTAGGTGGCTAGAGGCATTTGCATTTGGGTGATGGTGGTTGAGTGTGTTTTCCCCTTCCCTCTCCTTACTATTTGGATATCCTTCTTTAAAAAAAAAAGAAAAAAGAAAAGAAAAGAAGAGAAAAAGAAAAAATGAAAGATGCCAGGCTGTAGGATCTTGCAGAGAGGTGAGCACCTGAGTTTGAAAAAGACTCTGGGCATGGGTATTCGTTCAGTATTCACCATCTGCTCTCCATCTTCATTTATTTCCATCATACATTTGCTTAAAGTGTTAGCAAGTGAAAGACCCCTCCCATCCAACACACAGTCCTCCTCCCTCTTTCCCTTCCCCGCACCCACCAACTGCTACTACTCTTGAATTTAGTTCAGTAAACAACCTAAATCTCAATGATAGACCTGGAAACCTGTGAAGGGTTGGAAGAAGGAATCATTGATCCCAACACAGAAAAAGGTAAAACAACACAGGGAAAGCAGGCCTTACACAAAAGGGCAGTCTGAAAAGAGGCAGCTCTTCTGTTCCAGGCTAACAAATCACTCCCATCTCAGTTAATACTTGAACACAAGATCAAATGGTGATCTTCCCCTATCCCACCCATCGCTTCCGTACCAAGTCTGCCCCTAAAGTCTCCTGCTGTGAGTCATCACCCAGTAGGCATTCAACCTAAAGCAGGATTTTTCTCACTGTTCCCCATAGTAACTAGGAGTGTGCTATCACTGCTGAGAGCCTAACCATGCTGCAGTCTTTGCAATGTGCTCCAGAAAGCACAGCTTTCATCTGCCAACATTTGGAGTCTGCCTTATTCCCCTTCTTTGCCTCAGACAGATCTTGGTGAACAGGAGCTGAGGGTCTCTCACTTGGGAGAGTACGGAAAAGGGCACAAATGCTACCAACTCTGGTGAATCAAAGGCATAAGAGAATTATGAGCCATTGGCATTTGGGAGTGAGATTTTGAATTGATTTGAAAGATGGTTGTATTAAGTACAAAAATGTTTCTTGTTCATAGGACAAATTGTCTGACACTGCCTTTCAAAAGCTATTTGTAATGATCTCTGCCTTAAAGGCTAGGCAGCGATGCTCAGTCCTCAGTCCCCCTTTCACTTGCGTTAAAGTGATTGTACTCCACTCCCCACCGAAAATAATATGAAAGGTCATGCCTCCCCCCCATCTTTAGTCATGTGGGGGATAAATCAACCTGATGAGCTTTATTTGTCCTTCTCAATATTTCAAATTGAGCCTGACTACTCTGCTCCTGCTCCTGAATTTCTGGATTTTCCCTGGCCGCTGCACCCTCCCTGCCGCTCCCCCCACCCCCACCCCTCAATACACACACACACAGGGAAGGACATTTTAACTGTTGCTTCTCTTTTAACACAGGTAACAATTCATTTAGGTTACACCAGTCTGTAAAAACTGTAAATGCTATTTTATTTTAAACATTTTAGTTTACAAAAAAAAAAAAAAAATCAATGATTGGTACCTTTTTACACTCTCAGATTCCTGAATATGGACAGATCTTCAAAGGAAGGAAGGAGTTCTCATATGAAATTTAAGATAGACTGTCCTGAAGGTTGTGGGGCGGGGTTTTTGTTGTGTTTTATTTCGTTTTTGTTTTTAAGACACAATAAAGCTAAAATGTCAAGTCTCTGGGAGATAACCCCTTACAGTTTCAGTCAAGGAGCATATCAGAGCACAGACAAGGAGCCCCCAGCCTGGCGCTGGCCGGCCGCCCCAGCTGCCCAGGCGTATTTGGTAGCGCGCGGGTTGAGAGCCGCTGGGACAATCACACCTCGCATTCCCTGGCGGGCTGCTGGTGGCAGGTACAGGATCCATACTCGTTGATGATCACCAGGGCTCCCTCAATGTGGTTCGGTTTGTAATCAACGTAGTATTCCTGGGCAGACATGGCAGCCATCTGATGCATGGTCTGTTTCTGCTTTTGCTTCCTGCGCTGCGTGACAAAGCACTGTCTGAGCTGCCTGAGGCTGGCTGGGAAGCACTTCCAGGAGACATAGAGCACCAGGACCACGATGAGGAACGAGAAGATGAGGGCCATGGTGCCTGTGACCACCTTGTGGATCTGCACGGCGTTCTCGGCGTGCTCGCCACCGGGGAGGGCAACAGTGGCCGGCTCGTGCGTGCCGTCGAGCTGCCCCTCCCTGCCGTCAGCGAGCGTGGTGGCCAGGCTGGCCGGGAGCCCCAGGTCACTGTGGTTGGTGACTGCTGAGAGCAGGTGGCCGCTGGTGGGCTCGGCCCCATCCTCGCACAGGTGGAAGGCGTAGACGGCGTCTAGGACGTCCTCGCCCTGCGCGTACTCCGGGCTGGCGCACTGCAAGTTGCCGTCGTAGCGCCCCTGGAAGCTGCTGAGCCAGGAGGCCAGGGCGCACACGTTGCGCCCACAGTCCCATAGGTTCCCGGCCAGGGTGATGCTCGTCAGCGACTTCCAGGAGTTGAGGATCCGGGGCTCGATGTAGGTGAGGCGGTTGGAGTCCAGCTGCAGGGACTGCAGGTGCGGCACGGTCTCGAACACATGGGGCTCCATGTACTCGATCTCGTTGCCCGACAGGTCCATTTTCTCCAGGTTCCAAACCCAGTCCAGCGAGCTAACCACGATGGCCACCTTGTTCCTCTTCAGGCAGAGGGAGTGCAGGGAGATGAGGCGCGGGAAGTGGGCGAAGTTCACCTTGACCAAGTCGTTGTGCTCCAGGTGCAGCTCGGTGAGCTTGAACAAGCCGGCGAAAGAGTTGCGCGCCAGACTCTTGAGCTGATTGTATCCGATGTCAAGAAACTTGAGGCTGCGGCAGTCCTGGAAGATGCGCACCGGCACGAACTGGATAGCGTTGGACCGCATGTGCAGCGTGGTGAGCTTCCGCAGCCCGTGGAAGAGGTCGGGCGCCAGCGCCTGCAGCTTGTTGTACGAGAGGTCCACGCTGCGCAGGTTGGGCATGGGGCGGAAGGTGGTGTTGGCCAGTTGGGTGATCTGGTTGGAACTCAGTGTGAGTTCCTTAACTCGGCGCAGTTTCTGAAAGGCGTCCCCCTGCACCGAGCAGATGTGATTGTGATCCAGATAGAGCCACGTGAGCTGCATTAACCCCGTGAACTGGCCGGCGCGCAGCTCCGAGAGGCTGTTGTAGCGCAGGGACAAGCCCAGCAGGCCGGACAGGTTGTGGGGCGCCTCGGTGAGGTTGAGCGCCTCGCAGTACAGCAGCCGCCCCTCGCACCGGCACAGCTGCGGGCACCCGCTGGGGGCGGCGGGCAGCATCTGAAAGCAGGCCCCCAGCAGACACAAGACCACCCCCGAGGGCCTCCTCAGCAGCCAGTATAGACAGAGACCGAGCAGCAGGAAATCCATTAGCGAGAATCTTTCCAGAGAGGCTGGAGAATGTCCATTGGAAGCGCTCGGTCAGAAATCTACATCATATTTTATTCCGAGGGAGGGGAGCGGGGGAGGGGGAAGAAAAGGGCGAAATCAAATAAATATATTGAAATAAAGAAGGACCCCCCCCTTCCCCTCCCCAGAGCCACACGTTCACCTCTAAGCATGCAGAAAGCTGGGCAGCATTAGAAAGTTCACAGCCACGGAAAGATCAAAGAGATGGTGATTTGGTCCATGTTAGATGCTGCAGCAAAGAAAAGGGAGGAGGAAAAAAAAAAAAAATCTTCGGGAAAGAATTTAATTAAAAAGTGTCTTACCCACCCTTTTCCAGAGAGTGACAACCTCCATTCAGCTGCTCCCTTTGTGTGCAGGCTAATTATATGCAGGGCGAGAGAAGACCCCTCTGTGTTTCCGAGGCAGCCCCGGTCCGCGGCCGGCGGATCTGGCAGGCGCACAATGTCTCACTTTGCTGCTCGGCTCTGGGCTGCAAGGGCGGCTGGCGAGGCGGGGAGGCGACTTCTAGGACCAGCAAGTTTCCCAACTACGTGCCGGCGCCGGGCTTCGCCTTCCTGCCGCTGTCCTTTCCCTCTGCAGCTCGGACTGTGACGTTGCGGGGGGGGGGGTGAAAAAAAAACAAAAAAACAAAAAAAACAAAAAAAAAAAACTCCAAAGTCGGGGCTCACGACTCCCCTGGATCTGACAGTCTGGTTAATGTCCGTCATTGGAAAGGACCACTGCCCGGCGCCCCCTTTCACTCCGCGGAGACCGCCTGCCATTCGCGCCCGGGGCGGCTGCGGGGAGCGGGCTCGCTCATGCTTTGCGGGCGGCGCGGGGCGCGGGGCGCGGGGCGCGGGGCGCGGGGAGCCGGAGCCGGGAGCGGGGAGCGACGCCCGGGCTCCTTCCCTCCGCCAGGCTGTGTGCGGCGCGAGCTTGCACAGGCACCTACTGCTCACTGAGTGTCGTAAGCTGCTCACGATTGTGCGTCTTCCCGGAGCACCTCAGACATGGGCAGATTGAAAAGGGGTGGGCATAAAACCAACATTTTACCGAGCCACTAAAGTAATATATGTTCTTTGATGAAACGGAAAACGCTTTCAGCTTTTTTGCCCATATTTCAAAAAAAAAAAAAAAAAAAAAAAGGAGGGCGGGGGTGGGGGGAGAGGGGATGGAGATGTAGGCTAGCATCATCAACGACAAGATATTTCCAAGCAGGAAACTGAAAGATTCTGTTCTCTTCCCCCTCCCCCCCCCCTTTTTCCTTTTGGGGACGTTCCCCCTCCCCCTCTAAAGCTGTCTACGTGTAAGAGACACGTAGGAATCTGTAGAGAAATCAACATTTGGTCCTTTGCTTTAGAAAAGCAACTTGAGAGAAGATAGAGTAAAGCAATGATTGTGGGGGCTTGCCGAAGGTTTTTTTTTTTTTTTTCCCCCTTTCCTCACAGGCACTGGAGTCCTGCAGTCAGCCAGCACTTTTTAGTGGTAGATGGGGAGATGGTTTCTCAACCCAGTGGGTTGGGAAAGCATTCCCGATTTGGTGGCATGAGACCCAGTGTGGCAGAAACATATGCCCGTGTGCAGGGAGTCTTGCCTGAGATCCTGCGGGGACTTGACCATTCCCACTAGATGTCTTTAAGGGTCCCAGGTGGATTAAAGATAAGATTCTGCTGTATGACACCCAGGAGGGGCTGACCCCAGCATACTGCACATGGTGATTACAGCACCCTGCAGTACGCTCTAGGAGAATATGCAAGAGAATAAGCAGAGAAGGGGTAGTTTAAACCGTAATGAAGCCTACCCCCCTTCATACACCTAACCCTAATTAAACTTTGAGACTGTTACTAAATTATGTCTTCTAAGTATGAAGAGAAGTCTCTGCCTGATTATTTCCATTCACAATCATCTATAGATGGGGTTCTGATAATGAGCGCTCTCTCTCTCTCTCTCTCTCTCTCTCTCTCTCTCGTTCCACCCAACCAGCTTGGAGAGGGTCTGTATGGCTATTGGAACCTGTTGGTCATTTGTTTAAAAAAAATAAAGAAAAGAAAAAAGAAAAGAAAAGAAAAGAAAAGAAAGAAAGAAAGAAAGAAAGAAAGAAAGAAAGAAAGAAAGAAAGAAGAAGAAGGAAGGAAGGAAGGAAGGAAGGAAGGAAGGAAGGAAGGAAAAGAAAAGAAAAGAAAGAAAGAAAAAAGAAAAAAAAGGTCCTCAGAGATGGCAGAAGGAAATCCTTCTGGAAGTGAGTGTGGGCAAGCCTTGCTTCTTGACAGAGATGCCCAAGGAGGTGATAGGAGGAATCAGATGTGAATCTCTAGCTCCTCTCTTTTAATTCTCAACATTTCTGTCTCTCAGAATTGAAAGTAAGTGGGCGTTATCTACAGTGGTTCTCGCTTTGATAAGAATGCGGTAGATTACCAAAGCTCTCAAGCTGGATTGACTTTGGACAAGTAACTGGGTTGGTCCTTAGCATCCAAGCTGAAGGCATGAGCCAGTGGAATCCAAGTCACCAAACACTGGTGGCACTTCTCAGGAAAAGTCATATGAACAGGAGCATGTATCATTACATTTTATATTCATCCAAGCTCTCCTCTGGTTATTTATCTCCGAGATGTATTATTTAATTGGAAGGAAAACAAATCTGAGATGTTCTAGACAGCACATGTCATATTAGGGGCTAGAAGAGACATTAGACAATCAAGCCCCTTAATTTTGCATATGATGAAACTGAGGCACAGAGACATCAGGCCTTTACCCAGGGTCTCACAGCTCATTACCCACAGTTGTTTTGTTGTTGTTGTTGTTGTTGTTTTGTTTTCTGTCCCACACCAAAGCAGTGTTCTTCCCTTGCCATTCTGGATGGTTGCCTCTTTCTCACTCTAGACTCCTACCTGACTCTGGACTGGGCACCTGCAGTTTTCATCCTGGCACCTGCAAGGTGCTGCAGAACACTTTAACAGACAAACAATTTCACCATCAAGTGTTTTCACCTCTTGCCAACACAATTATTCCTGACAGCAGGCTGGCTGATTGAGCCATAAACTCTAAAGGGTGGTGGGGGAGGCGGGGGCAGGCAGGAGTAAACATTGGCCAACCATTCAGCAAGCACTGTGAGTATAAGCCACCCAATCCCCATGGCTGCTAGGAAGAAAATCCTCCTAATGCAGGCGGCTTGGCAAAGTGGTGATGAAGCCTGCCAAATGGGCAAGAAGAGGTCCCACTTTGGATGTCACTTGATTTGTAGAGCTGGTACAGAGAGGCAGAAAAGAGTTGAGTGTTGGCAAGGAGGAAAGAGAATAAAATTAAATTCACTGCATTTATATGTGAGTTTTCTTCTAAGTATGCTACTCAAAATGTAGAAGATGTGTCTAGGTTGTAATTAAGATATATATATATATATATATATATATATATATATATATATTGCTTTTCACATTATTATCCTGCAAATCATTTCATCTGGATGGTATCTTTAAACCTTTCCCACCTCTAATGTGGCAAGTTTGCATCTTTTCTACGCTTTTAAACCCCTTGGCAGAACTGTATACATTAACAGATTGAAATGAGCTTTATTGAAATTTAGCTATTCTAAGTCATCTAAGTTGCAGAATCCCAATTTATTATGTATTTAAAGCATACCAGCACTGATTAAATCAATGCAAATTAGGTTAAATAAGAACAACATGAATCAAGTGTTTCAGCAAAGTTGAGTTGAGAAACGACAACTTTTGAGTCACCACAGCAAGTTGAGATAGGCTGTTTTTCACGAGTTTTAATTTCATGCTTCTCAGGGTCCAACATACTAAAAAGTAGAAATGAAAAGAACTCACATAAAGTTTTCTCTCTTTTCTCATGTTTGATCTTTTATATCCCTTTACCTGTCTTGTGAGAGCATCTGATTCAGGTTGCAATATGGCTATTGTGTATACTTGGTCAGTCTCTCCTTCTGGGCTAATCCCAGATTTCTCTTGGTGTCCTCTTCAGTGTTAGATGCTGATGAGAGATACTTTATATGCTCTGAAAATACCCTCAACATTTTCCATGTTTGTATGGGGAATGAGCTTATGCCTGTCTTGCTGAACCACTGCAATACAGTAGTCAGGGATCAGGAAATCCACCCCAAACCATCACACCAACACGTGATTGGGAACTGAAGTTAAGAAAGGATAAGAATCTTGAAAATGTGGATTCAGAAAATGGAAGGAAACTTTGGGGCGCAATCTGATTGCAAAACAGAAGCTGGAATTAAGAAGAAGTAGAAGAGCAAACTAGAGACCACTGGAGAGGCCAGAGTATAGCTTGGAGGAGGAAGAGGTGATTAATTTCTCCTCTTCTAAACCTTACAAGTTAACCTTTGCATAACAAACACTCCTGCATTTTCTTGGTACTTCATGCTGTGATGGGGAGGGGGAGAGTGGGAGGGTAGTCACATACAGTTTTGAAGGGATAGGTCTTTCCCATCTTATCTCAACTGAAGTTCACCTCCAATTGTTTCACGTAGTCAAAATAGTTTGTGAACCAAGAAGTGCAAGTGAAGAACATCCGAGATGAGCTTGCGTTCTGGGGATTGGCTTTCCATTAGTAGTCTTTGGTGGTATTCAAGGAAAGAGAAATTTCAGTGGTGATTTTAATGTTCTGTCATGGGCTGCACCAGCTTGGACCTTGATCTTTATGCTGTTGTCTTTAATTTTCAGTAGCAGTGAACCATGGCTTTCTTTAAAAGGAAACATTTAGATGAAGGGGAGAAGGGTGGGAGTCACAATTTCAGAAGGGGAGAATTAACTGTTGTTTCTGTGGGTATACAGTGTACAGCTGGCACTTTCCAGAATGCCTCTGAAGATGCATGTGGGGCCAAAGATGAGGGCCCTGAGGCTTCTCTCAGGAGTTCTACTTAGGAAAAACAAATTAAGGAGGGAGATAATTTTTTTCTTATCAAATTTTGTCTTCCTCTTAAAACTTGGTGATAGTACAGATAGCATTGAGGAGGTACCTATCATGTTCAGTGCATGATGTGAGTATGGGATAAACCCAAGAAATGCAGTGACTCAGTGCTTTCCTCCAGGAACTTTTTTTTTTCCTTTCAATTATAGATTTTTTTTTTTTATTTTGCCCAATATAGCTAAAATATTACCATTTCAGCAGCCCGGGGGGCTCAGCGGTTTAGCATCGCCTTCAGCCCAGGGCGTGATCCTGGAGACCCAGGATCAAGTCCCACGTCGGGCTCCCTGCATGGAGCCTGCTTGTGTCTCCATGCCTGTGTCTCTGCCTCTCTCTTTGTGTGTCTCTCATGAATGAATAAATTTAAAAAAATCTTAAAAAAAAATTACCATTTCAAAATGTAACCAATTAAAAATAATAATGAGGTATTTAATGTTTTTTGAAATCTGGTGTGGATTATTTTAAGTTATCTGACTTTGGGCCAGCCATATTTTAAGTACTCACAACCACATGTGGCTGGTGGCTCCCAATTGAGTCTGCACTTTCTCCAGGAACTTTAGGTAGGAAGGAGAAGCAGATGCTGAGGGACTTTGCCAGTAATATCTGTATATTGCACCATGCTTTAGAGTAAATGTCTATAGAACATACAAATGAGAAGAACTGAGGAATCAAATGAGACCATGCTTAAAGACTTCACTGATGGAAGTAAAGCTTATGAAGGACTTTCTGGACTTAAGATATAGGTGCACTGACAGGAGGGATTGGGCATCATAAAGGCAAAAGTGCAAGTATGGGAACTCGAATGCTTCAATCTTATGGAGTGGCTCAATTTCTTGGTAGAGGGGCAGAGAGGGTGTGTGGTGGGGAAGAAGGCAAACAAAAACAAGTGGAACCTCTGTGTTGGGAAGAGGAAGGAAGCTGGTAAATGACTTCCAATGCCATACTGAAAATTTGAAGTTTGCTATATTCTTTTAGTCTCCAAGATCCAACACCTTAGAGTAATCTTTGACTTTTGTAATAAATACCTGTCTTAGTTCAAGAGGCCTGTTCTGTTATGTAGAGTCCTTTGCACGTTCCCTCTTCACTGCCAGATGCTCTGATCATGTCCTATTATACCTAACTGCTATATCCTCTCTCAATCTCTGCCTAACTTCATTCTAGCCATCCTTCAAGGTTGACATGACATTTCTTCTATGAGTTCTTAACAGATTCCCATGTGAAGTGATCTTTAATTCTTCTGAACTCCATTAGCAGCTTGTCTTTACCAGTCCTATGCTGGGTCCTGTTCCCTCTATAGGAATGTGGCAGTAATTTCTAACTATAGCATTTTAGAACCAAATGGGACATTAAAGATCTTGAAGACCATACTAAAAAAAAAGAAAAAAAAGATTTTGCTTGGAGTCCCTGCTTTGCCACTTTCTACCCGTTTGATCCTATACACATCACTCCATTATCAGTGAAATAGGATAAAAGATGACTATTTCAAAGAAGTCTTGGGAAAATTTGGTGAAATCATGTATATTAGTGTCTTGCAGCTCAAAAGTGAAAGCCTGGGACTCACAACCTTAGAGCATGTTAGATGGATAGAATCAGGTGTCTCCCTAGGCCCACTGAATCACATCTGTGTTTTACCATTAGCTATAGGTTAAAATTAAATTTTGAGAAACAGTCTGTTGAAGCACTCACAAATTCTAGCCTGAAAAAGGAACCTAGGGATCACCAATTCTCTAGTTTTATAACTGCAGAATTAAAGGGTCAGCAATGCTAATTGATTGCCTATGACTGTTGGGACAATTTGGACAAAAATCCCTTTTTCAATCTTGTTCTCTTTCCTATTAAATTTCAAATACATAGAATGTGAAGTCTGTGTCTATTATACCTAGCACTCAGTAGGTTCTTAAGAAGGTTTGGTGTTATCATTGGTACAGTGAGAAGTATTGAACACTTCTATGCGCTAGCTTTAGGCATCTTGCAGCCTACTCAACTCCTTAGTTTTCCTTTTATTGCCAATCTGCATGTATTTCTCATGGACATTTTAGTTTTACCTTTTTATTATAGAAAAATGAAAATCGAAAAAAATTCACAAGGAAAACTAAAAATTGAAATGAAGATTGTCACCTAAATTTCAATACTCAGAAATAAACTATTAAGTTTTGGATATGTAATCTTTTAGAATTTGCCTATTTCATACATATTTCCTAATCATCTGGTAACATTACACATATTCCTTTGTAACCGCTTTTTCCTTGTGATATTTTTCCACATCAAGAATGCATATCAAGGGGATCCCTGGGTGGCTCAGCGGTTTAGCGCCTGCCTTTGGCCCAGGGTGTGATCCTGGAGTCCCGGGATCGAGTCCCACGTCGGGCTCCCTGCATGGAGCCTGCTTCTCCTTCCTCCTGTGTCTCTGCCTCTCTCTCTCGATCTATGTCTATCATGAATAAAAAAATAAATAAATCTTAAAAAAAAAGAATGCATATCAGTAGGAACATCTTCAATAGCTATAAGACATTATATTTTATTTATGTTATCCATATCCTCTTGTTTATCAGTTACTTGTTTTTTTTTTAGCTATTAGCATATGGCCCTGATGAACATTCTCATGCATATACTGCTATAGATTGAATGTTTGTGTTGCCCTAAAATTCATATGTTGAAACTGAATCCCAGATGTAATGCTATTTGGAGGTAGGGCCTGTGGGAAGAGATTAGATCATGAGAGTGGAGCCCTCATGAATGAGATTCATGTGCCCTGATCAGAGAGACCCCAGAGAGCTCTCTGGCCTCTTGTGCTGTGTGAGGATAGCAAGAAGGTTATCTATGAACTAGGAAGCAGGCTGTCCCCAGAAAACGAATCTGCACGCATCTTGATTTTAGACTTCCAAACCTCCAAACGGTGAGAAATAAATATTCATTATTTAAGCCACACGGTCTACAATAGTTTGTTATATCAACAGCCTGAATAGACTAAGACATATTCCTTTGCTTGTTTGGGCAACAGTGTCCTTAAATTTTAATTCTAAAATTAGTGTTTGAAGAGTGGGGACTTTTAAAAGACTTCCCATACATAATGCCAAATTGTCTTCCTCAAAAGTTGTACACATTTCATCCTCAATAGTTCTTTTTAAAAAGATTTTATTTATTTACTCATGAGAGACACACAGAGAGAGGCAGAAACATAGGGAGAGAGAGAAGCAGGCTCCCCATAGGGAGCCTGATGTGGGACTTGATCCCAGGACCCCAGGATCATGACCTGAGCCAAAGGCAGATGCTCAACCACTGAGCCACCCAGGTGCCCCTCATCCTCAATAGCTCTTTTGCTGCTTCCTCTTCTCCTTGAGAAACTTCACCATGCCACAAACAGAAACATTTTTTGGTCCCCTCTTCTTCATCTGGCTCATCTGGCATTGACTGAGATCCCTATCTGAATTTGTTTTTCCTGCTTTGGAACTATCCTTCCTCCCCATTTTCATTTCTTCACTCCTTCCTGTGGAGTCTATTCCCTCTTCAGATGGAGGGTTGGGTTTTGGGGGCCTCAGTGTTCTTTTGGGAGTTCATGAGCATTTCATTCTTAAAGCTTATTAAGTACCTGGCCAGCTAAATTATTTTCATAAAGGTGTTAATGTCTGAAAATAGTTTACTGCAGTGTTACTTAAAATGCTCTGTTGGGATAAGAATGTTTAAATATATTTTTGAAATGCACCAGACTGTGCTCTGTTCTGTGAAATTCAGAATACACTCTATTTCAATCACAAGAAATCTTGTTTTTCTTGGTTTCACCCAATTATTTAGGACACCTATTAACACCAGATGAATGTGCCAGGACAGCTTTGGAAACATCTATCTAATTGCAGGCCACAGGAACATCTGACTTTAACTTGGCTCTCACTGTACCACAGAATGATTCTAAGGTTTAAATTTCAAGCCCTATAGTAGGACACTGGTGCAAGAACTTGTTTTTTTCAGGCCTCAAGAATTTATGAAGGTAGCTGGACAACATAGTTCTTCTGTTTGGTATTAGCATGCCTTACCTTCTCATCCTAGCCACAAATAATGAAACCAATTTAATTCTGTAGTGGCTTCTGTCTCTGATACATCTTGACATTTAATTATCTTGTTTTATAGAATTTTCCAGATGTTGCTAATTTTGTTCTTACAGATAAAGTGAAACTTCCTAAGAACAGACTTGTTATGTTCCTGCTTTTAGGACTGTCTAATATCTACTTCCAAAGGTACAGAAGAAGATCAGATATGAGAAACCATATATAAAGAGCAGAGAGAAAAAAAAAAGCAGAGAAATAGCCACATAGCACTGGTACATGTGCACACTCTCTTCTGAATGTAGTCTGGCACAGTTCTGGGTTCATAGAGATTCTTGGTGAATAGAGCTTATTAACTGGTTCAAATTCTTGCTTAATCAATAACCAATGAAATCTGAGCTTTATATAAATAGACTCTGTAGTACACTGACATCTAAGTGCAAAATATTAACCCAAGTTTTGGAGTTGAATTCACACAGATTAATGCCATTTATACAAGGCATCCTTACAAAGATCTATTTTGTGTAGGAAATCCCCTGCCATCCCTAAGCAATGAGCTTTCTGAAGTAAATTTACCTGCCCAGTTGGATGCATTTATGTCTTTATTCAAATCATCTCCCATTCTCTGGAACTAATTCTTAATCTCCCACAGACACCTTGAGAATGCCTTTTAATTATTTAACATAAATGTCTATTGCTGTTCTTATTTGCTTTTCTTAGTTTAAGTCAAATGTAGGTTTAGCGGAGGAGATGCAAAATTTGATAAAATGTAGTCCCTGCTTCTAGTGTTCTCAAATCTGAAGTGCAGGTGATGGGTAGGGAAGCAATATGATTTATGCTGTGGCAGAGATGTAAACAAGAGCTGTGGTTAGAGAGATTTCTCCAGCTAGTTGAGCAAAACCAGCCAGAGAAGCTGAGAGAAAAGGAGGAGGAGCTGACTAGATCAAAGGATTAGTAGGCAAAATATGTAAAAAAAACACAAAGACTTCTAAGATGCATTGGGTATCTGGAGCACAGGTATGAGGAGAGATGAGACTGGGGTGTTAGCTTAGAGCCAGACTGGGAAGCCTTTCAGCCTGGATTATGATTTCCAGAATGTGGATACCATAAGTGATGGCCTTGAACATGAAGGACAGGGTTACAGAATACTGGAAGGAAGGAGAACAGTGGGGAGGCTATCACATCTGCCCAAGTGAGATATTGTCAGCCCAAGTGCGACTTCTTCTATTAATATTAGAGATGGATGGGGCAGGCCAGGTGCAGTAATAATTTTGTAGTGGGATTGATGATCGTGTAAGTGGTACTTTTTCAGAGAATTAATTTAAGATGATTTCAATAGAAAGGGTTAATCTAGGGTAAATGGAAAGCAAGGAAGACTAAGATGTGGAAGCAAACTAACATTTGGAGCTAAGAGTAAGGAGTTGAAAATAGAAACAGAGGTTACAGCTGGACATAGAGATTATGGCATCTCTGGACGGTGCATGGTGGTTATAGTGGCGGTGGTAGGTGCAAATCCCCAAGGAGAGAAAGATTAGCCTACGGCTGGTGCACAATCAGAAGTCTCTGCAATCTAGTAAGACAATGTGGAGGTGGGAAGTAGTTGAATGACAGGGAATGGCAGGGCCTCAGCTACCTGCAAAGTGCATGTTTTACTTAAAGGGTATCAAATTCTATTTTTTTTTTAAGATTTTATTTATCTGTTCATGAAAGATACAGAGAGAGAGGCAGAGACATAGGCAGAGGGTGAAGCAGACCTCATGCAGGGAGCCTGATGTGGGACTCGATCCTCGGACTCCAGGATCATGCCAAGCTGAAGGCAGACACTCAACTGCTGAGCCACCTAGGAGTCCCTCAAATTCTAATTTTTAAAAATCAGATTATATTAGTAAGGAAGTGGTATTGCAGACAGTATTCAGCTTGTGGAATACCAGTTCACAAAGCTTCTTTTAAAATAATGTTCTCGACATAAAAGAATGAAAGGAGTGGGAGAGGTAGAAATTGCCTCAAAGGAAGGATAGTTTAAAAAATTGAGAAATACTGTGTGAGCAGCCTTTAATATATAGGCATGGCCATGACACTGTCATTAATATGTATTTCACGTGGCTGTGAAAAAGAAAAAAATATGGCTGACATTGACAGGTTTTGAGAGGAGCCCAGATGGTCAAGGATTACTGACGCTAGGGGAGAGTGCCCAACAATGAGGAAACCTGCAAAGGAAAAGTGCAGCAGTGGTGCTGTCTGTCTAGGGACTGTGTCAATGACTGGCCAGCGTTGAGTGTGTCCTTCTCCCAAGAGAGTTTGTCACTGGCATCTCACATCAGTCTAAGATTGTTCCGTTGCGGGTGGACCTTATATTACCTTCTCAAACATGAAACAGGATGATGGCTGGAGATCATGTCCTTCCGAATGCCATCCTATATATTTGCATTTTAGCAGATGAATCTGAGACATTGAATCACTTACTGAAAAAACTTTTGAAATTTCTGATGCTATGTTAGGCTGAAAATTATTCTGCCATTTATAAGCAATGTGACCTGGAAGAAGTGACTTCACTTCTAAGTAGAACTATTTAACATAGTAAAATAAAAGGGGCGCCTGGGTGGCTCAGTCGGGTAAGCATCTGCCTTGGGCTTAGGTCCTGAGATCCCAGGATGGGACCGATCTGATCCCTGCATAGGGCTTCCTGCAGAGCAGGAAGCCTGCTTCTCTTTCTGTCTTTGCCTCTGCCTGTGGCTCCCCCTGCTTGTGCTCTCTCTCTCTCCCCCTCTCTTTCTGTCAGATAAATAAAAATAAATAAATAAATAAATAAATAAATAATAAATAAATAAATAAATAAATAAGATCCTTTCAAAAATGTTTTAAAAAATAGTAAAATAAAAAAATAATAATTGAGTTATAAAAATAGAGTAGTACAAACGCTATTGCAATAACTAATAATCTCAATTTCTATTATATAAGTCAAAGTTATATCACATAGATTGAAGATAAGAAGGAAAAAAGAATCTCAAGCCCAATGATATCGTGCATCTCTAACTTAAACTCTTACTACTCCTTCTTTAAGTACCTGTTCCTGCTTCAGGGGCTACATAAAAACAGAATTAGTAAACAAAAAGCTTGGTGGTTAAACCAGCAATTATTTTACTTAGTCCCTGGTTCTATGTGTTGCCTGCAGAGATCTGTATGGGACAGCTTTACTGTGCTCACTCACATGTCTGTGATCAGATGGAGAATTAGCTGGAGACTAGATAATCTAGGATGGCTTCATTCACAGGGACAGAGATTGGCAGGCTGTTGGCTGGGGCCCCACTGACTCACTCACTCACTGTAGCCAAGGTCCTCTCAGTTCTCTTCCACATGGCCTTTCATCCCCCAGTAGGCTAGCTCAGAGACAGTTATGGGTGACTACAGGATTCCAAGAAGGGCAAGAAAGATCAAGTCCCAGGATGCAAGTATGTTTCAGGGTCCAGAGTACTAACCATTATGCCATGAGACCCACATCCTCAAGTCTTGCCTTCTGGTAAATTGCTGTTGTCTGCTGGCTAAAGTGATTCACATGGCCAACGTAACTCAAAGAATGAAAGAATAGGCTCCATTTCTGGATAGGAAGGGAAGAACTTATGGTTGTTTTTACAGGTTAAATAAAGTATCAGTGGATTAATGTTACTATATCTGTAAGTACTAAATGCTCTAAAGCGATTTTCATTTCTCAAACCATATGGCCTAAATGCTATGGTCCGTAAACACCAAGGACCAGAAGCATAGGCATCACGTAGAACTTGTTAGAAATGCAGAATCGCAGGTACTATCTTAGGTATGCTGAATCAGAATCTACAATTTGCTAGATTCCCAGGTGAATCATAAGTCTGATAGAGTTTTAGAAGCATGGTATCTTTTCACTCTACCTCATAATTCCCTTTGCTAGTTGCTATGTTCTCCTGTTGAGTGATAGATCTTTGATTTTTAAAGGTGCCAGAACTGTTTCCTTCTGCACGATTGAAACAGAACAAACATAGGTTTAAACAGTAAAACAGGTTGCTTCACAGCATGAATAGCTAGAGAGAGAGAGAGGGTATAACATTTTTCCGCTCAATTGTCCTTTGCCTATAAAAATAGAAATTTAAAATTAAAATAACAGTACATAAATATTAAATAATATTGTATTTAGCTAGGAAGCATGATTTAGATGTTAGAATAATTTTCAAAACTAGAAACTGGTAGACACATACTTATTTAAACCAACCTTTTACGTGCCTAAAGAATTGCTAACTGGACCCTGGTTTTCTAAAGGTTGGAAGATTGACCTTCCAATTTTTAGGCCACAAGTTAAATATCTGTAGAATGTGCGTGAGTCCTTAGGTATTCTTTAGTTCTTTATACAAGTAATGAGGCCAGAATTATTAAGCATCTAGCATGTGCAGATCACTAGTCTAAACTTACATGAAATACAAGTATACTATAGCTTATGGGATTCTGTTCACTCCAGCCCCAGAAGTGAGGGGGAATAGTAGGGAGGAGAGCTTTCAACAATAAAAGTTTATTTTACCAGGCTGACAACAAACAAGGAACATCTAAAAGACTTCTAGCTTCTCAACTTTTGACTTTCTTTTAAGAGAAAGAACGTGGTTGCAACTTCCAGTGCCTTCCTGTCATTTGTTTTCACCTCAAGACTGGGGGGAAAAAAAGGAAGAGGAGGAAAGCAACAGTTAAAAGACATTTTGCATTAAAAGCATAATGCTGTCATTCTGTGTGAAATTTACTTTATAAGTGTTCTCTTTTTGGAATGGGATAACTTTGTCTTTGAAGCTATAATTAATGCTGTCTTAAATATATGTGCTTTGGGGTCCTGTTCTCGTCGATCAGTTAGTCCATCAGTCACCAGTTAAATATCTCTTGAGCACTTAACCTGTAGGCATATTTTAGGTAGGGGGCTACAGTGCTGAATGACTGAATAACCTGGAAAGCAAACAGATAAATCAGATCATTTTTAGGTACTAATATGCTAGGGAAAGTTAAAATGGAACCAGATGAAAGAGAGAAATTGAGGGAAAGGGGCCTACTATTGTCTGAGGTTAGGCAAGGCTGCCTTAAGGAGGTGATATTTGAGTTGAAACCTGAATGATAACAGTCACCCCTTTAAAATTCCATGAGATATGCATTCCAAGTAGTGGGAACAAGTGCTAAGATCCTAAGGCCAAAGCAAGCCTACTTTCAACGGATTGTAAATGGCTAGTACGCCATGTTGGGTGAGATGAGGTTGAAAATAAGAGGAGGATTTTGAACATAAACTATGCTTTCTTCAGAGGTCAATGTACTTTTTATAAATTTGCACAAGTGTTCAAAAGCATCCTCATAAGCTGCAGCAAGCCTTACAGAGTGACAATTCTATCTCAGGCGCTAAAGTAAAGCACGTTAATATATTAATTCCGTTCATTTGTTAAAGTTCTCTAAGATGGTACCATTTTCCCAAAGTACATGAGGAAATCCAGGTACAGAATGCTTAAGCCACTAACTTTAACACAGCTGGTATTGGTAATCAGTGATTTTTCTATATTCTCTAGACTCTGTTGGGGCAACTATAAAGGAGCTGGATGTCATTCAGCATTTTGACTCTGTAAACACCAAACCTGAGTTTTGGGTTTTTTGTTTTGTTTTGTTTTGTTTTAAGATTTTATTTATTCATTTATGAGAGAGAGAGAGATTGATAGGCAGAGACATAGGCAGCGGGCTCCGATGTGGGACTCCATCCTGGGACTCCAGGATCATGCCCTGGGGCAAAGGCAGGCACTAAACCACTGAGCCACCCAGGGATCCCCCAAACTTGAGTTTTCTACAGTCTTCTTTTCCCCCAGTGTTCATCCATAGTAGACCCAGCAGAGAGAAGATGGGACAACTTAAACTTTCCTCCTGGATTCCCACTCCTCCAGTTCCATTCCTTCCATCTGTTGCTGTTTGCATAGAAAAAGAACAGAACAGAGTACCAACGACCACACACATTCAGAAATCTCATTTTGTATGTGGGAGTCTGGATTCATTAACAAGTTCCTCAAACTCTCCCTGCATTTACAACACCAATCTAAACATAACCCAGTGAAGTCATGGGAATAGGCAGTGATCAGCTGCATTTTGCTGAGATGTCAATGTTCAAATACATCATCAGCTACGTCCTAGTAAATGGCTTCTGCTTCAAACAGGTTGTATTTTTAACAGCCTCTAAGTAAATAGTATTCATTTCAATATTCTCTAGCCTCCACATTGTCCTGACTCTGACCCCTATTAAATGCCACTTCTTTACAAGGGCTTTCGTTCTCTAGACTGTTCATTTAGCCTTCCACAAATCCATATAGTCACCCATCCATTCAAAAACCATATAGTGGATACTTACTCTGTTTCATTACTTGTACTAAGAGCTAGGGCATATAAAATGTTTTAGATAGTATTCCATTCTTCAGAGAGTCTATTTATTAGTGGGGAATCACACTCCCAGAAGTCCATATTAATCCATTCCTTCTTTGAACTCTTTCTCTTCTAAAAATTAAGTGTTTTGTTAAATACTGTCTTAAATTGCTCTCTATTTCTGAACTTCCTTCCCCCACTTCCCCCCATCTCCCCCATCTGCCAGGTTGAAATTTCTCAAGAGAAAAATCCAAATCATATTTCTGGTATAGTGGAGTGACCTCAACATAGAGTTGGAATATCGATGTTTAAATTCTGGTTTTGCCACTTACTAGCTCTGATAGTTTTGGATACCTTCCTTCTTTATACAGAGAATGGAAGTTGGATGGGAGGATTTCTAAGATCCCTTTCAATTTTGACATTCATGAATATGTGAATTCTGAAGTACCTAACAAAGGCTGGAAAGTGAAGGGGACCCTCACTATAAAAGTGCTTGAGAGCTTGGGTGGTTTTCTACCTGTAATGTAAATTTGCTACTAGCGTATAGAATGAAACAGAGTAAATATAAAAACAGTTTAAAAAATAAGATTGGATCTTTCTTGTGAAGCTAGGCATTTGGATAGTATCTTTAGCTAGGCAGGGATTCTTCCCCAGCCCTTAGAGCAATGCAGACAGGAGCTATAACCTCATGCTAAGCTAACTCCCTATTTTTATCTTTACTGAGCTGCTGATTTTACACCAGACATTCAACATTGGCAATATCAGAATGGTGCTAGAAGAGATTTTCATGTATGTTTGGTTGAACAATTCATAGCTGGTGATTAAGGCAGGCAGGTTGTTAGGGTTTCAGCCCTGTGCTTTGGGCGCTGCCGTCAAAGGAAGAATCCTATCCATTATCAAACTATCACAGATGGAAGCCTAGCTTGGTTGCATCCCTCTCTACTCAAATAGTCCCCTTGAGTTTCTTTGGCCATCCATATGCATAGGTTAACTATATTCAGATAGTAAATACCTGTAAATACTCATTTTAAAAAGAAATAATTCTCTAAAAAAAACTTAGATTCATCTATTTGATTGCAGTATGCCTACAAATTAGGGAATATTGTTTAATGGAATCAACTACTTCCTTTCAGTATGATTGCTTAACAAAGGCTGATGGATACCAACCAGGATTTTTGTTGTACAAAACTAAGTAGTTGTTTGACAAAATGAAATTGACCTGTTGCCTAACTAGCTACATCTCTTCAAACCTAAACAAAGTTTGTTTCATTACATAATGTGGTGAATAGTACATCTCTCCTATAGTCGTTGTGAAGATTGCAAAGGCTTCAGAAATCTTTTTGAAATCCAAGTATACCTACCACTCAGGATATTATTCAACCACTATGGAAAGGAGAGTACTGTTTACTTTGATGGTTTTGCTCTTTCAGATTCCCTGAGGGCTGAAAAAGAAAAGCAATACTGTATAACTTTGGTGATGTAGACATAGTAAGACTTTATCTGGGTCTCCAGTTCCAGAATTCTTTCTACTCTGATGCCATTGCCACATAGAATACCGTTCCAGCTGTCATAAGAATTCTTGATTTATAAAGTAAACTAAATGGCATTTACCACCCACCTAACTTAAGCGGTGTCAAGAGGGCTAAAAAGAGACACATTCAAAAGCTCTCCAGAAATATTTGATGTTCTATATGATGACAGTAACAACCCATAAACTGAGGCTCTTCTGCAAGCAAGGAGAGTATCTTCTTGTAGCCTGCTGGTAGGAAATGAGGCAAGGTTTTCCACCCAACTATTTCAGGAGCAGACAAGGGAAGATTGCATGTTATAAAGTAATAATCAGAATGTCAGGGAATAGTTTTGCTCTGATTCTGAGATTCAGCTACTGCCTTAATCTTGGGAATTTTTTTCATCCATTTAGTAATTTTAAACAACTTAAGGATAAATGTAAAGTTAATTATCAAGACCTAAGTTTCTCCATCTATAAAATGGGATCTATATCTATGAAATGTTCTTGCTTTATAGAACAACTTTTAAAAAATAAACAACTTTTAAAAAATAAACATAGGACAACTTTTAAAAACTAAACATACAGTAGGTTTTCATGTTGCATTCTACAACTGTGGGATATTTTCATTATTATTGCCATTTTCGTAGGTCTTCTAACACAGTAGACCTACATTTAGCATTGTCATTTACTTTCTCTTTGGCCAAGTAGCTACATTTTCCAGCAAAGTGGGGGTCAGTATTCAAAGAAAGCTATGTTTTCCTAGCCGTTTCTCTCCTTTGGCTCCAGAAGCCCTTGTACCTACCTCTAGGATTGAACCAGGGTTTGCCTTCTCTGATTTATGAGGCAGGCAGCCACTTGTCTCCAGAGTGGTTAATTAAGGAATAAACAGAATATTCGAAATCGTTCCCAGGTGATTGCCATGTAGAGATATAGTTCTTACTTTTATTCTTTATTATTATTTTACTATTTATCATGTGTGGCTTGAAGAGGGGTAATGAAGAAATTACTTGATGAGACTTATTAATTATTAATATTAAATTTAGTTACCTATGCCTTGCAACTTTTATATCATTAATTTTGTGCATTTTAAAGTAAATTACAGATCTTGTAACATTTTACTCCTAAATATTTAGGAGTAAATATTTAGAGATAAATTTTTAAATTTCTTTTTATTAAAGTATAGTTGACATACAACGTTATGTTAGTTTCAGGTGTACGATGTGGTGATCCAACAATTCTATACATTATTCAGTGTTCACTATGATAAGTGTACCATCTGTCACCATAGAGTTATTACAACATTGTTGACTCTACTCCTTATGCTGTACTCTGTATCACTGTGACTTATTTATTTTGTAACCGAAGTCTGTACCTCTTAATCCCATTTGCTTATTTTGCCCATTTCCCCCACACCCCGTCCTCTGGTAACCACCAGTTTGTGCCCTGTAAAAAAATACTATTTTGTTTATATAATCACAATATCATTATCACACGTTGGCAGATTATGGATATTACTTAGTATTGTCTAGTACACAGTCCATATTCAGATGTCTCTCATTATCCCTTGAATTTTTTTCTTTTTCTTTTTCTTCTTTTGGAGTGAATTTGTTTGCATTGGGATCCAAACCATGTCTCCACATTTCATTTCATTAGGGAAGTGATATCTTCAAGGAGACAGAGGCAGAGAATAACTCCCAGAATTCCCTAAGCATCTGTGGCCACCAGAGTATGCCAACATCAGCCAGCATTCATTCACTCACTGAAGTATTTGTTTTATGTGTTAGACACTAGAGAAAGTATAAAGATAAGTGTGACATGCTCACATAGAAAAATGACTAAAAAGAATATTTAAAAAGCCCATAGACCGAGATAATATGGAAAAATTTGAAGACCTACCAAGCAAATACTTCCCATGGTTAGAGTACAATGGAAGGTCTCCTGGAGAAACAAGAAAACTTGACTCTAATTGAGAAGGTTTTGTAGTTCCACATAGGGGTTGGGAAAAGATGGTACAATGGAAAACATATCATGATGGGTTTTCAGGCGGGACTGCTGGTGATGAGATCCTGGCCTCAGACTGACTGGTGGGAACAGAAATTCTCCCAGGGGGTTATTCATTGGGCAAAGTATAGATGCTTGGGGAAATGTACATAGAAATCCGGTGAAAGAAGTGAGTTAGAACCAAACAGTGATTTGTCTTGTGTATGTTATGTCTTTGAACGGCATAATATATGAATGGCGTATTTTAAGATAATTTGTGACATATAATGAATTCATAAAATGTGTGCAACTACAACCAAGGATAACGGGAATATATCTTTTTTAAAGCATATAATAGTGGGCTTTAAAAAATAAGTCTTTTCTAATATATAAAAAGGCAATATATTCTAAATTCTGTTAATTGTGGCAAGGTTTTAGGGTTTTTTGTTTGTTTTGTTTTTAAAGATTTTATTTATTTATTCATGAGAGACAGAGAGAGAGAGAGAGAGAGAGAGGCAGAGACATAGGCAGAGAGAGAAGCAGGCTCCCTGCAGGGAGCCTGATGTAGGACTTGATCCTGGGACTCTGGGATCACGCCCTGAGTGGAAGGCAGGGGCTCAACCGCTGAGCCACCCGGACGTTCCAAGGTTTCGTTTTTTTTGTGAACATGTGTAGTATACTCACAGGTTCTGCTGAATAATAAAATGCTAAATCATCAGTGGTGGGAAATACAAATAATGTAAGCTTAGTGTTTGTGACTATAATCAATACTTTTTTTCTGCTAACGTTTTTTTGGGGCTGTCTCTGGCATGGTAGGTAATCTATACTCCATGAAAAACTGTAACCCTTTCGAAGATGCTCTGTATTCTTTTTTTAAATTTTTTTTTTTAAAAGGCACAGCAGGCTTCAGAGAAGAGTGAATATTCCTCTTGCTTACGAAGCAATAACAGAACAAAACATGATTTTATATATGGTCGTATTTTTTTTTAAGATGATATTCGAGGCATTCTTGGTATGTATAGAATTTCATAGAGCCACTTCAGCAGAACACTTAGCTTATTTATCTTTTTTTTTTTTTTTTTTTTTTTTTTTTTACTTACTTTCTAGAGACCAAATTAATTACCATTTGATAAGCATGCTTAATTCTCTTCTTTCGACCACCAGGCTTTATGGGTTTTGTTTGTTTGGTTTGGTTTGGTTTGGTTTTTTAAGTTACAGCCTCTCAATGAAACTCAGTGTAGGTCATTGTCAGTAAAACGCCCCCAAAATTGCTTCACTGCCTAAAATGAAGCAGTGCAGCGGCTTTCCTAAGCCCCTCATTTTATGCTGCGTAAAAACGGACCCGTGAATGGGTACGTGTGTGTTCTGACACTGGAGAGGGCTTGTGCCTCTGCAGCTCACACTCTGCACGTAGCCACTTCCCTGCAAGCCAGCGAACCTCTTTACCATTGTCATAGTAACACACGCAGTTTGGGCCCACGGAGACCCGATCCCGGGAGGCAACTGTTCCCGCGCCTGGGCGGCTGCGCTCCCGGCAGGGCTGGCTGCCGCCCCCGGGCTCCCGCCGCTCCCGGCCCCGCGCACACGCGCCTCCCCGGCCGCGCGGGGCGCCGCGTGCGTTGCCATGGCGATCGGGAACGCGTGGCAGGCGAGAGGGTGCCAGCGCCGCCTTGCCTTGTCGGCTTTCCGAAGCCGACTCGCTTTGGCTAGTTCCTCAGCATGTGGGAGAGCTTCTCTTGCTCTTGCCACTCGGTGCCCATCGGGGGCCGAACCCCGCCGTCCGGGAGGCTGCGGGAGCCACGGACCAAGGAGAGCGCCGCCTTCCAGCCTGGTTCCCTGCAGCCGGCCACCTGCCGTTCCCGCCGCCGCCGAAGGGCATGCAGTTGGGGGACAGGCAAAACCGGGGACGGCTTCCAACAGGAGAGCTCCGGTGCTTGAAGATGGGCCATCCTCTTGAGGAGAAACAGGGAGCAGCACCCCAGCTCCCACCTCCGGGCTCAGTACAGGCATCAGCCCTGTTACTGCCCACGAGGCGCATCCTGCCTTTCTTCTCTGCATGCAGCTCCCTGGTTCTCAAAATCTGCCTGCACAGCAACAGCATCTGGGCCTTCGGTTTTGACTTTTGTTAGATTCTTAGGCTACAACCCACCGCCACCCCCAGCTTCTGATTTAACAGGGCTGGGAACAGACCTGGGAATCTGTATGAGGCAGACTCCCCTGGGTGATTCTGACAGGCATCCAAATTTGAAAATAATCTCCTTTCTTTCTTCCTCTTCATGTCTAGCTTTTTCCCTCTTATCTCTTTCCTTCTTGCCTGCCTGCTCTCCCAAATTCAACTCCTCTTTGGTCTCCCACATTCTTCCCTCTCTCCCTCCCTCCTCCTTTTTCGCTCCCTCCACCCTCCCACCCACCCAGTCCCTGTCTGTCTGTCCATCCTCTATCTCTTACAGCATCTGTTGTGTTCCAGGCACTGTCCTAGATGCTTGGGACGTTTTGACCTCTGCCTCCCTATAGCATTGGTGGTCTCTCATCATTGACCATGTCTCATGACTTTCAATGTACCTTGGTTTCTCCTCCTCTCTTTCTCTCTATCCTCTCATCCTGTTCCCCGCCCATCTCTTTATGTTTCTTTCTCTTTTTCCCCTTCCTTCCTTTCTTCCTTCCTTCCTTCCCTCCTTCCTTCCTTTTTGCTGTTAGTAAATCTATGTGTATCACTAAGCACTCCAGATATCATGTAAGATTAAAAAGGTGCAGCATCTACCTGGGTTTCCAAGATGCAGGTTCCTCCCATCAGAGCTTAGGGGACCTCTTTAGAGCACAAGGAGCCTGGTAGAAGAAGGAAGATTATATATATATATATATATATATATATATATATATATATATATATACACACACACACACACACAATTCTTTGCTAATTGCATGAAATTTGCCTTTTCTAGAACTCAGGGTGAAAAATAAGTCAGGTTATTTTCAGCTAACATTGGAAACATTATAGTTTTCATAATGTTTAACAACTTCTTCATTATACTTGCTTCTCTTACAGCTGCAATTAAAGATCACTCTCCAGTCAAAAGAAAAGCATTAAAAAAAGGAGAAAACTTCTCTGAATTAATTCTGGCCATTATTCAAGCTGTTTTACACAAAGATACTCTTTTGAGCAGGGACATCATGCATTGTTACAGATTCACCTGTTCCAAAGTTTCAATTATACCTGTGTGACACCTGGGTACAAAGACTGTGAGAACCTCTCTCCAAAGTTTGGGGATTCACTTTGCTCCTTTTGTTCTTTAAGGGCTCTTCCTAGGATGAGGCATTGTCACCATTTCAGCTGAGAGTTCTAGGCTGTGTGTGAGGGCGTGCTGTCTCAACCCTGAGCTCATTCCCTTAGTCTACTTGTGGATTTTAAGTTGAGGGCTGTGCTCATCGTGGCCTCTGACTGCCCTCAGGTTAAGTCCCTACTTAAAATATTAACTCACTTAAAGATTTCATGCACTACCCAATCAGTCAGCCTTTCAGCAGCTATTTATTAAAAAAAAATATTCTATGTACAAAGATTTGGGCAGTGTAGGAGTTGAGAGAATTGTAAGAAGAAAAAAGTAAGAAGTTAACCTTTGGAGATCTGGACGACTGATATCCGCAAAAAGAGAACTAAGTTCTTTGCTTAATTTCTCAGAATGCTTGGAAGGAAAGCACATTTCTCAGCATGACCATAAGGCCCCAAATCATCTGATCTTGTCTGCTTCCCTTACCTCATCTTTCATCTCTATCCCTCTTGTTGATTGTTTTTCCAGCCTCATTCTACATTTAATGTGTCCCCCAAATGCCAGTCTTTTCCGTTGTAGGAATAGATAGCTATCTTCTCCTTGTCAGTCAGGTCTCAGCAACATCTTCCTTGATGCTCAGTCACGTCACCCTGTTTTTTAATGCTCTGTCATGGCACATGCTACTACTGGAAATTTTTTGGTTTATGTTCCCCTTCCTCTCCCATTAAAATATAACCTACATGAGAACAAAGGCCTTAACTCTTCAGTTGCACTGTAAAAGAATACCAGGAATAAAAAATGTGTTTATTAAATATTTGTTGACTGAATGAAATGAATGAAAGGCTGTGTTAATTGCGAAGTGAGGGCTCAGATATTAAGCCTTAGTGTTTCCAGAGGAGGGAGGAATCATTCTGGGCTAGACAAGAATTGATTAGAAAAGAAGGGACCCCTGATTCAGATGCTGTAGGTATGCAGGCTTTAGAGCTACTGAAAGAAAGATGGGTTTGTTTCAGCTGAGGAGGAATTTGCCAATTAAATAATCTAGTCCATTTTGGCCTCAAACCAGTTTTTTGAGTGTGGAGGAGTTCCTTAACCTCAGTTTCCACTTCTGATGTTCAAGGTTGCTTGCAGTTCTAACTCTGTGATTCTTAAAGCTGTTTTTGTTTTCTATTTTTCCTCATCAGGGAACTTTGGTATGGCAGTTGCTGCTATAGGAACAGCATCTGAGAAATCAAGTTTAAATAACTGGCTCTTTTTCTACAATATGAGAAGGGGGAAAACATGTTTTCCCTTCATTGGCAAAGAAGATGGTTATGGCTGATTAATCAAGCCATTAGATACTGTTTTGCTGCATTCAGTAGAAGCCAATGATGAGAATTTAGCTTGAATATTCATGTTATAAGTGCTACATGAGTTTGGAATGCTTATAGATTCACAGAATTTGAGAGCTAAAAAGGGCCTTAGAGATCATTTAACTCTGCAGCCCCTCCTCCATATCATTTATGATTTTACAGCTTAGAATACAGAGGCCCAGAGTAACAAAGTGACTGGCTTATGGTTACATTAGGAGCTGGTGAGCAAACTGAGATTCTTCACCTGGCTTTCCTGATCCCCAGTCTGGTGCTCTCTTATATCGAACCTCAGTGAGCTTCATGTACTTGGCCATGTTACATAAGCTGAAAGAAAATCTGTGAGCAATGACTAGGCATACTTATAGAAGAAACCCCATCATCAATTTCGGTTTCAAAGCGGCAGTGGTGAAAGTGAGAAATACATGTTGAGGGAACATGCTGGCATTTGAAAGGGTTTAAAGCAGTATTCATCATCTCTTTAAAGAGTATGCAGGGTGCAAGTTAGGGAAAGAGGATGCCATTGTTTTACTTCCCGCATATATTTTCTACATTATCCAAAAGCTGCATGCTGAAATAATAACACCCCTTCCTAGTTTTTTATCCTTTAATTGGCAGTACACAGTACATGGAGATGTATTATTTTGACTAAGGAGTTCAGCTTTCCTCTGCAAATGTGAGTGTCAAATGTCATTCTTTCCATCCTCCAGCAGATGGCAACTCTAGTCTTCTTGTCATTGTATCTATTTCTACACTCTGATTTTGTCCTCCACCCCCGCCCCCCTTGCCTCTCTGAAGTGCCGAAGTGCATCTTTCTGCACTTCTCAGGGTTATATGCACTTGTGATTCCATTCCTTTGCTTTTGAAATCACCACCTTTAGCATCTGACACCAAATGGCCAGTCTAAATGTCCCCCAAAATAACAAAATCAAAAATAAGCCAACAATTCTAATTTAAAAAAAAATAGGAAAAAGAGAAGGTAAAGTTAGAGATTCTAAAATAAGACGTACCACCGGGAACTTTCCATTTAAGGAAACAAAGTAGCTTCCTAAAAAGAAATAAAAAGTCACTTTCTTCAGGTCTAGCTTTTAAAGGAGAATAGGTTTGATGAGATGCTTCTTAGTTATTGGTTAAAAAGTCATAAGTAATCTCCAAAACAACATCCCAGAGTGAAATCATGTCAAATTTGTCAAGACTGCATTTTTGTTGCCTCCTATAGTCTCCTCTCTTCCACTCTCCCCTCTCATTTACACACACCCTTGCTCTCAGTGATGAAGAGCTCCCAAATCTATCATCCTCCTTTCCTTCTTTTTTTAGAAACCCAGTTCCTCTCTCCAGGTGTATTCCTAAGCCATTGCTGATAAAGACCTTTATTAATATTCTTCAGTCTTTGCCCAAGCCCTGCCCCTATCACCTGGACCCTGATGACTCTTAGAGGATTGCAGAAGTTAGAACACAGGCTGTGATTTGGTTCTAAGTCTGAGGGCAGCCATAAGAAATCACCAGAATAGCAGCCACTCCTTTGTGGAAAGGTAGAAATTAATGATCACAGACATGAGCAAGTCGATCCTGTCACCAATTCCTCACTGAGAAGTTGTCTACAGATTTCCAGACCAGGTCTCCTAGATGTGCTTGCTTACATTAGGAATGCCTTGAGGGGGGAGGGGCAGAGAAGGGATACAGGAGGATAGTAATTTGTAAACTGGATTTGATGGTCTATACATGTTTTGTGGAGGGAACTTTTGCTGGCTCATCCTCTTCCAAAGAACCTAATCATTTTTTTTTTCCTTCAAAGTTGAAGGAAAACTGTTACCTTGATATACTAAATATCAGACAGAGGCTAAAATCTAAAGGAAGTAATAGTAATAATAACATAGTAATAGCAATAATAACATACCTCCTGTTGGGGAAAATAAAACCCACGAAACATTTTTAGCTTTGCCAAGTATGGGTTCTTTGGTTATTACCGTCATCATGTGAAAAAATGAGCTGATGCTGCAAATACAGTCGTTGGAAACAACTGATACTTGTGGAAATCCAAGTATGCTATCATTCACTGACAGCCACTAATGAAGACAGGGGAGCTTACTTCAAACCAACAAATAATTAGCACTGACAATAGAAGTATAAACAGAGCCTTAATTAATTAATTCCCTAATTGTCTGTCCTGCTATATCATTTGCACCCCTGCTTCGACTTTAGCTATAACATATGCCCAAGACTTGCTTCTTTCAACTTTGTGATAATCACTTATCCATGTGCTCAGTGTGGGCAACCATCTGTGCTGGAAGTCTCCCTCCCTCCTATATGTATATATGGTTTCATTCTTTTGTTACTTCCTCTGTTTTCTGGCAATTCTGATGCCTGGAAATGTTTACTTATTGGTATGGACAGCTTATCTGGCATCCACTGTTGGATGTATTTTACAGTTACTATGAAATGGAAAGTGATCGATTGGTAATTCTGCAGTTATGTGTAGAACTCCCTGGACTCTCCATTTTGTTCTTTTTGACAGCAAACTCTCAGCTGTCCCTGTGCCCTGGCTCACCTACATTACAATCCCAGCAGTCAGAAAACAGAGAGATCGCTTTCATTCTCCCTTTTCTCAGGAAAGACCGATCAGTTTTTTTTTTATTAAAAAACTAGTAAAAATGCTGTATATTCTTTCTCTTGAATGCAGACCTCACGTTGGAAACTTTAATGTATTGACTTCAAGTTGTATGAGCTTAAAGGGAGGTACATGGTTTTGTATTACAAAGATGTGCCTTTTGATGGGCATTGGCTGAGCTGAGGTGCCAAACTGAAAGACCCACTGAGCAGGAGGGATGGGGAGAAGGAAATGGGTTGGGGCAATCAACTAGAGAAGCATGTAGCCCAAAGAATCAGTATTAGGGGCCGCAGTGGGTCAGGCAAGATCCTACTGCTGAGCTCTAGGCCCTTTCCCATGCTTTGCTGGTTTGGGCAGCCCTGGCTCTCAAGAGTAGATTGTGGGGAGATTTTGAACCAGAATCCGGTTAGCAATCCTGTATCTGGGAATGACTAAGTGGATATATCCCCTCATAATGTGTGTGTGTGCATGTTTGTGTATTTAATGTGATCTACTTATGTGTGTTTGTACAATATTATTGATATTCCTTTAGATTACCTTGCATATCATAGTTACTATAAATGTTTGCAGAAAGTAACTGAGAATTGCAAAAGGCCATTTGCTCCTGTCTATATAGCATGTGAAGCAGGTACCTGCTGACTTCCTGTCACCCTTTATTTGATAGGTGTTCATTGGGCTACATGGGTGAGAACTCAGCCCAAGGAGAAGTTCCTGCTTTGGAGAATTAATGTTTTGTTTGAGGAAACAAGATATAGACAATATAAAGCAATAAGAGAAAAGTCCTTACATTATAGAAACAAATGAAAAGCTGTGGTAAAGACCAAGCGGGGATGCAGAATAGTCCCACTGGGCTAGAATGAGCTCATCCCCTGTCTCTGTTTCTTTTTCCCCATCCTCCATAATGATGGGAAAGTTGTATCAATTCTTTCTGTAGAAATTTGCTTGGCAGAGAAAAGCTTGAAGACCAGGCCCAAGGGAATGAGGAAGTCATCATAGGGTCACAGAAAATGTTGGGAACAGATTGGCCAGACTGAAAAGGGTATGTGTGTTAGGATGTGGTGGGACGTAAGGAGGGAGAAATTAGGCCAGGTATCCTCTCTAGGCTCTGTATGCGTCTTTCCTAAAAGCTGATTATGTGGATTCTCTAGACACCTGCTTTGATTTTCTATTTGACTTTACCTGCCTGGACATAGGTACACTCTGGCAACTCAGAGAAACCTTCCACTCTACTTGTTAAAGCTGAGGATTGATTAGCAAGTATGACTCCTTAATTACTGTTACTGGGTCTGGTTCTTTCAAAATACTCCTTTGCAAAAAAATAAAAATAAATAGATAAATAAAGCTAAAAAAATAAAACAAATTTTAAAAAGTACTTCTTTGCATTGGCAAGGTGTCCTGTCTCCCCTTTCCCTCCTCCATTCTCCAATGTGACCCTGCCTGGACCTCCCTGCACCTGGCCCCTTCCTGCCAGCACCACCACAGCAGCTGACAAACCTCTTCAAGTTGGTTGGATTTCTCATTAGAAGCTCTTCTTGTGGCCTTTCCACTAGTGGCTTTACAACAGCAGTGAATTTGTTCTGAATTTGTTGTAGAACCACCTTGTGCCAAGCAAGGTGCCAATAGTGATAGAAATCTTAGCTCTCTTAATTTTTGTAACAGTCATTGATAGGAGAATTATTTAATGTATTTGTATTGAGCATGTTTTATGATAAGGCATGCAGGGAGGTAGCAGCAAACAGCAAAGACACAGGACTCTGCCCACAGATAACTTATGTTTAGCTAAACACATACTTTTAGTGGCAGAGATTGAGTTCTAAGGAGGGAATAAAGATTGTCCTGGATTTGGAATGTGAATCTAGGTCTTTCTGTCCCCAGAGTTATTATTATTTTTTTTAATTCCCTGACTGCATCTGCCTGGTTCTTTTTTTATATTTTAAATCAAAATTAATTTGAAATCAATTATTCTCAGCAATTTTTCATTTGAAGGCAAGCTGACAATCAGACCATTTAAGCCAGAGTGAGTCTTATATGACAAATTATCACCTAAAGTAAGGAAACCTTTTTTGGATATTGTGTTCTGCTCTGGTTAGAATTTGCAAGGCTTCAGAAGCTGCCTTCTGGGGTCTCTCCAGATCCAGGGGTCCATTGCCACCAAGTGGCTTGTTGCTCATTATTGCATTTAGTACTATAGCAACGACTCCACCAGTGTCTTTATTAAAACTTGCTCCGGGCTACCGTTTTCCCTCGGGTCAGTAATGAGTTTAGAGGAATGGATGTGGAAATGAGATTTGTTCTCACCAGTGGAGTGAATTATGTCTTGTTGGGGCCCCCGGGCTAATATTTCAAATTTACCACAAGATACTTCATCAAAAATTCTATTTTGGTTCCAAAAGGACCATGCATGCCTCTTAGCAAATTCCAAGCATGCCTTTAAACTGTATTTTTTTTTCCTTCCCCTGGCTCCATCCACTCAATGCTTTCAGAATTAGGAGTTTGTGAAAATGGTCCATTTCTATGGGCCAAAGAAGTGTGGCCCTTTTATCTAACAAGGCTGAGTCTGTGACAACCGAGGTAAACCAAATGCAGGGCAGCCAGGAACGCATCACACATTAGGCATGCATCCCCACCCTGGTCATCAGTATTACCCCAGACATACTTGTGTGGCAGGGCGTGTGCTTGCTATCTTTTAAATCCTCATGCCTCAATCTGGTTGCCAGGATTCATTTTAATACTGTTGAGACTTGTAGTTTTAAATATTCTCCAATTGGGTCTGCAACATTTCAAAGAAGCCAATTGCAGAGTTGGGTCTATGAGGAAACAGGGCTGCACATCAAAGCACTAGTTTTCCGATAGTAGAGACTCCCACAAAGTTCTAGATTGTTGGATCATACCTCAGCTACTGGTTATCTTCACAGGTGTTCTCCGTGGTGGGAAGGGCAGGGGGAAACATGCTGCATGATGATCAATCGCTATGCTCCCATGCCCTCTCAACTCCCCATACCACTTCTGCTGCCTCCCAGATAAAAGATTGTATTCCAGAGCAATGGTGACTACTTTTTCCCCCTAAGATTATTTTATTTATTTATTTGAGAGAGAACGTGAGAGAGAGAGAGAGAGAGAGAGAGAGCAAGTGTGCCAGCAGGGGCCAGGTGGAGAGGGAGAGGGAGAAGCAGACTTCCTGCAGGGAGCAGGGAGCCTAATATAGGACTCGATCCCAGGTCCCTGGGACCATGACCTGAGCCAAAGGCAGACACTTAACTGACTGACCCACCCAGACACACAATAGTGACTACTCTTGATGTGAAAGACGGTAAGGGCAATGGTATCCCCACCCTATGACAGGCTGCATCTGAACTGGCTCAACAAAATGTGTATGTTCCTACTTTGCCTTCCTACTCCTTGTTACATTCATAGCATCAAGATTTTGCTCTCCTCCAAAATCTTGGCAAAGTTTTCATAAGTTACACCTAGTCTAGCTCTGGAGAGAAAAAAAAAAAAAAAAAAGAAAGATTCCATTGATACTATTCCAATTCTTCTGCTTGCTGAGTCAAATTTTCTCTTATTTTGTAAGCTATGCATTTGGGCAGATGTTGGCCTTGATTTGAGGTATAATTCCATGCAGAGAAACACAAGACAGGAGTAAAGGTGCTGCTGGACACAAGCCTGTTCTGCACAAACACATTTTTGGTGAGATGCATTTTATTTAGAGAGGACTTGCAGTCTAACTGCTCTATAATGAAACAAGCAGGAATGACAGTCATTCCCCTGCTCACAGATGTGTCTTAGGTGAGTTTTAGAAATTATCATACATATAGAACCGTATTTCTCTTTTAAAAACCTATATTTGGGATCCCTGGGTGGCACAGCGGTTTAGCGCCTGCCTTTGGCCCAGGGCGTGATCCTGGAGACCCAGGATCGAATCCCACGTCGGGCTCCCAGTGCATGGAGCCTGCTTCTCCCTCTGCCTGTGTCTCTGCCTCTCTCTCTCTCTGTGTGTGTCTCTCATGAGTAAATAAATAAAATTAAAAAAAAAAAATCCTGTGCTGCAGAGGCACTAGTGGGCAGGGGTGGCCCCTGGCCCAGCTGACGGCCAGGCACAACTTTGTATAGTGACAGATGGTAATTAGGCTTATTGTGGTGACCATTCATAATGTATATAAATATTGAATATCAATGTTGTATACCTGAAACTAATACAATAATGTATGTTAATTATTCTTCAATAATAAAAAAATTGCTGTGCATATCATTAACACTGTAAGTTGGCCCCCTACTTCCTATGAAGCTGGCAGCCTCTGGATCTTGGGTTGACTATTTGTACTGGCTGTTAATTGCTAATAGATTGCCAGGTGTAGATCATGCTGTGTAAGCATTAATCCTTTATTTAGGAAGGTCTGAGGCTGTCCATGATTATGAAAAGGCAAGTGATAAACAAAAACTGGAGAAATCTCAGCATCCTCACTAAAAATGTCAAATCCAGTAATACTTCTGATAGTAAAAGCAAAATTTATTAGTGAGAAAACAGATTGGTACAATAAAATAGGAGCCTTAAGTGGGGAAAGCAGAGAGAAGGAAGGCCCCCCAAAAAAGATTAAAGAAAGAGAAAACATTTTTTTTGAAATAAAAGACTTTTTTAAAAGATGAATTAGAGATTAGGCATGAAGAGACTGTAAATGTCTTCCTTGTTCTAGGGACAAGGAGAAAGGAAAGCATTTGGGGTGAGCTTTTTCATAATTCTACCTAAGAACGTATATGATAAGACGCTATGCTATACTCCGTGTTAGGAAAATGGGTATATTGGTCGAGGGTTTGTCAACCACAATCCAAAGCCAAATTCAGGCACTGATTGTTTCTATAGGACCTGCACATTAAGAATGATTTTACCTTTTAAAATGGCTGAGGAAGAGGCACCTGGGTGGCTCAGCAGTTGAGCATCTGAACGGTTCAGCTCAGGGCATGATCCCAGAGTCCGGGATTGAGTCCCACATTGGGCTCCTTGCAGGGAGCCTGCTTCTCCCTCTGCCTGTGTCTCTGCCTCTCTCTCTCTGTGTGTCTCTCATGAATAAATAAATAAAATATTTAAAAAAATAAAATAAAATGGATGGAAAAATCAAATGAAAAATATTTTGTGACATGTGAAAGTTGTATGAAATTCAAATTTCACTGTCCATAAATAAAGTTTCCTTGGAACTCAGCCACCCATATGTTTACATATTGTCTATGGTTGCTTATTCATTAAAATGATGGAGAAGACAGGTTGCCACAGATACGTATGGCCTACAAAGCCTAATCTTCACTATCGGCCCTTTATAGAAATAGTTTGCAGATCCTTGTATAGGTGATTTCAGTCAGACTAACTGGGATTTCAATTTATATGGTCTTTAAACCTTTCTAGCTCTTCTATGTCTAGTCTTCTCTTTGCAGAAGCTAATCCCCTTTCCTCTCTTCCCACTTGTCCCCCCACGTGGCCTATCATGGCAGCCCTGACATTCCCGCTGCCAGGATCTTACAGCCATCAGACTGAACTCTATCAATTATTCCTTCTAAACATCTTTTTAAATTATCTTCTTAGCTCCCTTTTTGGTGCTTCCACCCCAATCTAGGCTACTGTCATCTCTTCCTAGATCACAGCAAAAGCTCTGCTAAATGGATCTCTCACATCCACTCTTCCATGTGCTCTGTTTAAAATTCACATGTGATCCTGCTACTTCTCTGTATCTGACTCTTTGCACTGTTCTTGTATTTTTTACAATAATGTCCCAAACCTTTCATGTCTCCCCCGAAACCCTGGACAATTGGATTTCTGCCATCTCAGCAGCTTCATTTGCTCTCCCTCAGTCCCTTTGTTCTAGTCATGTGGACATCTTGTAATTTCTCTGCGGTGAATCTGTAGTCATTTTCCAAACCAAGACACTTGTGAAAGTGAACAGGGGCACTGTTTATGAGCAGGCCAGGGCAACAGGCTATAACCAGGGCAGTTCCAGGCCAACCAAGACATAAAGTCACCTTATGTTTCTTAAACACACCACACTCCTTTTGACTTCACAGTTTCTGAGTGTGACTTCTCTTTACCTGAAACTCCCTCACAGTCTCATTTTTTGTCTTCGCTCACATGCCCATGACCTCAGAGGAGCTTTCTAGGACTCCACAGGTTAAGGAAGACTGTAAACACCCAGAGCATCTTTGCAATCCTCAAACAATTATAATTGCATTATAACACATATTATAGCTTATACATCAAACTAAGGTGACCAACTGTTTTGATCTGCTCAGGACTGAGGGGGTTCCCAGGACATGAGATGTTCAGTAGTAAAACCAGGTAATTTTCAGGTCACCATGTGAGAATGTCATTTCCTCAATGCTAAAGGCCATACTTGTCTTGTTCCCCACTGTATCCTCTGAAGCTAGTATAGTTCCTTGAAAGTTAGAGATGCTTAATAACCTTTAGGTGGTTGAATGAATTAAGGAAGAAGGGAATAAAATAAAAGATAAGATAAATGGCTTCTAGGTGGGTTTATTAAGGATGCTTTGTATATTGGTTCCATTTCAGGCTAAAAGGCAAGTTCTGGCTGTGGTATGAGATTGCAAGAGTATTGCAGGAGGTGAGAAAATTCTCATAATAGTACTTGTTCTCTTCCCATTATAAATATCTGGAAGGGATTTGAAGATTATTACTATGAATGAATGTTGAAAATTCATATGTTAAATCCTAATGTCCAATGAGATGGTGTTAGGTGGTAGGGCCTTTGGGAGGGCTCTACCCTCATGAATGAAATTAGTATCTATCTAAAAGAGACCCCAGGAGCTCCCTATCTCTTCTATAATGTGAGGAAACAGGGAAAAGATGATCATCAATGAACCAGGAAGCAGATCTCACCAGACCTTGAATCCACCAGTGAGTGCCTTGATCTGGGACTTCCCAGATTTCAGAATTGTGAGAAATAAATTTCTGTTATTTATAAGTCTCCCCAGTTTATGTTATTCTGCTATAGTAGACCAAATGGTCTAAGGTAGTCATTAATAATCGGGTATGAATGGCTGCAGCAATAGAATGTGTTGCCCACTCTAGGAGGAATTGTATTTTTAATAAGAAACCCAGCCTTCAGTCACATTATTAACTCATAGTGGCTATTTTGATCTGGGAATACAGGATGAGGTTTGGGGGCTACAAAGAGAAGTGTGGAGGAAGACCCACCTTCGGAATACCCCAGATTCCTACCCTGTAGGTGGCTGCCTCCTCGGCCTGGATGTCAGACTCCAGGGCTGAACGGGCAATGAGATACAATCACATCAAAATAGTTTGGGTAGCACACCATAGGCCAGCAGTCTAATTGTTTTCGTTCAAATTATCCAGACCAATCTTTACCAGCCCCAGTTTTGGAGAGGTTATTCCCACCCACCGTGTTTCTGGCATCTGCACTTGGCACCAGATGAGAAGTCTGCACTGGGAGAGATGAGATGATCAGAAAGGCACATTAGAGCTTTCCAATTGGTAAAATGTTGGATAATAGGATTTTCAGTGTTTCCTTTGGACTACATAAATTCAATAAATAAGAGCCCAAGATTCCTATAAATCGAAGGTCTCTGACCATTTAATCCATGCTTGTTTCATAAAATAATAGGTTATCAGATACAAAAAACACATCTGAGATTCTCATTTTGTAGTTGGGGAAACCATGGTACATTGAAGTTAAGGTCTTGACCCTATTTAAAGTGCATTCATACCACACTGGGAGTTAGATCCAAGTCTTCCAATTCTAAGGGCTGTGCCACTCTGATGTCACCCCTGTGCTTTGTTATGAAAACTTTTTGCTATACAGAAAAGTTGAAGAAATTGTACAGTGATCAGTCATATACCCACCACCTTAATTTTACAATTAGCTATTTTACTACGTTAACTGTATCACATATCTGTTCATCCTATTTTTGAAGCATTTCAATATAAACTGCAGATATCAATACACTTCACCCCTGACTACTTCAGCATGCAGATCTTTATCTAGAGTTTGATATTTGTTTAGCATTATTTCTTAATGTAAAATTTATACACAGTGAAATGAACATGAGTTTTATAAATGCATCCACCTGTGTATCTTAAACACCTATAGTACTTTAGTTTTTCCATTTCAAAGATTGTAAGACATGTTACATTTTGCTTAAATAATCATTTGTAAATCATTTGCTTTAGAAGGTATACTTGCTTATTTAGAAACATTTTTACAGGAAATGGATTTATGTAATATCAAGCTATAGTTTTATTTATTTATTTATTTATTTATTTATTTATTTATTTATTTAAGAGGGAGAGAGGGAGCATGAGCAGGGGGAGGGGCAGAGGGAGAAACAGACTACCATCTGAGCAGAGAGCCTGACATAGGGCTCCATCCCAGGCCCCGGGGATCATGACCTGAGCCAAAAGCAAGTGCTTAACAGACTGAGCCATCCAGGCACACTCAAGCTATAGTTTTAAAAGAAGGTTTTATAAAGTGCTGTGTTCAAGTGGTTATTAAAAGGAGATTCTATTAATTTCTTTAATTAATTCTTTAACTTCATGAGAGATGAAATAGTGAAGTCAAGGAAATGCACTGGACTGGGAAAGGAATAGAGCTACTCAAATGAAATACACGAGGGTCACAGAGTCTTATAGAAAATTTAGCATCCTTCCTACCTCAGTATATACTTGTGCATAGCACCCTGCCAGCCTCTTCTTATCCCCATTCTGTATCTCAAAAAGGCAAATTACCTGGAAATTTCAAACTGAGTGGGGGTGACATAAGAAAAAGGGAGGAAAAAAAAGTCACTAGTTCTTTTGCTTCTGCTATAGGAATGTTCTATTTGACTACAGTCTCCCCCATCCCTCCTTTTGCTTCTATGGAAACAAAAAAAAAAAAACAACAACAAAAAAAAAAACTAGAGCAGTTTTGAGAGACAGATGCTGAAGAATGATATTCCACACTCTCTTCCCCGGCTTCCTTCCCACATCCTGCAGAGTATATGAGGAGCTCCAGCTCCCACACATCCAAGTACACACACACACACACACACACACACACACACACACACACCTGGTTGTACCAAGAAGACAAAGATGATTGGGAAATTTTGGTGATTGAAGCTGTGGATAGCTTAGTGGTTCATTACAGTCCAGGCATGATGGGCATCAACAGCAGGGAGAACTTGAAGCATTTTAACTGCCAATCGCTCATGTCAGGAGGTAAAGATAAATCATAGGAGCACTTGGCACAGCCCTTTCTAGTCACCAGATTCACTCCACCATGGGAGATGTGTTGGTCAGAGTAGGGGCAGTAGCAGGCCAAGGCAGCCAAAGGTCTGAACCTTAGCTGACTTCCTAGAGGAGAATTTATGGGCACCAGTAAAGTTGGAATGATATGATAGCTTGTTTTTATAGCAGAGAAGGGGGAGGGAGAAAGAATGGAAAGGGAATATTCTGGAAGTCTTTCTGTGGGTGATCCAGACAACCATTTTAGAGAAAACAGAACATTTCAAACAGCTCGGCCTTCAGCCAAGGCAGATGGTCCAAAATGAGGAATGGGAGAGCAGTGCAAATCAAATCAAGTTGCTGGCTGTGGAAGCACTACATGAATGCGTGGTGGTTGTGTTGGTTGGAAGTCCATCAGTGCTGACCCTGCATTTAAAAAGCACATATTTAGGCCTGCTCTCTTGGCATCTGAGACTGGCCAACTCCAGAGACCTGCATGTACCATTGGTTGGTATAGAATCTACTCTTTTTTGCCAAAAAGGTCCAAATGCCCTAATGAAAACTCTAAATGATCACCATATAGAAGACAGTAAGTGGTGCCAACTTACTGCAGTCTTGGTGGCTTGCCTAATGGTTTGAGAGAGCTAAGCTTGTGGTTAGAATTCAAATCTCCAGGCAGGATAGGCAACTCCATAATTTTTGGAGAGAGCAGGATCCAAATGCATAAGAAAAAATGAGGGAAAAATTTCAGAGTGAAACAGAACATTAATATGAACACTCTATCCCTGATTACAATCAGAGCTGGCTATTTTTAGTGTATTTCTGATGAGTCTACTTCACTGTACTTTATACCAGAATGGCACAGTGAATAGTATTTGCTTTTTATTGGCCAGTAGCTGAAGAAATAAATGTCCATGGAAGTGTGTACAGGGAGTGGATGGTTGACCTATGGTGGATTTTTCTATGTCTACAAAAAAACAAACCCCTTTCACTAATATATAAGTGTGTTTGTGCTTGTGTGTGCTAATCGATTCTGTTTTCCAAATGCAAGGAATAAAACATTTTATGACCAGACTGTAATTCCCAAATCATGATTTAGAAACTCTGAGGTGCAGCTGGATAGGTGATGGCACTGAGCTAGCTTGTGTATTAATGAGGGCTATGTCACAGGTTTCAACAGACAGAATATTTGATTTTTATTGGAATGGATTTGCATGGGGGAGTGGTATCTTTACAAATTCAACCACATAAGAAAAAACAAAGTAAAAAAAAAAAAAAAAAAAAAAAAAAAAAAAAAAAAAAAAGAAAAAACAAAGTATTATAACCCAGCTCTGCAGATGTATTCTACAGAAGGTGACTTGCATACTTTGGTAAGTTTTATCCCCACTCTAGCAAAAACTAGAATTCCCTTTTCCAATATGCACTTAGAAGTTGTAATTTCCTCCAAAAATAATTTGTAAATTCCCCCTTATAACCAAATGGGCTGTATAGGGATCTACATTTGTCCCTGCTGCTTCAGCTAGTTGGCTCCAGCTGATCAAATGCTTACCATGGGCTAGGTGCTCCTGGAGTTGCAAAAGAAGAGTTAAGCTAGATTCTGTCCTTAAGGGGTGGACAGTCTTAGTAAGGGCATCAGAGGAAAACATAAGAAACAAACCATTCGGTAAGAATCAGGAATGAGACAAGGTATGAATCTGACTGCAGGGATTATTTGGGTTCGAACAGCTCTAAGATGTTTGATCTTGATGTTTTCTATCACCATGGTCTTTGGTGACTCTTTTGTATTCTTGGAGTACTGATTTCCAAGGCAGTATTAAGGATGATATCTTTACATTGGGGTACCACCAGGTTATCAATATAGCTTCTTGTCAGCTATTGTGCTTACAAACTGTATGATGCTTTTTCATCAAACACACAGGTAATTTAAGGGAAAGTGTGAAAGATTTTTTTTTCTTTTGTCTTTTTCTTCTTCTTTTGACCGACAAGGTTAATCTATATCACAAAATCTTTATCATTTAAAGTCAGGCTACACCTGTCAGTTTTTTGCTATTCTTTTTAGATGTGAATAATAACTGCAATTCACAGAGTAGTCCTGTTGTTAGGTCAGTACAACCTATGATTCCCAAGCCTGGTTCTGCATCAACGTCTCCTAGGGAAGGAACTTCTTGAACCTCCTTGTCGGTGTAGGCCTGTAGAGAGGATCAGCGAAGGACTAATTTTCAGTGAGATCCCTGTGTGTAGCCTTTTGCTGCCTGTAGCATTATGGTTTTAAGAGAGGCATTTGGCAAAACTTATTGTTGTGAATACCTTCTTACAACAGTTGACTTTTCAAAGGGCTTTCCTATTCATAATTTTCTTTGATCCCCTTAATTCTCCAATGGAAGGGGGATGGAGAACTGGATCTTTTCCCACTTTACATGTCATAAAAGAACCAAAAGAATAGTTGAATATATCAAGGTGATATACAGACCTCTAGCCATGCAATGGTGATCACATCAGTTTCCTGAACTCAAATTTATATTCTCATTTTATCTCTGATACAAGTAATAAAACTGGCTTATTTGATTGCTCTTGCTGACAAATTATATATAGGATTTGGGGGCCAAGTTACACATATTTGACTTTTTGGTTAGCAATGATTTGGAAGCTAAATGGAATATTTTAAAAATGATCAATAGACCTTTACCTTACATGCAAAATTAAATCAAAATGAAACATAGACCTCAAAATAGGAGTTAAAACTATAGAACTCACAAAAAAAAGCACATTAATAAACTTTTGTGACTTTGGGTTAAAAAATGGTTTCTTAGATATACTGAAAGCATATATAACAATAGAAAAAGATAGATAAATTGGACTTCATCAAAATTAGGAACTTTTAAGCTTCAAATGATGCCATCCAGACAGTGAAGACAACCCACACAATGGTAGAAAGTATTTGTATGTCATGTCATATATCTGATAATAGACTTAGAATATATAAAGAAGTGTTACAAACTTAATCATGACAAGATAAATAACACAGTATAAAATGGGCAAAGACTTTGTGGGGTCCTTTCCAACACCGACAACCAATTCGCTCTGACACCAGTTGGGTGTCCTAAAGGATTCAGTCCCACAAGACGGCTCCACTTCAGATGCTGCTTGTGAATCTCAAACCAATTGTGAATCTCAAGCTGACCAATCAGATATAAATTGGGGCTTCCCACAGCCCCCTCCTCAGATTTGATACTTTGCTAGAACTTGCGGGCACTTTACTTAAATTTACTGGTTTATTGTAAAGGATATAAAAGATGAAGAGGCTCGTAGGGAAAGATTCCAAAGGGTCATTAAAAAAATCAACTTCTATCTTTTTGTGGAATTGGGGTACACCATCCTCCTGGAGGTGTATGGCGGTGTATGGCACATGGCTGGGTTCACCAACTCAAGAGCTCTTTGAACTCCACTGTTTAGGGCTTTCTATGGAGGTTACATAACATAGACATGATTAATTAAATCATTGGTAATTCAACCTCCAGCCCCTCTATCCTCCTGGAAGGTCAAGAATGAGGCTGAAAATCCCAACCTTCTAATCATGCCTTGGTCTTTCGTAGGATCAGTTCTGATCCTCAAGCTATTTAGGGGCACCCATCCACCATTCACTTCATTAGCATACAAAAGATACTTATCACTGTAACATTTCCAAGGGTTTTAGTAGCTTGGTGCCATTAACAAAGACAAAGACTTTTTTTTTTAAATACTGCAAATTTAAATAGACATTTGTCCAAGAAGTCTTGCAGATGACAAATGGGTACAGGAAAGATGCTCAACATCACTAGTCTTTAGGAAAATGTAAATATAAACCAGAATGAGATACTACTTCATACCCATTAGAATGGCTATAATAAAATGAGTGACAATAAACTGTGTTGGAAAGGATGTAAAGGCATTGGGACCTTCATTCATTGCTGATGGGAATGTAAAATGGTGCAGTTACTTTGGAAAACAGTTTAGTAGTTCCTCAAATTGCTAAATATAGTTTCCACATGGCCCAGTAATTCCATTCTTAGCTATAATCCAAGAGAAATAAAAATATGTCCACACACAAGACTTCTACACAGATGTACAAATGGCATTATTAACAATAACCAACACTTGAAAGAACACAGATGTCTATAAACTGATGAATAGGTAAATAAATGTTGTATATTTATGCAATGGAATATTATTTGGCAAAAAAACAGAATGAACTACTGATGCATGCTACAACATAGACAAATCTTAAAAATATTATGGTAGATGAAATAAGCTGATCAGAAAGGACCACATGTTGTATGATTCCACATAAATGAAATATCCAGGAGAGTCATATCTATAGATAGAAAGTAGATGAGTAGTTGTCTGTGGCTGGGGCAAGGGGAGAAATGGGGAGTGACTATTTTTGGATAAGGAATTTCCTCCTGGGATGATAAAATATTCTAAACTTGAAGATTATAAAGATGATACACAACTCTGTGAATATACTAAAAAAAAAAAACATTAAATTATATACTTGGAGTGTTTTACTTTTATAATATGTGAGTTACATTTCTATAAAATTAAAAAAAAATCAGCAAATGGGGACACCTACTTGGCTCAGGGGTTGGGCAGCTGCCTTTCACTCAGGTCGTGATCCCAGGTCCGGGATCAAGTCCCACATCAGGCTCCTGCAAAGAGCCTGCTAGCATCTCCCTCTGCCTGTGTCTCTGCCTCTCTCTCTCTGTGTCTCTCATGAATAAATAAATAATTTTTAAAAAATCAGCAAATGCTACCTCCCAGAGTTGGGCTATCTCAACAATGTTTAGGGATATAAAATTAAGTCTCCAAGCACTGTAATTCCTTCTTTGTCAACTAGAACTTGAAGTTAGCTCTCCTTGTAAATAAACAAAACTGCTGCTAAGAGCTAATTGGCAGTATTGACAAATTGGCTTCACCAGGAAGCAGGGAGTCATGGTGATCCTAAAATTGACAGCCAAAGTAGAGCACCATGATTTTGTTTGTATGTTTTTGTTTATCTGTTTAATATTTAAGAAACACAATAAATCCTATTTATTGGTAGATTAATTTTCTGGGCTGCCATAACAAAGCACCACAAACTGAATGGTTTAAATAACAGAAGTTTATTGTCTCACTGTTCTGAAGGCTAGACATCTGAGATCAAGCTATTGGCACGGTCATGGCAGGACTGGTTCCTTCGGAGGACTATAAGAAAGAGTGCATTTCATTTTCTCTTATAGCTTCTGGTAGCCTCAGACATACAGATGGCCTTCTTTCTGTGTTTCCACAGCATCTTTCATCTTTGCATGTCTGCCTTTGTGTCCAATGTTGTCCTTCTTATAAGGGCCTAATCATATTGGATTAGGTCCCACTCTAATGATCTTAACTTGGTCATCTGCCAGGACACAATTTCCAAGGACGTCTGAGTGGCTCAGTCAGTTAATCATCTGCCTTTAGCTCAGGTCATGATCCCAGGGTCCTGGGATCAAGCCCCATTTTGGGCTCCCTGATCAGTGGGGAGCCTGCTTTTCCCTCTCTGTCTGCTCATGCTCTCTCTTTCACTATTTCTCTCTCTCTCAAAAAGGTCAATAAAATCTTTTTTTTTTTTTTTTTTTAAAGACTCAATTTCAGATAAAGTCACATTCTCAAGTACTAAGGATTAGGACTTCATCATCTTTTGCGGGAACACAATTCAACCAATAACACTAAGTCACATCCTAGGAGATATATATAAATTATATATTTACATATATTTATATATATATATATATATAAATATTATTTAGGCCTAGCTGAATTTTTATAATTTTCATCAATGGTATACATTGGAATAGTGCAAGAAGGATGCTCTCTTAATATCATGCATGTATTAAGTGAACTTTGTGTATACCCTTTGAATGACTTTGTTGTTTTCTATCTGGTGACTTTCATTAAAAACCACATGAAAAATCCCCAATGTTCTAAGTCTGCAGAGAAAAATAATGAAATGGTTATATAATTAGGAAGTTTGATCATTCTCTGGTTTTGTGTCACTTGTCTCCAGAATGCTGCTTTTATGGATTGCCAAGAAATATGTGTGTGTTACTATTTCTTAGATCTACTCAGCCTGTAGATTGAAGATAAAGAGTACAAGGATAAAGCAAATTTACCATATTCACACAGTTATTTAAAAGAAAAAGAACTTGAAGCCACTTCTGATCACAAGTGTTTTGAACCAGTAAAATGAATTACTGAAAAAGTGTAGGCAGTGATGTTTTTCTTTAGCAGTTGGTACTTTGACTAAAAATAAATCAGTCAAAAATCAGAAAGAGAAGGTAAGTAAGGTCTGCGAAGAAACATAAATGATATTCTTTGTGGGAACGGATCATTCCCTTTAGTGTATTAACATGATCTCCATTCTCTCTCACATATACATATAAGCATATATAATACATATATATAATTTGACCTTAGTTTTCTGCTAGCTATTCTCCGATTTCTTTGTCCCTTTGCTAGCAAAATTCCCTAAAGGAGAAATTGTTTCCAGTTTTGATTTTTGTTTGTTTGTTTTTTCCTCCCTCATTCTCTCTCAAAGCCTCTCTAGTCAGGCTTCTACCACAACCCACTTTTGTGAAAGTCAGCAACAACTGCTGCATTCCCAAATCCAATGGACACCTGCTAGTTCATAATAGTCAGAGCTTGAGCACATCTGATCACTTTGCCTTCCTCCAAACCCTCTCTTTGCTTGGCTTCCAGAACTCCATGAGCTCCTGATTTTCTCTGTCTTCACTGATCACTCCTTCCATTCTTTGTAGGGTCCTCCTCATCTCCTAGATCTCTCAACTCAGAAGTGCTTCAGCCTTTGAATTTGACTTGTGTCTACACCCTCTCCCTGAGTAATCTTATCCAGAGTCATGCCTAAAATATTACCTGTATGCCGTCGACTCCTAAATTTATATCCTCAGTCCAGACCTTCCCCTTGAATTCCATACACCTATATCTAACTATCTACTAAATATCAACACTTAGATATTTCATTGGCATCTAAAACTTAACATACCCCAAACTGAAATCTCAATCAGCCCTTCCTTCCTAATGTGTCCACATCCATCACAGGCAATTCTGTCCTCTTTAGAGCTTTATTTCAAAAACATTGGAGTCTTTCTCAAAATGGATGAAAGACCTAAATGTGTGAGAGGAATCCATCAAAATCCCAGAGGAGAACACAGGCAACACCCTTTTTGAACTTGACCACAACAACTTCTTGCAAGATACATCTATGAAGGTAAGGGAAACCAAAGCAAAAATGAATTATTGGGACTTCATCAAGATAAAAAGCTTCTGCACAGCAAAAGAAACTGTCAACAAAACTAAAAGACAACCTACAGAATGGGAGAAGATATTTGCAAATGACATATCAGTTAAAGGGCTAGTCTCCAATATCTATAAAGAACTTATTAAACTCGACAGCAAAGAAACAAACAATCCAATCATGAAATGGACAAAAGACATGAACAGAAATTTCATGGAGGAAGACAGAGACATGGCCAACAAGCACATGAGAAAATGCCTGCATCACTTGCCATCAGGGAAATACAAATCAAAACCACAATGAGATACCACCTCACACCGGTGAGAATGGGGAAAATTAACAAGGCAGGAAACCACAAATATTGGAGAGGATGTGGAGAAAGGGGAACCCTTTTGCACTGTTGGTGGGAATGTGAACTGGTGCAGCCACTCTGGAAAACTGTGTGGAGGTTCCTCAAAGAGTTAAAAATAGAGTTACCCTATGACCCAGCAATTGCACTGCTGGGGATTTACCCCAAAGATACAGATGCAATGAAATGGCAGGACACCTGCACCCCAATGTTTCTAGCATCAATGTCCACAACAGCCAAACTGTGGAAGGAGCCTCGGTGTCCATCGAAAGATGAATGGATAAAGAAGATGTGGTTTATGTATAGAATGGAATATTACTCAGCCATTAGAAACGACAAATACCCACCATTTGCTTCGACGTGGATGGACCTGGAGGGTATGATGCTGAGTGAAGTAAGTCCATTGGAGAAGGACAAACATATGGTCTCATTCATTTGGGGAATATAAAAAATAGTGAAAGGGAATAAAGGGGAAAGGAGAGAAAATGAGTGAAAATATCAGTGAGGATGACAGAACATGAGAGACTCCTAACTCGGAAATGAACAAGGGGTAGTGGAAGGGGAGGTGGGTGGGGGGTTGGAGCTATTGGGTGATGGGCACTGAGGGGGGCACTTGACGGGATGAGCACTGGGTGTTATGCTATATGTTGGCAAATTGAACTCCAATTAAAAAATATACAAAAAATAAAAAATAAAATGGAGATTTGCAAGTCAAAAACAAAACAAAACAAAAAACCTTGGAGTTTTTGCTTCCTCTCATTCCATAAGTGATCCATTAGCAAATCCTATGGACTCCACACTGAAAATATATGTAGGAAGTAACTATTTCCTACACTTTCCCATGACTATTTCTTATTTAACCCTGGCTCTCCCAGCTTCTGCTATCCTTTCTCTAGAACTAGTCTAACACAGTAGCCACAGTGATCTTTAAAAAATATAAATCAGAGTAAATCGCTCCTTCTCAAAACCCTCCAGTGATTTTCTGTCTTCTGCACAGTAAAAGCCAAAGTTATTATAATGGTCTGTAGCTGCCACACATGTGGTCCCTTCCTCTTATCTCTCTGATATTATTTCCTGCTGTCTCCCTCCTCACTCATTTCCAGGCACACTGGCCTCCTTGCTACTCTTAGAACTTGTCGGGTATGCTCCTGTCTCAAGACCGTTTATAAATCAGAAGTTATCTTTGTCTGGAAAGCTCTTGCCCCATATATGTTCATGGCTTATTCGCCTAAGCCTTTGGGTCTTTGCTCAAATGGCACCTACTAGGTAAGACCCACCCTGCCCATATGATTTTAAATTACTACGCCCAAACACTGGCTTTCGCTGTTCCTCCTCTCTGCTTTGTTCTTCTCTGTAGCACTCATTGCTGCCAAATATGTTATCTCTTTTACTTACTAATTGTTCATCTCCTCCCAGAAGAATATAAGCTTCTAGGAGACAAAGATATTTGTTTTGTTCATTGCTATATTCTCAGTGTCTGGAACAGTGAGTGACAGAGTAGAGAGTAAGCAAAACTTTTTGAATGAATGAATGAATGAATGAATGAATGAATAGTTCTTAACCTTTTCTCTTTCCTAGATCTGTGAACTATTTTAAGATTTGATGAAACCTATGGAAACTTTTCCCAGGAAAAATAAATGCTATTTTTACGTAATTTGGTACCTAAATTTTGAGGTCAGTATATCCCCTAAAATCCATTCAGGGACCCTTTAGCTGCCCAAGAACTCCTGATTAATCATCTCTGACCCAGAAAAAGGAGACCAACTCTGCTATTGTTTTTTTGTTTTGTTTTGTTTTGTTTTTATGATAGTCACAGAGAGAGAGAGAGAGAGAGAGAGAGAGAGAGGGAGAAGCAGGCTCCATGCACCAGGAGCCTGACGTGGGATTCGATCCCGGGTCTCCAGGATCGCGCCCTGGGCAAAAGGCAGGCGCCAAACTGCTGCGCCACCCAGGGATCCCCCCAACTCTGCTATTGTATGTTAGATGACTGCAATTCCTACTACAGAAGTTTTCTTTGTATATTTTGCTATTGGACCCTTAATACTGTCAATACAGTTTTAGAAAGGTGGAAGTCATTTTTTTGAGAAATCTTTGTAGCTTTCTACCTATATCCCCCAGCTCATCCTAAGTGCTCATTTTCCTTTCCCTCCTCTCTTCTCAAGGCATATCTCTCTAACTTTCATAAACCTTAAGGAGGAAATAACTGCAAGATCATAATTGGAGGAGGCTTAGGTGAATGGGCCAGGAATGAAACAATTTTAATTCCCGCCTTTCCCGTTTTAAGCTCTGCATTCATCCTCAAGTAGGTGCCCTCATGGATTAAACAGAAAATGGTGAATTTGTTGCCGAGAAGTTCTATGAGAGCAGAATCTTGCCCTCATCACTTCCCAAGGAAAACTGCTTCTATGAATTAAGGATTTATGGACGACCATGTTTCCACTAGAAATATTTGAAGATCTGGACTTACATGCTGGGATCCTGACTTGATTAAAGGCTGCAGAGAAGCTGATACAGTAAATAGTCTGCTATCAGTGGACTCATATTTCCTGCTAGAGATAAACCAAGCCTTGTACCATAAAGCAATCAGTAAGCATTGCAGTGGCTGATTCAGCACTCTGCCCTCTACTGTGCTGGCACCTTCTATTGGAAACGGCCTCAAAATCATAAATGTTGTTCACTTTGGAGATGCGAGACATGGGATGAGTTGAATCTAAGTTGGATTAGTTCCTTCATGTAAACACCTGGTATACATTGCAGTATTAAACAGACTTCTGTGGTTTTATTTTTCTAAGCCCTCATGCCATGTATCAGGAAATCCAGCTAAAGCTCTGGGAGAAGTGTGAAGTCTCTAAGAAAACTTGCTTGGCCAAAATTTTGCCCTGGCAAAGAGTGTGTTTGAGTACCATGAATGTACCTGCAAATGCCAGCACCACAGGAGAGGCAGTCACAGGAATAATCCAACCTAATTAATGTGCTTATATTTGACTTTGAATGCATCATGTGCCTCATATTCTTGCTAATTTTTAAAAAAATTTTTTTTCTTTATTTATTTATGATAGTCACACACACAGAGAGAGAGAGAGAGGGGCAGAGACACAGGCAGAGGGAGAAGCAGGCTCCATGCACCGGGAGCCCGACGTGGGACTCGATCCCGGGTCTCCAGGATCGCGCCCTGGGCCAAAGGCAGGCGCCAAACCGCTGCGCCACCCAGGGATCCGAATTCTTGCTAATTTTTATGGTAAAATTTTTGGGAATATGTGAGGGCTAACTATAAGAGAGGTATATGTTCTTTGGGCTCATATTGCATAATGGATATAAATAAACTGTATCTTGACAATTCCATGTGAATACTGAGCAGTAATCATTATCTCAATTTAGAGCTTGCTACTCATTGTAGGGTGCTAGAGTAGTGGCATCAGCGTTCCCTAAGAACTTTTTGGGAGGTCGATTCTAGAGTCTTTCTCCACACCTAATGAATCAGAATCTACATTGTAAAATGATCCGCAGGTGATTCATTTTCACACTGACTTCTTTCAGAAGGCTTAGGAAAATCTCTGTTTTCCAAACATGGCTGTGCTATGGAATCAGTTGGGTGCTACTGTCAGAGAGGCTGATTCTATTGATATAGGGTTCAGTTTGGCATGATAGAGTTTCAGAGCTTTCTGAGTGATGGTAGTGGGTAGTAGTTTAAGAGCCCCTGGTTTAGAACAGAACCAGAACACATCTCAGAGTTGGTGATATTTACAACAGACTTTCAGTTACTTACCTGACATCCTATCAGCCACAAGTTTCCCTTTGAGTTTTTTCTTTTTATATGGTATTAGCTGACTTCTGAATCACCAAAGAGAAGTTATGATCTCTTTAGTTGCCACTTTATCTATTTTATCTACTTATTTGAAAAGGGGTAGATTACATTTACTTCATTTAGATGCTCTAAAATAGTCAAAAGATTTGTTTAATCTGAATATCATTTTCTAATATACTTTTAAAGAGAAAGGTATAGTCTAAAAGATTGCCATCTAGGCTCCTACCAATGCTAAGCAGTACTTTAAGAGAGTACTTCAAAGAGAGTACCTCTCTTAAAGCAGCAAAAGGTAAGATTCCAAAAGAGTAAGTAACAGCACAAGTTGCACAGCTGGCCACTGGAAAAGCCACGGGTTGAATCTGATACTTGAATAGGCTTTATCTGATTCTTAAAGCTCATACTTTTCCACTCCCCCATATTGTTTCCCAAAAAACTTAGCTGTGTATAATTAATAGCAACCTAAAAAAAAGCAATTATGATTTATTTTGTTCTTGTGTACCCTTTTTTCATATGTAACTTAAAAAATTTTAATTCCAGTAACCATCACTGAGTAAAGACAGTGTATGTCCTATGGTGCTGATTTAAGCAAACAAGTTAGGAGAATTAAGGATGGAACACAGGGTTTTGAGATGCTTGCTAGGTAGAGTAGCTTGGGAGAATTTCCAAGAGGCAGATGCTTCACCAAAATCTGTTGCTCTGGTCAGAGGAGGGAAGGGACATAGGAAAGGAAAGACAAGCTCTAAGAAAAGAAAGAGAAAAGGGCTGCTATCGAAAATACTAAAATTCTTTCAGATTACATGGAGCAGCAGATGGCACAATGTAAAGGACAAACGGATTAACTTGCTGCGATGTTTGGTGTCCACTTCATAGCCAACCCTAAAAGGCACTTGGATCAATTGGGAAAGCATCGACTTTGTTAAACGATAGCTTCCAGAACATGCCATCTGTGGTCTCTGCCTGTTCTTATTGCCTGATGAAGACTGGAATTGCTCTTCCTGAAAAAGCAAATTCTTTCATCTGGTTGTTTTTCTTATTCTTTTGAATTATTCTCAGAGATGGAATTTGTGTATATCTGAGAAGGACCTTGGCTTCAAAACATTTCTGCTCTCAATGGTTTCATATGTCTCCGCAGCATCATACTGAGAGATTGTTAGCAAAGAGGCAGCTTTGTGGATTTGTTGATTCATTTCTTTATAGGGAAAGGGTATCTTTTGGCATCATATAGGATTCTAAACATTGTACAGAAATCCTGAAAAACGAAAAAAAAAGGAGATCCTAGTAGGTGAGTTTTTGCCCCATGTTCTAATCACCGTTTCTCCTTTCTTCTATGGTTCTAATCACCGTTTCTCCTATGGTTACCTAAAATCTACAGAAGCAGAGATTCTCCACCTCCCCAGTTCCTCTGGCTTCCCATGCCCCTCCGCCATCAATATTCCTTTAATCTCCCTAAAGCCCATTGCCTTCTAATTTATCTTCATTGTTTATCTTGATTAAATCCCTAAATACTATTCATTTTATCTTCTCTCATTTTTCCTCCTTGTGAATTGCCCCTCTTCCCCATTATCTTTTTTTGATTAAGAAGTTTTCTTTTAGGGGTGCCTGGGTGGCTCAGTAGGTTGTGTCCGACTCTACATTTTGGCTCAGGTCATGATCTCAGGGTTGAGATCGAATCCCACCTTGGGCCTTCTGTTGGGAATGGAGCCTACTTGGGATTCTTTCTCTCTCCTTCCTGTCCCCATCCCCAAACTTATGTTCTCTCTCTCTCTCTCTCTCAAAAAAAAAAAAAAAAAAAAAAAAAAAAGTTTCAACTTGATATATTTAAAAACTGTTATAACTAGGCCGGGGGCTAAATAGAAGTTTATTTTCATATAGTCTATATTTATAAAAGATCTGCTAAGATACTTAATTAACTACAGTAAATACTAGGAGGATGTTTAAAGTATTATAGAATGAATCTTCAGTTCCATAGAAGCATCATTTAGGTATAAATATAATTGTAGAGTAAGAGGAGGGTACTCCTTGAACTAACAGTGCTTTGGGAATGAGAATGTGCTTTTGGCATTATGAGTGGGTAAATTTTCAGTATGAGGGATTACTGAGGCTTTGAGGGAAGTTTGGAATCTTTGGCCCTACCCACTAAATGCCAGTGGTGCCAACTGAGTCATTTGGCCACCAAGGACATTCACACAGATTTCCAAATGAAATGGAAAGGCTTATTATATTGTAGCATTCTTATTCATTAGGTTCTTTAAAACTACCAGTATTTAGAGAGATGTCCCATGGAATTCATTCATATTTCTTACAGTTACTATAAGATAATTATATATACATACATATATATGAACATGTCAGTGTTGAAGATCAAGTGCCAGGCTGTTGCTTCAAGAAACGGCATATAAAGCATTCTACTTAAAAGCAAAAGAAGTTGTCTTGATTACTTAGATGTTATCCTCCCATTCTTCCAACAAATCCTCTAAGCAAGTCCAATAGTTCCTACCCTGTAGTAATTTATAATGCATAGAATATTTTTCTGCCTTGCAGTTTTAATGACAATTAAGCAAATGAATGTGTTAAAGCACTTGAAACCAATTTTATCACTGGTGTTGTCTCAATGATAGGGAAGAGAACTGCCTACCCTATCCCCAGCGTACCAGCAACCACATCTCAATGACTACATTCATGCGTGTAGGATTTTGGGACCCTCTGCATATCAATGCCAGCCTCAAGCACGACAAATTTCCCGTCAATGTTGTAATGTAACACTTTGCATTTCAAAACAGGCACTTAAATTCAGTCAGAACTCACATGTAGCAGTGCTTCTGGAAACATCCCCAAATAAGGCATAATGCAGGATTTAAACATTTCAGATGACCCAAGCTTAATCTGAAGAAGCACATGAGTTTGATCATTAGCCTTTTTTGTGATGAACTCCAACAGTTATTTGTATGCATTTTGTTAGAACTCATACAACCATTGTGAAGAGAATAAAAGAATAAAAGGAAATTTATTATTGCTATAGCAAGTAGAATTCAGATTAAAAATGAAACCCACAATCCAGCTGTAAATGTGGTTAAATACGATGAAAATGGGGACTAAATTGTTTTCTTTCTCTATGTAGGTGAGATTGGCTCTGAACTAGGAACTATTTCCTTGTCGGGTGAATGGAGCCTAAATGTGATGCTTGCCGCTAGCCAGGAGAAGGCATCTATGCCCTCACCAGGTCAACTTTTGATTCCCTGCTGTGTCTGGGTTGTAGGTGGGAGTAAACCCCCTCACTTCCATGAGATGAGTTAACCTACAGTTCACAGTGGCCACATTCCTGGGAAAACAACTTGTCAAGAGAAATGATTAAGGAGAGCCATGTTTGACTTCAATGCTGCCCAATTGGTGAATTATATTTTTAGAGCAATCAGCTTAAATCCTAGAGATTGAAATTGTGCTGCTTACTGACTGCCTGGGTGATTTGGCATGAAATTTAATTTGCTTTAACATGCATGGGGGTAAGCAGAGGGACATTAATTTCACATTTGAAAGTTACTGTATTACTTTGGAAATAACTAAGGTCTTAGTGTAAGAATTTGCTTTCATTTCCGTTCTTCAAAACAGGTATGATGCTCTAACCAAACTTGGTTCTCTAGTCTACTTGTCTGGGCAAATTCTTCTTTTCTCTGTGATTTCTATTTTCTCTCACTTTGATGTTAATATTAATTGAGTACTTCACAAATAGTAGGCACTTATTTAATTGATCATCTAATCAATGTTCAGCACATTTAACATCCTAGTTTTATATTTGAGGAAAGTTGACATCTCCTGGTCCTTTTCTCCTTACCTTTCCTATACTTGCAGGGTTATAGGAGATAGCTCTCATCTTTTTCTCTCCCTTCTGCCTTCTAGTATGACCCTTTATTAGAACCCTGATGCATATTGAATGAGCCTAGTTGCAGGGAAGAATTTTAAGGTCAAGGGCTGTTTTTGAAAATTTTTGCTACATAGGGATCCAGCTTTTAAGACATTAAGTTGGTCCTCAGAGTCCTGTCCATTTAAAATTATTTATAAGTTAAGGTAGAGCTAAGCTGAAAATTTGTAGGCTTTTAATAACACTCACAATAGTAAAGTGCTGCCAGTGAATCAATGTCTTGAATCTACGTAGAGAGCTAAATGAATAAGACACTTTATATGCTCCAAGCTAGTGAAATGTAATGAATATTGAAGATGTCTAAGCTAGAGGTCTTCCCTGCTCAGTAATCTGTAAATGCCCAAATAATTTCCACTGGTCAGTGTTTACATCGCATTGTAAACTCAACTCTATTTGAGCATTGGAATGCTGACCAGTAGTGGTTGATTTATACAGTGGGTTTGATGTTGGATAATTCCCAGGTTTTGAAAACTTGAATTAAATGCTAATTGTGCTTGCAGTAAATGTTTTAATTGGCCACTCCTTCAACAGTAAATATTCCTTCACTGGGATATTTCAGTAGATATTTTTCTTATAACAGTTGTAAAGGGATGCTTGCTTGGCCCCCTGAAGATCCTCTTAAGTTTATCACTTTGCATGTTTAGTGAATACTGGCATGATTTATTATTTAATAGGTTATGGAAATATGCCATTTCTGGAAATGACAGTAAGTACTGTAAAGAATAATCTCAGGAGAGCTATGTGATTCATCTAATTAAGCTGTTTTGAGTTTGTTATGAGATAAATGTATCTTCAGCTGATCTTATTGCATAGAATACCAGGCAATAGGGATATTTTTAACTTCTTCCTTACCATATATGTTACCCCATTGTAACTCACCACAAATGATATAAGATCTAGAGCTGTGTCTTTTTTTTTTTTTTTAAAGATATCAATAAATGTATTCCCTTTGGAAAAGTAAGTTCATTACTTCTATTAGGACAATACATGTATCAATACTGCAGAAGACAATATTTACTAAGTGAGTGTTTAAGAGGTTTAAATGTGATTATGTTTTTCCCAAAGGAATCTAGTTAATCTTGTTCCACCAAAATGCTAAGGTCCTAAAGTATTTTTATCATAGCCAGAATTATCTTCCTCATCAATCAGTAGCATTTCCCTCATTCCCCTTTTAGATTTTAAAATTCCTGTAAATAGCAAAATAAGCAGTTGGGGAGGTGGTTTTATTCTTAAGCAATAAGGGATGAAATTGAGTCATGACAGTGTAAGACTAAACTGAACCCCAACAGCTATTGCTATTTTCTATCTTAATGGAATTATGGGGTGTTTGCCATTGGTGTGATAAAAGTCCAGTGGTCTTCTTTTTCAAATATTTGACATATCACTCTAGTTAGCATCTTGTTAACTCTTTTATCTGTTCTAGTATAGCCTGGCTGTGTATGGGGCTACAGTACACCCAATTATGCTAAATAGGTTGAAATTAAAATATCTACAATACAATCAAAGACCACAGGTCTCCTAATTCAAGCTGTTTATTCCTTCGTGTCACTGTGGGAAAAATTCTGAGTAAGCAAATTAAGGGAGAGGTTTTCCAGGCCTACCTCTGCCTGATGTAGTTACCAGGTGACCTCAGAAATGGGGCTTCCATATCATTACAAAACAATGATTGTGGGATCCCTGGGTGGCGCAGCGGTTTGGTGCCTGCCTTTGGCCCAGGGTGCAATCCTGGAGACCCGGGATCGAATCCCACGTCGGGCTCCCGGTGCATGGAGCCTGCTTCTCCCTCTGCCTATGTGTCTGCCTCTCTCTCTCTCTCTCTCTCTCTCTCTCTGTGTGTGACTATCATAAATAATAAATAAAAGAAAAAAATTATTAAAAAAAAACAATGATTGTGCACCAGTTCTACCTAGAGCACTGAGCTGTTGCCATGATCGAGTGAGATAACCTCAGTGAAAGTGCTTTATAAACTCTAATGGCATTATGCTTTGAAAATGTGACATTTAGTGTCATGGAGCAGCAAGGCACTAAATAGTATGTCAGTGGCTTAAATTAATATAGTTTCCCAAACTACCTTAAATTCCTAATTTAAGAAATTGCTTAAACATGAAAGAATTTCATTCGACATGTGCAGTTCACTGACTGACACAGTCTGTGCTCTAGGAGATATCTTAATAGCAAGAAAGGAGGGAGCTTGTTGGCAGGGTAAATGGAGGCAAATGAAAGGCAGGATTTCTGTTGTAAAGAGCAGCCCCTGAGAGTTTGATTAGAGCAGTTAACCACACCTGGGCCACATTTGGAGCTTCCTCTTCTTAACCTAATGAGTCTTTTGCACCTCTTCAGTTGTGGAAACCTAGCTTCAGAAGTATTTAGACCAAAACACTTTATCGAAAGAAACAGAATGGAAATGCTGTGACTGGAGGATATAGGGGATAGAATTGTATAAAGGTGAGTATATGGAGGAGAGATGAGAGAGAGATGAGTGAGGATAGAGGAGAAGATATAATTATGGTTCTTGATTCGAAAAGCCTTTTGGCCATTGTCGTCATGAACAAAGCCCTCATCCCCTGGGTGCAGAACTAGAAAAAGCAATGATTTACACGACTCCCTTGTCCACTGTTGTAAATAGATGCATCTGTAGTGTATGTGGATTTCTGGGGACAAATTTTGAGACAGCAAAGGTATAACAAAGCACAAAGAGAATCACCAGTGTTGGGAGGGCTATGAAAGTAAACAGAGTTAGGAGTATTTGGGGGAAATTTTAGAAGAGAAATCTTAGGGAAGATAGAATTTCCATAGTTCAAATAATTGAACTCATGCCTTCAGCATGGGTGGAAGTATAGGGAAATATGTTTCCATGGCAACACGTGGACAATCTTTTCTATGAACAGAGTTGTTCTCTGGAAGTGGTGAAGTCTAGATCATTGTTTCTCAACGTCAGAAGCTGCTGCTGCTGGTTTGAAGATGGCCATGAGCATCTGGATAGTTCTTATTACTCATGGGAGGATGTGGTCACATGCAAGAGGATGAGCTGCCAAAGGTAGAAGTCAGGGATTGCTGCACTGAATGGGAAGGTACACAGAGAAGCTCAGATGTCTCTTTCAACATGAAACCTCTCTATTAACCTGAAGCCTTCTGTATATTAATTCATTGACCACTCCCTATATTACTTAAATCCTCGGCAAGTGTTGCCGGTTGATCATAATCCTAATTTTTCTTAGTATACAAGGAATACATTAGTGGGAGGGTTAGTGTTGTTTGTCATTTATTTGTCTATCTCCAAGTGTCCAGGGCATAGATATGGATAGGGTAAGGGCTCATTTAAGATATGAGAGAGGACATGTGCTATCTGGTTTAGGACATTCTGGTTTCTACATTTCACTATGAGCCTCCTTAATTGTAGCAGACATTCCTATATACCTACCACTAGTTCATTCTCTTTTTGGTATTAGTAATAACACTATCCAGGTTGCCAGTGTGTTGGCTCAAAAAAGTTGACTTTCTAGATTTCTTTGCTGCTAGAAATGGCCCCTTGGTGATGTTCTGGCCAATGAAATGTAAGCAGAAGCCCTTTGGGAGAGATACTGCTTTTCTCATTAAAAATCCGACATGTTCTTCTTGCTCTTTTCTTGTGTCTTTCATGCTTGGAATATGAATACAGTGTCTGGAAGTTCAGCAGCTCCCTTGTGATGATGAGGACTGGAACTATATTTAGAAAATTATAGACACTCTGACTTTGGTGAGCTTCTGTACTAACTCTAAACAGTCTCCTAAAACAGTCTCCACAACTTCTTGCTATGTGAGAGGAATAAATGCCGTACTGTTTAAGACACTTTTAGGTGGATTTCCACTACATGCTGCCATATATTGTCCTCATTGATATCCTAGCAACTGCCATGCTCCAGGCAGGTAACTTATTGTCATTTGAATTTGAATGACTCAACATCCTAAGTTATCATCAGCTGAAATATTTCATTACATGTGATGATAAACTTATTTTTGTTTTTTTTTTCCACATTGGACATATTTTTCTTTCTTTTTTGAACTCTTCTATGATTTTTTAAAAAAGATTTTATTTATTTATTCATGAGAGACAGAGAGAGAGAGAAGCAGAGACACAGGCAGGGAGCCTAACGTGGGACTCGATCCTGGGTCTCCAGGATCAGCCCCCGGGCTGAAGACGGTGCTAAACCGTTGAGCCACCTGGGCTGCCCTCTTCTATGATTTTTTTTTAAAGTCTTGTTTTCAATGAACGTTAAACTGACATTTCAAATTAGGCAGTACAATTGATACTGTCCTGAGATTAAAAAAATAAATAAATAAAATAAAGTGACATCCATGAAAAGTGAATATTTGCCTTCCATGGTCTATAATACTGGGTAAATAGTACAGTCACATTGTTCACATTTTTTTTTTCCCAAAAAAGATTTCATTTCTTAGTCCATCCATTTCACTCTTCAAAATAATCACTGTCCTCCACTGGAGCCCTCTTTATCCTTAGTAAGTCTCTTATGTCAATTATGTAATAGTTTGGCCCTTTTTGGCTTTTGTTTCTCCTTGCTTCTTTTCTCTCAGCAAAGCAGCCTGCAGAGCAATAAGATAGGGAACATGCCTGCTGGGCCTGATTTTCTTCTTCAAAATAGCTGTGGCCACTGGGTAGTGATAAAAGGAGTCAGCTCATTGTAGAAGCTAAAAACCAGGTAAGAGGATTTAGCCCCACATTGGTGCAAAGGTGACTTCTGCACAGAGAGTCAAATCTGTATTTGGTTTGAATATAAACAGAAGGCCGAGGGACTTGGTGAAGACATCGCTGTACCCAGATGAACAGGAACTCCAGCCCACTGACTTCACAAGTGAATCCTGCAAGTGATGTGGTCCTCTGCCAATTTCCTAGTCTCTGTGGGCCTCATTTGTAAAAAGAATGGACTCTGAGATTTCTTCTAGCTCAGACATCCTGTGCTATTCTCATTCAATAAATATTTTTGTACTCCCATAATGGGTCAGGGATTACCCTAGTGATAGAGATGCAACAGTAAATAGTACAGAAAGGAGAATGCACTGAAGTTTAAGAGTCCAGAGAATAGGAGAGAACAGAAAGCAGACTTGTCATGGAGAAAAGAAGCAGAACAGAGGGGTAAATAGAAACACTATTAAAATATGCCTACTTCTACATCTTCAATGAAGATTTCTTGGACACTACACTCATCATTGATCTTACCTTCTAGGGAGTCCTGAAGCATTTCTGTCGGCATTATTTTTTTTAGCACTTATCAGTCATTTGTATTAGGAAATCTCTTTTTGAGCATTTTTCTTATCTTCTCAACTAGGTTGAGAACACGTACTAGGTCACATACTTCTGTAAAGCTGTATCAAAGTACTTTTGTGTATGAAGTATTAAATAAGCCAGACAAGTGCTTTGGATCTCTTCAAAAACCTAGAAGCAAAGAAAGAAGTCACAAAAGGTAGTTAATATTTATGGAATAAGTTGAGATCACAGGAAGGTAGAAATGGTGAAGTTGAGCTAGGAGTGTGAACTTCAGACAGGCTGACCACCCATAACCAAGCAAAAACCAGAAGTTATGTGAACCACTTGGAGAGTCCAAATTGTGGCCAAGTGAAGGGTCTATCTTGAAGCACCTTGGTCTTCGTTTAGGTAATCCATGGCATGCATTTACCTCCACAAATCACAGAAGGTTCATCTTAAAGTTGCTTTATAAGGAGAGACATTTGGAGTAGTTTGTTTTTGACAAGGAAGGAAGAAAAAAAAGTAATAAAGGGGAGGGGAAGGGATGGAAGAAGATAGCATGATATTCTGCAGATAGGTTTTGACAATATCACAATCTTTCCGTAATTGGTATTTATGTTCGTGTTGACCCCTCTTTGTGAGACCTCAAATGGCAGGAAGTCTTACTTCTAGCATTACCTGTCACAGTACCTATCATGGGGCTGGGTGCAAACAGGACTGCTTTGGCATGTCATGTCAGAAAGGCATAAATAGGACTGAATGGGCAGATGAATGGAACCAATGCCTCTTCCTTCCACCTGGGCTCCAAGTGGAACCAGAAGATGAGGCAGCAGAATATAGGGGAACAGAGGGTCTCAAGGTCTTTCTCTCTTTCTTTCTTTTCTTTCTTTCTTTCTTTCTTTCGTTCGTTCGTTCTTTCTTTCTTTCTTTCTTTCTCTCTCTCTCTCTCTCTTCTTTCTTTCTTTTTTTATTTTACCCGTTTATTCATAAGAGACCCAGAGAGAGGCAGAGACACAGGCAGAGGGAGAAGCAGGCTCCATGCAGGGAGCCCGATGTGGGACTCGATCCAGAGACTCCAGATCATGCCCTGGGCCCAAGGCAGGCGCTCAACTGCTGAGCCACCCTGGCTGCCCCAAGGTCTTATTTCTTGATGCTTATGTACTGGAGATAGAAGAGCCAGTATGGTTCTTCTAGTCAGATCCACCCATTTTGCACTCAAGCAATGAGAACCAAAGACAGGGTTCAGAGACTCCTGGTTCCAAACCTTGGGCCAGTTGTTCATCTATTAGGTTCATATAGCTGATGCCATTAAACACCTTTACAGATTTTTGACAGCTACTGCCTGACCCAGGACTCTGCTAAGAGATACCATCTCTAGAGTTGATTTCTTGGTGACACCTGGTAATACAGGGTACCTTTAGGACAGGAGAGGCCAGTAGTGAAACTTATCTTTGCACATGACACCCACTGATAAAGACAAATAGGGCCACCTAATCCCTAGTCTCCATGGATGTAGGCTCTGTTAGGGCAGAAACTATGTCCTTCTTGTTCATTCCTTAGCTATGTGAACTGAGTCAACATCCTTAAACTTTTCCATGTCTAACTTTCATCATCCATGAAATATGGATACTATTAGCACCTGTTTCATAGAGGTGAGATGAGAAGGAATTCAGTTAATGCTTATAAAGTGTGTAGCACAGTGCCTGGCACATGGTAAGCATTCAATGAACTTTAGTTAATGTTGCTTAGTTATTATTAGCTATTATTTCAGTCTTATACTGTGTCTGGCACATTTTAGCTATGTAAAAATATTTGTGTTTAGTTTGTGATCCCTTAAAGCATTTTTGGAAAAGTTTGTGTTTCCTTACACATCTTTAAGTAGATAATAAAATTATTTTCATCCTAAGTCTAATTTGATGCAAAAGATGCAGCTTCTAGTATTTTGTATATGTTGACTTTTTAAGATAAAGCTCTTACATCATTTTTAAAAGTATATCTAATGGAATGGAAATAATACTATCATCCATTAAAAATATGAATATATTATTTTATTACATTTTCAATGTTGGATCGTTTCTTTTCCTTTTTGGATTAAGATTCCTATTCTCTGCTGGCATAGAAATTCATACAAAACAATTTATATTTAGGCATGACAATTTTTTACTGATTTTTTTTTTTTAGCTCCCAGTTACTCTAGGACCACTTATTGAAAAGATCTTTTTGATTTTTCTGTATAAAATTGCTTTGATGTCAATATTAAAAATAAAGTGACCATATATGTGTAGGTCACTCTACTTAGTTTTATTGACCTTTTTGCCTGTATTTATGCCTGTATTTATTTTTCTTAATTAGTATAGCTTTACAGTAAGTTTTAAATCTGATAGAGTCACTTTATTCTTTAAGATAATCTTGGTTCTTCCATTTTCTTGGATTGGCTTTTAAGTTTAGAATCAGATGATCACTTTCTATCAAAAAAACCCAGGCTGCTGAGATTTGATTGGGATCCCACTCCATCTTTAGATAAATTTCAGAAGAACTGATATCTTCTTATCTATGAACTCATTTCTCTCTACAATTTTTATAGTTATTAATGTAGTGGTTTTAAATGTCTTTCATTAAATTTATTCCTTAGGTACTTGACGTTTTTGAAGCTTTTGCAGAAGGTAGTAGAATAAAATATTTAAACTAATACTTATTTTTTCTAAAATACTTATCCCAGATTGAATTATTATTACAACAGTTATTAACATAATGTATCAAAACAACAAATAGCATAACCTTTTAAAAGTTTTATTTGAATTTCAGTTAGTTAACATAAACTGTAATGTTAGTTTCAGATGTACAATATAGTGATTCAGCAATTCCATACAACACCTGTGCTCATCCCAACAAGTGCCCTCCTGAATCCCCAACACCTATTTTACCCATCCCCCACCAATATCCTCTCTGGTAATCATCAATTTGTTCTCTGTAGTTAAGAGTTTCTTTCTTGGTTTGACTCTCTCCCATTCTCTCTCTCTCTCTCTTTTTTACCTTTGCTCATTTGTTTTGTTTCTTAAATTTCACATATGAGTGAAATCATATCGTACTTTTCTTTCTCTGACTTATTTCACTTAGCATAATACTGTCTAGCTCCATCCATGTCATTGTAAATGGCAAGATTTCATTCTTTTTATGGCTGAGTAATATTCCATTATATGTGTATACACACACACACACACACCACTGCTTCTTTATCCATTCATCAGTCAGTGGACACTTGGGCTATTTCCATAATTTGGCTATTATAGATAATGCTGCTATAAACATAGGGGTTCATGTATCCTTTTGAATTAGTATTAGTATTTTTATATTCTTTGGGTAAGTACCTAGTAGTGCAATTGCTGGATTGTAGAGTAATTCTATTTTTAACTTTTTGAGAAAACTCCATACTGTTTTCTACAGTGGCTACACCAGTTTGCATTCCCACCTACAGTGCAAGAGGGTTCCCCTTTCTCCACATCCTTGCCAACACCTGTTGTTTCTTGTGTTGTTGACTTGAGCCATTCTGACAGGTGTGAGTTGATATCTGATTGTAGTTTTGATTTGCATTTCCCTGATGATCAGTGATGTTGTGCATCTTTTTATGTGGCTGCCGGCCATTTGTAGGTCTTCTTTGGAAAAATGTTTTTTCATGTCTTTTGCCCATTTTTAATTGGATCATTTGGTTTTTGGGTGTTAAGTTCTTTATATATTTTGGATACTAACCCTTTATCAGATATGTCATTTGCAGATATATTCTCCTATTCCATAGGTTGCCATTTAGTTTTGTTGATTGTTTCCTTGAGTGTGTAGAAGCTTTTTATTTTTATTTTTTGAAGCTTTTTATTTGATGAAGTTCCAATAATTTATTTTTGCTTTAGTTTCCCTTGTCTCAGGAGATGTATCTAGCAAGAAGTTGTGAAGGCTGATATCAAAGAGGTTACTGCCTATGTTTTCTAGGGTTTTGATGGTTTAAGGTTTCACATTTAGGTGTTTCATCTATTTTGAATTTTAAGACAGTGGTCCAATTTCATTCCTTTTGCATGTTGCTGTCCAGTTTTCCCAACACCAATTGTTGAAGACACTTGTCTTTTTTCCTATTGGATATTCTTTCTTGTTTTGTTGAAGATTCATTGACCATAGAGTTGTGGGTTCATTTCTGGGTTTTCTGTTCTGTTCTCCTGATTTATGTGTCTATTTTTTTTAAGATTTTATTTATTTATTAATGAGAGACAGGGAGAGAGAGAGAGAGAGAGAGGCAGAGACACAGGCAGAAGGAGGAGCAGGCTCCATGCAGGGAGCCTGACGTGAGACTCGATCCTGGATCCCCGGGATCATGCCCTGGACTGAAGGTGACACTAAACTGCTGAGCCACCTGAGCTGCCCTATGTGTCTATTTTTATGCAAGTACCATACTGTTTTGAACATTATACATTTGTAATATAACTTGAAGTCCAGAATTTTGATGCTTCCAGCTTTGCTTTTCTTTTTCAAGGTAGCTTTGGCTATTTGGGGTCTTCTGTGGTCTTATACAAATTTTAGGATTATTTGTTCCAGCTTTGTGAAAGATGCTATTGGTATTTTGATAGGGACTGTGTTAAATATGTAGATTGCTTTGGGTAGTATAGACATTTTAACAATATTTGTTCTTCTAATCCATGAGCATAAAATGTCTTTCCATTTCTTTATGCCATCTTCAGTTTCTTTCGTAAGTGTCCTATAGTTTTCAGAGTACAGGTCTTTCACCTCTTTGGTTAGATTTATTCCTAGGTATCTTAGTGTTTTGAGTGCAGTTGTGAATGGGAATTATTCCTTAATTTCTCTTTCTGCTGCTTCCTCATTGGTGTGTAGAAATGCAACAGATTTCTGTATACTGATCTTATACCCTGTGACTTTATTGGGAGTTTGTTTATCAGTTCTAGCAGTTTTTTGGTGGAGCCTTTTGAATTTTCTATATACAGTATCATGTCATCTTCAAATAGTGAAAGTTTTACTTCTTCCTTGCCAATTTACATGCCTTTTATTTCTTTTAGTTATCTGATGGCTGTGGCTAGGATTTCCAGTACTATGTTAATTAGCAGTGATGTGTGTGGACATCCCTGTCTTATTCCTCACCATAGAGGAAAAACTCACAGTTGTTCTCTTTTGAGGCTGACACTAACTGTGGGTTTTTCATAAATGACCTTTATTATGTTGAGATATGTTCCCTCTAAACCTACTTTGTTGTGGGTTTTTTTCATGAATGGATGTTGTACTTTGTCAAAGGCTTTTTCTGCATCTACTGAAATGATCAAATGCATTGTTTTCAAGCACACATGAGACATTCTCCAGAATAGATTGCATATTAGGTCACAAACCAGGCTTCAACAAATACAGAAAGACTGAAATCATACTATGCACCTTTTCGGACCACAATCCTATGAAACTAGAAGTCAACCACAAGAAAAAATTTGGAAAGACCACAAATACATGAAGGTTGACAACATGCTACCAAGCAAGGAATGCATCAACCAGGAAATCTAAGAAGAAATTTTAAAAAATATGTGGAAACAAATGAAAATGAAACAAAATGGTCCAAAACCTTTCTCAAAGGAGCAAACCTTGCTCAAAAGGATCAAAAGCAATCCGAAGAGGAAAACAATACAGGCCTACATTAAGAAGCAAGCCAAATCTCAAATAAACAACCTAACCTTACACCTAGTGGCACTAGGGAAAAAACAACACAGGAAGCCTAAAGCCAGCAGAAGGAGGGAAATAATAAGGATTAGAAGAGAAATAAATGATATGGAAACTAAAAAACAAAACAAAACAAATCACAAAACAAAACAAAAAAGAAAAGAAAATAGGACTGATCAAGGAGACCAGGAGCTGGTTCTTTGAAAAAAAATAATAAAATTGGTAAACCCCTAGCCAGACTTATCAAGAAGAAAAAGAAAGGGTGCAAATAAATAAAATCACAAATGAGAGTGGAGAAATGACAACCAATACCACAGAAACACTAACAATTATTAGAGCGTATTATGTAAAACTATATGTTAACAATTTCGACAACCAGAGGAAATGGATACATTTCTAGAAACACTTAGCCTACCAAAACAGGAACAGGAAGAAATAGAAAACTTGAAAAGGCCAATAACCAACAAAGAAATTGAATCAGTAATCACAGAAATCTCAACAAGCCGAATTTTAGGGCCAGATGTCCTCACCAGCAAATTCTACCGAAACACATAAAGAAGAGTTAATACCTATTCTTCTCAAACTATTTCAAAAAATAGCAAAGGAAGGAAAACTTTAAAATCCATTCTATGAGGCCCACATTATCCTGACCCTGATATCAAAACCAGATAAAGACTCCACTAAAAAAGAGAACTATAGGCCAGTATCCTTGATGAATATAGATGCAAAAATTCTCAATAAAACACTAGCAAACTGAATCCCACAATACATTAAAAAAATCATTCACCACAATCATGTGGGGTTTATTCCTGTGTTGCTGGTGTTTCAATATTCTCAAATCAATCAATGCAATACACCACATTAATAATAAAAAAATAAGAAAAGCATAACTTTTGATGAACAATCATGAAACAAAATATGTTTCTTGAAAATATATATAATAGAGAGATGGAGGTGGCAATTATGACAGTTTGTTTAAAATAATTATCCCTTTTTATAGCACACCAGAAGTTTTTACACCTCAGAACCAATGCACTTTACTAAGATGCAGAATGGGTGAGAATCGTGCCTTTATTTTGTAAAATGGGGAAATGGTTTAAGCATGAGAGTGAAGGAGAAAAAGGAGAATTTAAACCATAGGAACATCTCTAAAAGACTAAGTTTAAGTAAGAATATACATGGAGGATAAGGCATCTAGAAGCTGTTCCTTTAAAATTGTCTTGTTTGTGTACTCCTTGATCAGCTTTGTATGTTAGGGACCCACAGTCTTATCCCTCCTTGAAAAACCTCTCCTCTAGGACAGAAGTGCAAATGAATTAAAGTGTGATGTTTGCAAATGCAAAAACTGAAGTTAGTGGTTTTTCTATAATAATCACATTATCACTTATTTGGTTTCTGATGTGATTTCTTTTTTTTTTAAGATTTTATTTATTTATTTATTTTTAAGATTTTATTTATTTATTCATGAGAGAGAGAGAGAGAGAGAGAGAGAGAAGCAGAGGCACAGGCAGAGGGAGAAGTAGGCTCCATGCAGGGAACCGGATGCGGGACTCGATCCTGGGACTCCAGGATCATGCCCTGGGCCCAAGGCAGATGTGTTTAACCACTGAGCCACTCAGGCGTCCCTCTGATGTGATTTCTTATGTCATGTGGATCTATGCATAATATCCAGTCTATCTATCTGAGTCACTATTTGGAGTATGCTACCAGTGCATATTAATATTCTATTGATACATGCTATTGATTATTATCAACTGATATTTATTGTTAGTTATTAATTACTGAACTTTTTGTAGTGATTTTAAAAAATAGTCGACTTGCCAAACCTGAGAATGGATGGTGTATATGAATATCATGTGAATAAGGTTCTCACCTTTTGTATCCCAGCTAGCTTACATTACATCAAAGCCTTTTATTTTGTCCCTCCAGTAAGCACTGTGTGATACCAGTTTATTTCCTACCATATAGAATATCAACCTGAGGAAATAATGAGTGTTTATTAATCAAAATGGGGCAAATATCCAGGCCTTTTCTGTAACTCATGAGTATTATCTGAGTCTCTATGAAGAAATAGAAGTGTATTTCTTAATAGTAATAAATGGTTAAAATATGCAATAGCAAGAATTGTAATTCCACTTGTTCCTAATTTGGGCTGTCTCATTATCTTGGATCTTAGCATGGATGCACAAGAGATTATGGCTCACTCATTTCTGAATTTGTACTTACAAGTGGAGATAGTTCAGCTTCATAAAACAAGGAGGAGGAGGAGTATGATTAAAGGAAATGTTCATAAACCAGATGCAATTTATGAGGTTTATTCTTATTCCTAAGACACACACACACACACACACACACACAGAGTTTGACTTTCACTCAGCTCACACAAAAGTGCCAGTTCCCAAAGAAAGTCATTTTTAAAGTAATAACAAGACATGGGCATAACCAGAAGGATACACCAGGGTAAGTAGCTGTGACGTGCAGGGAGGTGCAACAGATAGATTCAGGAGGGCTGGCTTGAACCCCAACTCTGTTATTTATTATATGTGTCACTTGTTGGGGAAATATAATTAAAAACCAAATCTTTTCCCAACCCAGATAAATCTCTCCACAAAGGTAGAAGAGAAATAAAATAGTTTTATTATTGAATATGCATAAACATGAATGGTGCTGCACATCGTAGACATTTCTCAAGAGATTGCTAAAACAGAAAGAACTCTCACCTCATGTATCCAGGCAGGTGCCCCCCATTTCATCCATGTTCTCAGGATTAACAATACTAGTTCTCCAGGAAGACAACTGGACAGCACCGTTTGTTACACATGGTTCATCCGGGGGTCACCAGGTGATTGGGTTAATAAATTGGCTTTATCCAAAGAGAAAATAAAGTCATGTCTTTATGACATGGGGTATTTGGATATAGGAACCAACTGCAGTTAGGTTCCTACCCTGTCACAGAAACTAGAAGGTAAGGGCTGTATCTTTTTTGATAATTGCAATACAAAAAGGTTGTTTCCAGGTTCTTGAGAAAGGCGCTGCTCTTGCATTGTAAAGCTGACAGGGAGGCTCTTTTAACTTTTAAAGAGATTTATATACATTTCAAAGACGCAGGAAAGGAAATTGAAATTACAGGTTTTCTAAAGTAAATGCTTTATTAAAAAAAAAAAAATAGGAGGAGTCCCTTCCCTATTTTGAACAGGGAGAAATTTTTTTTTTTCCCTTTCAGATTGTATTTACATTTACACATTTGAGGGGGGAACTTAATCTCCCTGCATTTGTTACCTCATCTAGAAGAGAGAAGTAATAATATCAACAACAATTATTCCACCTCACAAAGAGCTTCGTTGAAGGAATTGTACAAAATTTCTTTGTCATTTTAAATGTTGAAATTAGTAGAAATTACATATCTTTATTGGTATTAAATCCATATGCAAGCAGTTTATCTAATATTTAAATGGGAGCATACATTTTTAAAAGAATCTCTCCTTTTGTAACAAAAATATGTCAGCTCCACACTACTGGTTTGCTTTTCGCATTGAATCTGTCTTTATGTCTTACCTATAAAATTAATATTTATAATTTTGTCTACCAGTTCCCCTGTTATCATTTTATCGTTAAAAATAAATTTCACAGTAAATCCAAAGCTAGTCACTAAGATAAACTTATGTTTCTAAGGAAACAAATTTAAAAATATATATCCTAAATAATTACTTTTGCTTTAAAAACACTGCAAGATACATTTCAATACAACAGTTAATAGAAGTAGAAGAAAAGAGGTATGATGAAGAACAAGCAAAGGCATGTTTTGTTTCCTGTTTAGTGCTTTTAAAAAAACAAAAAAGAAAAAAAATGATGCTATTACTTGGATGCGGAGTTACTTCAATTTGACATATTTGACATATCATGGATAAAATATGAGCAAAGCAAAAATGACTAAGAATAGCCCCGCGATCATGCTAAGTAAAGATAGAGTCTCAGGCAGGTTGCACGCGGGCTTTTACTCTCTGGCTCTCAAGTGAAACCAGGCTGGGAAAATAGTCCACTGAAACACCGCACTGAGATGGGCTTTCTTCTTTTGACATTGAACTCATCACCTGGTTATTTAATTAATTATTGGTGAGACCAAAATTATATAAAGAATAGCTGTGCCAAATCCAAGTTATCTTCTCCCATTCATTTGGGGAGTTCTGTGGTGCCACATTTTTTATGGTAGTGCAGCCAAATGGGTGGGTATTCACACCAATAAATTACGTGACAAGTATGATTCTGGCAATTACAATGCAAGTTAGAAATTATTCAGAACGGGATGAAATATTTAAAAACCCTATTATAAATCTTAGCCAGGAAATAAATTTTCATGAGACCAGTGATTAACCCAATAGCAAAATGGAATTTATATCAACCATTCATTAATCCCATTTCCCTTCTCCCAACACCATTAATTAAGTGTCTGCTCAATTCCCATTCCTGTTCTCGACTTGTGTCGCTTACCCAATTACAGCTAATTTTCTTGCGTGCAACGGGAGTGGTAATAGCCTCTAACAGTTGTTGAAATGTGGTTCCTAGCGCTTATTGCAGTGTGTTATCCTTGAATATTCCATAACATGTTTTCTCGTTCTGTTTCTAAAACCAAATTTGTGCGGGTGGAGAGAGGTGGGGGGAGAGGATTGAGTTGGGTACAGTAAGTGGCTGGTTTCCTTCCTTTCAGGTCCTCTGAGACCCTTATCTGATTTAAGTTTTGCCTCAGGAGAAAGCTGTACCACTGAGATTGCTAAAAATAACTGTCCTCCTGTCTTGCTGTTTTACTTATGACTCTGGGAGAAGCAGCTTTGGAAAAAATCAACTTTTGATGGTGTGATTTTATAAGTTGTACCCACCCGATCACTTCGAGTTCAATAGGGAGAAACAATTTAATTTTTTTTAAATTGAAGCTTCTGTTACATGATGCTCCATTAGCTTTCTTTTTAAACAGTTCACACACACACACACACAAAAGGAGTTGGTTGAAGCCTACAAATATTTTTTTTTTTTTTTTTTTTTTTTTAATTTTTATTTATTTATGATAGTCACAGAGGGAGAGAGAGAGAGAGGCAGAGACACAGGCAGAGGGAGAAGCAGGCTCCATGCACCGGGAGCCCGACGTGGGATTCGATCCCGGGTCTCCAGGATCGCGCCCTGGGCCAAAGGCAGGCGCCAAACCGCTGCGCCACCCAGGGATCCCGAAGCCTACAAATATTAAACATAAATTCTGTCTCGTTTCAGTTGTACCTTGAAGATACAGGTGTAAATTCAGCATTTGTATCCTGACATTTGGCTTCCCTTGGACTTCTCTCTTATTGTCTGAGATAAAAGAAACCAACCTTTTGTTTTCTGATTGATCCTCATGTGACAGTAGCTTCTAATAACTCACTTGATTAAGTATCCTCTCCCAGATATTTCCCACCCATTCTACCCTCCTCCACCTTAACATAATTGATAATCTGTAAATAGACACTTAAAGTTGTTCCAGGAGTTCACAATTTAAAATAACCCTGTGGAGAATCCTTTTGTGAAGCAAATAATCCTTTTATAATCACCTCTGCTTCATCTGCTCAGATTTTAGTCCATCAGCCTTTTCTTAAAGCAGAAAATGGTTTTATCTTTGGAAACAAGTGAAAGATTCCCCTGATGTAATAAAGAAGGGCTCTGGAAGGGAGAGCTGGGAAGAACTCAGGTTTGTGATTAGTCATGGAGTTAAGTGCAATAGTAATGGCTTGATTTCAAGGGGTTGGCTTGAGCATGCCGGAACACACAGTGATCCCAAGTCACTGTGGGTTTTAGTTTCCTTATGGCATCCTCTTCTCCCTCCGGTCTACATAGCTTTTTGTCTCCTCCCATTCCTCTACAATTGGAAATGATGTCCATTTTGGGTTGTTATCTTTATCATTTGTATTCAAGAGCTAATGCTCTATTTTATCCACATACAAAAAGCCTTGAGGAAAACTTATGAAATTTTAATCCACTCAACTATCCCATTGTTTCTGTTAAAAAACAAAATTCAACTAAAGGAACTTGAAGATCTAATTGGTTTTATCAGGAAATCCAATCCAATCAGGCAGAGTCCCCTCTCACAAATAGAGAGATGGTTGGAGGAATTGTACACAATGGGAGCTTTCTCACTGGAAGGAGGGTGGGGCAAGAAGTGATTAGCAAAAGAAAAGAAAGGCTTCGTTCAAGTAAGGCACCTTCCCCTAAGGGAAAGGGCAGGAGATCTTATCCAGTGTATTACCTCACCTTGCTTTGGGGAACGTGAGGCACCCCGTGACTGATTACTTTATTCATACTATTCATGCTGATCAGAAAATTCCTGACTGGTTAAGACTACCTATCTGTGGGAGTTTGGAACTAAATTAAGTGTTAAGTTCCACTTTGGTGACTTGGCCTAAATGATCCCATTTTGGGCCTGTGGTTTTCTTTTTTACATTTAACATAGGAAATTTAAGGGATCACTTTCCAGCCACTTGGAGAACAGTTTTCTTTCCATCAACATGTAGGTCCAAGCACCTGTTGGTCCCATGCTGCCAACATGTCTGTGAATGAAGTGGAACTCCTTGCTCTCTTACAGCTTGCATTTCAGTGGTCACAAAATAATCTCATTTTTGTCAAATATGACAGTCGTGTTTCTTCTTTTCAGGAGGTTTTCTTACATGATTTTTAAAAAATATGCTCAATCAAAATGATTGAGCTGATACACATAAGCTTACTTTTCACATGTTAGCAAAAACATTTCATTTAATCATTTGGTTGCATCATGATAGAATGTTTTTAAAGAAATGTCTGTTATCTTCTTCATAGCATTTCTAATTTCTAAGAACCTTCGGCCTGTAGATACTTTTTTAAAAAGATGCTTCCTAAATATAGGGAACATAAGATCGGGTAACTGTTTTCCTAAGTGAAAAACTTACATTTGCTATTGCAATCTGAAAGGAAATAATGGTTTAATTAGTTTTTAGATGAAAAGATTTCTGCAATCAGACTATGTTTGTAATGGCATTTATAAAACAATTTCCCCCCTACAGTAGCATTGTAATTAAGACTTTCAATGAAATTGTCAAAGGAGAGGAGTGTTCTGTTCCCTGTGGTCCGCTGTACCGGCTGCCCCTCAGGGTCTTCTGCTGCTCTGTACCAGCCTTGTACTAATGCCTGTAATCGTGTTTCACTTCCTCCAATTAAGCTGACAGAGAACTGGAATTGCTGTCACTTCTCTCATTGATCTGAAAGGTGACAAGATCAGACTGTAGCATTTCATGCACAGAGCACTTAACATCCCAAATACTCTATTGCCCAGAAGACTGTTAGCCCTCCAGGGAAGGCCTAAGAACTTCTGTATTTCCGGCTCCATCTCTTGGTCAATGGGATACTAGCTTAGAAAGGTCACAGAAAATATCTTGTTTCATGGATGGGTTCCAATGTACTCCTCTGAATCAGCTGTTTCTCAAAATTTTAATGGATATGATGGGAAAAAAATGTTTATGGCTCACTAGATGTTGGAAAAGGAGGGTTAAATCAAGTTAAATAGGTTTCTTTTCTCTGTAATCATCAGTGACCTCATACTTGTGTTGTAAATTTCGAAAAAAAAAAAAAAAGATGTGGTGTGGTATATGTGTATATGTAAAGGGCGGTGGATAGTGTGAAGTATTTCATGAACATATTAGAAAAATTTTGTAAAGGCAGATGCAAGGCTTCATATCCTGAAGATAAATGTTCAAGATTTGCAGATGTGGTCAGTAAGGACTATCTTATGGTTATTTGGTGACAGAGCTCTGAACCCTGGTGTCAGTGGTGGTGGATCTGTCTAATGTTGGATCAGCATTTCTAAAAACAACTCTTCAAGTTTCAATCATTGTCTTTTCTTTCTTTCTCCACTACTGCTGGTGGAATGTGCCATTTCCCTCAGGTATGTTACATGGAAAAACAAAAAGATAGAGAACCATTTCATTGTCACATTCTTCCTTTCTGTTCCATACATTGCTGTACTAGAGAATGCCACTATATTGGAAAGGAGAGTGCAGAAGTTCACCTGGATTTAGAATCTTCAACTGATTAGTCTTAGGAATGTTGGTGAATTTTTTAAGGCTTCTGAACCTCCATTAGTGCATCAATAAAGGGAGATGAAAGTACATTGGTTCAGAGTTTTTGTGGAGGTGGGGGATTACCCACATAAGTCACCTGGACCATAGCAGACACACATTTAACAGTAAAAGTATTATTATCTTAAGACTTTAAAACCTTCATTTAGATTTTCTTTGCCAGCTACTCTAATATCTAGATTCATATTCAAAAAGTTGGTTGAGCATTCAGCCTTTTACAAATAGCCTTATGCTTGGTAAAAACCAGAATTTTGATTAACTGGATATATATATATTTTTACTACTGTCATATCCCACTTTGGATAGTATACAAAAAGTTTTAGGATGTTGGAACGATACAGTTTTTTAAAAGTAGGTAAATATTCAATATCAATCAGCTCTTTCAACCAGTAGGGCTCATGTTCTCTTCTCTGTGATTTTTTTTCATCATTCAACTGAGTAGGATATCGGAAATTACAGCATCTGTTCTATTGAGCCTCTTAGCAAATTGTTAATTTGAGAGGGGATTGTATTTAGATGTGACTTTTAGCAGTTGAGATCCAAGGTATTTATCAATTTGCACAGACTGTCATCGTCATAACTTGGAAATCCATGTTACCAAATAATTGCCTGCAAAATTGGCTTCTAAATACTTGACACATTCATAGAAAACCACATTCCAGTGGGCAGATATCACACAATATCAGTATAGAGTTTGATTCAACCTCAGAGACTATGCCAATGTCATGGGCTATTTTGGCATATATTTGCATTTCACCCTTGCATGTCCCACATCATTCTGGCTGCATGCTCTTTACCCTTTTGGACCTTTAGCATCTGCAAATAGAGATTATAAATAGTAGCAAAGTTACAGTTTGTTCTGAGGATTAAAATAAAGCATATAAAAGTACTTCATTAAACTGAAACACTGTACACAGCTAGTATGATTTTAAATTAGTATTAGTAATATGGTAATTTAGAGGACAGGAGATTCATGCTATAACACTAATCCATAGCATTTAATCTTTCTATAAAATTTCAGATAAATGTGTTATGATTAAAGAATTAACAACACTATACAGATTATACATTTCCTACCATTTTGTTTCAATTTAGAAAGTAGGCTAATTGAGGTACAAAAAGTAAACTTAAAAAGCCTTTTGACAGTATCCAGTTAGCCTGATGGTCTATTTCAGGCATAGATTTATTCTTAAGGCACTTACATGATACAGATGGTTTGGGAGATGTCAGATTCTCCTTTTGTGACACCTAACTCCAAATTTAGGGGCATATTCCAAATATCATGAACTTTACTTAGCCTATTTTGAATTTGTGACTGGCTGATTGGTTTGCCAGATTTAGGGAATGGAGGATATATATATATATATATATATATATATATACACACACATCTCCTATATATATATATTTTTTTCATATTCAGTGATTTACTTGGTCTTGCAGAAATATGAAGAAGCAAAATGGGAAATAAAATGCAGAGATCCTGACTTTTAACTATACCTCACGACCCCTTAGTTATGTGTGTTGCAAAGCAAAAGCCACATGCCTACTACATGGTAGACAGTAAATTCCTGCTTATTGTCCAAAATGTGGCTATTTCTGATCCTATTTATTTATTTATTTATTTATTTAAAGATTTTATTTATTTTACAGAGAGAGAGAGTGAGCAAGCAGGGCGAGGGATAGAGGGAAGGGGAGACAGTCTCAAGCCAACTCCATGCTGAGCCTTGAGCCTGACACAGCTCTCCATCCTACAACCAAAGATCATGACTTAAGCTGAAACCAAGAGTCAGATACTTAACTGACTGGGGCACCAGGCGCCCATATTTCTGATTTTAATAGCCACCAGTGGCAATCATTAATCAGTAGGTATGTATCAAATATCAACTGAGTACCTGGTAGTGCAGGCATTAATGGTACAAAGATAATGGTGATATTCTAGTCATTAGTGACTAGATCACATTGCATTGTAGTAATATGAGTGGCACAGACACATGAACCTGAATTAGAGAATGAGAAGAAGCATAATAGAAAGACGGGTAAAGTGTAGTGCATGAACGCATAGAAAGGAGCAACTGATGTCTGGGGAAATCAGGGATTCTTTACATAGATAACATTTGAATGAGATATTCAATAGGCAGGTGAGGAGTGAAGGGGAAGACACTGCAGAGCCAACACAGTGGTCAATATTATTGAACAACATGTGGAGGGAATAAAGGCATTGGTGATCCATTTGAAAGAGCCTAGAGGCATGAAAGTACCATCTGTTCAAGGAATAGTAACTAATACATGGGGTTAGGGTAGAGCTGAGAGGTAAGATTGGAGAGCCAAACTGAAGTCAAATTGGCCAGGACCTTCTTGTAGGTGTTAGGTTGGCATTAGAAGATGTTAGGCAGGTGAGTGAAGTAATGTATGCATATGTAATGAAGATAAAAAAAAATGGATTGGATTCTCAAACAGTGAATCTGATGACATAAAAGCTGATCTAGTAATTTTTTAGCTCAAGACTTAATTAGACTAATGATAAGAGGATCATAAAACTTGTCATCCAAATTGGGGCACTTTTGAGATTGAAGGGAGGCATTTTTATTTATTTTGCTGGAATAATGGAAGCAGATTGGAAGGTATTCTCGCCCTACCTATGATAGGAGATGATTGATTTATGGATGGTAATTAGTTGACAGGTGGATTTTTAGGGACTTCTGGAGACTAAAGCCAATCCAAGGACTCTTATGGACATGGGATGGATGATATGGAACCCCAGAGCTTCTCCAATAGAACCTCTACTCATTGCTTTAAACCGGTTTCCAATTTGGGGCACCTGGGTAGCTCAGCTGGTTAAGCATGGGACTCCCTTTTTTTTTTTTTTTTTTTAAGATTTATTTATATATTCATGAGAGATACAGACTGAGAGAGAGGCAGAGACACAGGCAGAGGGAGAAACAGGCTCCCCACAGAGAGTCCAATGCAGGACTTGATCCCGGATCAAGTCCTTGATCCTGGGATTATGACCTGAGCCAACGGCAGGCGCTCAACTGCTGAGCCACCCAGACGTCCCAAGCATGGGATTCTTGGTTTCTGCTCAGGTCATGATCTCAGGGTCAGTGGAGTTCTGCTTCAGTCTGCACTCAGTGCAGAGTCAGCCTGAGATTCTCGCCTTTTCTCTCTACCCCTCCCCCTGCTCATGCACATGTGCAAGGGTGTGCATGCTCTTTCTCTCTAAAACAAAATAAAACAATTTCCAGTTTAAATTCTTTCAATGATACATTTAGTGTCTCAAATTCCTATGCAAACTCTGTATTTAGGGAATTTTTTTTTTTTTAAATCTGTGAGCTACTTTGATTTTCATGTAGCAGAACTTTCTTTCTTAAAATTTCTCTATTCCTAAAGATTTAGCCAAACTTGAGTTTAGAACCCAGCTTAGAACCTGGGTCTATCCCTCACACTTTGAATGTTGAGCAAGCTTATTTCTGTCTTTGAGCACACCTGTAAAGTGGTTAACATATGGGCATTTTGTAAAGATTAAATAAGCAAAGTCTAGTGTTTAACACACAGTAAATGCACAATAAGTAGCTATTGTGTGTCTCTTTTTTGTATCTTCTCATTGGGAAGCAGCTTTCTTTTTTTCTTTTAACCACCATCACATTCCTCAGTTTATTTAGTTCCCTTTATGTGCCTTGTATCTGTATTGTAGTACTCATCTTACAGCATTATAATTGTTATTTAATGATCTTTCTCATTCACTAGGCTAGTGGTTCTCAAGTGGGGTAATTTTGTACCCTCCCCACGGTACATATAGAAATACTTTTGGTTGTCATAACCAAGGGAAGGAGTGCTACTGACATCTAGTTGGTAGAGGTTAGGGATGCTGCTAATTATCCTACAATGCATAGGGCAGCCTCTACAACAAATAATTATCTGGCCCCAAATGTCAATAGAGTTGAGGGTAGGAAACCATGCTTTAGACCAGCTCTGTGCTGGTAGAAGCTGTGACTGGCTCACTATGTCCTCCCTACCTAGCCCTGTGATAAGTCTCAATAGGTGGAATAAATGAATTGGGACAAAAATTTGGCCATGATCTAGCTTTACAATGGTTTCATCACTCTCTTCAGTCAACATATTGTTGCTGTCTCAAGAATCTCCTATTAGCTGTATGCTTGAAATACCAGGTATGTTAAACTGGAACTCTGAAAGGGGACAACAAAGAAAAAAAAAGTCACCAATAAGGTAATAGGCATCATATTCTACTTAATACCTCATTCAGGTTTCTTTCTTTTTTTCCCTTTCTTCCTCCCTCCCTCCCTTCCTTCCTTCCTTCCTTCCTTCCTTCCTTCCTTCCTTCCTTCCTCCCTTCCAAGATTTTATTTTATTTTATTATTTCATTGAAAGAGAGCAAGTGGAGGGAGGGGCAGAGGGAGAGAGAATCTCCAGCAGGCTCCAGGCTGAGCATGGAGCCTAATGTGGGGCTTGATCTCATGACCCAGGAATCGTGACTTGAGCCAAAATCAAGAGTTGGAAGCTTAACTGACTGAACCACCCAGGTGCCCCCACCTCATTCAGGTTTCTTAATCAAAAGCACCTGCAAATGTACACAAAGGAACAGAAGTCACATTTTTATCTTAATTAAATTGTGAGGAAACATGAAATTAAATTGTTTTTGGCTGTTCTATGAAATGAGAAATGTCTGAGGGTCTTTTAGGGAGATTACCTTAAATGGCTCAGTTTATCATCTATCACCTATTTATCTACTTTGATATCTACCAGTTTTCAAGAAGAGCTGCAGGACTCCGAGGTGCTTGAGAAAGACTGAGGGAGCCTTCTAGCATTTGGAGCAAGAAATGTGTTCTGGGACTTGAGAGACCCATTTTCCAATTGTTGGATGAAATGAGGCTCCTTCCTTAATTGGATAAACTGATTGATATAAGCCTCATGCCGTGAAAAACTGAAGAGCTTTCTGAGAAATCAATTAGGATTTCTGGAGACAGTCACATCTTTCTGCTTGACCCCACCTCAGCCCTCTTAGACTTCTTACTAGCCTGAATCAGTAATGTATTTTAATAGAAAGTCAAAACCTCAACCAATCGTTACTTTAATGTTTCCTGTCACACATTGCATTAGTTTGCTATGGCGACCATAACAAAGTACCACAAGGCTGGGATTTTTAGCAATGGAAATTTATTTTCTCACAGTTCTGGAGATTAGAAGTCTGAGATCAAGTTTTCTGCAGGGTGGGTTTGTTCCGAGGCCTTTCTCCTTGGCTTGTAGCTGACCATTTTCTACTTCGTGGTCTTTTCCTGTGTTTTTCTGTGTTTAATCTCCTCCACTTTAAAGATACAAATCAAGGGCACCTACTTTAGGCTCCGGTCGTGATTCCGGGATCTGGGATTGAGTTTGAGTCCTGCATCGGGCTCCCTTTGAGGATCCTGCTTATGTCTCTGCTTCTCTCTCTCTGTCTCTCATGAATAGATAAATAAATCTTTTTAAAAGAAAAATAAAGACATAAATCATATTATATTAGGGGCCATCCTAATGACCTCATTTAACTTTAATTATCTCTTTAATGACCTATCTCCAAATACAATCACATTCTGCGGTATCGGAGTGGTGGGGAGGACACTCAACTCATGAATTCTGGAGAGATAAAATTCAGCCCATATCACACCTCCACAGGGTTCAATATAAAGTAAATGCTCAGTAAATACTTATTCTTTGCCAGAGTAATATTATGTTTGAAGTAGAATGTGGTGGCTGATCACATAGAGCACTTAGGGCACATAGAGACAAAGTCAACCTAACTGGTATGATGTACAGCATACAAATTCTGTACTGGCCCAGACCACTGCAGATGGAAGCCTGCTCTAGTGCTTGATGGTCCTATCCCTGGAGTCACTGAGTTTGGGACCCAAAGTTGGGATACTGAGACTATATTTAATGTGGATTGATTTGAGAGTTCTTCTGTCTATGTGTTTTCCAATTATCAAGCCTGATTAATTACAAAGTAAAGAAGGCAATGACAGGGTTGGAATAGTTATAGGGAAGGGGCTCCAGGTGATGAGGCTTACTGTGGAGCTTTCTGGGTAGGGAAGAAGAGAAGGAGGTAGGGAATTGCATAGCTGGGTGGTGGTAAGCCTGGCCTTGTGCTTGTTCACCTGTAGGTAGGTGAGAAAGGGTAGATTGCCCAGGCATTTTGAGCTTGGACCAGTCTGGCTTCTTCACAGAGAATGAAAGAACTTGTACCCATAACATGGTGATTCCTCCTTAAGTCAGACTTACTGTTGATTTCACTCCAGACTTGAGCATCCCTTCTAGTTCCTGATTTCTGACTTCTTTCTTACTACCTTTTAGTGCCTTCTGTCTCAGTAATAGTAACTGGATTCCTGGCTGTTCTCTTGGTAGTTCCTTTTTTATTTTTAATTTTAATTTTTTATTTTTGGTAGTTCCTACTTTGGATTCACCACAATACTAGAGTTCCCAAGCTTCAGGGTAAGATCTCAGCCACCTTTTGCCTTCATCTCCATAAATATCTTTTTCTTCTTCTTTCTCTCCTCCTCCTCCTTCCTCCTTCTTATTTTGTCTTCCTCATATCCCTACACTTATTTGATTTCTCCCCCTTAATATTTTGTGGTTGTTTTTGGTTAGTGTTGTGAATATGTCTAATTTCTAAATACTAAATTCCTTGATCAGCAGCTTTCTTGTGGAACCAGAATTTATTTTTAATTCTAGGCTTCCCTCACCCAACACCTACACAGAAGTTTCTTGCCTCCTACTTTTCTGTTCTCTTTAGAGAATTCTATTTTCCAAAGTGACAATTATTTTATGTCACTGCTTCAGTGAGAACCTTTGTGCCAGGGACTGGACTTAGTGAAATATAGACACACAGGTAAACTAGACAGTTGAAGTTACTAATTCCATGAAGTTTATAGTCTAATAGGAGGAGCAGATGAAAAACCAGTAAGCAAATTATCTACTTAAGTTCTTTCTCAATTTTATTAGTATTTTAACAGGGAACTCCTAGAGTCTTTATAAACAAATTAAAATCATTCTGTAATGGTAGATCTCTAGACTTTCCATCATAATGAAAGCCATACTTAGAAAAGAGATGTGTTCTTGCTGTTCAGATCTCTGGCAGCCCCCACTAACAGATATGTATAAGTAGTTAACAACTCTTCTCACTGACTCCACAACAACAGGAGGCAGATATGTCTGGCCTGTTGCATCATTTCAGCAAGGCCATCCCTTCCTTAATGTACCAAAGATGGTGACTGAAGTGGAATCCACTCATGCTGCTTGGGGAATCTCCCTCTTGCTGGCAGTTAAGTATAGGTGCTCAGTGTGATTAAAATAATCAGTGAAGTGTGTTCGCTGCTGATTTCTTGCCCATGCATAGGACTGAAAAGGAGGAATCAGTCCCCAACATTTGCTCCGCGTCCCTCACTAGCATAAGAAATAATAGCTATCGAATTTTATATTCTTCACTACATTTTTAGTGAAACAGGGTCTGTGTCTGGTTCTCCTTTTTCATTTGCCTTATACTTGAATTGTGTCATATGGACTTTAAAATGGTGAAAATTTCATGAATGTTAAATACCACTCAGATATTAAAAGATTTTCAAATGGCAAGTTGTGGTAAACCTAGATCCAGCCTATAAATCAGTATGTTCTCCCTAAATATTCAATCCATCCATCTTGTATCTTTTCATGGTTAAGATGCTGAGCACTGTGTTTTCCCTAAGTTTGCTATCAAGAGAGGAAAAAAAAAAATCAGGTTTGTGTTTTTGTTTTTTTTTTAATCATTTCCAATACCAGCAATACCGTTTCCATGCTAAACTCGGAGACATTTTGCATGCATTATCTCATCACAATCTTGTGTTATGCATCATTTCCATTGTTTTACAGATGAAGACTGAGACTTAGTGAGTTTAGGTAAATTATCAAGCATTACATAGAGCTAGTAGGTATCAGAGCCAAGCTATTACTTAATACTATTTTTGACCACTTCATAAATTCTTTCAAGGAAGGGAAGGCATGGGAGAAAGCATGAAGGAAGGGCAGATAGGGGTTCAAACTGGAAATTACATTTGCATCTTAATATTAGGTAAGAATAACACTGATTTCTTTATCAAAGGATCCATCCCCTCTTGCCCTAGGTGTTAATGTCACAAGCCCTGGGGAGACAAAGATGACCCTTGGAGCTGGCATGTGTTTTTCCATGGCTGCACATGGCCAAATAGATAGTCATGGATGCAAATGAACAAGTTACTATTAGATTCTAGAAAGACTAAGATTTGGGGACTGAGTGTGTGATGTGTGGTTCACATACCCAGGAAAGTTTGGCAATAAAATTCTTTGATTCTCTCTCACCCGGGAGTGAGTTATCATGTTACTAACTACAGTTGACTTTTGAACAACACAGTTTGAACTATATGGGTTTCTACATATTCTTTTTTTAAAAGATTTTATTTATTTATTCACAAGAGACACACACACACAGAGAGGCAGAGACATAGGCAGAGGGAGAAGCAGGCTCCATGCAGGGAGCCCGATGTGGGACTTGATCCTGGGACTCTATCCTGGGACTCCAGGATCATGCTCTGGGCCAAAGGCAGGTGCCAAACCTCTGAGCCACCCAGGGGATCCTCTTGGGTCTCTATTTATATGTGGATTTTTTTTTCAATAAATACAGAACAGCTCTGTAAATATATTTTATCTTCCCTGTGATTTTCCTAATAATATTTTCTATACTCTGGCTTACTTTATTGTAAGGATACAGTACATATAACATGCAAAATATGTGTTAATTGGCTGTTTATGTTATTAGTGAGGCTTCTGGTCAGCAGTAGGCTATTAGTTAAGTTTTTAGGGAATGTGGATTTTTCAACAGTGTAGGGCGTTTAGCACCCCTAACCCCCACACTGTTGAAGGTCAACTGTACAAGGCTTTATTGCATACAAAAGAAACTCCTTTTGGGGATATTGTACATGCTACAGAGAAATGTGACCTTTGTCTCACAGAGCTTATACTTTTCTAGTGAAGAGGGTACCCATACAGTTAAGTAATAATAATGACAGATAAACTTGTAACACACGCATACATGTAGACATGCATTGAAATGCAAAATATGATTACAGCATTTTTATTTTATTTTACTACATTATAAATGCAATTGATAGATTTGGGGGTTCTTACCAACAATTTGGTGTTATTGCCAGCCTGTTCTAATAATTTATTTTCTTATAATCAGTGTTAGGAATCCAGTTTTTCATGGGATTGATGACTTAATTGAAAGCAACAGTACTCACTGAGTTCAGCTTACTTAGAGTGAACAGAGAAAATTCAAGCAAGAACATTTACCCTAAATCCTGTCCTTTTTTATAGGAGCTTAGAAGTCAGGAGGCAGCTATAGACAGATATCTGACTATGAGAGATGTGGGGTGAGACCATTCAGTGCCAACTTGTCCAAAGAAGGTTCTGCAGGGATTTGTCTGAGGGATGCTATGGCTGAAGATCAGAAAAGGACTATGCTAATTGCCATTGTGGTTGAGAGAAAGGAGAATTCTATATGGGCTGTGTGGTCAGGAAGAGGCAGGCCTTGATCTGGCCTATATATGTTGTTACTTCAGGATGAAGGTAAAGTTGGCATATAGGGAATTATCATGGGATGCTCAAAGAAACTCTTCCTTGAGGACTGGGATGTACTTATGAGGGATTAGAAACATCGTGACTATTGGAAGAGGAGATTGGGAGTATATTTTCAGAAAATGTTGGGAAATTCTGCTAAAAACTGTCAATATGACAAAGCTGTTGCAAACGCAGTTTCCTAGGTCCCTCCATTCAGTAGCTCTGGAGTAGGCTGGAAATCTTCACTTTTTAATAAGCATTTTAAGAATCCTGGACACGTTCTAGAAACACAGGGGCAAGCACTGGCATTTCCTAAGGCCTCTCTGATGCCCTTCTCCCTGAGAATGCTTGGAATCTGCCCCATAACAACCCTCCAGCAGTGTGTAGACGTGTGTATACCAGCAGAATCTCTGAAGTCAGGATCAGCCTTGATCAGGATCCTGTTTTATAGTTTGTGTGTGATGTTGCAAAATTTTCTTAAACACTTTATGTTTTGGTAAGATCAGCATCCTCCTTTATTTCTATGTTCATTGCATCTAGCTAGTCTTATTTTGATGTTTACCCAGATATAATAATGATAGGCAAGGATTTTGGGGAAGATGATTTAACTTTTTTTTTCTTTGTGAGGGGATTTTTTTGTGAACTAACGGGGGCAGGGTATGTCTATTCTATATAGTTTTGGTTTTTCAGGCAATGCAATTTTTTATTTTTCTAATTAGTTTGGTTCTGAAATTTATGTTTTTGAGATAGAGTAACTAATCATCAAGAATTAAGCAGAATTGCCTTAATTGTAATCCTTGGTCCTATTTCAAGTTTACCACCAGTAAATTGTTGCAAACCTCATGATTACCAAAATTGGCTGATCAGTAGAACTTCATGGAAATCTGAAAATGCACCTTCCGGGGCTGCAGTTGGAAAGACGTTGACTAGTCAAATGATTAGTCGGGTTGGTACCCACTGAATTATCTCTGGGTTTTCAGAACTTGTCCATAATTCTTAAATACTTATTAAAAATAAGGATTTCCAGCCTACTCCAGAGCTACTGATGGGGAGAACTAAGAACATGCCTTTGCAACAACTCTGTCACGTTGACAGTTTCTAGCTAAAAGATTATTGAGCCTCAAACTCTCCTATTTACCTTCTCATTTCTAGCCACCATTTATCGTTGTTTAACCAGCATCCCCTCGGGGACTTAATTAACCTAAAATGTACATTAGCAGCCTATTACTGTAGCCCTGCACTGTCAGAGATGTGTGGGAACAAAGACGCTCCTCTTCTGGCTTTGTGAGAAGACAGGAATAAGCAATTGAGAAACACTCTCATCTACAACCTGAGGGCTCTGACAAGGCCCTGGAAGTCAGGAGTCAGCAATGGCGAACAAAAGTCTCACCCAAGATATTCTCTCCATTTTGGCTCTTCACCTTCTTTGACTCATAGCTAAGGACTTTGCACTGTCATGAGCATCCAGTAAAGTGGGAGGTGTGCACACAACTTGAAAATGTAAAAGATGCTTGAATTATAATCTAGGGCAAAGGCTTTATTATATGTATTTTATCTCCATTTTTTTTCCCTACAGCTGTGGGGAGAATATGATGCACTTCTTAAAATTCCATGCAGACCTAGCAAACTTTCAGCAAGATCCCAGCATAGAAGAAAAAAGATCACAGTGTCTGCCTTGATGTGATATGCATTTTCAATACCCTCCCCCATTTAATAGACAGAGTGTACGCTACAGAGAGCAAAGTGTAATTTTAAGAACCTTGTAATTCTTTACAAATTAACACAGCAGATGGTGTTTATGGGAGCCACATAGTGAGGAATATTTGGGATGATGTGAGACATGTGTTCCAAGGTTTCGGCCTGCTTTCTACTTAGTTTAGTTTTTAACTATCATTCAGCAAAAATGCTATTTGCCTCATAAAGTTTTCATTGGTTCCAAGTGTGAGCAAATGCCCCAATAGATGATTCTCTTATGAGGCAGATTCCAAGCATTTTCAGGGAGAAGGGCATCAGAAAGGCCTCAGGAAATATCATGTGTCCTTGGTCATATGGCAGTGGACCTCCTGGATGTTGGTGCTAGATGTGGGAAGTAGCCTATTTCCATTCTGGCTTGGGATAGGTTTGCAAAGTTGAGAAAGGGCTCAAGGCTTCATAAGCTCTGTTCCTAGAAAATAAAAGACAACACCAAAGGACTAACAATGAAATGAATAAATCTAGATTGGGGCTTGTTAGTGTATAAGTAAAATATTTCTTCAGTTATTTTGGCTGTTCAAATAATATTATTTTATTTTAGTCACTCATAGTGCTAAGACTTAAAGGAACCAACATCTTATGTGGTTGCTTTCCAGATAGCGCTAGCCTTTTGGAGAGAGCATGAGAGGCAAGAATATGCCAAAATTGGTTGGTGGTGATACTGAAAAGGACAGAAGGAGCAGTCTTCAAAGGCTTTCGCAAAGACCAAAAGAAGTCAGATTTGATTTAGGCAGGGCAAAAGGTTTGGTTCTGAGTGTGCAAGGAAATCTCTTTGAGGCTCCTCTGGGCATGCAGAAAGTGCTCAGTATTCATAAACTGTTAATTTTCTCTTCCAGTATTCCCTGGGAAACTTCTTCCCTTTCCATTGCTGTAGGGTTGGTCAACAGAAGGATCCCAGGTGTTCTCTTGTATGGCCTACTTCTTTGTCCCAGTCAGGGTTCTGCTCCTCTCTAAGAAGCACCATTTCACTAAATCCATTCCCCTTCCGGTATTTAATGTCCTCAAGTTTATTTACCCCTCCCCCTTATTCTGAGAGAAGGATTTGATAAAAGGCATTTACTGTTTAAATATTCCTTGTCCCAAGTGACTGTATCTTCATTCTGTGCATACAATTATAGGCTTTGATTTCCATCTTCTTCCTGCTTAGGTGAGATTTGTGAACAGGGAAGGAGGAGAATGAGTGTGGAAAGAGAGTTGGCAGCAGTAATACCCTACCATTGGTGAAGCTAACAATACAGCTACCCTTTCACTCTACCTCTGCACAAAAGTAGCCTTATTGCCAAAGATCCATATCATGTAGTCAGGTCAAGCAGCCAGAATACTAATTACTTCATTTATAATTATATACAATTCATATTTGTATATACATATCTATACATATTTTAAAATTGTTTAACACCTATTCTGTGTAAGGTACTGTGTAAGAAGTTTCAGACTTTCAATGACATATAATTGGCTGACGACTTCCTGTCTGCTATGGACTATTATGTCTCTCCAAAATCCATATGTTGATGAAAATCCCAATGTGACAGTATTTGGAAATGGTACTTTTGGTAAGTGATTAAATGGGGTATTAGAGTAGGGCCTTCATGAGAAGATTAGTACTCTTAGAAAAAGAGACCCCAGAGAGCTTGCTTGCACTCTCTATCACATGAGGACACAGTGAAAAGGTAAAATCTATGAGCCAGGAAGGGATCCCTCACAAGAAACCAAACCTGCCGAACATTGGTCTGGGACTCTCCAGCTTCCAGAATTTTGAGAAAATAAATTTTTGTTTCATAAATTACACAGTCTATGGTATTTTGTTATGGCAGCCTGCGCTGACTAATACACTGCCCTTAAGCTCCCATGTCTCTAACCAGGAAGAAGGAACAGATATATGACTGTATCATGACAAGTTTCTGAACAAGACAATATCATAATGATGCATCTGTATATTTGTATTTTACCTTCCAATTAATAATACAAGAGATTTGCTTCAGATATCTGAAATTTAATTGATGATTAAATTGCACAATATATGAGTGTTGCCTGAGTAGGAATTGTTCATAAAACATCAAACAAATGGCTATTTTGATAATAAAGATAATAATATAGATGACTTTAGGCACTCAGAGGGGGAAGAGCTCCCATGAAGTGAAAGGTCGGGAACATATGATGAAGGAATTACAACATGAACTGAACCCTGATATACTGTTAGATGAGGCACAAGTAGACTAAAGTAGGGGGCTGTATACAGATAGACTTTCCATAAACTAAGGTAATTCTCTTCCTGAGTGTTTTCTTATTTCTGTGAACTCTCAACAACATGGATGCAGTTATTGACCTCTTTTTGAAATGTTAGAAAATGCCAGACTCTAGGGATTCTTTAGGTGTTGATAGCTTTAACTGTAACTGTGTGATTGGAGGGATATGCACTTGAAACTGAAGTGGAAGTTTAAATTCCTCTGAAATTTAAATGATTTATTTAGTGTGGGTATATATGTGTTTTGTGTGTGCATAAAATCAATGGAAATTTGCACTTCGCCCTTGCTACTTTCATCTCAACTGTGAAGATAAAATGGCATTTTTTAGCAGTTCTTCCAGTTCATGGTCTCTCACAGGCTTTGAAGGAATGTGTTGTTAATTAACCCAAGGTTGGGAGCTGGTGAGGAGGGTGGGGCTTTGATGAAAAGTATCTTCTGTGCAGTGTTGTCTGGCAGATAATCATTGAGGACCACACCTGTGTTAATAAAATAAGTAAAGGAGCAAGAATTGTAACATCACACAGGTGCCAACCACTTCCTATGGTTTTGAGCAGAAAATTGTGAAATACGTGAAATTTATTTTTAGGACCCCACATTTTCCAAATTATTCATCCCTTATGTAACCTTCTTCCTATCCACAGGTGCCTACTTGGAGCATTCATTTTTCTATTCATGAACAAGTATTTCTGAGGCACTTCTTAGGAGTTTCATACCAAGTTTTCTGGGTATGAAACCACCAACAAAAAGCTCAAATTCTGCTCTGTGGCCACATGGGAACTTAATAAATAATGTAGGGTGGTAAATTGTTAACATCTGCATCATTTGGCACAGTACTGTTGAAGGATATGGTCCAAAGAGGGAAAGGATATGGTCCAGAGAGAGGAAGATCTTCAAGGGCTAGATCAATTTAAAAATATTTCCTAGAGGAGAATTTTGATCTGTTTCTTGAAGAATATGTAAAATCTAATTAGGCAAATCATTGAAGAGAGAATGGCCCCCTTTTCTAGGTACTAACACAGGACAAAAATTTTGTGAACTGTTGACAAAGCACAAATTGATAAGAAGGGTGGACTATTACAAGAAGGAAATATAACTATGAAAATTTAATATACAGGCCAAAGAGTTTAATAGAAAGTAAAGATCCAGTAAGAATTAAATAGGAACTGAGGGATTGAGCCTTATAAATGAAAGCTTGGTTTTGACAGGCCACACTGAGGAATATGAGGAGGGAAATCAAAAAAGGACTGTGTGGTGCTAGAGTCCTACACTGGGATTTGGTGGGTTCCATGGGCAGAAGAATTTGAGGGAAAGCAGAAATCTTAGAGACTTTTTGGTAGACAAATTCTCAAGGCTAGTGACTAATTGGGTTTTATTAGGATTTAGAGCTTGGACAGAAATTAGTGCTAGGGAAAATCATGTAAGTGAAGCAAGGGTCTCAGGGAATGCTCTGGGCTGTGTACATGGGGGACCTTGCCGGGATCTTCTACCATCCTGGCTTCGAATTATTTTGGTCTGGTATTTTAAGGTCTCTGATTTAGTCAGGACTTTTTCTGGTTGTAACTGAGAGAAATCCATCATAAAGAAACATGTGGGGAATTGATACACTCATGATAGCAGGAAATCTATTGATAGATACTTTGGCTTTAGGTGCAACTAGATTCAGAAGGCCATGTGTTTCATTCATTGATTTGATATAATTTATCTAATGCCTATTATGTGCTAGGCACAGGTATCAAGGATATAATGATAAAAAAAGACTATCCTCATGAAGTGTTACTTTACAAGTTAGTATATAATGGAAAGTATGGATGTATGTAACAGAAAATATGTTGTGTGTACTGATATTGCTAGGCCAATAAATAGGGTCTGGGAATCTTACCAATAATGCCATCTTGGTATTTTTATCTTATATATTGATTCTTTCTTTGAGCACTGACAAGATCTCAGAGCAGTGTCAGATACATTTTGGCCCTGACATGTTGTCATCAGTTTTTTCACTTTCTAACTTTATCTCCCCCTCCTCCTGCCCACCCCCCCCCCCCCACACCTCCATTCATCCCAGGTTCCAGGAAAGCTGGATTGTGATGTGGTCAAAGTATCTTGGTCATGGGTTTGATTTGTGGCCACTGCTAAACTTTTATCTTTCTAGAGAGATATCACCCATTTCTTTTCGAGGAGAAATGTCCATAGCCAGTGAAAGGGAAATGTTTAGAAAGATCCACATTCTCAGACTGTGATTTACACATAGTATAGAGGTATTATAAAATGTTCAAGGTTTCATAAATAATGGTGCTATTTGTTATAAGAATATGATTCCTATATTCAGGGCTTGAGGGTAGATGGGCAACCCTCCAAATATGATGGGATGACTTCTGGATCGATAGATAATTTTTTCTCCTCCTTCCTGTTGTCTAAATTATAGGTTTAAATGACAGGAAAATGTATTGGAGATAAAGTGCAAGGCACATTATTGCTTTCTGCCATTCTCATGATTTTGACTCCCACTTCTTTCGAATAACAACAATTGGAAGACTGGGCATTTGATTAGCTCCATATACATTCAATTATTAGAGTCATGGCTATATGATATTTTGAAAATTTCTTATACATTCAGTCAAGTTAGCAGATACCTTTAGAAAAAGGAAAAGAGTGATCGACATGTGCCTTCTCACAGCAATTTCCCACTTTAATATTGTGCCACAGAACTCACCTGAAACCATGGATCTGAGGGAAGCACTGAGGTGGTAGATTTATATTCCCAGGGCCTCTATGAAGGACCACTTGTACTGAATTATGTATTTAGAATGGGATGAGGAATGGCCTTTAAGTAAATATTCAATTTCAGATATTTAAAAATTAATATTCCATTTTTCTGTTTTATAAATTTAGGAGTTGGTATCAGTTGTATAATTTGAAGCATATAATATAAATATATTGCACATATATTCAGTATTTCAGAAGTGGTAATGGATATTAATATAGTAAAAAAGAGAAAAAGAAGAAGAAAGAAGATCCTTATCTAAAAGAGAGGCTTTTATTTCCCGAATGGGCGAGTATAAACAAGTTATTGAACTAAAATATTGACTTGTTCCTGAAGACTAATTGTGAGAATCAACATTCCTATTAATGGTCCCAATTCTTTTGTGTAGGATTAAATGGAAATATGAATGTCTCCTTGACAGCATCTGATAATTTGGCAAACTGGACTTGAGTTCAGAGCCAGAGAATGGGAGAATAAAGGATCCCCTATAAAAATCCAAATCAGGAAATTCATTTTTTTTCCTCCCATCAGTTCAAACCATGGATCTACTCCAAATGTGTTTTGTAAAATAGAGCCCAAATTCTAAAACAAATAAAGTTTAATAATCATGCACCTCCCTAGCACAACAGATGGCAACTAGGAAAGTTGCCTGTAGCAATGTGAAAGAAGACTCCTGCCTGTTGTCTTCTTCTTTTTTAATAACAATATTTATTAAACGGCTATCTCTATTGCAGACTCATTCTCTGCAGGTGAAGATAAAGAAGGCAAATGGGGAGCAGATCTGAGAAAGGCACATAAGATCTGTGGACCAAATATGACAAAGGAAATATAACTCAAACTGAGATTTTTCTTTTTCTTTTTCTTTTTTTTTTGTAATCTTTGAATGGAAACTCATGAAACTATAAAATCACAGAATCCTAGAATTTTGGAGATGGAAGATGGTTTAGACCTGGAGAGGAAAATCCCTGGACTGTGAGGACGGAGGTCCTGGTCAGACACTAAATAGTGAGGTGATCAGAATCAGTTCATCTCTCTGGACCTTGTTGTCCTCATCTTTGAGGGGACCCGTGGGGTGAGGAAGGAGAGGAAACTAACATTGATTGAGTTATCTCTGCTGGGTTAGGGACTGTGCTGTTACAAATTTCATTTCTTTTAATGTTTGCGGCAATCCCACAGAGAAAGCATTATCCACATTTTCGAGATGAGAAAGCCCCAACTGATTGTTATCCCCCTAGCCCTCTCTGCAGTGCCATGAGAGCTTCTTAGCAATGAGGCATGTACTCGTGATGGTTTTTCAGGCTCCTACATTCCCTGGTTCTGTAACTTGCCTCTGGCTTCTCCATTGGACAGATGAGAGGTGGAGGGTAGAGATGCCAGATCACTTAGATAGATACTGGCAGAGAGTGACTACAACTGGTTTTTGTCTTCTTCTCTTTACCAAAGGCAGGGAGTAAATGAATGACTGACTTAAGACAACACACTTGTTTTTTATTAGGTGATGATATCAAAATGAACACTTAGGTCTCCTTTCTCTTCAGTTTGTTAAACTATTTTTAGTTGGTAGAGCTTGGAGGGTGAGAGAAGGAGAGCTGGGTGAGGCTTCTAGTTGATTCCCTTTCAACTAGAATTTGCTTAAGATGATCAAATTCTTAGTTATTTAACAAATATATCCAAGAACCTATTATGGAAAAGACATTTATCTGAAGTGTCTGCCCCTTATTTCACCTCTTAGAAATATCTCAGATAAGTTGTCTATTTAAAATGAACTGTCTCAAATATTCCTTCCTTAAAGGGAAATAACTTTTCCTTTAGGAATTCTCATTTTTGGCCAAATTTTCATTCATATATTATCTGCCTGAATGGAGAAAGCAGAAGTCCAGGTAACCCAAAAGCTTTCTACATAGTTTCCAAGTCAATTCTCTTATTATTTTCCACAATAAAAATACTTTCCTAATTATTCTGAATACGTTAATGCTTTTTATTTTTTCCAGTCATTGACACATGACTGATTGTCTTCCTAACCTGGTGAACAGATAGGGTATATATTACGGTATCCACAGTGTTCATGAGAAAAATTCAGAGATAAAAATGAGCAAAATGTTAGTCCTAGGTCACAGAGCATAATAATGGATGGCTGCCACCAGGAGGCAAGACTTATTTATTTATTTATCTATTTATTTATTTTGGTCTCTCTCAGTGATTGGCTTCTGTGCAATCTAAGCTGATAATTTAAAAGTATTTCCACATGCCAACCTAATAGAGCCCAGAAAAGCATGAAGTGATGGTTTGCTAGTCCCCATTTGCTCTGTTAAACTAAGCATTGAGGATCTACTACCATTATTCTTGTACACATACCTTATTTAAAGAAATTAGAACTGACAAAAGACCCATGAATTAACAACTTCAGCCAGTGACCAAAACTTCCAAAGTTCTAGTCCTTGCTTTGCCTTTACGCAACCTTTCTAAATAGTGAGAACAACTGAGGCACCCAGGTCATCTGAATTTTTTTAGTTGTCTTTAGACAAAGCCATGGAAGCTGAAGAAACCCAGTATTGCAAATACTACACAAACAGAATACTGACAACACAGTGACATAGAATGCTAATGTCACCAGAGATCATCCGAGTTTGCAGATCAAAATATAGTTGATAGTAATCACACTATAAAGAAGCTTTTATAAAAGTAGCTTGTCTCTATAATTCATCAAACCTATCCCTTTACATCACAGAGAAAAGCCTGCACCATTCCACTCACTGTCCTCCTGGAACCCACCTTGCTGTTTCTTGACTGGATGCTTTCTTTTTGCCACCCTGTCCTCCCTTCAAGTACTCCCCTCTTTCCTATCCAGATCTTACTCAGGACTTACTGTATAGTAAATTCTCCCACTTCTCTGTGAGATTACTTTACTTGCCAAATACAGCATCTCCCTCTTTTGAGCAGCTGATTTAGCCGGTTAGAGTGTTAGTCTTTCTGCATAGTTGTTAGTGTTCTTAATTTCATGTTCTGGTTTACTCTTTTGAATTAAGAACTCCTTGAGCATGTGGATCACAGATCTCACTTTTTGTGAATCTCTCACAGTAACCAAAATGATGCTTCACATCTAATGAACATATGCTCTGCAGTTACGGGTTCTTCATCCCAAATGGGATACAGAATCCCATGTTCCCCTGCTTTTCACAGAATGAGACAATGGAGCCTTCCCACATGTGTCTGTAACAATGCCCCAGTTACTGTCTTGAGCATCCCTCCTGTGGGTAAGGTTGCCTGATCTAGCACATAATAATACAGGGCACTCAATTAAATTTGTAGTTAAACAATGATTTATTCTCTTTTTTATATAAATGCATTCCTCAATTTTTTGTTTAGTTTTTATTTAAATACTAGTTAGTTAACATACAGTGTAATATCAGTTTCAGGTGTGTAATACAGTGACTCAACACTTCCAAACATTACCTGATGCTTATCATGACGAGTGCACTCCTTCATCCTCATCCCCAGTTTTTCTTAAATTTAAAATTAAGAAATCTCTGACCTGCATGACTTACCTCGCTTGCCTTGTCCTACTCCTAGCCCTGTGGGATCCTGTTTTTATTTAAAATTTTGATATTTGTTCAATAAGGATTTTTTGCCTTAATTTTATTTTTGAAAATATTGCATTAAAATATTATATATCTTGATTACTGAGTTCTTTGGTGCCCCCTTAAATGTCATATCTGAGGTCAGTGTCTTTTTGCCCTCTCCCTAATTCCAGGCCTGCTCTGATTTTATTTTTTCATTTGTCAAATGGTGATAATGAGATGCCACTGGCAGGAAGAAATGATCCCAGTGTCTAACACTTAGTATTTTGTCAGTAATCATTTTGTATATACACATTGTCTTGATTTTTTTTTTCTTTTAGGTTGAAAAGTTCAGTGATCCAGTCTCCTTTTCTCATAGCCACATTTTATATTTTTTATTTATTTATTTATTTATTTATTTATTTATTTATTTATTTAACATTTTATTTATTTATTCATGAAAGATACAGAAAGAGAGGCAGAGACATAGGCAGAAGGAGAAGCAGGTTCCCTGCAGGGGACTCAATCCCAGGACTCCGGGATCATGACTTGAGCCAAAGGCAGATGCTCAACCACTGAACCACTCAGGCATCCCTCATAGCCACATTTTAAACCAAACTCATAATTGTTAGTTTTTTAAAGTAAGTTTTTATTTCTCTCATAAATAGAAAGGGCATAGGAAATCTGGTTCTTAGAATGATCATGGACTAGACCTTCTCACATTTTAATGGAGAACATCCTGTTTGTAAAAAGAAAGCTAAAGAGAAAAGAAAGCAGTTTTTGGCTGCTACACTTGTGGCATACCTTGAATATGCAGACAGGGCACCAAAGTCTCATTTGCTACGTAACCAGCTTCTCTCCACAGATAATGCAGCACATTGTTCTTCTCCATATACTTGTCTTTTCTTGGAGCTATTTGTACACTGATATTTTAACTTTGTAAAATGTTACCACTCTATTTTGAGCTCTTTCTACTTATAAACTTCAGTGTATACACATGGAAGGGTCAGAATATGAATTTAGGGAGTGGAAAAGATAAGGGAATTTTTAAGATTTTAGATGTTTAAAAATATACAGTCATATGCCCTGGTTTTGGCTTTTTAATAAAAACTGTATAGGGTTATACATCAGCTCAGAAAAAAATAGTTAATTAAGCAAGTTACAGAAAAAAATGACTGCTTTAAATCTAGTTGTAAGTAGATCTGATGTGTATATACCACCTCCAGAATTTTGTCATTGGAAGAGAATATTTAGAAACCTCTTGAATGGTATTTCTATGGATCCTCAAAACACACTATCTTGTTATCATTTCATCAAATATACAACTTACTATAGAGACCTACATGACTCTACAGAGACTTGAGTATGAAACAAGAATGGACTCACCACGAAGACCATGAATAATTAAATTTGTAGGGTATTTGACTAAAGGATAGATAATTTAATAGATTTTCAAAGCTTTTGAAAAGAATTTTCTCTTAAAGGGAAGATACTGCCATCTGTAAAGTTTTGTAGAGCTTTTCATCCATGGGAATTTTGTTATTGCTATTATGGTTTTAAAAGGATAATGGAGAATCTATTTTGTCTGTTTAATTGTTTTCCTTCAGCCAAGAAAGAAAGAAAGAAAGAAAGAAAGAAAGAGCAAAGGAAAAGAGAAAAAGAGATTATTCAGTGAAACTTTCAAACTTCCAAGTGAATAATTTATTAAAGAAGAATTTTTTGGATTTTTCGTTTGTTTGTTTTGCCTTTACCTCTGCCTCTTAGAGTCATAAGAGACATTTTCCTTATGACTTCAAGCTATGGGTTCCTTATTATCATACTTTGCATACTAGTGCATGATAGCAGAGAGATTACAAACACTGTATTTTGTAGGAAAGCATCCTTTTTACTTTGATACAGAAGTTACAATATGGCCTAGAATATATTGATATGAAATTCTGAATTCTAGTGATTTATTTTAATTTTTTTCTAATTTAGTTCTTATCATCTCAATCATTTTCTATTCAGAGCTGTGCTTACATAAGACAGCAGCAAAAAAAAAAAAAATTGTATTTGAAGGCAAAAGCAAACATCCTGTGTTTATTTAATTGATGAATGTCTGGAGCAGGAAGAAAATATACTTGCATGAAGTTAAGTATGGACATATGTGTAAACCATCCTGAGACTGTATTATTTTTCTGCAATTTAAATTTTTATTTCAGAGAAAACTAATTTTAGAGACAAATCATAATAGTTGTGTATTGAAAAGAGTTTCCTCTCTCTCTCTTTTGCTTGGTTTCTACCAGTCAAGTACATTTCCTTTTTTTTTAATTTTAAAATTAAAATTGAATTATCTAACCTAGAGATTGTTTCTCTTCTCTTAATAGACTGGAAGAAAAGAAAAAGGAGATCCTCTAAACATTGCAATTGATAAGATGACCAAGAAAACAAGAGACCTAAGGAGACAGGTACTGTTTTGTTTTTATTTTAAGTGCATGGTACTGAGTGGCGGTTTCCAAGAATGTCCTTTCTCAGGGTGCCTTCTTAGAGCTGACATTCAGGTTACTATTGTTCATAGCATCTACATATACACAGAAACATTTCATCAACAAGGTAGAGTCTGGGGGATCCCTGGGTGGCTCAGCAGTTTAGTGCCTTTCTTCGGCCTGGGGCGTGGTCCTGGAGTCCTGGGATCGAGTCCTGGGATCAAGTCCCACATCAGGCTTCCTGAATGGACCCTGCTTCTCCCTCTGCCTGTGTCTCTGCCTCTCTCTCTCTTTCTCTTTCTCTGTCTCTCATGAATGAATAAATAAAATCTTAAAAAAATAAAACAAAAAAACAAGGTAGAGTCTGTTAAACAGACAGATGTGACAGCCTCAAGAGGTGTGATGAAAACACCCTCTGAAGAGAAAGGATGCTCACTGCCCAGAAACAATCTTCCCAGGTATAAACTTGAATTCACCACCTTCAACATCTCTTTTTTTCAGTTTTCCAGATCCAGGTATACAAAGAGCCAGTCTCTGATTTCTGCTGGTTCTTACTTATCACAACTCCAAAGACCTTAAATGAATAAACGGGAATGCTAATGGTTAATGAGAAACATAACTCTTAATCTGATGGGCTAATTAAGGTCTCTGACCCTATGACTTATTCTCTTTGGGAACACAAGTCACCAGGAGAATGTTTGCCTATCAGATGGCTGTTTGGGAACCTGGTGGGGCGGGGGTGGGGTGGGGGGGGGTGGGGGTTGGTGGGAAACAAAGAGAGTTTGTTGGATGATTTGAATAGCTAATGGTATCTCTGACAGGTCTATTTTGGGGGATGCAAAAAATCTTGGTCTGGGCCCCATTTCATCTTAAAAGTGCTATATTAACCCTGGTAACCCTATTGTCTTGTAACCCTTATTTCATTTGTTTCCATGGTGAGTTCCAGTTTCTTTGGTAATGTTCTTTCTGGAAGAGTTATGCCATCCATTAAATTACAATAAATCCCCTCTTAATTTCCACATGAGAGGCATCCTATCTCCTACTGGTAGCTTTTGCATATCTCCATCCCATTTATTATAAGTGTTGATTGTGTTAGTCAGCTAACATCAACCCCTTCCCTGAGGCAACAGCAGCCTTACTTTCTACGGTTGAAAAAGCTAGACTGGCATGGCTGCATCTAGCACTTGCTGCTATTACATGTCAAGTACAGACAAGATTAGCAAGGTACCTAGGCAAGAATGATCAAGGAGTTTTTTAGAAATAGTTTGAATGAGAAGAAGACACCCCTTCTAATTACTACTGGGAAGCTTCTCGGCTTACTTTAGGACATCATCTGTAGGTGTAAATATGCTTAAGCCAATGTCTTCCACAATTAGTTCTGGAACATGAAGACTGATTTACCCAGCTAACAAGTCCTTGTGGGGGAAACATTTGCTTTTTATTTTACCTTAAAACGAGGGAGAATAAAACATTGCCCTATACCAAATGGATATTTGGCCAGATCTATCTCTTTGCCTTCTTAGACCATCTCTTTACACAAATCCTCAACTGATGTGACATGATCTGGGTAGTAGGCATTGGGACTGGGGTTAATGAGAAGCTCTGAATCAGGTGTCTAGAGCCCAGGGTTTTAATTCTAGCTCTGCCAGTGGACTAGTTGTGTGACTATGGATCTACCATCTCTTCATCTTGTTTGCTTATACATAAAAGTAGGGCACTAAACCGAATTTGTAACTTATCTATAAGCTGTGTAAGATTGAATGGGTGCCAAAAAAAAATCTGCATTTATTTCCTGTGCCACAGGTCCTAATGCTTGATAATCACAAATTCTGAAGCAGTGGGAGTACATATTCTTTAAGCCCTTTCTTTGGCTAGATTGTCAGCAAGGCAAAATTCATGAACTGAGTCTTCTCACCTCCTCAATCACTTGGTTTTAGTAGAAATCATTCTGTCATATTCAGGAGCCAGCAACCTCAGCTTTCTGAGCTTATGTACCTATCATAGCAACATTTTTTGTCTTATTAGCAAGGAAAAGTTAAAGTAATTTTTACTCTGGCTAAATTCTCAGAAAAGGGTTTATTCTTTTTAACTGAAGATAGTGATGAAATTTGAAGATGGAATTGATGGGGAAACTTGAAATGTTTTGGTGACGAGTTCCTTGGAGCTTCTTTTAGGACGGCAGTGGAAGGACTATGTCATCCTTTGAAACCATTCCATGCATGAAAGAATTATTTTTCTACTCACCTTTCCCAAAGATTGAAAGGAATAGGGTAAAGAGAATTGTTTCATGATATTAAGATCCAAAAGTTATGGCATAATTTCACACCACATCCCCAAATTTGGTTCAAACATCTTTCTCTTTCCCAATTTGCCTTTCTAGAACTAAGATGGTTCCCATCTGTCAGTTCCATCCCTACCCATATGTTGGGATATTTTTGTCTTTCTTTCCATCTCTTCTGTTTCTCCACATACACCTGTAGTGGTATAAAAGCTTCTCTGATCTAAACAGAAGCTACCTAGCACTTGCACAAATGGAACATGAAACAACTTTGATTAGCATGGCTCAGGTAGACTTTCATCTTAAATTTGGGGAGCTAGTTAATTGGGCTAACCAGGTTTTGTCTGAATATCTGATAGCAGCTAGGTAGCATGGCCCAGTGAATGCTAGTGGTTGAAATAAATGTTTTCCTGTGGCTGAAACACTTTCTGTTCTTTCCATTACTGACAAACCTTATTAGAAGAGATTTTAAATGAAAACCCACCAGTGTCCATGTGCCTTTCCCTGCACACATGCAATCCTGTATACAACATTTAGAGCCATAGAATCATAATGGGGGAAAAAAAGGCTGAAAGCAAAGAAAAACACTTCTAGTGACTTTCCTTAAGTTTCTACTCCTTCAGTTTCCTGCTTCTTCCTTGTAGCCCCAAGGTTGGGCAATGTCCTTCAGAAGGGTGATTCTGGAGTCTTGCAAAGTTCTGGTCACCAAATTAAAAAGAAATAAAGTCAATCATGATCATTATCTTGGACTTCCCTAATTAAAAAAAAAAAGTAGACTTAAACTTATTTGAAAAAAAATCAAGTGATTGAATAAAAAGGATTTCTGTCTACATAGGATTTTCAAGTAAGTGGATCCCTTTCCTTTAGAGAGTGATATATTGTAGATCCTCCAAAGAAATGGGGAGTCTTATATTATGAAAAAGGTTGCAGGAAACCCAGGGTGTTATTTAAAATTGATTGGCTTAGAACATCTTGCCAATTAAACCCATGAGAGTGGGCAGTGGTAGAGCAGAATCCTCCTAAGAGTATTTTGTTTAGAATTAAAAATGGATTTAGGGGAATATAACTGCCAGCTTTAAGCATTATGTTTTAATTTTAGAGCTGCGGGCACAGTATGCCCATGTCTGAGCTATTGTCACTGCTGTGATTCTGGAATCAGACCATTATAAAAACAAAAGCTTTTGGCTGACTCCCTGCCTGGATACCTAGTAGCCCACATGGTCTACCCATCCCTTAGAGAGGACCCAGTCTGTGTCTGCCAGCTGCTCTTCAATGTCCTCCTTCTATGTGCCACCTGTGAACTATTTTAGGCATGGTCGCTTGATTTTCTCTAAGCTTATAGGGATGCTGGTCTATTCTGGTTATTATTTTGGTCCTGTTTAATATTAGTCCTATTTTCCCCCAAGTTAATAAGCAAATCAGGACCCAAATACTACCCTACGAGAAGCTAATAAATAATAATCATAACAAGATAGGGTGTTGCTAAACTTAGCAACTCCCTCATTCCCAAAACTAATCAAAGGTCTAATTCTTGTCCCTTCACCCTTAATAGCCATCACAATAATTCCAGTAATGAGATTCAGTAAGTGTCAACTTGACAAAAGTGTCAATTTTGCTGTTACAATCAAAACACTTTCAACTAACAACAAAAATTATGTATAGATCCTTTTACATTGGGATGAACTCTTAATAGAATAGATTATGTAACAAAGGATTTAAAAACAAACAAAAAATGCCTTTGGGTTGTATGTTTAAAGGTGTATTTATTAAGACCCTGTATCCACAGAGAACTTATATAAGAAACATGACTAAAGATAGGCAATAGTTAGCAGCAGCTTCTGAAATCACTGCCTACAAAATAAAAACTAAATTATAGCTAACAGACATTGAGTCTGTGAAACACACCAGACTCTCTACTAAGTTCTCTCCATGTATGGATCACACTTAATCCTCACACCAGCTCTATGATATAGAAAAGATGTCATCATGTCATTTTACAGATGAGGATATGAAGTGAAGTAATGCACCCATGGCCACATGGAGTATGGATACATGGAGGTTTCAGCCCAGGCAGCATGGCTGTAGGGTCTTTGCTCATAACCCTTCCCCATCCTGCCCCTCCATAGATTCAGCATATGCAGTTGGGTGGCGTATATACCAATCTACTCTGGTGATCCAGTTGGGAAAGAAGAAAGGTTCACATAAATATATAGAGGTGCTTTATGGTTTCCAACAGCACATTTACTAATTCAGGGTTTGGGTTGGGTGACATGTACATGCTATAGTCAGAAAAAGAAATCTATGGTGAATGTCAAAAATATGGTTCTTAGTTGTGTTATGATATTGTCTCTTAGGTTTCCAGCTGTTATGGTTCACTGGGTCCTCTTTTTAAAAAGTGCTATTGTGTTTAGGTAGCTGGCTTCTCAAAGTGTGAATTATAGATTTTACAAAAATATTTACAGAAGAAAGGAATTTTAAGATATTCAATTCTTTTTCTTGCATCTGCTCATGATGGGGCCAGTTATTTTTAAAGTCATTGTAAGAAAACATTTTAAAATCATTTATTTTCAGACTTAAAACTGCTTTTCCTCATAAGGACATGAGGCTATCTTTATGACTATAATAAAAATAAAGTAATAAAATAAAATAAAATATTGATTTCCTCCAAATGGTAAGGTTTGTGTTCTTTACTGAAAACCTATGTCAGAGCTAATAATCCCTAGAGTTGTTCCCCAGGTCAAGATTGCCTTCTTGCTGTAGAAATATGGAGACCAGAAAATGTCCGTATAGTGATTGGGATTTGAAATACAGAACATAAACAACTCAGAGACAGGTGAATACAAATAACATCAGAAGCACCAAAGATCAGAATCATAAAGGCAAGTAGGAGAAGGACAGAAGTAGCAGAGGGCTCAAGAGCACTGTGAAAGGCCATCATTTGGACATGCCTCTTGAAAATGGGTTATATATTCAAGCCATCTCTACCTTAGGAAAATCCTGGTATGACAGCCTGAAAGTCAGAGCACCACATATTTATTTATCTTCTGGGAAATACTCATTAAAATAAATTCAAAGTACACAATTTCATCAGTTGGAAACAGTTCTTAAAATATCACTATGGAAAAAAAAATATATCACTATGGGCAAACTCTTCCCTTATATAGATACTTGTTCAAGTCATGAAGTGATTTAATTTATTCCTATAAGCCAGCATATAGTTCATTATTCACATATTAACACAGGCTTGTATAGGAGGCCAAGCTTGACCTCTCCCTCACTAGCAAATCACAGAAAGAGTTCACAGAAATCTCTAAATCACAGAAAGAGATCAATCACAGTAGCTTGATCAACACTGAATAATCAAATGATAAACTGTACTGAGCGGAGGGCTCTATAATATATATGTGAATTGGAAAATGTTCAATCAGGTAGTTCAGCTACTGATTTGTTCTTTTCTGCTAATATCTCTAGGCCCTGGAAGTAAGGAAAAGTAGAAAGGGGAAGGATAAATAGCAATGACAGAGACCCAAAACAGATTCAAGAGAATGTCTGCATTTGATCTAATCTCTGACACCTTCTCCTGTTCTAGGCAATGAAAATGCCATTAAGACTCTTGACCCTGACACTGGACAATCCACTATAAGGTTATAAAAAAAAATTATATCATATTGTCTAGGATGAAATTCCTCAGAAGGAAATTTTGGAAGATTGTCAATGATGATTTAAACAACAAGGATTTTTTTTTTTTTTTTAAAGAATGTCATTTGCTTACCAGAACAGTCACGTTAGAACACTCATCTCGATTAAATGAAGTTGGCCCATATTCATTGTTGGAGGCTATGTTTAGACTGGGATTTCTTATCCAAACCTGTCACTGAGAGGGAGTTAATTTTAAAGTGTGTTGTACAAGAGTTTGCCACTATGGCCTGAATTGAGGTTTTTCTAGGGTTGATGATAGCAGCTAATCGCCTTGATTCTGACTGCAACATGGATCGTTGCAGCCAGTTTGTGGTCAAATATATATATCTTCCATTTGACCCCTCCTTGCTGAAGTTATCTTTTATTTCCTGAAACGGCTGCTAGCATCAGTTTTCCCAGGGGAAATTTCCATCAGACAGCTGATATTTCTTTATCTCCCCATTTCCCAAGGAGGCTGAATACATCTGAAATTTAGAAAGTCATCTTCCTACAGGCTCTGCCTTTCCTTCTGTAGCCACCAGCTGTGGTGGCAGCCCATATCCCTAGGATCTCATCACTGTGTGCCTTCCTGACTCCCATGAGTATCACTAATGATGGCTGAGGGAATTCAACAGTGTTCATTGCTTGGATAGAAAATTGTTAAGAAGAGGATATTGCTTATAATGTCCATCTATTTACTTTATATGCCCTTGACCAATCTTTGTCTTTCTTGGCTGAATGAACTTTCCAGTATACCTGAAATCCAAATCCTCACCTCACCCCTTCCCTACACAATTTTGTGCTTCCCACTGTAATTAACTTTCCAAGAGGATCATAGCCCAGTACAGCTCCTCCCATTATCATTCCTTAAATTCCCGTCAGTCAGTCCAGTGGATTTCAACCCCTACATGCATGTCCAGTCCTTCCTATCCACTCCCATTGGGACTGCTTAATTGCTTTTCATAAGAATCATGGTCAGAGCCTCACAACCAGCCTTCCTACCTTCAGCTTACTCTATCTCCAGCAGTGTAAGTCAGCATTCACACATCCTCATGCTTTTGCACTTGTTTCTGCCTAGAATGCCCTCTCTCCCTTTTATTTTTCCCAAGAAAATTCACAATTTTTCTGAATGCTCTCTCTCCCTCTTTTTTTCCCCCTAGGAAATTCACAATTTTTCCTACAAGGCTTAGTTTAAATGTCACCTTATCATCACAACCTTATCCAATTCCTATAAACAGGGTTTACCCAGTAGGCTCTGGAGCATTTTAAAATACCCTTATTATGACACTTTTTACAGTAGATTTAAGTTATTTATGTTCTTTTGCCTATTCCCAGTGTTATTTTTTGTTTCTTCAGGACATATCCTAGTGGCTGAAGTAAAGTAAGCCTACGCCATACAGGGATTGAAAGAAGAACCGCCTGTATGTAGCCTTGGCACCTAAGAAATGTCACAGCCATCAATTAACCTTCATTCTAAACTCTCATGTCTCTGGTTCCATTGTTGTAACAACTAGATTTGTTAAAAAGTCCACTTACATTGTGATAAAATAGCTATTTACATTTTAAGAGAGAACTTCTCTGCCTCATTCCAGAAGTTTCCTGTTGCTGGACTGGCTTTAGAAAAGTCCCCTCAAGAACCTGCTGAAATGCAGATAGACAGCCCCACCTTGGGAGATTTTGATTTCATGTGCATATGGTGGGTGGCACATTAAACTCCGTATCACCGTAATAAGCTTTCCAGAAAATCCACGATGTTCTAGCAGGTTTGAATTCCTCTGCCTTTGTTTCTGAAAGTGGGAATGTTCAGACCTCATTACAGTATGTTGGGGAATGTATCTGAGGACTCCGAAGCCTTCCAACTTCTCTCTAATCCTCTACTAGAGCCTCTGCTTCCCCACTTCACAGATATAATACCTGTTGAGAGAGAAGGAGAATCCATGTTTGAGCCTTCTCTCCTTATGGACCAAGTTTAGAGATGGATGGTCTGTCTGATTGCTCACTGTGCCACGTGCAGGCCCGGCAAAGGTGAGGCAAGTGAGGCACTAGCCTCAGGTACAAAATTTAAGGCATCACCAAAAAACTCAGTAATCAAGATAAATAATACTCTTATAGTATTTTAGAAAATAGAAATTAACACAAAAAAATCCATTATGAGCAAATTATCAACACAGGGCAGTTACCAGAAGCTGGAATAAAAACAGCAGAACTGATTCTGTCTTTATTTTACAGTGTTGCTATTTTGTTTATGATGGGTGAATCTATCCTTAGTCTTGGCTCTGCTCCAGAGTTTCTATCTATTAAAGTCTTTACTGCACCTGCTGTATGAGAGTTTCCCCTGAAAGTCTCAATGTCAAGAGGTTTCCTTTATTTCCCCTACATTAGTGGCAAAAGAGTTGACTTCTAAATTTTATGAGACCTTGGACTCCAGATTTGAAGACCTATTTGAATTGTGGTATCTTTTAGGTTGTCTTGCTCCAAATGCATTTCTTCTCAATATTTATCACAGTGACATGGGCTTTTTATGGCACTCTGAAGTGCTTCAGAGAAAACGGAGAGCATTTTAATACTGCTGATTTACTCTTTCAGGTCTACGGTAATTTCCTTACTGCCTAATTATAAGGCTCAGTTTAATTTACTCTACACATAATGTTTACTGATGCACATATGGTGCCACATTTCAGGAAACTGTACCCAGAACAGGTATTTTTGTCAGGTGGGAGCATGGAAAACTTCCTTCATATACAGAAAAAAAAATGCTAAGAAATGTTATTGTCTCAACAAAGAATGTCCCCCCCAAAGGGAGGGAGAAAAAAAAAACGCATCTATCTTTAACTTCATGAAAAAAGATGCAGTCCCTTTAAATGCTTACTTTAAAAGCTGAATGATGATTTTATATTACATGTGTACAAAGATTTTGTACACATAACTGGAAAGTTACCCCCAAAATTTGGAGGTAGGAATTGGAGAAAAAGAGAGCCAGGAAAGAAAAGCAGTAATATCTTCTGAGCTTTCTTCTTAACTATCTGAAAAAGGAAATATGGATTCAGTAGTTATGGATTCATAGACTCTTAGAGGTAGAGGATACCTCTAAGTTTGTTTGCTTATTTTAATTTTTTTTTAAATTTATTCATGAGAAACACAGAGAGACAGAGACATAGGCAGAAGGAGAAGCAGGCTCCTCCAGGGGAGCTTCATGAGGAACTTAGTCCCAGAACCTCAGGATCATGACCTGAGCCAAAGGCAGACACTCAACCACTGAGCCACCCAGGTGCCCCAGGGCAAAACTTTTTTATTCAGGCTCCTTAAGATCCTTCCATCAGCCTCTGATTTGGAGATTGGAGCTTATCCCTTCACTCAGCAATTTTAGTTGTTAGAAGTTGAATTAAGATCAGTGATTTTGGGATCCCTGGGTGGCTCAGTGGTTTAGTGCCTGCCTTTGGCACAGGGCATGATCCTGGGGTCTCAGGATCAAGTCCCACATCGGGCTCCCTGAATGGAGCCTGCTTCTCCCTCTGCCTCTCTTTCTGTGTCTCTCATGAATAAATAAATAAAATCTTTAAAAACAAATCAGTGATTTTGTAATTATCAATCACTGATATTGTTTTTTTTCTGCAAAACTTTTTTTTTTAAACTTGCCTATGTTTAAGACCCAGATAAAAGTTTCAGTAAAGCACTGTATTTAGAGTTCCAAAGACTTACGCAGATAGAGTATTACTGCATGCGAATTCATTGCTTCACAATTAATTGGCTTATCTTCCCATAGTTCTGAATGCTAACAGGCATACATTTAGGAACTGAGCAGCTGATGCTGTCTTGTCACTGAGATACCCTCAAATAATCAACTCTCATGGTCGTCTGAGCCATTGCTCTCATTTGTATCTGGTTATGGACAAAGGTCAAAAAGCAAAGCTGCCCACTGAAGCTGATGTTTGTTTAGCGTCCATTCTTTCCTTAACACTTTACCTACTATCCCTATGACAATTCTGTGGAGTGAGGATTACTATCAAAAGATTTTATTTTTTTCAGAGTAGAGTATTGAAGTTCCAGCAATAAAATTAAATTTCTTAATAATACAGAACTCTTAAGTTAGAAAACCCAAGTGGGCTGACTCTGAAGCCTGTCCTTTTAATGACTGTAGTTGTTAAAGTTGATACACTTTGGTCTTAGTTTATAGCTTTTATTAAAATTCCCTTAATAGGACAAGTGTAAGGTAAATATTAATTAATAATGAGCCTTGAGATTCTCAATAATAATCATAATAATAGGCTTCCTGTTTAATAAAGTCACTATTTTTTTTCTTTAACCATCCATACCTGTGCCCAGCCCACTTCAAGACACTGTATCATGAATGAGATTCTGATAATTATTTTTCTAATTAATTATAGGGGGGGGAAAGTAAAGGACTTTCATTTTAGCTGGGGGATCTCTGATTAAGTGCAGGTCAGGGAGACTAGCAGACCTGCCTGGTATATTCAGTGGGAAACAGTTGAATGGATTATGCTGTAGTGTTCCAGGATTACAGGAGAATCATTTGTCCTGAAGACTTTGGTGATCAGAAGAGATATCCCATCTGACTCAACCATAGGTGCTTGTGAGAAGTTTGGGTAGATAACCAGTGGCAGCCCCTCCTTTCCCTCCTACACTTCCCTGGTTTGTCAATTGGTGTATTAATCCTTTTAACTGTTAAGGGTGGGATTTCTATATTTTTATTTGATTCCTTTTATTTTAGCAAGGATTAGGCTGCCTTAAATAGCTATATTCTAAGTTATAATGTGTATAGGGGTGACTGAAAAGCACCTTTGGTCATGGCAAGCTGGGTGATCTGAGCACTTGAGCAGGGAGAGGGAGGGCACAGAGTTGCAGGGGCAAGAAGAAGTCAGCACTAGTGAAGTATGCCTGACTAAGCAGATTTCCCACAGCCCCCTTTGAAATCTGCAGGCTTAGATCAATGTGACCCTGAGGCTGTATCCATAGATGCCATAACTAGTTGAAAGTGGATCACTTATGACTGATCATCTAGTCATTGTGTCTGCATATCACCATAGCAACTTGCTTGCCTGGTGCTCTTTGGATGCATTCTCTGTTTAGTCAGTCTGTGGAAGTACCCCGGTTTTGTTTGTTTCTTTATTATTTTTTTATGGTGTTTTTTGTTTTTTGTTTTTGTTTTTGCAAATTAGGGAGAAATAGTAGGATTTGGAGTTTAGTCCAGATTACAGCACCTATGTCAGACAAGTCAGGCAACCTAGCCAGATACCCTCCTAATTCCCAAAATTTGGGGGAAAAGTCAACAACTTCTATGCTTCCATCTAACCTTTCCTCTTAATTCCCTTCCTCAAAGCTTCTGCTACAAAAGGAATCACTTAGAGACCATTGCAATAGCCTGTTTTCTAGAAGAGCATGAGGCAAAGGGAGAAGAAAAGTCAACTTGGTCAGATAATACCAGTTATACTGGACACTTGGGCGCTCTTTGAGGCCATCTCTAGCCTCCTCAGTTTCTCAAGCAGGTGGGTCCAGCAGATGCTCAGTCATAAGCAGGCAATGGGTGAATGGAGCCTGAAATAGCCAGGGGATTGCTGTAGTGATGCAACAGTGACATGGACAGAATGGAATGCTATCACCGTAAAATCCATCGATGAAACCATATAGAACAAATGCCTGCAAACTACTACCTGTGACCCCAATCTGGCTCTCTGCCTGTTTATGTAAATAAAGTTGTATTGTCAGCTCTTGTGCTGCAGTGGCAGAGTTGAGTAGCCATGGAAGACATCAACTGGCTGCAGAAGCTAAAATATATACTACCTGCCCTTCACAGGAAAGTAGGCCAACCTTTGCTCTAGAAGTAAGTCTGCTTGAGATGAAACAAATATGGTGTAAGAGCCCAAATTTCCCTGAAAAACTGAGGGACCTTAAATCTAACCCAATCGCCTGCCTTTCCCTGAAACATATTTAGCACCAGTGTCATTTTATAGGATTTCTCCACACTTGGAAATGTGGAGTAATCATTGGGCCTGTCTGAAATGAAGTCCCTCTAGGGAAAAATTCAGCAGCTGTTGGAAGTGCAATGCTGTGCAATAGTTAAAGACAAGAAGCAAAGAAGTATAGCATATGGTGGCAGCACTCTGGAGAGCGAAGTTAGCTCAGAGGCACACAGTTATCTATAATTGGAATAGAGCAGAGGAGCATGGTGAATGGTTTTCCATTTTAGAAAATATCATAGGCTCTTTAATGACCACAAATGGTCAGAAGCTTCAGAGGTTCATTTATTAGTAACATCTGAACCAACAAGTAAGGGCCCATCATTCCTCTTCCTTTACCCAACAGTATCTTATTCCATTTCCCATCCTACTCAAGTGAAATAAAGTGGCACTCATTTGAATCTGATAGCTGGAGTGGGAAATGGTGAGTTTTGGCTGAGCTTCTCCCAGGTGCTCTTGTATTTACAATGAGGATTCTTCTGAGACCCACAGGTCCAGATGATCTTACCCAAATTCTACTACAAATTTTATGACACTGTGGCAGGTATGTACAATTGACCCCACCAGAGAGAAATATGGTTTTGGAGAGTTGTTCTCTGTATCTTCCTTCAAACTCTTTAACCACACACCTTTATAGGCTTCTACTGTTAATCTACCATCAAATCCATCCGATCAGTGATTGTTTCTCCATATTGCCTAGGCAGTTGTGGGGGATCGAGTAGCATTTTATAAGCCTCCTAAGGGTCCTTGCTGGGTGAACTTACTTGATGCAACTTTTGGCTTACATTGGATTTAAGCAGCTTACACCCATTCAATGCCAACTAATCAATGACAGATATTAGATGCCCAAAATTAAATATCCAGGCATTTAAATTTAGACTTCCTTTTGTGGTAAGCAGTGCAGAAGGGGATAAAATGTTGGAAAGTAGTTGAATAGGTGTGGGAGTTAAGGATAGAAAAAAAATGACCTTTGTCCAGTGGGGTCTGTAAATTTGAATAGTCAGATTCATAAACACACATAAACTCTTTTACATAAGTAAAAGAACACTAATCTAGGAATCAGAAAATCTGACCCCAGCATTTGCTGTATACAACCAACCCTTCCCTCATCTATACAACAAGTAAAATGATATTGTCCCTGCAAACCATAACTCTCACCCTCCCCATGACATTGTAAGGAAGATCAAATGAAATAATGTCAAGAAAAGTTCTTGGCAAACTATAAAACAAACATGCACAAAATTTTTATTAAGGTAATAAGCAGCCAAAAACTGAGTAGACTTTCCAAATATATAGGAAAATCATTCTGCCTTTTAGTGTGGGTTGAGGGATCTGAACAAGGTAGTTATGCTAGAAATGTCTTTTCTACCTTTGCCTTAGTTACCTAAAATTTCACCCTTTTGAAAAATGCCAAATCTTCTGGGCTAACAAACTGGGTATTTCATATTATGTCTGTCCTGCTGGAGGCATGGAGAACTCCTGAGAGAAAAAATATCTGAGAGAAACCTGAGAGACAAAAAAGAAAAAAAATCTTAAGTAATATGATGTGAAGGAAATGTAACAAATTTGAACTTCTAAAAAGTGTTTCTTAGGCCAGCCTCCAATACATTTAACGGGAAGAACTCATGCTTACCTCTAAGCAGCATTATTTACGAAGCTAGTCAAATATGTAAATGGTCAGGTTGATCATTGTAGTTTTATTAGTAAATGAGAATTGGGACAGCAGAAAGGTTTTCAGCCACAGGAGTAGATGGCTTGTCTTGTTTTTCTCTGGGTCCCTGGCCAGACATAGTGCTTGGTAAACCAGGACTTCCTCAAATGCTAGTAGCAGGAATGAAGGAATGAATACCAATCACTGAGTAGAGAGAGCAGAATAAAGTAAGAAAGAGATAAAGCATATTTTTCCTCTCTGTGAACTTATTACTCTTATAATAACATTTTTGCATCTTCTAGTTAGTTGTATTACTCTCTACCCCATTATAGTTTTGTGAATTTTCTCTCATTTACCCCCCTTTAGAATAACATTTAAATATCTTTAATAGGAGTGTAGCATTTATGTAGGTTTTTCTTTATGTATGATTTTTTTTCTGCTTTGAGATCAGAAATTTTTTTTATCCCTTTTGAGATTTGAAATGACAATTGAAGATAAATAACTAAAGGATGTTTATTAGTTTTTCAAAAATAAACATCAAGAGCCAAGAATATGGAATGGGAAAGGATAGTATCTTCAATAAAGGATAGTTTCCAGTGTTAGGAAAACTGGACAGCCACATGCAGAAGAATGAAACTAGACTCCTATTTTATACCATCTACAAAAACCAACTCAAAATGAGTAAAGACTTGAATGTGAGACCTGAATTCATTAAACTCCTAAAAGAAAAAAGGGAGTAAGATCTTTGACATTAGTCTTGGCAATGATTCCTTATCTAGGATACCAAAAACAAAGTCAGCAAGAGCAAAAACAAAAAGAGTGGGGCTACATCAAACTAGTAAGCTTCTAAACAGCAAAGGAAACCATCAACAAGATGTAAAAGCAACCGGGATCCCTGGGTGGCACAGCGGTTTGGTGCCTGCCTTTAGCCCAGGGCGCGATCCTGGAGACCCGGGATCGAATCCCACGTCGGGCTCCCGGTGCATGGAGCCTGCTTCTCCCTCTCCCTCTGCCTGTGTTTCTGCCTCTCTCTCTCTCTCTGTGTGACTGTCATAAATAAATAAAAAAAAAAATTAAAAAAAAAAAAGATGTAAAAGCAACCTACTGATGGAGAAAATATTTGCAAGTCATATATCCAATAATGGGTTAATAGCCAAAATATATAAAGAATGCATACAATTTGATAGCACGTACACAAAACTTTTTTTAAATGGACAAAGGACTTGAATAGTCATTTTTCCAAAGAAAACATGCAAATGACCATCAAGTATATGGAAAAGTACTCAACACCACTAATTACCAGGAAAATGCAAATGAAAACCACAATAAGATATCACCTCACATGAAAAAAAAAAAAAAAGAGATATCACCTCACACCCGTTAGAATGGCTACCACCAATAAGATAAGAGATAAAAAATGTTGGTGAGGATATAGAGAAAAGGGAACTCTTGCACATTGTCGGTGGGAATGTAAAATTAGCGTGCCCACTTTGGAAAACAGTATGGAGCTTCCTTAAAAAAAATTTAAGACAGAATCACCATTTGATCCAGCAAATTCACTTCTGGACACATAATTGACCCTTGACCAACATGAATTTGAACTGCGCAGGTCCACTTATATATGAATTTTTTTTATATAATACAGTACAGTACCACTGTAAATATAATTTCTCACCGTTATGATTTTCTTAATGTTTTTCTAGCTTATTTCATTGTTAGAATACAAAACATAATGCATATAACATACAAAATATGTGTTAATCAACTATTTGTATTATCAGCAAGGCTTCCAGTTAATAGTAGATTATAGTGATTAAATTCAGGAGGAGGTAAAAGTTACATGTAGAATTAAAAAAAAAATATTTGTTTTAATTCCAGTTAGTTAACATGCAGTGTTATACTAGTTTCAGGTGTACGGTATAGTCTTTCCACACTTCCATACATCACCTTATGGGTCATCATGACAAATGCACTCATTAATCCCCATCACCTATTTTATTCATCCCTCCGCCCACCTCCCTTCTGGTAATCATCAGTTTGTTCTCTATAATTAAGAGTCTGTTTCTTCAGGACTTCTGGATGGCTCAGTGGTTGAGTGCCTCCCTTAGGCCCAGGGCATGATCCTGGAGTCCTAGGATTGAGTCCCACGTCAGGCTCCCTGCAGGGAGCCTGCTTCTCCCTCTGGCTGTGTCTCTGCCTCTCTCTCTCTCTCTCTCTCTCTTTGTGTGTCTGCCATGAATAAATAAATAAAATATTTAAAAAAAGGAAAGGAAATTTCTCAAAGGCAGAAATAAAAAACAATCCACATATGAGTAAAATCTTGATATTTATTTCTCTGACTGATCTATTTCACTTAGCATAATACCCTCTAGCTCTATCCATATCATTGCAAATGGCAAGGTTTCATTCTTTTTTATGGCTGAATAATATTCCATTGATAAGTTATATGTGGATTTTTGAGTGTGTGGAATGTTGGTGCCCCTAACCCCCACATTGTTCATGGGTCAACATATATCCAAAGGAAATGAACGCAGGATATCAAAGAGGTATCTGCAGTCTCATGTTCATTGCAGTGTTATTCACAGTAGCCAAGATGTGGAAACAATCTGTTTATCAACAGATGAGTTGGTAAAGATATATATACAATGAAATATTATTCAGACATGAGATAAAAGGAAATCCTGCCATTTGTGACATAAATGGGCTGTGAGGGCATTATGCTAAGTGAAATAAGCTGAACAGTGACAGACAAATACTTCATGTTATCAATTATATGTGGAATCATAAAAAAAAAGAAACTCATAAAAACAAAATAGAAAAGTGGTTGCAAGGAGCTGGGGGTTAAGGGATATAGGGAATGATTGGTCAAAGGGTACAAACTTTCACTATAAGGTGAATCAGGTCTGAAGATCTAATGAAAACATGACTATGGTTGATAACATTGTATTGAAAAATTGAAATTTGCTAAGAGAGTAGAACTTAAATGTTCTTGCCCAAAAAAAAAAAAAATTATGCACTGTAATGGGTGTGTTAATAAACAGATGGGAGAGATTCCTTTCACAGTGTATATGTATATGAAATCACCACGATGTACACTTTAAATATCTAACAACTGTATTTGTCAGTTATACCTCAATAAAGCTGAAAAAAAAAGAAGGAAACATCTATCCATTAAAAAGAATCACAGAGATATCCTCTCATTGGAGATTAAAATTGGACATGCAATCTTCAAAGCCTTATCTAAGTTTAAGCTTCTATGATTCTAGTTGGCTGGGGAAAGCCATTTTTTTTCTTGTTCTGTCTTTTTCAGGGAACTGTTTCATATTCATCAAATGGTTGTGGGTTTTTAGACTTTGTGCAAAACACTTTGCAGTATCTATTTGAAGGTGGCTCAATATACATCATACACTCCTCATGTCCCACCCCATAGGCAGACAATTTCTGGTCGTTTGAGACAGTCTATTTTTCTTTTTAAGTTTGTGAGTTAAACTGTGTCTATCCTTTCATCACTGTGCTGTCTTGTGAAATAAGGAAGTGGATTGTTAGATTAGGTACCATCCATTGACTACGTTCCTTTTGGTTTGCTGAGGAAAATGCAGTTATTTACATTGATGAATAGCCTTAATTGGGTAAAATAGACTGGTAGTGCTGAGCTAATACCTTTAAATGTCTTGTCTTCTGCAATTAATATTCCCTTGTCACACATACATTTAAACAGTTGGAAGAAAGCCTTGTGTTCTTGACTCCTGTCAAACTTAACAAATGATTTTGTCAAGTCATTCCTTTCTGCCCTGGTTGATTGATAGCTAAATTTTGGTCTTCTAGCTTATGTAAAAAGTGTTAACTATGCCTTTCAGCTTGTAGGCAAGGGCATTTAAACCATTCTAATAGTCAATTTACAGAGGAATTACATTGCCTGTTTACTGGAGGGGTCAAAAAATGTGCCCCTGGTCATCAGGGACACAAATCAGAAGGCCCATGAGCTAATGAAGGCAGTATTTATGAGCCCCTGCATTTGCCGTATGACACGAAGTTCAAGGTGCCCCTGGTCTTGGCTGCTGAGGGCTCTGGCTCCCAATTTTGGGTATGCCTTTGCTCATGGACTATGTAATAGGTATATCTATTTAGTATGAATAGAGCTTGATTCTAAAACTCTTAAGAATGAGAATAAAAAATAGACTGCTAGGTTGTTACAGTACTAAATTTCATCTGGAAATTTTGGAGAGCTCTCTATAATAAGGCAGACCCCTGCTAACCTCTGCTACCACCTGGCTTGTAGATGTTCATACATAAGTGGATCCCACTTGTTTCTGGGAGAAGTTTCACTTCCCTTGCCTTGAGCCGTTGTGGAGTATCTCACAGTTTACCATTTTAAAACACTTTGGCCAATAAGTTATGTTACTATAGTTACATAAGAGCAACTATAGCCCATCAATATATTTTTGCAATAGATAGATCTTGAACCATGAGTCCTCCATTTCTTTTTTTTTTTTTTTAACAGACTCCTAAAGCCCAGGAGGTCACAGAGTCTCATAATGAATATCCAGCAGGTCCCTTTCAGCTCCTGGAGTGGGGATTCATTAGGACTCAACACCACATCTGCCTCTGGAGGGACCACTGATTCCCTCTTGTGGTGTCCATCTGCCACTGGGTCTGTTTCTTCATTCTCTACACTGTGGTTTTCTTCCTTGTGCTCTTATCTTGGGGAAGACTTCCAGAATTCTATATGCACTTCACTCATTAATCAGGAAACTGGATCATGAATATGCCTGCAATTTTTTATACCACCATCATATAATGTATGCAAAGCTGGCACAATGTAAACATATGAGAGGTTGTGTGTGTTAATATAGGCATGGTCTCTGAAGCCAGCCTGGGTTCAAATTCTGCACTGCCAGTTTTTATCGGCCATGTGATTGTGAGCAAATGACTGAATTCTATTGCCTCAATTTCCTCACCTATAAAATGGAGAAAATAGTAGCCAGCTCTTTTCAGAGAAATAAAGAAGTTATTCTAAGCATTCAGAATAGTGTCTATCATAAACTAAGCATTAAATAAAGTTTGTTTGCTGTCCTCCTCACTACTTTTCCTCCATGCCCCACTGCTGCAGTCTACTTCTGTCTTCTCCATGTGCCCTCCACTCTTCCAACCTCTCCTTCACTTCTTTTTACTGCATTCAGCAATTGTGAGCTCCATATTCCATTAACATTTTTACCAGCACCAAGGCAAGCTGTGTCTATGTTGGCTTGAGGCTCCTTGGAGATCCACGATCATCCTAGCACTCCCTTGGATCTTAGAGCACATTTTGCTATTTCTCCCAATGAAAGCTATTGCTCTAGCCTATTATGGAGGAAGAAGGGGACTTTGACACAGTCTTGTGTGTCCTGGGTAGAAAATAGAACCAACAGAAGGAGCCAAGAGCCTGCTACTGTTTTTCAGGATGAGCCCCAACCAACCCCTTCTTGTCTCAGCCCCTATGATTTTTAAGTACAACTTTTGAATTAAGGGGCTTGTTAAATCTATACAAATAAGAAATTGCAGCTATGATATTTTTAAGCATGGCCCATGACTGTATAATGGAACATATAGAGCAGACTACACTTAATTCAGTGATTTTGGTAAAATAACTGAATTGGAATGACATTAAACTAGTTAACTGATTGATTAGGAAATTATCTTGATGGTGTCTGTCCAAAAAGATGATTAAATGACCGCAAAAGCTTACTCTAATTAAATATGTATATTATCTCATCAGTTATCTATTGTCACAATAGTGTAGTATGACATTTCAGGGGCACACAATAATATTTGTTTCTCACTAGTCTGGGATGGTCACCTTGGTTGGGCCCTCTCATATGTCTGGCTTCAGTTGCTCTTGACTGACCTAAGATGGCCTTCATGGGGATGACTGAGGTGACTCAGTTCTATTCAACACTTTTGCTTTCCTTCTTGGGAGACAAGTGTCTAGCCCAGGCATGTGCTTCTCAAGGAAATGGCAGAGAACAAGACCAAGCAAACCTGAGGGTGAATGGACCTTTCGACCCCCTGTATGCATCATGATGGCCAATATCTATTGTCTCTAAGCATGTTACATGCCCAACCCAGAGCCAGAGACAGCAGGCACTACAGAGTTACATGGCAATGGGAATATGTATGAGGAGAGGTAAAGAATTAATACATTAATACAACAAATCTGTTGCAATTATTTAAGCTGGTCTCAGTGCTTCTTATTCCATCAAGACATGTTCCAATTTTTATCCTGGCTGTATTAGCACTCCTAGGGGAAAAATCTAAAGGGCAAGGACTATTTATTGGGCTAAACTAAACTGTCACATGTTTGCTGTTGGGGCCACGCACATAGGTATTGCTAACGATGACAGGTGTACTTTGAATTAATCCAGTAGAGCCTGAATGGGAGAGTGGGGGCATGGAGAAAAGCATGAAGACTGATAACTGTTATCGTTGTTGTTGCTGTTTTTTTTTTTTTTTTTGAAGTAATTGGTTCCATTAAGTAAAGAAGCTAGTATCCCAATTAAAATGACTTTGCTTCATAGAAGATAGTGCCATCAGGATAATGAATAGAATGACCAAAGAATTTTGTATTTCTCTTATAAAGGAAACAAAATAAAGCAAAACCAGTGACTATTTTCTAAGTGCTCTTCCACAGCATCATAGCTATGCCTCTGCTCCCGTCTGCCCCCACCCCCAGCCCAAACAATGAACAGTGCCATCATTACCAGCGGGCTGTGTGCATTGATGGCACCTTTGCTTATTAAAGTGGCTTTCTGTGGATTACTGCACGGACTGATTACCTTAATTGACCTTCATCCTGGCTAAAATTTGCCTGACTTAATGAGGCTCAATTTTTCTCAAGCCCCCTAGGCAGGATGGTTCCTGGCTCAGACACTTTGTTACTTTGATTTTTCATTTTTAATAACAATTACACCCCAAAGCTTGAGGAAATATGGTAAAATATGTCAGTAATTGTGAAGAGCCCTGAGCAGCTACATCCATGGAAAAATTTTAAGGTTTCCAAGTTTTGAGCCCATTTAAAATCACCCTCTACCCCCAATTTGACCTTGGTTGGTATGGCTTACAAAATTCTAGTGAAGAATTTAGTACTTGTTGACAGAATTTTTCTAAACATCTGTCTAAATGACAAGACAGATGTTCAACAGTCAGACATTTGTTAAATGTCATCAGCCCAGCCTAGACACTTGGATGTTAACTTTTATTTCTAAAAGTCAGGATGGCAGTGGATTGCTCAGACATACAGACAATTCTGCCTGAAAACTGGAATGCAAGAAGACTTAACTTGCAGGGAACTTAAAGCAAAGAAAGCTTTCACATTGCAGGAGAAATAGGATTGATTAGTATTAGCCACCTGTGCGGAGAAGTATTATGAAATATTATTTGAGCTCAGCATAAAAGAATGCTATGATTGATTAATCATGTCTGGCATAGGGATAGAAAGGAAATGTTAGCATACTTTCCATTCCTGACCTCTTCATAGTTTCTGATCTTATCTTTTATAAACAATGCTTCATCTTTATTATTTCCTGCATCTGTTTTGTCCATGTTCTGCCTATGCTTGATTAACTGAATTATTGATTTACTAGATATATTTTTTATTGGCCAGTCTTTGTTTTTGAGTCAGCCTCTGAATTCCCTTCATGTGTTTGGGGGAACTCATTATATGAATTTTGGTATAAGTAGTTAAATAGCCAGTATACTTATTTTCACAAACGCTTTTCCCCAATACTTTCTTTCTTCATGCTTGCAACTAGGTGTTGTTGGCACATGACCCAGAATTTGAGTTTATATTTCACTCAGATAAAAATCAGGTGCATTTGCCTAAGAGTTTGAATCAAAAGCTAGTGACACAAAGGCACAAGGTGTTCTAACATTTCTGAATTCTATCCTTCTTTGAACTAGCGGAATAGGCTTTCCACTTAAATCTGCCAGAATTAGTTTCTATGTTTGCAACTAAGAACTTGACTGATGCAATAGGTCTTCTAAGGCGGTGCTCCTCAAACTTTATTGTGCTTAGGAATCACCTACATGCCTTATTAAAATGCAGATTCTGAATGAAATGCAGGTCTAGGATGGGGCCTGAGGTTTGCATTTCTCTCAGGAATTGGCAGTTGTGCTGGCCTGTGGTTCACCCTTTAAGTATGAAGGGTCTGAAGAAGGAAAGGCAGCCTTAAAGAAGGCAGAGTTGGCAGGGAAAAGGAAAAGAAAAGCAAAAAAAAAAAAAAAAAACAGGAAATATTTTTCAGTCAGTTCTAGTTAAGGCTGACTAATAAACTTCAAAATGTGCAAAGGGTCCAACACAATATAATAGTATTTTTAATCATGTAATAACACTGGGCCAGTGACAGTATACTGGGAGGCTCTCCTTCATGCATTCAGGGAGTCAGATTGATTGTTGGAAGGTGGGTGGAGTTTGTCCATCTTCTTCAGCTATGGCTTCCCAGGTCACCTTGGGTGTCACATCTAGATTCCACCCAGATAGAAAGGGAGAGGAATATTAAGGAGTGTAGGTTAGAAGTGTCTGCTTGGTGTTTTTAAGTTTTTTATTATAAAGTAAACACAGGTATAGAAACCCACACACTATGAATATATAGTTCATTAAATTGCTATTATGCAGACACTCTTATAACCACTACGGAGGTCAAGAAGTAGAAATCTGCCAGCCTCCTTAAAACTCCTTTCTATGCCTTCAGTCTTCTCCAAAAATAACCATTATCCTGACTTTTAGAGTGTTGACTTCCTTATGTTTCTTTGTGGTTTAGTCACCCTAATGCACATCATCAGATGATGTAGTTTAGTTTTGCCCATAGTTTGGGATATATTTCTTTAGTCTCTTAACCTGTTGTGTCCCCATTCATCCCTTTTCTTTTGCTTATAATCCATCTGTTGAAGAACCTGGATGGCTTGTACTGTAAGTTTTCCACAGTTTGCATTTGGCCAATTAGATGCATGTGGTACAGGTCCATAGGTTATTCTGTATTTTCTGTAAATCACTAGAGGGATCCAGGGCTTCTATCCATTTCAGGTTTGATCCCTTTGGCAACTCTATAGTTGGGATTGTGCCATTTCATCAGAAGGTACATGGTGTCTAGTTTGTCTTTTCTTGTGTGTGTAATATTTTCAACCACTCATGTTCATTGCTTAGATTTTTTTCAATTCATGAAAGGTCGCAAAATGGTGGTTTTCTATCATTTTGTTTCCATTTAAGTGGAGGAAGTTTATAAAAAGACAATTTCTTCATAAAGAATTTTAGTTCATACAGGAAAGGCAAGATATAGTCTTGATTCTTTCAAGAGAAATAAATTGGTTCCTTGTCATCCTCTAAAGGTGACTGGCTAGTTTCTTTCTTTTTCCTTTCTTTCTTTTCTTTCTTTCTTTCTTTCTTTCTTTCTTTCTTTCTTTCTTTCTTTCTTTCTTTCTTTCTTTCTCTTTCTTTCTTTCTTTCTTTCTTTCTTTCTTTCTTCTTTCTTTCTTTTCTGTCTTTCATCATCATAAACTCATATATTTAAATATATCTGATAGGTTTTAATCCACTGGATTTTAAAATTTTTTGTGAAGTTCAAATTGTCTAATCTTTAGCCAAGTGAGAAGCTCCTAAGTTATTTTTGCATGAGCCTAGCTGTCTTTGATAGCTTTTTGCTATCTGGCACAATAAGATATTTCAGGCCTCTTGGTGTATCTCAGCCTCAAAGTGCTAACCATTTCTCCAAGAAGCCCTGATTTGTTTTAATGGAAAACAATATTTCAAAATGTTCACTGTTATTGGTCTGGCCATTGTTTTTAGGCCTTTTCATTGGACAGAACTGGGAAATTCTGTATGTGTTTAGTTTAAAATCTTGGGTTCATATTGATATTTCTTCTTCAGATCTAGGATTATAGGGTTTTTCCTAAACCTCTTTATTTTTTTCTTCTCTTTTCTACACCAGTACTCATTAACAAGGATAAAGGTGATAAGAGATAAATTCTCATGACTAACCATTTACTTTATTCTACCTTTGAACACAATAGTGTAGGAACAATAATATTCATACTACTACTATAATTAAAATTACACATAACAGTTACAAAATTTTTATATAACCTCTTCCCTTTTTCTTCTCATTTTTACAGTGTTATACTATGTCTTCATTACCAGATCATGTAAGATAATCTCTCTCATTCAACCATCATATATTCTTAGTTCTACAAACAAGTATATATCTAATGTTCACCGTGTTTCATGTTAATGTTTTCTGAGTAATTTTAGTTGTTAAGTCTCCTTCTCTAACAGATTCCCTGACAAAGTTACAATGGAACAATATTTTCTGTGTTCTTACTTGTTGATCAAATTTTGTCTTTCCCTTATATTTTTCAAAGTCAGTTTTGCTGGCTATAAAATTCTTAGCTCACATTTTCTTTCCTTGAGTATCTTAAATTATAGTATTTCATGTTCTTCTGGTATAAAGCTTTGCTATTTAAAAATCTGATGATCATCTATTTTTCTTTCCTTTATAAGCCATGTGTTCTATTTGCCTAAACACACAAGGATTTCCTCCTCTGTTTATTTTTTAGAATCCAGTTATTTTGCCTGACAATATACATCAGTCTTCTTAGGTACATGGTATGTCCTTCCAGAATGTAGTTAATGTGTCTATGAAAGTTTTCATGAGTTATAATTTTTAGTATTTGTTCTGTCTTCTTATCTTGGTTTTCTTCTTCAGATACCTCTGGTACCCATATATTAAATTTTTCTTTATCTATCTTCAATATTTGTCACTTTATCTCAAAATTTTTTTATCTCAAAATTTTAAAAATATTTTTTGAATTTCTTTTTTATTTTATTTATTTTAAAGATTTATTTATTTGAGAGAGAGAGAGCAGGGAGAGACAGAGATAGAGAGAGAGAGAAACTCAAGCAGACTCTATGCTGAGCATGGAGCCTGATGTGGAGCTTGATCTCACAACCTAGAGATCACAACCTGAGCCCACAACCTCAGCCGAAACAAAGAGTCTGATGCCTAACTGACAGTTAGAAGGTGGCCCTCTTTTGGATTTTAAAATGTTTTCCTTCTTTTCTCTTTCCACTTCTCCTAAGGCATTGCTATTGTGTTTATTCATTCCTTAGTCTTTTTTCTTTTTCTTTTTTTAAAGGACTTTTCTTTTATTTATAACTCTTTCATAAGTTTCATGATCTAGGGGTACCTGGGTGGCTCAGTTGGTTAAGTGTCTGACTTTGGGTTGGGTCATGATCTAGGGGTCCTGGGATCCAGCCCTGGATGGGGCTTCCCACTCTGTGGAGAGTCGGCTTATCCCTCTTCCTCTGCCCCTCCTCCCCGACTCGTGCTTGCTCTCTCTCTTTCTCTCCCTCTCTCTCTCAGTCTCATATGAATAAATGCAATATTTTTTTAAAGTTTCAAGACCTCATTCTGTAATCTTTCCTTTTTTCCTAACTTACGTCTTTTCTCATATTATCATTTTTTACTGTATTTTTATTTATTTGAGAGAGTTTACAGTTTTAATCTGAGGTATATGTATATGTTTCTGGCATACTTTCAGTGTGTGTAAGGATGGTATTATATTCCTTATTCTTCTTTTTCTTGTGGAAACTTTATGCGAGTTTTGACCTTGATAATTTTAAGTTGCTCATTTTTATATGAATTAACTCTCCTTGAAGGTTTAGAAAGAGGCTTGATGCACTCCGCTATTCTGACTTCACAGAGTTCTCACATCTGTTATTTTTGTCTGTTGTTAAGAAATATGGTGACTTGATTGCTGAGATAGCCTGGCTCTCTGCTCATCTTCCCCACTTCATCTGGGCCTTCTTTTTCTTTTACCTCTATTATCCCTGTCAAGTTCAATTTTGATTATACTCTCAATAGTTTCTCCTTCATCTGGGACTCTATCCTGGAAGAGAGCCATAGCAGATCAGTTTCAAGTATTCACTGCCCTATTCCCTCAGACCTTCTTATTTGGCTCTGCCACTTGTTACCTTGTAATTGCAGACAAGTTATTTAATGTTTCTCAGTCTCATTTTCTTCATTTGAAAAACTAGTATAACAATTGTACCTATTTTATGGTGGTGTTTTGAAGATTAAATGATATTATATGTAAAGATTAATTGAGTATCTGGTACATTGTGTGTATCTGGATTATATGAGCTCACAAATAGCCAACATTATTCCTGAGCTGTAGTTTATGTAGTTTTTTTTTTTAAGATTTATTTATTTATTTATTTATTTATTTATTTATTTATTTATGATAGAGAGAGAGAGAGAGAGAGAGGCAGAGACACAGGAGGAGGGAAAAGCAGGCTCCATGTCGGGAGCCCGATGTGGGAATCGATCCCGGGACTCCAGGTTCGTGACCTGGGCCAAAGGCAGGCGCCAAACTGCTGAGCCACCCGGGGATCCCCCCTGAGCTGTAGTTTAAAACATGCTACCAAATAAGTAGCTGATTATATTAATACTGCATAAGCTTTATCTATTTTATATGGTGAAATATCAAGCTCAATTCAGGGGTAAGCCAAACTAAGTTATATATATACATATATATACCTTATTGTAATTAACATGAAAAGGAACTGAGATTTTTCGAAGTTCTCCTTCTTCTAATGATAAATATGTATGTATCACCTTCCTGAAAGATGTGCCTGAATACTCCTGAATTATTATACTTGTTTGGAAAATATACACATTGTTTGCCATCTTCTCTTGCATTTATTTGCGTGTTTTCTCCCTGTATACATCCTGACAATTATGAGCAAAGCAGCACTGACGTGTTTTTCTAGATACAGTTTCATTTTTTTTTCATGCAGCTGCCCTGCTTCCCATTTAACAATGTGGAAATGGTGTGTAATTAAGCATTGTTAGATATTTGGGTATGTTTATTTTTACTTACCTTGAAGAGTAATTCTAGGTACTTCTTACTGGCTCACTGCAACTGTATCATCATAGCACTTGGAGGTTGTGAGAAGTTTCATGTTTCTACCTCCAGCAAATTCGAACAATGGATGTAGGAAGGGCAGACTACTGCAAAAAGGTGAAGTTTTAGGGGTGGCTTCAAGGCCTATCTCTTCATCTAAAGCTCTCCCCACTTGCTGGTTGATGCTTAGATTTCTCCGTTTTTCTAACAAGCCTTGAACTGAGTCCTGTGTCCTTGAGCTGTATCATGATTCAAAACTTCCTAAATGGAGACATTTGAACCAATGAAGGAGGAAAATAGACATTAGATAGGAGAGGGCCTATAATGTATTAAGCTACAGGCCATATATGTAACTTTCAAATTGATATTTTATATAATTAATTGAAAACCATCTATCAGTTATCTCTCTTTGTTTCACTTTTTTTTTTTCTAAAGACTTTTATTTATGAATGAGAGACATAGAGAAAGAGAGAGGCAGAGACACAGGCAGAGGGAGAAGCAGGCTCCATGCAGGGAGCCTGATGTGGGACTCGACCCGGGGTCTCCAGGATCAGGCCCCTGGCTGAAGGCGGCGCTAAACCGCTGAACCACCAGGGCTGCCCTCTTTATTTTACTGTGATATGATAAGCACTGGGAAAATTAATAAGAGTTGAAACATTATTTCCATGGATAATGAGAACTGGGCATAGTTTAGAAAAATGTTTTATTCTCAGGTAGTTATATAATCCATATCGCTAAATGAATAATAGACTCATAAATACACCATTCTTCTATTCCTTAATTGTGTGTGTTTTGTTTTTGTTTTTTACTGCAGCTTCGGAAAGCAGTGATGGATCACATATCTGATTCTTTCTTGGAAACCAATGTCCCTTTGCTAGTTCTCATTGAGGCTGCAAAGAGTGGGAATGAAAAGGAAGTGAAGGAATATGCCCAGGTTTTTCGTGAGCACGCCAACAAACTGGTGGAGGTAAGTCAGGAAAAGCCTGAGGAGTAGAATTTACTGTTGGGTTTAGTCTCCACATATAGCTCTTGCAGTTTCAGTAGATAGCCCTTCTTTAGCTTTCCTGAAGAAATAAAGTCTTGGAACCTCTTTTTTTTTTTTTTTTTTTTTTTAACCTTCTGATGCTCCATCCCTTGCAGAAGAGGAAGATTATTAGTATTCTCTCCTTTATCTATCCCACAATTCTAAACATGTTCTGGAAAATGATAATTTTTCTGAAAAAATAGGAGAGGCTAAGATAGGAGAGGTAGAAGAGAAGCTCCAAAATGCTGAATGCCAGCTTTGATTTGAGGGAGTTGAATTAAAATTGCCAAGGGAAGGTTTAAATATTGATCCCTTTTCTTCTTCCTTATCCCCATCTCTACTCCATGCCTCTGCACCTAGATTAGCTGGCCACATTATGAACTGGTGAAAAAAATATCTCACTTTCCCCATAGAGATACTGGGATACCTGATGAAGGATCTTGGGGCAGTAGGATGAGATGAGTCCAAGTTCAGAGTCCTAAGGATATTCTATGTGTGAGATAAACCAATGGGAATTGTCTTATAAATGCAGAATTGTGTTATGTAATATTGAAAAAATATTTATTTAAGGCAAACAAAATAAGAGTGAAATGACAACCAGGCTGCCTATATCTAGGAGCTGAAAACCAACAGCTTGGCAAAGGTTGGATTTTGTGATGTGGGACTGAATAGAAACTTAAATATGTTAAATAATATGTGTGTGTAGATGCTAGAGGAAGAGTCTAGAAGGGGAAAAGATTCTGGCAAATTTAGGGAATAGTTCTTAGGGCCAAGCTCTGAGCACTTAAAAACAACAACGAAACTCTGGTATCGTTTACACTTTAACTCAGGATAAAATGAAATTACTCAAATAACAGGCAACTTAAATGCAAGCTAAAAATAAAATAGATTTGGAGCAGGGGTAAAGTGGGAAGGGGAGAAGGAAGAAGAAAACAAATAATACTGAATGAATGCTATAAAAGTTTTGAATATTCATATGTAATAAAATAATAGTATTAACAGAGTTAGGTCATGCATTTATATAACTTCAATGTTTATAAAATAATTGCAGACTTTATAGAAAATGTTAAAGGTGTGTTGCAGGCATGGCGGGCAGAAACAGGGACATGTGTTTAGAGTTGTGTGATAAACATATCCTACTTCCAGTCTTGTCTGTGTCATTGTGTAATCCTATACATAGACTTATTTGAGATAATACTTAAGGTTCACACTTGATGCCCAGTGTAAATGTGAGTCCAAGCAGCCCTCATATCTACTCTTTCTTCCTTCTCCTATGATAGACCCTCGACTCATTCACCATTTCCCCTCATCCTATCTGTAGGATTCACTCTAGGGGTATCCAGCCACTGTGAGTGGTCCTTAACCCTAAACTTGTAGCAGAAGCAGAAGCTCAGGTCAGTCAGAACTCCATGCTTCAGAAAATCATTGTGTTGCTTCTCTCAGTTATTCCCTTCACTACCCGTGGTCTGGTCACTGCAGCCAGCAGCATTTCGGAATGTCTCGGTGCCTAGGAGATGAAGCAACTGAGATGTGCGATTGGCCTCTGTTGGGTTGGAGAAGACTGGAATCAAAATAATTTCTGTAGTTTATGTCCTTCAAATAAGTGCTAGATTGCTGATGCATACGTGTTAAAAAAAAATGCTGGAGCATGGGCTGAGAGTCACCAGTTTTCTCATTTTTAAAGTACAAATATATATATATATATATATATATAGAAGTGGGCATCTTTTCAAGCCTTTAGGTATTTGTGTCCGTAATGTGAAAAATTTTGTTAATATATTGATTTTATATCCATTGACCTTGATAATTCACCTACTGATTCCAGAGTTTGTTTCTTTTGGGTGTTCTGTGTATACAATCATGCTGTCTGCAAAATATGACAGTTGTATTTCTTCTTTTCCAATTCTTTTACCTTGTTCTTTCCTCTCATCATTGCACTAGCAAGGACCTTCAGTAAAATATTGTGGAGATTTATATTTTTGTTACTTCTAGACCTCCATGAGAACATTTTAATATTTTACCATTAATTCTATTGTTCGTTCTAGACTTCTCACAGATTTTTTTGTTTGCTTAATTTAGTTCTCTCTTATTACTCATTCGCTTAAAGTATAGAATTGTATCAAACAAGTTTTCTGCACATATTGAGACAATTACGTTTTTTGTTTCCTTTGATCTCCTTCAGGAGTATTGGTATCTAAATTATGCTTTCCCTCAAAAAATGAGTAGAAAATATTCCTTCTATTTATTTTTGGAAGCGAATGAGTAAGACTGTCATTACTTATTGTTATTTCTTTTTGATATTTGGAGGAATTCACTCATACAGCAACCTGAGCCTGGGTGTTTGCTTGAGGAAAGGTTTACATTGCAGGTTCAACTATTTTTACTAAACACAAGCCCATTTAAATTTTCTATTTCTTTTTAAGTCAGCTTTCATAAGTTGTATTCTAGGAATTGTTATTTTTACTTAATTTCCTAATTATTTGACATAAAATTATCCATAATATTCTCCTTTTAAAAATAATCTGTAGCTGCATTATTATTTCTTTTAACTTCTTATACTGCTAATTGGTATCTTCTCTCTTTTTTCTTGATTACTTTTGTAAGAGGTTTATCAATTTAATATTTTCTTTAAGGTTTGCAAATTTTCTTTGTTTTCTATTTTATCTATGCTGTTATTCTTTTTATTTTTCGGCTTTCTTCTGATATATCTTACTGTTTTTCTAGCTTTCTAAAATAAATAATCACATTATTGATTTTTAGCCTTTCTTATTTTAATAATATATGCATTTAAGGCTTAATTTTTCCCTAGCTATGCTTTTATCTGGCTATTTTCTATTGACCTAGTTTTCAGCTCACTCATCCTGCTTCCATCTGTGTCCAATGTGTTTGAAACTGATCTATTGGATTCAATTGTTTTTTTAAAATTTCTATTCAATTTTTAAAATTGATTCCAGTTCTCTAGCAGCAAATTCATTATTGGGTCCTCTCTTTTAAAAAGATATGTTAGGGGTCCCTTTCCATTTTGCCCCCACAACTGGGCAAGCAAGGAAGAAAACTGACCTTTCTTTTGATGTCAGTAGGGAAGTTTGAACCATTCAAATCCTAGCTCCCACATGGAGGTCTCAACCCGAGTCCACCTCCCTAACATGATAAAAACCAAAACCATTTATTCTTCTTTGGGCTGACACTACTATAAACTAGCTTAGGTGCCTTCTCTGCTCTTCCTCAAAAGTCCCTTTTTGTGACTAAGAAACCTTCTCATACCTTATTCATAGGTGTGCTGCATCCTCACTCTCAAAATGCAAGCCATTTTTTGTGTGTGGCTGGGGAAGAGCTCTCTCTGTGAGGCAACCACAAAACAGAAACAAAATTGACCAAAATATTAGGATTCTTTGACTTGGACTTTAAAAATAACTATAATTAACATATCTCTTTAAAGATTGATTGATTGATTGACTGATTGATTTAAGAGAGGTGAAGGGAGAGAGCAGGTGCATACAAACAGGAGGGAGGAGCAGAGGAAGAAGCAGCAGCAGACTCCCTGCTGAGCAGGGAGCCAGGTGTGGGGCTCAATCTCAGGACCTTGAGATCATGATCTGAGCCAAATGCAGACACTTAACTGGAAAGGGAGAAGACTGGGTCCTAAAAGCTGTCAGCAAACATTCAATATGAAGTAAGAATCTTCATTTGGGTTGACCCCTGATGTTTGATGACTGGAATGTGCCATGTTTCATTTAATTGAATTTTGTTGTTTTTTGTTTTTTAAAAGATTTTATTTATCTATTCACAAAAGATATTCATGTAGAGAGAGGCAGAGACATAGGCAGAGGGAGAAGCAGGCTGCCTGCAGGGAGCCTGATGTGGGACTCAATCCCAGGACCCCAGGATCACGACCTGAGCCAAAGGCAGATGCTCAACCACTGAGCCACCTAGGTGTCCCTCATTTAATTAAATTTGAATTTGAATTTAAGTGAGCTATTATGGAGCTCTGTGAGGCTTCCAAAATGGAGATAGACTTTATTGTGGCATCTGTAATAAGCTTGATTTTTATCTTGATTATGGATTTTTTTAAATGTCAGCTGATTTTTTTATTAAATGGCCAACATTTGTATGGGAAAATATAAAGGGTCTGTGTTGTAGTCTGGGCTGCTATAAGAAAATACTACAGAATGGGTGGTTTTTCAGCAACAGAAATTTATTTCTCACAGTTCTGGGGGTTGAGAGGTCTAAGATCAAGGCACAGAAAAGGGTGCATTCTGTTAAAGGCCCTCTTCCTGGTTCATAGCCAGTGACTTCTCACTGTGTCCTTATGTAGTGGAAGGCATAAGGGATCTCTGTGGAGTCTTTCTTGTAAGAACATTGACCCCATTCATAAGGGCGCCATCCTTATGACCTTAGAGCCTCCAAGGCTCCACCTCCTAGTACCTTCATATTGGATATTAGGATTTCAGCATATGAATTTTGGAGGACAGACACCAATGTTTGGACTATAGAGTCTGGATAGTGTTTTCTCTTTCCAGAAAGGATTTACTTTTTTCTAAAGGACACAGATGTTGTGATGAGCACCAGTGTTACATGGAAGTGTTGAATCACTAAGTTATACACCTGAAACTAATATTATACTGTATGTTAACTAAAGGGAATTTAAATAAAAATTTAAAAAAGGGGGGCAGCAGAGAGATAGCTCATTTCAACCCAAAGACTGAAGTGTCTTGAGGCTAGTTTGTAGTCTTTGTCAGTTGTAGTCTACCTTTCTTTTACCCTAGTCCTATGAATAGTCTTCTAGGGGTACAACCAGAGGACGGGATGTGTTACCAATGATCTCACCTTATTTATAGAACAGTTTCTCCAGTTTTTGTTTTCCCATCATCATGATATGGTTGAAAACTTTGTTTTGCTTTTTGGATGCTTTTAATTTGCTTCTTTATTTTTTTTTTGGGGGGGGGAGGGGGCAGACAGTGGGGAGGGGCAGAGAGAGAGAATCTTAAGCAGGCTTCATGCCCAGTACAGAGCCCAATGTGGGCCTCTGTCTCACAACTCTCAGATCATGACCTGAGCCAAAATCAAGAGTTGGACACCTAACCTACTGACCTGCCCAGGTACCCCTAATTTGCTTCTTGACTGTTGGTACATGTAACTTAATAGAGAAGACCTTAATAAAAAAACAAACAAACAAACAAACAAAAAACCTGTGATCAAATGCCAGTCTTTGAACTCCTCGTTCTCCATGAGACCTTTGGCTCCTTGGCTGTCCTGGACTCCAATTTTTGCCTCTCCAGCCCTATGAGATAGCTGGAAACTCTAAATAATTCTCTTTTTTCTCTGCAGTTACCTTCCATCGGCTGTCTCAGTTTCTCTTTCAACACTAAGAATTAGCAAATGCTTGGGAAGGAAAGTAAAATGCACAAAGTTAGGCTCCCTTCAATGAGCATCACGTTTTGAATTAGTCTAGGTTTTGACCCTCTTGGCAGCTGTTCCATATTTTCAAGGAAATGACTTTTTCCTGCATTTCTAGTTGTGCTCAGCAAGAGAATCGGTCTCTTACTGGCTACTCCATTCAGTCTGAAAGTAGAAATCCCTGAGAGAGCTGGTTCAGACAAGTTTGTGGGGACTTTTTATTTGTTTGTTTCATTCATATTTTTAGTCAAAGATCTCTTTTTTCAATGGAAATATTGAGCGTCCATACCTCAAAGAAATACACTAATCAATAAGAATAGTTCTTACGAGATTGAAATAACAATCTCAGTCCCTCCTCCACTTTCTGCAATTCCTTTACTTAGTGCCTTCTTCTGCCAAACACCACCTCACAATCCTCCCAGGGCACATTTGATCCCTGTTTGAGAACTTCTGATGGAACTTTGCGTTGCCATTAATGCAAATTATGTAAGAATTATATATCAGATAATTTTGAATGGAGAATGAATAAATGCATAAAATAATCTATGAATCAGTGGTGATAATTTTAGCTCTTCAATATTTTTTTTTTGTTATTGAGTTTTGTTATAGTATATTCAATTTTCCATCAATTTTTGTTTGTTTTGGGAAGCCTAGGTGGCTCAGTGGTTGGGCTTGTGCCTTCGGCTCAGGATGTGATCCCGGAGTACCGGGATCGAGTTCTGCATCGGACTCCCTGTATGGAGCTTGCTTCTCCCTCTGCCTGTGTCTCTGCCAATCTCTCTGTGTCTCTCATGAATAAATAAATAAAATTTAAATTTTTTTCTCATATGTGTGTGCTATTTTCTCCCAGTTTGGTATTTGCTATTCACAGAGATTGATGTGATAAAGTGAATAGAGGATGCCACAACCTATAATACAATATTGTCATCCTTAGAAAACCTGTAACAAGGACAATTTTAGTGCAAATAAGATATTACTAAAATATGAATCAGTAAAAAAATATAATTTGGCTTTTCATAATTTCCTTAACAAGTAAAATTGTTTGGTTTTCTTCCCCACAATGTTTCCAACTTTTAATAAAGATTAGGTGAACTCACACCAGGGTTTTTTGATTAAAAGAATTTAACAGGTCTGTTTTGATTATTTGTGATCTATAATATCAGCCAATATAGGAAGTATCACTAGTAGAAATGAACTTTTTTCTTAATCTATTTTCCTTCATCTCCAGAATCCAGCTAACTCATACCCTCTGAGATTTAGCTAAGGGCTTCAAAGCAGAGCTGACTCAGGGTGTACTGAGCTTATCAGAGGACCCCTGTTGTACCTCCTTTCCAAGGCTTTTGGAGAAATGGAATGCAAAGTATGGTAGCACAGTACCAAAGTAATGTGGCCTGAGTAGGGGTGGCAAAATAGGCATTGTTGCAAAGGAAATAAAAAATGGAAATCTGGAAACTGAGATGCAGAGTCAATATAGCTATTTTCAGAATCTCCAAACTGATTTTATCATTTCCATTGCTTTCCTACTTAATGTGCCTCTCTTTCTCCTACTACATCTCTCCCATTAACACCAATACAGTATGTATGCAAGCTACACATGCTATTATCTGGTGGACTGCAGTGTCCTCCCAGCAGTCCTCTCTCATCTGCCTGGTCCTCCTTCAGTCCCTTCTGCAGACAGCAGCCGCCACAGTGAACTTCTAAAAATACAAATCAATCATGCAATGTCTCTTTCCTAGACCATTCAGAGACTTCCTATTGTTCTCAGGTGAAAGGCCAACTTATTAAAGGACTGTGCAAGGCTTGCATGATCTGGCCCCTTCTTTAATCTCCAGGCTAGTCTTCCTGTCCTCTCCCACTTCCCACAATGTATCAGCCTGACACAAACCATCTTTCACTTGTCAGGTGTGCCATGCTCCGCTCCACCCCAGGCCTGCACTTGTGTTGTCTCTTTCCTGACATACTCTGTGTTGTCTCTTTCCTGATATACTCTCCATTCTACCTCTTCCTCTCATTTCTAATCATTGTTCAGATTTCAGCTCAAACATCATGTCCCTAAATGGGATTCGTTCCCTGTGTTTTTTTGCCCTCGTGGAGCCTTATTTATTTTTGATTTGCACACATCCAGCTCTATGACTGTATGATATTTCTCCTGCTAGATGAGCAATTCCTTTAGAAAGAGACCATGTCTGATGGATTCCTAACTACACTGCAGCATGTGGCTGAGCGGCTAGCATATAGCTGGTATTCAATAAACAGATATTGACTAAATAATGAATAAAATAATAAATGCAGCCGGGGATACTGCCAACTTTTTGGCTTCTGAGGTAATATATTTTAACAGCACAGCTGCAGGTCCCCAAACAGGTGCCTCTGGGGTTACTAAAGAGGCATTGTGCTTATATAATTCTGTAATTTACTACAAAGGAGGAATTTCAAATCTAAGAAGGACTAATGTGGAGAACTCCCATTTCTACTGAGTAGAAAGGCCCTGCTGTTGGCTGATTTTGGGAGAAGTTAAATGGATTCTCCTCAGGATGTTTCTGAGGTAGGGCCCCTAACTCTGCTGTCATTTCTCTCCTGCCCACCACCGCACAAGCATACAGTTGTCTGATCTTTGGTTACAGAGGATGTGGGAGAGGGAGCTAGTTCTGGCACAGTAAAGCACACATTTGAGGCCATAACAGTGACAAGTTTGACAAGGGAATCTCAATTCTCCACTTCATCTTCTGAGTTACTCCTGATGTCAGCACCCCATTGGGTGAGACTTGATCTGTGGCAAGTGGAAGATTTGAAATAAGGGGCAAATCCTAATATTCAGAATCATTAATGTGATCATCTATAAAGCACAGACTGCCTCTGTTTCAGCTTTGAGTAAATTGCTTTTCTCAATCAATCTTTCCACTTCATTCGGAGAAATTCATTCAGCAACAAATGTACTGAGTGGCTACCATGTGCCGACCATTGCTAGCAATACAACCATGAATAAACCAGATAAACTTTCCACTCTCATGGGACATGCATTCTTTTGGCAAAGACAGAAAAAGATAAATGTATAATAAACAAGGTAGAACTAAATCCTGAAGAGCAATAAAGCAGAGCAAGGGACAGAGAATGATGAAGGAGTACATGTGTGGGCAGAAGAAGGTTGTCCCCTAAGATGACTATTAAGCAGGGACCTAAAGGGAATGGAAGAACATTCCAGATTGTGGGAACAGAAAGGGCAAAGACTCCCAAGGCAGCAGTGTGCTTGGCATGTTTGATCAAGAATAAAGAGACCAGTGTGCTTGCAGCTCAGAGGGAGAGAAAATATTTCAGAGATGAGATTGAGGGCTGGGGGTAAGGACTGTATTTTACTCCGATATTTTAATCTATTGAAGGCTTTGAACAAAGGCATGACATGATCTAACTTCCATTTTGAGAAGTGCTGTGCTGCTGTCTGGGAAATATACAGCAGAGTGACAAAAGTACAAGGAGAATAGATAAAAGGATGCAATCATCCAACAAGGGATTGGTGCTACAACGAGGGGAGAGGCAGTAGAGATGTGGGCAGGAGGGCTTGAATTTGGGTTCTATTTCCAACGTTGAACCAATGTATTGGAAGTTAAGCTATGAGACAGATAAGAGCCTGGGATGACATTTGGACATGCTGCAGCAGTGAAATCACTAGGAACTCTTAAAAAAACATGACCTACACTCTCACACTGCTTCTTGATTGGATCTGCCTGAAGTTTCCTGATATGTGTGATCCTGAAAACCCTACACAAATATCTTGGGTTTAAATAAATATAATAGAGCTTTGAAAATTACAGGGTCTTGATTCAAACTATGAACCAAAAACAAAATCAAGAAAAGCTGCATCAAAAACTACATTGATGGAACTGGATCTCCATGCTTTTTTTTTTAAAGTACAAACTGAATATTCTCATCTTTTTCTCAATGTTGCCCTCCCCAATCCTACTAGTAGATTTGAGCCAGAACTGAATTAGTGGAATTTCTAAAAAAATTGAGCCAGAACAAAGCAGTAAATCATAATATTTTATAAAGAGCTATTTTGTTCAGCACATGTTAAACTTACAGTATTTTTTTCTGTCTTTGAAGAAGTGTATAGTCCAATTCCACCCCTTTCCAAATTCTGATTCCTAAAGTCTATATAATTATATATATTTTTTCCTATGAACACAATAAAGCATTACCAAAAAATTTAAGCATTCACCCTAAACTCTTAAAAATTATTTTAATATAGGGCTAGGGTTCTTCGTAAGCTCTCAGTACCTTATTTAGTGCTTTTGACAACCTAATGAAGTAGCTGTTATTTTTTCCATTCCATTTTACAGATGAGAAAACTGCAGTTTCAGGAAGTTTAGTAACTTGCCCAGTGTCATACAGATAGAGGCAGAATCCATGCAACAGTCCATGTATCCCAGACTCTAGACACCATGCTGCTAAACACTGTGCAACACTGCCCCCAGGCTCTTGTCCAAGGATTAGAGTCTAATCCTTCATGTCAGTAATTAGTATAGTGTCTAGCCCCAAAGTAATCTTAGTTGCCTTTGTACAGGTTCTATATCTCTCTAATCATATTTTGGAGAGGAGCCATACTTGACTGCACACATCTGGGGGTAACATATATTACTGCAAGCAAATTCCTATACACCCTAGTGGAGTAGATTATCCAAGTTGCTTTTTGGTACTGGTATTGGGCATAAGTTAAGCTTACTTACTAGCTTTATGACTCTTCATCTCCACAGATTGTATCATTTATGTCTGCTCAAATTACCAAATGCCATGGACTTCTAAGGTTTCTTACAGATCACAGATTCTAAAGATTTTAAATATTTCATGTCAAAGGTCTACTGCGCTGCTTGAGTTAGCTAGGCACCTAATGTGGAACTAAGTACCTAACTTCCAGATTGCATTTCAGTCTTTGCAACATAGTATGCACAGTGCAAGGCCATATTTTGAAGTTAATTATTTTTCAGATGTAAGAAGGACTGTTAATTTCTACAAAAATTTTGTTTCCTGGCATCTGGATAAAAACTTGTCCCACCATGACCTATCCCCAAGATTCATCCAAAAGGTGAGTTAATACACTTAGAAGAAACATCAGGATAAGAGAGGCCCTTAACTATGTTGCCCATACCTAAGGAGAAGAGGAAACATTATCAATACTTAGCTCATTCTTTATGCTAGATAATATTGTAATTTCCACACATTACCTCTCTTAATCCTCTTAACAACTAGGTGCCTTCATCATCAGTACCATCCTTTTTCAGATTATGAAACTAAGGCCCACGGAAATTAAAAACAGCCTGATCAAAGTCACCAAAATCACCTGCTGATAAGTGAGTGCTACAGATAGAATTCTCTTCTCCCTCCCCTCTCCTTTTATGTATATGTATTTATATTTATTGTTATAATCATTAGCCTTTTACATTTATTAACAGTCTGTCCTCACAACAATAAAATTATAACCCAGCACTATATTAATATTCTCTTAGTCTACTCTCCAGAGTTGACAAAGAGTAGTACTATTATGTTTTAGAAAGATTCTGAAGAATCTGGGGTCTGAGCTGTGATTGTGGTGTGGCCAGGTCAGATTTTGGAGGGTGACATTCAGTGTCACTGCTACAGATGAGTAGGAGATATTTGGTCTTTTGTTCTACTAGATAATGAGATGTATTGTTTTATCATCCATGTGGGGAATGACCGTTCTCTGCACATGTATATATACTTGTATGTGCGTGTGTACGTGTTTTCTCCTGAGTTGTGTTTTCTATCTTTCTTTAAAGGTATGTTTATTTAGTCCAGCTAACTCAGAGACTTTGCTGGGTAGTATAACCTTACATTATTAAGGTCAAACCTCTTCAGTGCAAAAAATGAAAAACTGAACCCCATTAAAAATGATGTGCTTTTTTTTTTTTCCTGGAATGCCAAGAAGTTTTTAATTGCCCAGGAAAAAATACTCCAATGCTCATGTGTTCAGTCTTTTTTAGCTCTAAGAGCTTTTTATATTACAAAGCCCCCTAGCCAGCCTGGAGCCATAGTTTGAGAGGGATGGTATGTTGGGGCATTGCTCTTTTGAACTAAAAACAAGTTTTCAGATTATCATTACTCCGTTAGCTTTAGAAGGTTGTGGAGTTTAACTTGACAGAGGCCTGTGACCAGCCTGAGGCTCAGCATATATGTACTTTCAACCCTTACCTTAAAAATCAACACTGAGTACTTTGCATCTGATGACTGGGATTTCTCTGACAGTGTAATGATCTACCCTACGGCTGTGAGAATCACTGTAATCCTTTGCCCCTCATACTTTGCATCTGGCATCTCATCATTTAGGTCCTGTCCATCTCTGAGATTCTATATTCTAAGGACCTTTTGTGGTTTAAGATTCTATGAAAAGGGAAAACCCAAATAATTCTCCTGTTCTAGAATGCATTTGTGATTGAAACTGAAATTTGGGGACTGCAAGAAGAACATGTCACTGCAATAGTTTACTGGTACCTTTTTGATTCAACTAAGCACACAACTGAAGCTTGGGGCATAGTTGATGACTAAGCTGTCTTGGAGCATAAAAAAACCAAAAATGTAGATTCCATCATTATTTATCATACTTCCATGGCTTTTATCTGTGACTGACCCAGTGTCTGAAAGATAGGTTTGAATGGCTATTAATCAACTTGGTGATTATACAGGTAGGAAATAAAGAAAGGATAGAGGTCAATGCCTGCCATAGAGAAAAATATACATATTAGCTAAATTATTATGATATAACTTATTTATATGAATTAAAAGCTTGCATTTTTTCTCTTTTTCTGCAGGCTTATTAGTGCCTGCTGGTGAATGCCAATAGTCATGAATGGTGCCAAGGAACAGCAGGTGGTATGGCATTCTATAGCATACCCCACTCCAATCTTCACAAAGTATTCTCTGTCCCTCAAAGCCACTCTATCATATATGAGTGTGTGGGTATGTATGTTAGACATATACATGAATTCTTTGATCTAAAGAACAAATATTTTTTTTCAATCATATGTAAGATAAAATACGAGCATCTTTAAGGAAAAAACTGTTTTAATTGACTTTTAATACATGAAGTAAAAACTGCCTGTAATACAAATGCATCTTCCAGAAATTTGCCCATTTCCACTTCCAATCAGATTGCTGCCCTCCTGTTCAGATATTCTAGAGTTTTCACAGAGTATGAATTTCACATATCCAAGGTACCTGGGAATTGAGTCAATATTTTCATATGATGCCAGTTGCCACCAAAATATAGTTTCTTATTTAGACTGACAAGTTGCTCTTTTCTATGCTAAAACAATAGGGGCCTATGATTTATTTTTCCTAAATGTTTTCTTGGAAGACTGAAAATACAAACATATTTTTCCAAGTCTCTAAAATGTCCTAAGTGAATGATTCCCTTACCAGGTTTATGTGGAAAGATCCAAGACATCAGTCTCACCAGCTTCCTTCACCTACCCACGTAGTTTTTCTTATTTTTTGTTTTCTTATTTTAAATTTTCTAAGAAGTTGGTTTGTAACTTAATTTCAAAACACAAGATGCTTTGAAGTTGAAGCCTGTAATGTATGGGCAAAAATGCACTTCAGACTGCCTGTATGAGGAATGGCGTTGCAGATTTTCTGTAAAATGTTATGACAGTTTCCACGTGGAGACAGAAGTATGGAAGTTGTTAACGGCAGCGGGGCAGCAGAATCTCCTATGGATCAGTAGTTTTGCAAACTAAAAATAGGCAGTGATTGACCTATCCCACTGCAACGCACCCAGCTAAGGAGGCTGTTTTGATCCCATAATCAAGTAGCTCAAAAAGTCAAGTCCTTTCAAGTAGGTGCCTTCAAATATGTTACTTGGAGCTTAAAAAAAAAAAAAAAAAAAAAAAAAACCCTCCTGTTTTTGCAATTACATTTTGCAATTTACATTCAAATTGGCATACTTTTCACATGCCCATTCTATAAACATGATTCCAGGCAGGTCTTTGTTCCCATCAGAGGTCCTCTAACATCTTACCCTTATGCCCATCTGGGGAAGAAGCTCAAGGTGGGCCCCCCATTGCCCTGTATGGGAAATGAATCATCCTAGCCCAGGTAAAGTGCAGAGTTGGCAAAGACATAGCCAGACTCTCATTTAAGGGACAGTCAGGGATTGAGGACAGATCACATTCCTGCAGAGGAAACTGGAAATACAGTTAGGTACAGTGCAAGAGGTGTGGTTCAAGCTGCCACAGCAAGGTCAGAAGCTCACGGAGGCAGGAGAGGGTTCATTTTGGAGGAAAGTGGGAAGAGAAAGGTTTATTGGGCAGGAAGGCAGGGAATCTGATTGCCTCCACTAACTGCTCTACCTGACACAGCTCAGATTCCTAAGTTGGCATCTTGCTATTTCATTGCCCTTGAATTTTTGCCTTGAGGACCATTTCTCCCTCTCACGGACTTCATACACTCTGTTTGACCTCTGTTATTTATCCCCATGGTCCTCCTAACACCAGAAATCCTTTAAATATGCATTAAATATATCTGTAGGTTTTAGTGCCTTGAATTTCTGCAAATACTGGTGATATTATTGCCTACTACTTCCCCTGATTTTTTTTTTTTTTTTTTGAGGGAGGGAGGAATCTAATATCCAGTGAATTCTCTTTGTTTGATTTTTGCCTGGAATTTTGAGAGTAATAATTGCTTTCTTCAAAATGAAAACAATTCAGCCTTTGTCCCAGTTGCTTCACTAGAGTTTTAGAGGAAGAGCTTTTTCTCAAATACCATCAATAAATGGCTACCACAGAATTCAGAATCGTTTCTCACGGTCAAAAAGTACTAATGACATTTGTGCAAGTGATTCTCTTGCCCTGAAAAGTCCAAGACTAAATCCACAAGGAGAATATTGAAACTAATATTTCTTCAGCCTGTCTTAGAGAACTTTACTGTGAAGTGACTATTTCCATTACAAGTTTTCCTCCAAGGAGGAAGTCAGTTAAGTGAGATTTTCATTTTCACAAAGTTGCTTGTCATTTCCTAGCCACAATAACTTATTAAGTTATCTTCCACAGTATCTTTCAAAGGACTCAACTCTTTGTTCAAAGAAATTTATGGTTTTTGCAGAAACTTAAAGTGTTAGTAGCTGTTACTGTGGTGTACTTGGGATTGCATATCATTCTAGGATAACATGTGGGTGATTGTGACTTTAAAAGAGCTGATCTCTACTTTGAATGAAATTTTATATATGCATAGAGATCATAGAGATCAAAGTGTTTAATGCAGAAAGTATAATTACAGTTAGGTTTCTCTACTTCTTCACTGTTGACATTTTATGCTCATAAATTGTTGTTGTGAGAAACTTTCCCATGCATTGTAGGATGTTCAGCAGCATCCCTGGGCTCTGCCCACCAGATGCCAGTAGCACTTTGTCCTCCAGTTCTGACAACCAAAAATCCAACAGAAATCACCATAGATCCCCTAAGGGACAAAATAGTCCCTAGTCAAGATCACTTCTCTGTAATCTTGAAGTAAAATAAATATGTAATTGTATGCATTTAGTGCTCCTTACTTACATTGGTTAGTTAGTAATAGACATTATTTTATCTGAATAAAATGACCAGATGACAAATAGGTTGAAGGTCTATTTCTTAATTAAAATTACCTCTGAAATTTCTGTTACTCAAAACAATTACTCACTAATTTCTCTCCCTGTAAGTAAGTGGGTGAAAACTTGTCCCCAAAGATTTCACTATGACCTTTAATGTTTCCTAAAATCACACCACCTAGAGAACATCTTAATAGCCTGAAACTACTTCCAGAAGGGGATACTTAAGTGCTGTTCAAATAGAAATACCTCATTAGGATACGTTCACTGATTTCTCTTTACTTAAGGCAGCTGGGTGAAGCTAAGGCTCTGATGAAAAAGGCCAGATACAAGTACAGAAAGAGAAAGTAGATAATAACATGCTTGGAGATATGTACGCAGAGAAGAAAATGGACCATGCTCAATAAACACTTATTATTTGAGAGTTAAATTTGGGTTAGAATTCCCCAGATTGGCCTGGTCTTGGTCTACCTTTGTTTTTCTATTACTTTCTTACAAAGGAAAACAACAACAACAACAACAACAACAACAACAAACAAAAGACGAAAACTCCACAAACTCTCGTGCTCTGACATATCACAAACTTGTTATCTCTGAGCCTTCATTCCTGCCATTGCTCTGGTAAATATTTGGTTATAGAAAGCAACCAAAGGAGCTGACATGATGAAAGTAATGTTTGGGGTGGTTACTTTGAATCAACTTTATTCTTTTCTAATGCTAAAATATGGATAAAGTTTCAAATGTCATGGCAGTCAACTTGCTAAAACTTGCCTCCAAATTACCTTGTCAAAGGGAGTCCAGAGTACATAATTAGTAGTAAGTCAATGCTTATTTACTGAATCTATTTATTTAGTTGGAAGTTTTTTTCCTGAATTTTGTTCTGAATCTACTTGATAAAATGGACAATCCTAAGCTATAGGTCCTATATGTGTTTGCTAGGGCTGCAATTGTAAAGTACCACACCTTGAGTGACTTAACAGAAATTTCTTTCCTCCCAGTTCTGGGGACTGGAGGTCCAAGAGGAAGATGCTGGCAGGTTTGGTTTCTCCTGATACTTCTCTCCTGGGCTTACAGCTACCTTCTCTGTGTGTCTTCACATGGTCTTCCCTATGTGTGTGCACACCCCTGGTGTTTCTTTGTGTGTCTGAATTTAGTCTTCTCATAAGGACACCATTCAGGTTGGACTAGGGCTCACTCTACCAGTAACTTCATTGTTTAAAGACCCCATCTCCAAATATGGCCACAACACTAGAGGTTCTACATATGAATTTGGGGGATATAATCCAGTCCATGAAAAATATCATTTGGCTTTCTTTATGAGAAAAAAAGGGCAGGAATGTTTACTTTCATATCTGTTTTGAAGGATTTATGTTTTAATTTTTACCTGTTGCTTAAACCAATAATTGCATACCTAAGAGGTGAATTTTCTAGTGCTCTCAGTTGTCACTATTTTTTCTCTGGCAGATATTTTTACACCTTAAAAAAAGTCCTTAACCTTTTCCAGTGTGTGGCATAGAGCAAGCCTGACTACCTTAAGGAAGAAATTCCTGGGCAGCCCGGGTAGCTCAGTGGTTTAGCACTGCCTTTGGCCCAGGGCGTGATCCTGGAGACCCGGGATTGAGTCCCATGTCGGGCTCCCTGCATGGAGCCTGCTTCTCCCTCTACCTGTGTCTCTGCCTGTCTGTCTCTCTCTCTCTCTCTCTCTCCTCTCTGTGTTTCTCATGAATAAATAAATAAAATCTTAAAAAAAAAAAAAGAAATTCCTCTAACACAAGTTTGATTCAGCCATGGTTAGTCATGCTATCCTTGGTATTCTTCATACTGTCTGTTTTTTTTTTTTATGTATCAGAAGCAGACTTGTGTGAGATTTTTGCTCTGCTATAATTTTTTTGCCAATGTATTTTTTCCTCCCAAGATTCATCACTAACTGCTAACCCATGAAACCGCTACATGTGTACCCCACGATCGCACACTTCTTATTCATCCATGTTAAGGTACTCAACTTGCAACCTGAAAAAGCTCCTCTGAAGGTGTATTCTAAATATCTACAAACCCACACAAAACCCTCTTGACTGAAAGGGCTCACAGAGGGGCGAAGGTTGGTATTGTACTGACTACTGCTTCCTGTGCTCCGTCTGGGAGTATCATTTCCAAGCCTGAGCAACTGTCATTCTCTGATCCAGTCTGTTGCCACTGTTGCTTGAGGTATATTTTTAAGGATTTTTGAGGGTATTTTTAAAATCCCTTTCTGTTTTTGATAATAAAATATTCACTGAAAATTATATGAGTGAACACAGTAGGGGTGGGAAGTGAGGACAATAATGATATTGAATATATCATGCAATTATGAGCTAGACTTTTCCAAGTCTAAATAATTCCTTGACTACTTTAAGGCCTATTGCCAGCTGCATCAACTGCAGCCAGGGTATCTTATAACAAGCGATTTACCTTAGCAACGAAGGCAGTCAGTTAAAATTCATCATCAATTTATTTTTCTTTCTACCAATGCATTTTAATGTTAAGATATTTGCAAAAAAGGTGGAAATTATGTAAATAAATGAAGCCTTGTATGCAGATGTGCTTGACAATAACATCTAATGTTTGTATGGCACTTTAATATTTAATATTTTTATATTTTTCAAAAACATTTTCATCAATATACATCTGATTCTTGGAACAGTCCAGTGAGGAAGATAAGGGAAGCTGCTTTCCCAAGAGATGCCACACTGCTAGTTGGAAACAGATGTGATTGTATAGTCAAATTTCTACCATCCTAATTTAATTTCCATTCAGCTAGTATTAATTGAGCACCTACTATGTGCCAGATACTGTTCTGAACATGTGAGATATGTCCATTAACAAAACAGAACTCTCCACTCTTGGGGAACTTTATTCTAACTGTAGGAGACAGACAATAAATAATAGACAAACATGTGACTTATTTAATAATTACAAGGTGCCAAGTGCTATGAATAGAGCAAATGTAGAGCAGTAATGGAGACTAGGGGTGGGGATTGCAATTTTAATTTTAGTTTTCAGAAGAGGCTAAGGCGAGAAAATGACATCTGAGCAAAGTCTGGAAAAGAATAAGTTTGGTGGGATCCTTGGGTGGCGAAGCGGTTTGGCGCGTGCCTTTGGCCCAGGGCGTGATCCTGGAGACCCGGGATTGAATCCCATGTCGGGCTCCCGGTGCATGGAGCCTGCTTCTCCCTCTGCCTGTGTCTCTGCCTCTCTCTCTCTCTCTCTGTGTGACTATCATAAATAAATTAAAAAAAATGTTTAAAAAAAAAAAGAATAAGTTTGGTGATTAGTAATGTATCCACTGTGCCTTCCTTCCATTTGGAAATTGGTCATATCATAATTATCCAAGCAGCCTGCAAATATTTTCTTAGAGGCCTTAACAATCACAGAGTGATTAAAAAGAACAATGGACATCAGCACTTCTAAAACATAGCAATGCAGTACTAGGGGAAAGCCAATCCTCTTCTCCCATGGAATCCTATTAAACCGGAAATGATAATGCTATTTATTTTGTTTTGTTTTGGTTCAACTTTATTGAGGAATAATTGACAAATAGAATTGAATGTATTTAAGATGTACAGTGTGATGGATACACACACACACACACACAGAATGATTACCAAGATCAACATCATGAACACATCCATCACCTCACATAGTTAACTTTTTTGGTGTGAGAACACTTAAAATCTACTCTCAGCAACTTCCGAGTATACAATACCATATTATTAAGTATAGTCTTCAGGTTGTACATTAGATTCTCAAAACTTATCCTGTAACTGAAACATTGTGCCCTATTTTCCTCTCCCCTCAGCCACTGGTAACCACCTGCTTCTATTCTCTGCTTCTATGAAATTGGTGTTTTTAGATTCCACATGTAAGTGATGCCATGTAGTTTTTGTCTTTGCCTGATTAGCTTATATCTCTTAGTATAATGTCTTCCAGTGTTACCCATGTTGTTGCAAAAATGGGAGAATTCCTTTTTGGCTGAGTAACATATACACATTTTGTTCTTCTCTTTTATGGCTGAATAACATATATACATTTTCTATATATATTTTCTATATTTATATATATTTTCACTTATAAATATATACATTTTCTTTTTTCATTCGTCAAAGGATACTTAGGTTATTTCCATGTCTTGGCTACTGTGAATAGTAATGTAATGAACATTGAGATGCAGCTATCTCTTTGAGATACTGATTTCATTTCTCTCAGATACATACCCAGAGTGAGATTGCTAGGTCATACGTTAGTTATATTTCTAACTTTTGGGGGAAGCTCCATACTGTTTTCCGTAGCAGTTGTATCAATTTACACTCACCCACAGTGAACAAGCATTCCCTTTTCTCCACATCCTCTCCAGCACTTATCTCTTGTCTTTTTGGTAGCAGCCATTCTACCAGGTAAGGGATGATATCTCATTGTGGATTTGATTTGCATTTCCCTGATGATGACTGGTGTTGAGCACCTTTTCATTTACCTGTTGGTTATTCTTATATCTTCTTTGGAAAAATATCTGTTCAGGTCTTTAACTAACTTTAAAAAAACTTATTTGATTATTTGTTTCCTCTTTTAAGTTGTATGAGTTCCTTTAACCCCTTACCAGAGGGATGGTTGCAAATCTTTTCTCCCATTCTATAGGTTGCCGTTTCAGTTTACTGACTGTTTCCTTTACAGTGGAAAGCTTTTCGGCTTAATGTAGTTTTACTTATTTGTTTAAGCCTTTGTTGCCTGCACATTTGGTATCTTATCTGAGGAATCATTGCCAAGACCAATATCAAGGAGCTTTTTCCTTATGTTTTCCCCTGGGAGTTAATACAGTTTCAGGCCTCACATTGAAGTCTTTAATCTATTTCTAGTTAGTTTTTGTGAGTGTTGTAAGATAAAGAGTCCAGCTTTCATTGTTTTGCATGTGGATGTCTAGTTTTCCCAACACCATTTATTGAAGAGACTATCCTTTTCCCATTATGTGTTTTTGGTACCCTTGTAAAAAATTAGTTGATGCTATATGCATGGATTGATGTTTATTTCCGGGCTCTTTATTCTGTTCCACTGATCCCTGTGCCTGTTTTTGTACTAAAACCTTACTGTTTTGATTCCTATAGTTTTGTAATGTGGTTTGAATCCAGGAAGTATGCTGCTTCCATTTTTCTTTTATCTCAAGATTTGGCTATTAGGGGTCCTTTAGAGTTCAAGTTTTAAGATTCTCTTATGTAAAGAATGCTATTGAAATTTTGATAGGAATTGTTTTGAATCTGTAGATTGCTTTGTGTAGTACATTTATCTTTACAATATTAACTCTTTCATCCCATGGAAAGATATTTTTCTACTTATTTGTCTTCAGTTTTTTTCATCATTGTGTTACAGTTTTCAGTGCACAGGCTTTTCACCTCCTTAGTTCAATTTATTCCTTAGTACTTTATTATTTTTGATGCTCTTTTAATTGAGATTGCTTTCTTGATTTCATTTTCAGTTAGCTCATTGATAGTGTATATAGAAATGCAACTGATTTTTGTATGTTGATTTTGTATTCTGCAGCTTTACTGAATTCATTTAGTAGTTCTAACAGTTTTTTGTGTGTGTGAAGTCTAGGGTTTTCTGTATATAAGATCATATCACCTGCAGACATATAATTTTGCTTCTTCCTTTCAAATTTGTATGCCTTTTATTTCTTATTCTTCACTAATTGCTATGGCTAGGATATAGAGTACTATGCTGAATGGAAGTGATGCAAGTAGGCAGCTTTGTCTTGTTCCTGATCTTAGAGAAAAGGCTTTTAATTTTTCACCATTGTGTATCATGTTAACTATGGGCTTTTCAAATATGGCCTTTACCATGGTGAGGTACATTCCTTCTATACCTAATCTGTAGGATGTTTTTATCATGAAAAGATGTTGAATTTTGTTAAAATGCTTTTTTTTTCTTGTATTAAAATGGTCACATGATTTTATCCTCCATTCTGTTACTGTGTATCACATTTATTGATTCATATATGTTGAGCCTCCCTTGCATCCCAGGGATGAATTCCATTTGATCATTGCCTTTTTAGGACAGGAACTTTCCAACTGTTTATGGAGATCTTAGATTTAAAAAAATAAGAGATATTTCTATCAATACTGAATTCATGGCCATCATGAGCTGATTAGCATTCCTTGTAAGATGCCCACATGAATATTTTGGCATAAGACTGATCACATATTGGTGGAAAGTTAGTACTTTTCTGTGTCCCTAAGATTATTCCTTAAGGGCTTTGTTGTACACCACTGAAGACCTATCTCCCTACTATTGATGGGAGATGAGGAAGGGAAAATAGAACTTCAAAAGAGGAGTTAGATGTCTACTCTGAGCAGCAAAAAGGGCACTTGGTGAATTTGTGACCTACATGCTATAAAAACATATCTGATATCCCTTAACAGAAGGGCCTTTTATCCTGTGATCTCACATTCTGTCTTGTGATCTCAAATTACTTCAAGGGTAATGGGTAGAATGGGCTAGGTAATTCTGTGGTAATAAATAACCCTCATCATCAGTTGCTTACAATAACATAGATCTGATTTTTCTTCCTACTACATGTCCATCGAGAGTTCTAGAGTTACTTGGGAGCCCCTGTTACTTCTTGTCATCCATACTCCGGGACTTAGACTGATTGAGTAGTCAGTATTTGTGGCTGAAACATGCCAGTATTTGTAGTGGAGGGGAAAGTAATACTGCCAGTTGGAAGTGGCACATCCTTCCCCTAGCATTCTGTCAACTAGAGAAAGTTCAAGTACTTGCAGAATTAAATCCTATCCTGTAACTGGAAGGAGAGTCAGAATATTTGTGCCCTTATGAGAATTAGCACAATGGGTACCATTTTGAAACTTCTATTTATCCTGAGACCTTAAAAAAATATTGGAGAAGTTGCTCTTTGCTTTTAGGTGAGGTATTCTGTTTGCTGCTCTGGCTGGATACCTGATTCTTTTGTGAAGTTCATTTTTCAGGGAAGAGAAGGGAAGACCAATTTGTTCCAGGATTTGAAGTTAAAGAGATGAAATTGAAGGTCAATACAGATGGAAAGGAAAGACAGTTTTGTTGAGAGTACACTGAATATGCATTAATGATGAACTGATTTTTCTCAGAAGCTCATGTTTGTTTGAAAAAAAAAAACTCTTATCTTTCAGTGATAAAACTTTTAAAAAAATTACAACTCTCTCCCAGAGACAACACTTTGATCCCTTGTCTCTGTGATCCAATGTGACTTCTGTGATGCAATCCTAAGATATGAAACTGTGAAGGGCTTATGTGGGTAGGAAAGTCTGACAAATATCACAGGTTAGATGAGTGATGGGTTTAGTTAAGAAATAGAGACAGAACTGGGAGGCCAAATGGATGTCAAAGATCACACATACAATAAGTTGAGCCTAAGGATCAGAAAGATAAAAGAGAGGGCAGCTGTGTGGCTTAGTTGGTTAAATATCTGCCTTCAGCTCAGGTTGTGATCCCAATGTCCTGGAATCAAACATCATGTGGGCTTCCTGTGTAGTGGGGACCCTACTTCTTCCTCTCTCTGCCCCTCTACCTGCCCATTCTCTCTTTCAAATAAATACATAAAATCTTAAAAAAAAAAGAAAAAAAAAAGATGAAAGAAAACGAGGAAGTATCAAAGGCCCAGCTCAGGAGAAGCAAGAGATAGGGAACTCGCTCATGTGAGCTCTTTCCCTAGGGGAAAATCTAGAGATCAGAACTTGCAGGGAGCAGGTCAGTCAGACATGGGTTTAGCTAGTTCTATCTTTTTACATGAGGCTGCTTACCTGTCTTTAGTCACAATAGAGATGAGGGATCCTAGATTGACTGATTGATAGTTTCAGAGGTAGAGTTCAGTAATTTATAAGTGACATGTAATGCACAGTGCTTATTACATCAAGTGACCTCCTTAATGTCCATCACTCAGTTATCTCATCCCTCCACCATGCACCTCCCCAGCAATCCTCGTTTGTTTCCCGTGTTTAAGAGTCTATTATGATTTGTCTCCCTCTCTGATTTCATCTTATTTTTCCCTTCTTCTATGTTCATCTGTTTTGTTTCTCAAATTCCACATTTAAGTGAAATTATATGATATTTGTCTTTCTCTGACAGATTTATTTCACTGAATATAATAACCTCTAGTTCCATCTATGTCATATGAAATAAGATTTCATTTTATTGATGTCTGAGTAATACTCCATTATATATGTATATGTATAATATATACATAATGTATAATCTAATCTATCTATCTATCTATCTATCTATCTATCATCTATCTATCTATCTATCATATCCTCTTTATCAATTCTCTGTCAATGGACATCTGGACTCTTTTTCTATTTTAGCTATTGTGGACACTGCTGCTATAACATTAGGGTGCATGTCCCCCATCAAATCACTATGTTTGTATTTTTTGAATAAATACCTAGTAGCACAATTTCTGGGTCATTAGGTAGTTCTATTTTTAACTTTTTGAGGAAACGCCATACTGTTTTCTAGAATGGCTATTCTAGATATCTACATTTAAATTGAGGCCTTTACCAAAGTTCCAAATATAAATATTTTTTGAAAATGACTGAATCCTCAATCTGCAGAGATAATGACAAGTGTATTTGTGTTTGTAACCTGAATATGAATGGACTGTCCTGATCTAGTCCTAAGACCAGTCTCTGTAAGAGTCACATATCCTAAAAGAAGCATAGGTCTGTCTCAAAAAGCATTAGAAAAAAATGGATCTACGCTAAAGTTTTAACTGGGACTGTATAAGGGGTGAAAAGGTTTATATGGCCAAAATTTGCTTTAAAAATTCTCTTTAGTAAGCACTTCCTTTCCTCACATTTCCTTCTTTTGTGCTACCACTCCAGTCTCTGCTAATATGGCATACTGAGTGACCAATGGCAGATATGGAATTCCATTTGCCTGATTTAAATCATGGTTCTAACACTTGTTAGCTGGGCTGTCCTTAAGTTACTTAAACTCTGTAAAAAAGTTTGCTTATCTGTAGAATAAAAATAATGTTTGGATACTTGAAGAGTGAGCAGCTTAAATGCGACAATCATAGAGAAGGACCTGGCACTTAGCAAGTTCTCATGAAGTATTAGCTCCTATTGTATTCAGAATCCCCGTCCTTACAACCTTCTTCCCCAATTCCCCTTTTTCTCTCTTCTGACTCTCTGTATCTTTATTTCCACTTTCTGCTCATTTATGGCTTTACTTCTGCATCTTTGCCTATCACTGCATCTCCATATTGAAGCAACTTGCCTCCTCAGGAGATGGAGGAGTGTGAAAGGCGGTAAACATTTATACTTAATGTCTTGCTTTGTTTCCATTACACATCCAACAAACTCTATTTTTGGCCTATGTGACCAATTTACATTTCTTTCTTTACTAGAAACTGCTAATAGCCTAAATGTGTGTATGTATGTAACTTTAGTATGTCTAAAGTTATGTCTATGCAGGATTTTGAGAAGCCTATGAAATCTCCCTAAAAATTAAGCCACCCTATCAATACTGGAATTCTCAATTCTTCATTCAGAGTTCTAATTAATAATCATTGAGAACTTGTAGTCAAAACTTGCTCTTCATCAAAGTTTTCTCCATCTTGTTTGATATACCATTGGCTCTCTTTCAATATGATACTAATGATAATTAACAGCCAATTATTGAGTTTTGAGTATGTGTAGGTCTTATGCTTCATTTAATTACAAAGATTGGATTTATTCTTTGTAATAAACCCTATGATATAGGTAGGAATAGGGAAACCAAGACTATGATAGGTCAAGTAACTTATCTAAAGTTATACATTCACTAGGTAGTGGAATTATGCTACTCCAACATTTTGATTCTCTATCCATTTTTCCCTGACAGCTACCATGCTGTGAAGTCAGTGTTCTTTGCATGCTAGTGTGGCAGGTGGTGGACTTTATCTCAAGAAAAGTTTTCTTTTATGCGGAGTTGGAACTGAAAACACATTTCCCTAATGAGGAGACATGTGGACACTATTTTAATTTCTGTGCAATACCATTGAACTACTGAATTCAATTATCAAAGCCATCTCTTTCTGGTTGTGTGATTTGGGGCAAGATATTTTATATTTTTGTGCCTCTAGTTCCGCACCTGCAATATGAGGATGAGTAATATTGGCTTCATAGGTTTTTGTGAGGAGTAAGTGGAGGATATCATGTAAATTCATAGAACTACTTTGGTGAGTAGTAAGTGTGCTATAAATGTTATCGCCATCATCATCACCACCACAATTACTATTACTAGTTCTCATATTCTTCTTGATATTGCTGTTAATCTCAAAGCTGTAGCTCAGAGATATAACTATCACCAGTCAGAGAATGACCCAGGGCCAGCAAGCATAAACACTACTGCTGATTAAGGACAAAAAAGAGACACCAATCTTGCTAGCAGTTGTGAGGGAGGAAGATAGCATTATTCTGCTCCTGCATCTTTCTGCCGGAAGACCTCAGAACACTAACTGCAGGAAGACTAATAGCCTGCAGAAACAAAAATTGTATACCTTTGTTACAGGTCCACAATATGATAAAAATTACTTTTTTACTTCTCTAAAAAGCAAATAAATGCATGTCTGTATGTGGTCCACCCTTGCATATGTCTTTTCCCTTATCCACCCACATCAACCTTTCTTGTCATACCCCTGGAGGCCCCCTTTGTGGAACAGTACAGTGATGTGGTCCATGGACCTTAATGAGCCCATCTGTCAGAGCTCCCAATTAATTGATGTGCATTTTTCTGGAGTAGGGCAGAGGGCTGGGGCAATAGCTTTTAGTGCCTTATTTGTTTATTGCCTGGCCATTTGACCACACAGGAAGCCTCTGTCAGAATATAGGACTATAGTAGTATAGTATAGTGTAGTATAAATGCTAAATATTTCAAACCAACCATGAACCATGTAGTGAATTCTCATAACTTGCTGCTGCCTTTCAACACACACACTAAGCCCCACCACAGTGTAGAACCTGGCTAAATCTTGCTTTTGCTTCTTAATATCTATACTTCTCCAAGGAGCTCCCATGTACCATCCTCTTGGGATACAAGGATGATTGATTGGTATTAGAATTCCAGGCCATGAATCCTCTGTCTCTTTTCTTTTTTTCCTCTCCATTTTCTGTCTGTTAAATGGAGATCTTAACACTTCCCCCTCCTATGGAAGACAGGAGAAGAATTTAATGAATTTAAGTCTTATACCCTATCTCCTTGCCAAACAAAACACAATGGTGAGTAGCTTCAGAGAAAGACCACACAGGGCTCATATCATCTTTGCCATCATCCACATCTTATTTTCTCCTAATAATTAGTCTCCAGATATTTCAGAACAGAAAACAGAGTGACCTTGGCTCTGATAGAGTCAAAATTTTCCATTTTTCTCTATCTCTGACACCTCCTGTAATAGCTACCTGAAGCTGGCAGTGAGAGAGACCTTCAGTAACGGACTGAAGCTCACACTGTTTCTTTTACCTGTTCACCTGTTTTAATCTTCCTTTGGGATCTGCAGTTGGGGGGAAGGTGAATTTGTAGCCCAGAAGCATTATTAACCACAAGGGATTAAGACAGCCTTTCCATGGAAACAAAGTTCACTTAATCATGCCTTTGGCCTGTGTGTACACAAGTCATGTTTGTTACTGTAGATTCAGAGAAACATCACCTGTTTTTATAAGATCACAAGACAATAATGGAAACTGAACAAGCCTCCTTCAGCGCAATCTGTAGGCTGGTTTTAGAATAGAGAACAAGATGTAATATTCTATGTGTAACAGGATTAATTCAAACTGACAGTGTGAGGAAATTAATTTTTCAGGTTGACATTCATTTCTTTTCTCTATCAGTCAATCAACAAATATTTATTGAGCACCATCTATGAGCTTCCCATTGAAAAGGAAAGAGAATAAGCATAAGTCATGACCTCTGTCTTTACTTGGAGAGACAAAGCCAACATCCATGGTGTAATAGAAAGAACTCTTTTTTTTTTGTATACTATTTTTTAATTGAAGCTGAATTTGCCAACATTTAGTATAATACCCAGTGCTCATCCCATCAAGTGCCCCTCTCGATACCCATCACCCAGTTACTCCATCCTCCCACCCACCTCCCCTTCCACTACCCCTTGATTGTTTCCCAGAGTTAGGAGTCTCTCATGTTCTGTCACTCTCTCTAATTTTTCCCACTCATTTTCTCTTCTTTCCCCTATAATACCTTTCACTATTTTTTATATTCCCCGTACGAGTGAAACCATATGATGTTTTTCCTTTTCTGATTGACTTACTTCACTCAGCATAATACCCTCCAGTTCCATCCATGTCGAAGCAAATGATGGGTATTCATCATTTCTAATGGCTGAGTAATATTCCATTGTATACATAGACCACATCTTCTTTATCCATTCATCTGTTGTTGGACACCGAGGCTCCTTCCACAGTTTGGCTATTGTGGACATTGCTGCTATAAACATTAGGGGGCAGATGTCTCAGTTTTTCACTGCATCTGTATCTTTGGGGTAAATCCCCAGCAGTACAATTGCTGGGTCCTAGGGAAGTTCTATTTTTAACTGTTTGAGGAACCTCCAAACAGTTTTCCAGAGTGGCTGTACCAGTTCACATTTCCACCAATGGTGCAAGAGGGTTCCCCTTCATATCCTCTCCAACATTTGTTGTTTCCTGTCTTGTTAGTTTTCACCATTCTCACTGGTGGGAAGTGCTATCTCATTGTGGTTTTGATTTGTATTTCCCTGATGGCCAGTGATGTGGAGCATCTTTTCATGTGCTTGTTGGCCATGTGTATGCCTTCTTTGGTGAAATTTCTATTCGTGTCTTTTGCCCATTTCATGAATGGATTGTTTGTTTCTTTGCTGTTGAGTTTAATAAGTTCTTTATAGATCTTGGAGACTAGCCCTTTATCTGATACGTTATTTGCAAATATCTTCTCCTATTCTGTAGGTTGTCTTTTAGTTTTGTTGACTGTATCCTTTGCTGTGCAGAAGCTTTTTATCTTGATGAAGTCCCAATATTCCATTTTTGCTTTTGTTTCCCTTGCCTTCATGGATATATCTTGCAAGAAGTTGCTGGGGCCAAGTTTAAAAAGGGTGTTACCTGTGTTCTCCTCTAGAATTTTATGGATTCTTGTCTCACATTCAGATCTTTCATCCATTTTGAGTTTATCTTTGTGTAGGGTGTAGGAAATGGTCTAGTTTCATTCTTCTGCATGTGGCTGTCCAATTTTCCCAGCACCATTTATTGAAGAGACTGTCCTTTTTCCAGTGGATAGTCTTTCCTGTTTTGTCAAATATTAGTTGACCATAGAGTTGAGGGCCCATTTCTGGGTTCTTTATTCTGTTCCATTGATCTATGTGTCTGTTTGTGTGCCAGTACCACACTGTCTTGATGATCACAAATTTGTAGTACAACTTGGAATCCAGCATTGTGATGCCCCTGGCTCTGTGTTTTTTTTTTTTTTTTTTTTTTTTCAATATTCCCCTGGCTATTCGGGGTCTTTTTTTGATTCCACACAAATCTTAAGATGATTTGTTCCAACTCTCTGAAGAAAGTCCATGGTATTTTGATAGGGATTGCATTGAACGTGTAAATTGCCCTGGGTAGCATAGACATTTTCACAATATTAATTCTTCCAATCCATGAGCATGGAATATTTTTCCATCTTTTTGTGTCTTCCTCAATTTCTTTCAGAAGCGTTTTGTAGTTTTTAGGGTATAGATCCTTTACCTCTTTGGTTAGGTTTATTCCTAAGTATCTTATGCTTTTGGGTGCAATTATAAATGAGATTGATTCTTTAATTTCTCTTTCTTCAGTTTCATTGTTAGTATATAGAAATGCCACTGATTTCTGTGCATTGATTTTGTATCCTGCCACATTGCCAAAGTGCTGTATAAGTTCTAGCAATCTTGGGGTAGAGTTTTAGGTTTTTGATGTACAGTATCATGTCACCTGCAAAGAGGGAGAGTTTGACTTCTTCTTCTTCTTCTTTGCCAATTTTAATGCCTTAGAAAGAACTGTTAACTTGGCATCAGGAGACTTGTGGTCTTTCACATTTTGTTGGGTAGTATAGTATATGGTTAATGAGAGTATCCTGAAATTGGGCTTTCAAAGCTATAAAATCAGGCATTGTCATTAACCAGTACTGGAACCCTAGAAAAATTTCATACTTCTTATTAGTTTTGTCATCTGTGAAAATGAAGTTAATGGTAGAGGCCAACTCAAAGAATTGTTGAGGTCTTAGAGTTAAAACTTGACTAGCATCACATTTAGGACACGTCAAGTATGAGATATTGTTAGTTTGATATTTCAGGCAAGTCTTTGAAAATCGCTAGGAAAGGAAAGGAACCTGAAATGTGCTGTGTGCTTCCTGTACCTCCAACACCACATGGGGCACATCACATATGCGTTTTTATACATCCTCACAAATGCCTTGTGAAGTTGGTAAGGGAGATTTGAAACTGTTGAAATAGCTTTATAAGGTCTCCTATCTGGTGAAGGACAAAGCTGGGATTCAAACTCTGATGTCTACCACTCCAAAACCATTCTAAGTCTCAGCTTTCCCTTATTAGAAAACTTTTGATTAGAAGATCTCTGATTTCAGCTCTAAGTTTTATGATTTCTAGTCATCTAATTTTTTAATGAAACTTGATTTTAGGTTAAGGGAGATTTGAGTGGGAGAATTCACAGAGACATTTTTTGGAGGTAGTATTACCTGAAGAAACAGTAAAATTTGGCTATTTCGAAAAGAGAGAGAGAGTATTTTAGGAGGCATTAATATTGGAACAGTGGTGGAATGGTAGCAAAGATAGGTAGGGACATTGGAAAAGTTGTCCCTATTTGCTGCTGAGGAAAAGTAGGAGACAAGGCTATTCTCCTTTTTTAGGCTATTCTTAATGTGATCTTTAGTAGCATCCCTAGTCTACACTACTAGATACCAGTAGCACTCCCCGCACTCCCCCTGCAGCTACATCCCAGTTTTGACAACCAAAAGTCTATTTAGACATTGTCCAGTGCCCATGGGAGGGAGGATCACCCCTGGTTGAGAACCACTAGCTTGACCTTATCCTTTAGTTCAATAATCAGAGTAGGGAAATTAACTTTATCATCTGTGAGTTTAATTTGCTACCTTGTGCTTATATTTATCTAACACAGTGGCTCTTAAACTTTACTGTGTATAAGAATAACCTTATACACATGGAGGAGCATGGCAAAATATGGATGTCTTTTCCCTTCAATTGAAAACTTGGTGCAATGGGTCTGGATTAGAACCTAAGGATTTTATTTATTTATTATTTATTTATTTATTAATAATGAATTTATTTTTTATTGGTGTTCAATTTGCCAACATACAGAATAACACCCAGTGCTCATCCCGTCAAGTGCCCCCCTCAGTGCCCGTCACCCATTCACCCCCAACCCCTGCCCTCCTCCCCTTCCATCACCCCTAGTTCGTTTCCCAGAGTTAGGAGTCTTTATGTTCTGTCTCCCTTTCTGATATTTCTGATATTTCCTACCCATTTCTTCTCCCTTCCCTTCTATTCCCTTTCACTATTATTTATATTCCCAAATGAATGAGAACATATAATGTTTGTCCTTCTCCAATTGACTTATTTCACTTAGCATAATACCCTCCAGTTCCATCCACGTTGAAGCAAATGGTTGGTATTTGTCATTTCTAATGGCTGAGTAATATTCCATTCTATACATAAACCACATCTTCTTTTTTTTTTTTTTTAAACCACATCTTCTTTATCCATTCATCTTTCGATGGACACCGAGGCTCCTTCCACAGTTTGGCTATTGTGGACATTGCTGCTATAAACATCGGGGTGCAGGTGTCCCGGCGTTTCACTGCATCTGTATCTTTGGGGTAAATCCCCAACAGTGCAATTGCTGGGTCATAGGGCAGGTTTATTTTTTAACTCTTTGAGGAACCTCCACACAGTTTTCCAGGGTGGCTGCACTATTTCACATTCCCACCAACAGTGTAAGAGGGTTCCCTTTTCTCCACATCCTCGCCAACATTTGTGGTTTCCTGCTTTGTTAATTTTCCCCATTATCACTGGAGGTGATATCTCATTGTGGTTTTGATTTTTATTTCCCTGATGGCCAGTGATGCGGAGCATTTTCTCATGTGCTTGTTGGCCATGTCTATGTCTTCCTCTGTGAGATTTCTGTTCATGTCTTTTGCCCACTTCATGATTGGGTTGTTTGTTTGCTTAGGTGTTGAGTTTAATAAGTTCTTTATAGATCTTGGAAACTAGCCCTTTATCTGATACATCATTTTCAAATCTCTTCTCCCATTCTGTAGGTTGTCTTTTAGTTTTGTTGACTGTATCCTTTGCTGTGCAAAAGCTTCTTATCTTGATGAAGTCCCAATAGTTCATTTTTGCTTTTGTTTCTTTTACCTTCATGGATGTATCTTACAAGAAGTTACTGTGGCCGAGTTCAAAAAGGGTGTTGCCTGTGTTCTTCTCTAGGATTTTGATGGAATCTTGTCTCACATTTAGATCTTTCATCCATTTTGTATTTATCTTTGTGTATGGTGAAAGAGAGTGGTCTAGTTTCATTCTTCTGCATGTGGATTTTATTATTATTTTTTTTAACCAGCCCTTGTTCTGTCACCTAACCCAAGTGAGAGACCCCATTTTGAAAAACACTGACCCAACTGTTATAGTCAGAGTCAACCTTGTCCCTGTTCGTATGGTAGAAAGCCTTGGGAACCAGTTATTGTGAATTTAAACCTTTACTTCTGGGCTTCCCTGGGTGGCTCAGCAGTTTAGTGCCTGCCTTCGGACCAGGTGTGATCTGGAGTCCCGGGATCGAGTCCCCTTGCATGGAGCCTGCTTTTCCCTCTGCCTGTGTCTCTGCCTCTCTCTATCATGAATAAATAAATAAAATCTTAAAAAAAATAAACCTTTATTTCTTTATTTACTTGGGATTTTATAGTGATCTGGTAAAGTCAAATGCCCTAGTTTCAAAGCCTGGCTTTATCAAACAGTAGGATGTGTAGCTTTGAGTGAATCACTCAACATTTCTGTGCCTATGCTTCCTTATTGGTAAAATGGGGAATTTTGTTAGCACCCGCCTCATAAGTTGGCATTATATGTAAGTGGATACATGAAAAGACTCTTATAATTGTTCTTGCACAAACTGTCCAATAAATGTTTAGAGGTAATGACAAAGTTAATTAAAACTAGGAAGTGTGGAATGTTGCCACCGCAGCATTGCTAGGGTATTCTTGACCTTTTCTTACAATCCGTGTTGCACTTAGAACAGGATTTTTTAACTTTAGAACTTCTAAGAGTCATTTGGGAAGTGTGCAAAATGCGTGATTCCAAAGGACCCCCACCCCAACCAAGACAGTTTAATTTAGTATGTTTTTCTTAGATTTTATTTAAATTGAATTTGCCAACATAACACCCAGTGCTTCTCATCCTATTTCAGTGTGTTTTAAATGAGGCATAGGAATCTGCATTTCTATAAAGCTATTCAGGTGGGTATTATGCAACCAATGCTAAGGCAGAGGTTAGTTAGAAACAAATTGTCTTGAAGGGAATAGTTTGTCCTACCTACAAATTTGATCTACTCACTGCATTGATCTACTCAAGAGTGATAGAACACATTCTGAGACATGATCTTTAAGACTGTTTTCTAATGAATGCCTCATATAGTCATGTTTATAAAACATAATATGATTTTTGTTTTGTTTTGTTTTAATAATTATCAAATTTTCTCTTTAGCTTCTAGTTTTCTTTGATTTACTTGGAAATTTTTGCTAGATTAATTGGGGTCTGAAAAGAAAGTATGTGAAGATTTTTTAAAGGGAAGGAGGAAGACATATTGGAAAGGATACCATCTAGATGCAAAGCCCTTTCAACAGGACATTTCAACAAGTTGGTATGTGAACTTGAGAAAATTACTTTTTAGAAATTCTGAAGGCAGCACAGATTCCTTAACAAGCAAGAATCCAGTCATATGAAATTCTAAAGTCTTGTCAATATACATTTTCATTTTGTCTTTGAACTTGGAACTTCCTCTTTTTTGGTGAAAATGAAAATTTTTGAATAGAAAATAATTTCCTCCTCAAGATTCGTTCAGAGGTAGGTTCTTTTTGCTTGTTTAAGAAAAAAAGGCAAATGTATTCTGATTGTACCAACATCCTTAACAGGTGCTGAAAAATCTCTGGCTTTTTTCTCCATAAATATAATGAGAATTGTGGCCATCATGAATTTGTTCACTATCAAAATCAAAGACATTGCTGAAAATAAGAAGTTAAGTGTTCCTCTAGTTAAATAGTATATCTTATTTTTGTGCCTAGTGCCATTTTATTGTTTTATTGTTTTAGATTGCTATTCAGCAATGAGAATAAATTCACTATATTCTCAGTTTCACCTTTACTCACCTACAATCTGAACATTTTCAAATAGTCCACAAAATGAAACTATTTCTGTTTCTGGGATGCATTCAGCAAAATTAAAGTCAGTAAGGTTTACTTTTAATTCCTGTGTTTTACCTAGCCTGTGTATCCGAATCCTGACTACAACTCACCATCACCCAGAAAACTTAAAAAATATCCAAGCCTGGGTTCCAAGCCTAGAAGTTCTAACACAATTGCTCTGGGATGGGGCCTGAACATGAGCTAGGTTGAAGATCCCCAAGTGATGCTAATGTGCAGCCAAGATTGAGAAACCCAGCTGAAATATTTGCATACATCTCCTTTTTGCTCTTTTCCCCCCTACTTGCCTGTCCTGAGACTAATTTGTCATGCTTTCAGTAAGCAAGGGGCTGACAAGGATCACTGTGTCCCAGAGGCCTTTGTATTTAACAGGATCTCCAAAAAACCAGGAACCCAAATAATGATGCTAAAATTGTGGATTGATGAGGCAGCAGTGTTTTCATTTCCCATCCTCTTTCCTTCTCTCTCACTTTCTTTCTGTGTCTTCGTTCCTTCCATTGATTTTTACAAGCAATTCTTAAGGGCTTTAACACTCAAAGTCTCAAATTCCTACCATGTATTTGACCATCTACCTATAGAGAAGAGGCTAGGCCTCATGCTTTTCTACATCTTGGTCCTGCTTATCCCAAACATTGATGATTTTGGTTTGAACATTTAGTTTAGTATTGAACATTTGAACATTTAGTTTGATTAGCCACCCACAATGAAGTTTTCAAGTCAGTAGAAAACTGCTTAAAGGCTCAGAACAGTTAAAAACAAAATAAAACTCTTGTAGGTCTGTTTTGTATTACAACAGTAATATCTGTTTATTGCAAAAATATTAGAAACTACAGATAAGTTAGAAAGAACAAACCAGAAATCACCTGTGATCCTTCCATGTGGCCATATACTTTGAGTTATCTCTGGCTTTCCTTGTCTCTGTCCTTTGTTTCCAAATAACTTCATATACTTAAAGCCTCTAGTTAAGGTAGGAACATGTAAGATTTTTGAACAACTTTGTACTTTTGCATTTAAAGCTCATAGTTTCTTGGAACTTCAGACATTAGAATGACTGTAGAATTTATCTAGTGATCAGAAAGAAAGAGTCTGACAGAGATTAGGAGCTTAACACAGGACTGGTCAGTGACAGATCTAGATATAAAATCCAGAGTCACTCAGTTCTAGGGGCCATTGCCCTACCCTGCACTATGACCTTGATGTGCAGTCAAGTACAAGGTTGTCAGTTTTATCCAGTTCTGTTAATGGTGAATGATGCTTCTAAAAATATTTATGGTTATATCTACACATGGTAGGAGAAATGACTTAGGGTTCATTGTATTATTGGCCTGAGCTGAAAAATAAAGCGCTTGTTGCTGAATTTCCTGGGTATTTTGGAGGAAAAATAGATTATTCAGGTATGCATGAGGTATATGTCTTATCTTCTCTAAGTGCAGAGCTATGATGTTGGAAATGTACGTGGATATTAGTAACAGAAACAATAGTATTTATGCCAACATGTCACATACCTTGATTTGCAGAGCACCGTTTTGTGAAATATTAATAGATATTTTATAGAAAGCCCTGAATTAAACCATTTTAAGCAAATTCCATAATTATAGGAATATATTTAATATTTTTATGGGCATAATAAATCTTCATGTGAGACAGAATATGCAAATTTCCTAGTTGTATCAAGAACAGTTTTGTTTTGTTTTGTTTTTTTCTTTTTAAGGGCACATGTATTAACATCTTGATAAACTATTATTGTAACCCACAGTTTAGAACATGCTGGCTTAGTGTAGTTAGGCTTTATATATTGGGAACAAGGAACAATCAAGAGAATATTTAAAGGACTAAGATATGCTGGTACCATAGGGTTAATCTGTAGTAATTTAGGGAACAAAAGCATTTCTTCTCAAAGGATTCTTCTTAGGGTAGTTATCCTTGTCTGGAGTTACTCCCTTTAACCCTGCAACTGTATCCTTTTTGTTTTATTCATATCTTTTCTGAAAGTCCTAACTTCTAAAAAGCAGGCTACCATACCTACTTTTTGTAAAGCCAACAGAAGAGACATTTTTCAGATGTTTCCTTGTATCTCCAGATTTCCAGGCTAGACAGTCTTAAAAAATTTTCAGAGGTGTCCAAAGTAATCAAAGTCTTCTGCTAAGGGTACTTGTTGGTGGCAGATCTGTATTAGTCTATGGTTTATGGTGATTAAAATTTGATATAGCACAGGTAAATCAATAGAATCACAGGATTGGATGGTAATTTGCAGCAATGGAAGTTGAGAGGAGCATTTTTATTTCTGTTTTATAGTCTTTGTGTCTATTTGTCCTACACTAGTCTTCATTAATAGCCTCCGGACCATTAAAGTGTCAGTGTTTTAAAAAAAAAGTATCTCCCCCTTCCCACTTTGGAAGAAATATACTCATGGCACATATTTTTCTCTGACAGCATTTGGGGGTCGTTGTCCTTTGTATGCTCTTCTTACCCTTTTGTGTTATTTAGTGTCACTGTGAATAGATGTGTAGAAGGCCTGACTTCATACCCACAGGGCATAGCAGTTGCTCCTGTGTCTTATTTGACTGGATCTAGCTCCATCTGAAGACAGTGAGTTCTGAGAATCACTTCACTGGGACTCATATATGATCCCAACCCTTATGTATGACCCAGCCCTTTAATGTGGAACAACTGCTCTCTTCGATTAGTCAGTGACCCAAATTCTATCTAAGTAAAATATCTGATATCATTTTAGGGTGTAGGAAAATGATTAGGATCTTATTTGTGAGTTAAGTAAAATCTAGAGAAAATCAGATTTTATTCAAATTTAAGAATTAGATATTTCCTCACTATAATGTTAGTTTCCTCAGTCCAAAAATTATTCTTAGATGGAAAAAAAAAAGATTTCAATGTATATGTAAATCAACATGTACCAGAGTAGATTTAAGTTAAGCGTAAAGAGGATGGCAAAAAATGGATTTTGAGCATGGACAAAATCCCAAGATCCAGAATATGAGGGTAGTTATATACCAAAGCATATTTAATATGTGGCTAATTATAACAATATTTACCCTGTATTTGGTACTTTCTATGTTGAAGGTACTATATTAAGAATGCAACAACCATCCCATCAGATATCACAGATCCTTGTAGTAGTTTGCTAGGGCTGTCATAACAATTACCACAGAATGGGTGGCATAAATAGCAGAAATTTGTTTTCTTACAGTTCTGGTGACTGGATTCAAAGGTCAAGGTGTCAACAGAGTTGGTTTCTTCTTAGGCTTGTATCCTTGGCTTATAGATGGCCATCCTCTCATTATATTTTCATATGGTCTTTCCTCTGTGTATGTCTGTGTCCTAATCTCCACTACTAATTGAGGAAGCCAGTAATATTAGATCAGAGTCCATTTTACATAATTACTTCTTTAATTCCCCTATCTCTAAAAATAGTTACATTCTGAGGTTTTGCAGGTTAGGGAGTCAATGTACAGATTTTGGGGAATACACTCCTGCTCATAACAAATTCTATTATTTCCATTTTATAATTGATGCAGCTAAACTTTAGTTATAATCCTTGCCCATTGTCATGCAGCTAATTCATAATACAATCGGGATTTAAAACTGAGTTTATTTCATTCAAGAGCCTGTTCACAGCTGTTGTGATGTGCTCTGGACTACAGCTCAAACATCTATTCATTTAATCAACAAGTGTCTGTCAGATGTCTCCTGTTTGCCAGGCTTTGTGCTAGGTGCTATAAACCTTGTTGAATAAAACAGATGATCCCTCTTTTGAGGTACTGGCTGTCATCCAGTCAGCTATGCACTCAATGGCTTTAAACCCACAGGTCAATAAAATTCCATCTGTTTCCCAAATCATTCAGGTCTCATAGGGATGATTGCTAAAATGGGAGAGGTTTTCTAGGCAGCTCTCACCATATTAACATCTCAGGTAAAACTGACCCAGAGTAGCCTGAGTCCCAGACTTTACCTTTCTCACAGGTGCACGGAGAAAGGAGAGGTGGCACTGATGGTACTGGGTGGTCCTTGCAGAGTGAGCTGGGAAAAACCAATTTAGACAAAACATTCTGGAAAGAGTCAAATGTTCAAACCACCAAGCTTGATCAGAGCAGATTTAGGTTTGCATTGAAAGGATTTGAATTTGTCTCTGGATGGCAGTGTTAATGAGTCGTGGTGACCCAACATCCTGAGATATGATAAGAATCTGTCTTTTAGATCAGGAAGATTTGTTCTTGGGATAGAAAAAAGCCATCCAATCTCTTGGGAATGTGTAAACTGTAATGAGGCTAGAGCATCAGAGTCTATCGACCGGGTCATGGTGGAAATGATGAGGTGAAAGTGTGAGGTTGGTCCTATTCTTCATGGAGCTGGAGTTGAAACTGAGCACCTGGGGTCTATTTAAATTCCAAGAAGGCAGAGTGGCTAGTCAGTCAGTCTTAGTAAGGCCTGTGGGCACTAAGGACTATAGTCATAGCAGATAGTAAGCATAGGGTTGTTAAATGGATTTCCCATTCCAATATTGGTGAGGTTAGATTTCCTAACGTACCCTTTGCCCAGCTTTTCCTGGCTCAAGGTTTGTGCCAGTTTGAGAAGGCCAAGCACATGTCATTACTGACCTTAGTTAGATGTGGCCAAAGCTAGTAGGGCTTGACAGTAACCTCTCACCCTGATCCCAAGCCCTGGAGGGACATATGGTAGGGGGCATGGGGATGAGGATGGATGGCTGCAGTATTGATGCAAGTCTTCACTGTGGAGACAATCGGTGGGTGGTTCTAATACAGTGCATTTCAAACAGGCATTCTCTGCTGATTTCCTCAGTGGTTTCAGGAGGAGTGAGTTTCCTATGTGTGAGTTGTGCTCAGTTAATTCTGTTTTGCTACACAGAGGTTGCTAAAACAAACAACAAACAAAACAGAGAACAAAAACCATCACAGAGCTAGCAACTTGCTTAAATAGGAAACACCCCAGAACATATCTCTGTTGGGGGCGAGGGGAATCACAAGTTCTCACAAAACAGGAGTTGTGTAGGAGAATGTGAGGAGCGGCAGGGTAATTTAACAGAATGTAATTTCAATGAGAATGGTTTAGTCCTCTGACCTCTGACCAAAAGATATGTTTCTATTCTCCACCCCCATATTTTCCTTGATGGTGATTTCCAATGAATGTCAACCTTTTGTGTAATGAAATAATACCCATTCTGTGGGCACTGTTACCAGCTGTCCTAGCTCCTGTAGAAACTTTCCTTGACTGGAATAATAATAAATCATTTCAATCATTTAGAAATTAGCTGCACAATTATCAAAGCCCTGGCTTCTATTAACATGCTGCTGGAGAAAAAAGAAAGGGCAAAGAGGGAGAGAGAAAAACATATCGAGCCACCTTCGAATTGGCAAGGGAAGCTGTATGAGAACAAAGGCGAAACCCCATAGTTTACTGTTATCTGGTCTAATTGTTCTTTATCTTAAAATATTACAATTGACTGATTTGAATCTCTTTATCCATGTTGGGAGAGGATCAAGTAAAGAAAAAGGGGGGGTGTGGAGGAAGCTGTCATAGGAAGATAGATTTTTGCCTCAGTGTAAGGAAGAGCTTTCCTTTAAAGGGAGTAGGAGCTGCTCCAGAAATCCAGAGAGGCACTACAGACAATGCAGCGTTCACCTGGTTGAGCTCTGGGGTCAGACTGTCGGGGTATGACTTAGCAGGTCCCAGACCACTCCACATCTTCCATGTGTGTAGAGCAGGGAAATCATGGCCCAACCTTAAGGTATGACTTTTCAGATTTCAGGGGACAATATGTGCCTGGCACTCGGTAATGGTCAGCTAGTTAATATTATTCATGAGCACCTCGTCATTGGAGATGTTCAAATGTTTGAGGTTTTTAAAGCTCCATTCAATTCAGACATCAGGTCTTTCAATTCTGCCAGGGAGGTGAGGAGACAGATGAGCAAACTACTGAGGCTGCCTGAGGGCAGGCACCCAAGTCAGTGGGTCCTGGCTTATTAGTTCTGCAGAGCAGCATGAGGCATACTTAGTCTCCCCAGGTCCCCATTTGCAGCCTCTCAGACTGTGCTGAGCTGACATATGATATGAGGCCAGCCCTGGGTGTTTGATCATTGTCAGCCTCCCAGCAGAGTCTTTGCCCTGAGCACAGATTGGCAGGCGGGCAGTTGGTACTTTCCTCTCTGATGATGGGCTTGTTCTGGGACAGCCTGGAGCCAAAGGTCAGAAGGAAAAGAGGGAAGCTGGGAAATCTAATCAGAGGATGTTCATTCTGGAAGGGGGCCTGGAGTCCATTGGAGCTCAGCCCCCTCTTTTCACAGATGAGGAGCCAGAAGCTCAGAAAAGGGAGCATCAGAAGAGGCCACGTCCCTTGTGAGCAGTAGAACTTGGTCCAAAAGACAAGGCTTTCTTCCAGATTAGCAATAGCTCTGTTTCAGCTCATTGGCTGTCAAGCCTGGCAAATGAACAGTCAAAGTGGTTAAGCGGAGTGTTGAGGTGGCAGGGTTTTATAAGGCCGCCTCCTTATATCTGTGAATGAAGTCAGAGTACTACAATGGTAAAATCAACATGCTTCCATCAAGAAGGTAAACTTACCATGTAAGTCTGGGGTGGGGTCCCTGAGGTGGAGGCAGTAAGATAGACATAAAGAGAAGGTGTTTAACTGCAGGGTCATATAAGGGCCATCTTCATCAAGATGGTTGGGAAAGGCTTTGTGGAACCAGCCTGAGAGGTAAGGCAAATAGATTTAGCAAGAATTATTTTTTTTGAGGAGATTGGGAGACAGAGATTTGAAACCAGCATCTGAGTTTTCAGGGGATTAGGTCTTTGAAGAAGTGTAAGTTAGTGAACTTGTGTGCTTCATCCCTTTAGCTCACTTGACCTTTTGTGCCTTGTAGCCCCTCTTCCATATCCTCCTGGGAAGAAGTTTACTCTGGCAGATGCTGTCTCCATTAGAGTGAAGAAAACAATATGATAGATGAATTCACACTAAAGTGGTGGTGGCTAATGTGTGCTGGCCATGTGATCTTTGAATTGTTTTTTTTTAAATTTATTTATTATTTATGATAGTCACAGGGAGAGAGAGAGAGGCAGAGACACAGGCAAAGGGAGAAGCAGGCTCCATGCACCGGGAGCCTGACGTGGGATTCGATCCCGGGTCTCCAGGATCGTGCCCTGGGCCAAAGGCAGGCGCCAAACCGCTGCACCACCCAGGGATCCCGTGATCTTTGAATTGTAAATAAAGATTAAAGGAAAGACTAGTGCTTCCCATTGAGTAGCAAATCTCTAAAGGCAGAATATAAGACAAGGGGACGAAGAATTGTGTGGCTAGACACATACTACGTGCTGATTTTTGTTCTAAGTGCACTGGTGCATTTTATTATCACAAAACTTGCCATTACCTAAAGCAGAGTGGCTGTGTGATGTGAGGAAAGTCACATGACTAGAAAGAGAAGTTTGGAACTAAACCCAAGCAGGCTGGCTCTAGAAGTTCTTACTGGCCTTTATACTATATTGTACTTATGTGAACAAGTTACTTTCTTTCCTTATGTACAACATACTCTTCCTGAGAGCCATGAGGATTTTGATGTGAAAAGAAAGTTTCTTATGTCTAAGGACAGTTATTGGTATTGAGTTTCTAATTTATACCATAGGCCAAAAGCTAGACACCTGAGCCAGTTGAGACATTTTGCCCTGCTCTGGATCATAAACTGATATTTCTATATATAATAAGTTATTCATTTATTTATTTATTTAGTTATTGAAGCCTCTCTTTTCAATGTGGCCACTTTAATACCCACTGCACTTTGGATTGTCCAATGTGGCTATGGCTTCTAATGTGCTCTGTGGCAGTCCTAATGCCATCCTGGGAATCAGCAGCTATCCCAGACTCATGTAGCCTCAGTACGTGAGGGTTGAGGTAGCAGTCCTGTTGGAACATCAAGGGAGCAGGCTACTTAGACCCCAAAGCAAGGCCACTTTGCATGATGCTCCACTAGAATATAGATTGTGTGATTTATCAAAGGGGTTTATGTCACCACTATAAAATTGTCTTTTGACTTCTCAGATCTTACAATTAGATGCACTAATTGTTTAAGACTCAGGGTTTAAACTAGGTTAGATGTACTTTTGTGGGGTTTTTTTTTTTGTTTTTTTTTTTTTAAGATTTATTTATTTATTAATGATAGACAGAGAGAGAGAGAGAGAGAGAGAGGGGCAGAGACACAGGAGGAGGGAGAAGCAGGCTCCATGCCAGGAGCCCGACGTGGGACTCGATTCCGGGACTCCAGGATCATGCCCCTGGGTGAAAGGCAGGCGCCAAACCACTGAGCCACCCAGGGATCCCTTTAGATGTACTTTTGAAGACCCAGCAATTAATTCTCTCTAGATGGCCTTGGACAAAGTACTTTAACACTTTGAGTCTCTGAGTCTTTAGTTATAAAATAGGAATAGGGGATCCCTGGGTGGCTCAGTGGTTTAGCGGATGCCTTCGGCCCAGGGCGTGGTCCTGGAGACCCAGGATCGAGTCCCACATCAGGCTCCTTGCATGGAGCCTGCTTCTCCCTCTGCCTATGTCTCTGTCTCTGTCTCTCTCTCTATATATATATATATCTTTCATGAATAAATAAATAAAATCTTTAAAAAAATAGGAATAGATCTGACTAGTTGTCTCTTGGGATTTTGGTGAGAAAAAGTGTGCAGAAGCTTTTTTAGTACAGCACTGGCACTTGGTAAGTACGGAACATGTATTTACTAATAACATTAATATTATTATCACCATTACAGGAAAAAAATACCAACTTCTCACTTGGCCTACTTTTGCCCCTAGAATTCCCTTCCCAGATTCATCACTGCACCACTTGCAAGGCTCAGCACACAGTAGATTCAGAGTGGATTGGTGGATGGATTTGCATTCTTCTTCATGTTTTTTTCTCTTGAGATTAAACCTTTGTGTGAGGATGCTCTAAGTTTTATTTTTATTTTTTTTTCAGAGCATTTAACACGTGCTTGTCCTCCTTGTATCCCTCTGCTAGGCTTTCTGCTCTTTAAGATTCTTTGGTTTAGTGTATTTTGTTTAAAAGTCAGACACTGTCTAAACTCCCTTGCTTCTTGCCAAGGAGATCTAAAGGGGTGATCTACTTTTGAAAATGTGAAAAGTAACTTCCTTGAAATTCCAGTTACTATCCTCTACTGCCTCCCTCACCCCTGCTACTTCCTTCTAAAGTTCAAGGTAGGCTGCACGTGAGAAAGGTAAGAAGGAATATCTCTCTATTTTTGTGTCCTTGCATAAGTGCCAGGGGACTTGGTAAATGCAGCTACAGAAATAAGCAGTACAGTATGTCTAACTTCATTCTAGCTCTTTGAAGAAATAAATAAGCCTTCAAATTTTTTCCTAGAAATATTTAGGGTAATTCTATTTAGGCCAGTTGATAAGTTACCTCTGGTAGAACTGAGGGACTGTCTGAAAAACTTGGATGTTTCAATTATTCATGTGGTTGATGTATTTTGTAGTTAATACAGCTCAGTGTTTATTAATCAGAGACTACTGATGCTTGATTTATTCATAGTTACAGGAGTTACATAAAGTTTAAGAAGAAGTGGACTGTGTCAAATTATAGAGTTGATTTTCTAGACTCTTGAGACCAATAAAAAATTAGGTAAAAAACTAAATTAAGGTTCTATAGAAGCTTATTGGCACAACTACAAAATACATATTTATGTTTATGTTTGGTTGGTTGGAATTGTCTAGCTAGAGGGCTTGATTTTCCGATTCATTTTGCAAAGCCTCTCTCTTTAACCTTGAAGAAGCCCTTCCACTGCTATTTGTGAAAAATCATTTCCATAGCAGACTGCTTTCTGAAACTCACTGACCCTTCTGTTTGGAAAGGACCTTGAAGTTCACCTCTTTCAACTACACACCAGAACTCTAATCTTGCCTCTAGCAACTTAGATAACAGCTAGTTCCGTAGTTGTCTATCTTAGGTTTATAGGAAACTCCTGGAAACTCTAAAAATTTCAAATGCCCAGACCTTCCCCTTTTGCCTGCTTCCAACAATTTTGATAGATTTGGTCTAAGGCGGGGTCTGGCACTGGCATTAAAAAAGCTTCCTAGGTGCTTCTAATGTACCAGCACACCAGACTGAGCACCACCGAACAAGCTGACCCCTCATGTCATGTGCTGATGGAAAAGGGCTGGCAGGCCAAAAGGACCACAGACCAATCTGACATTTGATTATGTGAAAAGACATGCATGAGATGTTCAGATCTGGGGTATTCAAGGAACCACAATAGATTTTTTTATTCAGTAAGAAAGGGATAGTCTTTGCTTATCCTATAAAGATCTCACTGAGAATGTGGGACCAGGCAGGAGCCAGGGAAGTTTGTTGAAAGTGGCAGGTTCTCCTTACTGCCTTGATTAATGCTTGAGATCCTAACCTGGGATATACCCAGTCTGTGTCAGATACATACTTGATCTTGCCTCTTTTTCCTGCTGCTTTTCTGTGCTTTTGACAATCCTCTGCTTTTTTTCACCAACAGAGTCTGCTATGGGTATGTTATGCTGACTTCCCTTTGTCACTTTGCTTTGATTCTCATGGGAGAGACCACTCAGTCCTAAATAAGGGTATCAAGTATTTTCAACTCGAGCTGAACGTGGTGGGTCATTGAATAAGCCTGCTAAGCAGGCAAAGACTTGGGACATTGTCATGGGGCCATGAATGTGCTGGAAGGTTGGGTAGTCTGCAGGGTTCTCCAAGACTCACAAGGATTCCCTCTTCCCAGAGTTTACTTGGAAAATCCTTAAAATTTTCAGTTTTCTATGAAAGTATAAAGGCTTTGAAAATAAACTACTTTTCCCCCCACAACTTAGTCCAGATAAGACTATGCGAAAGTCAGGTATTGCCCCATGAAGGATCATTTGGGCTTAGTTAACTTCTTTACATTTTGTCCATAGAAGAAAAAAGTTGTCTTTGTGAATCTGTCCTCCTGGTAGACTGCTGTCAATCCAAAGCTTTCTTTTCTTTGGAAATGTAGAAACCAACATATATCGTACTAATCTTGAGTGACAGCCATTTAACCAGTCAACATTTGCATGGTCTTTGGAGATTTATAACACATATTAAGTATGCCTATGTGCTGTTCACTCACAGACAGTACGTCTAACATGAGATTTCCAGAAGAAAAAGAAACTATTCGCTTTCACAGAAGAATAAAAGATTTAAAAGGAATGCAAGGTTGGCTTTGAATAAAAGCCAGAGAATGAGGAGAGCAGTTAGTAAACCTATCTCTCTAGATGCTGTATACAAGGTACATATCTATATATTCCCCTCCACCCTGTCACCCTTCTCCATCTATCCTTAACCCACCATCATCAGTTCTATCCATATAAAAAGTCTGGCAAAAACCTACCATGTAATTTATTCTACACACATGCACACATAGGCACACACAATCTAGTTCATCTGTAAGTGTTCCTTACTGGTTTGCAACTTGCTTTTATTACTTAACATATCTCAAATATTCCTATTGTAGGTAAATTCAGGGCATCCCTTATCTCACCAGGTCTCAACCTGTAGCGTACATCAGAATCACATGAAACATTGTTAAATGCAGATTATGGAGCCTTATCCCCCTGAATTTTTGATTCAGTAGATCTGGGGTAGGGCCCAGTAATTTGCATTTCTAACAAGTTCCCGGGAAATATTGATGCTACTATTCCAGGGACACAGTTTGAGAAAGATTTTCCTAACTCATTCTGGGTGGCAGCTACATAATCTTTAGTGGTAGAGTTAAAACACAAGTTTTTCAATCATACCCCTACTGACACACACGCAATAATTTTTGCCTCTACATTCAGTGCTGCAATAAATGTTCTTATACCCCTATTTCATGTACTGGCACTTTTATTTTGGCAGGATCCAGGACTTTTTGAAACTGTATTCTGAACTAGATTATGAGTCACAGGAGAAAATCAGTCTCATTGCTTAGTGGTCACACTTTAGCTAGATCTTACTCGTCAGACTTGGATCCAAGTGATGGTGACTTTTTCCAGAAATCAATTGCCCCCATCAAAAGAATGATATTTTCCACCTTTGTGGATAATTAAAGGAAAGAGCTCCTACAGCAGTTCTGGAAGGGGGGCTCCAGCAGTGAGTGTTGTCAGCAAGGGCAGGTTGGTTGAGTGTCATGCATAGCCTTCCTGGGGATCTACTTTGCAAGAACATCCACTGTGCAATAAAAGATTTGGCTATGTTTAATTGTTGTTTAAAAGTCAGTCAACTTATTTTATATTTGCAGCTCACATATGGTGCCTTGAGGCCAGCCTTAGAAGTCTGAGGAATGAACATTGTTAATTGAGCCCTTGATGCATCCTAGACACTTTAAAAATAAAATCTCATTGCGTTACACAAGCAAGGCTGGGAAGCTGGAAACTTCACAAGTTCATTTTCTCTTGTTATTGAGGAAAATGAGTCTCAGACTGTCACAGTTACTTTTCTAAGCTTGCACATGTTAATATGTGGCCAACCTGAGATTTGAACTCAGAACTTTCTGGCTTCAAATTTATTTTTTCTTGAAACATTATGCTGCTTCATACATTAGGACTTAAGAGTTGCAAATGCAGTGTCTATGTAGGCTATAATGATTGAGTTGGAGGTTGTACAGGTATTGATAGATTTTAAATTCTTCTTTTTTAAAGCTTTCATTGTTTGAATCATATCTGTTATAGGCAACATCAACTTCTTATTCAATTTTTGGGAATAATCATGACTAGATTAGTTTTTTGGTTTTCCAGTTGATGCCAATTTCATCTAGGTACAGTTGTCTTCCTCTCTCTTTCTTCCTTCCTCCTTCCTTTTCTCTTTCTCTCTCTTTCTCTCCCTCCCCCCTTTTTCTTTCTGAGTAAATAACTGCTGGGTCATCAATTTTCAGCCTAATAATCGCTGTTAATCTTTAAAGCAGTTTTCCTGGTTGAAAGGACAGTTAGACACAGGTGACAAGAATCCAGGAATTAAAGCACATACATTATTTGGATTTTATCTTCAAAGTATCTGTTGTAGATTGTTTTCTTTTTTGTCATGGAGTCACAGTTTCACCCTTTTATAAATTCCCACCCCACCCTCTCCACCCTAGTTTCCTAGTTTCCCTTTGATCTCTTATAACTTATTTTCTGGTGAAGTGTTTGACCTCTACTCTGAAATCATCTTTCTATTTTTCCTTCCCACTTAACTGGCACACTAATTATTTCAAATTCCATGGCTTCTGTTCCAGAATCTCTTAGGCTTTCTTATCTCTTATGTGGTTCTCTGTGAGTTAGTGACACTCACCTGATGGTTTATGCTTCCATCTCTGGCATCTTTCCAATATCCTCTCAAAACACCACTTACCAAGGAACTTGTGACAAACCTCCTACTCAATCCATCATCTTTCTTTTTTTAAAAAATATTTTATTTATTTATGAGAGAGAGAGAGAGAGAGAGAGACAGGCAGAGACACAGGCAGACGGAGAAGCAGGCTCCATGCAGGGAGCCTGATGCGAGACTTGATCCCAGGACTCCAGGATCATGCCCTGGGCCAAAGGCAGGTGCTAAACCATTGAGCCACCCAGGGATCCCAATCTGTCATCATTCTAATGGTATCCTCAACTGTCACTTTATCATCTACTCCTTTCACATTCATGTTTTCATCATTTTATTCAGTAATGTACATGTGAGCTGGAGAAAATAAAATAAGTCACTTAAGACTCACCAGAATCAGATCTAAATTCCTCTGTTATTACAGAGCTTTGCAGGTTCTGAGGTGTTGGTAATTTTTCAAGTAATTTAAAGGCCTAGATTAGTTGAGGTGAAGGTTGAGTTTTTCTTAGGTGGATTACATGGGGAGTATGGGGAGGGAGCCATTAGGCTGGAGTTAATCTAATTTCTCCTTTTTTTCCATTCTATACAAAGTTACTAGGACTGGTTCCTTGGAATTTTTAGAGGTTTTTCATGTTCATGCTGCTCTTACGAGCAACAGTCCCTGCAGGTGGGTATTCATAATTTCGGATAACAAGAAAAATGAGTTCTGATTCTACACAAGAAGTTTGTTATGGAACTTTCCAATATGTTACTGAATTTAATTACATTAATAGCCTTGTGAAGTAGATCTTAATATGCCTATTTTACAGTCAATAAACCAAGTTCAGAAAGAAGAAAGAAACACGCATCCAGTATATATTTATACATATATGTGTGTGTGTATATATATACATACACACAATATATATGTATATATATATATAGTATATATTTTCTAGACACTTTTTTTTTTTTTTTTTTTTTTTTTTTTTAAAAATTTTTTTATTTATTTATGATAGTCACAGAGAGAGAGAGAGAGGCAGAGACACAGGCAGAGGGAGAAGCAGGCTCCATGCACCGGGAGCCCGACGTGGGATTCGATCCCGGGTCTCCAGGATCGCGCCCTGGGCCAAAGGCAGGCGCCAAACCGCTGCGCCACCCAGGGATCCCTTTTCTAGACACTTTTTAAAAAGATTTTTATCTATTTATTCATGAGGGATATATAGAGAAAGGCAGAAACATAGGCAGAGGGAGAAGCAGGCTTCCTTTGGGGAACCAGATGCGGGACTCAATTCCAGGACCGTGGGATTATGACCTGAGCCGAAGGTAGGCACTCAACCACTGAGCCACCCAGGTGCCCCTCTAGGTACTTTGCCTAAAGGATGAATGATTTGCCCCAAAACACATGGCTTATAAGTGGAGTTAGAATTCACGGTTTTTTCCCACTGTCTCTCAGTGCTATTGAGTCATATGTTTAGGGACTGGGAGCTCATGTACTCAAGGGTTTAATGATCAAGCCATGTTTTCCCATTTCCTCTTTTGCTTCTTCATTCTTCTCTTCTCCCCCTGCCTCCCCCTTCATGATTCTGGGAGCCTCCTTTGTATGTCTCCATCTTTCCAGGCCAGAAGGCTTACTCTTGTTGTTCTGTCCTTGGCCTGGCATTGGAGCCTTTCCTCCCTCCTCCAAGCCTTCCAGTATCCCTGCAGCCTCTGAGTGTTCCTTCACTCCCACTGCAACAGCTTCAGCCTGAACCATGAGTAGAGAAGTTTCTATCTGTCCTGAATGAACCATAAGAAGGAAACTTTTCAATATTTGGGCCCCAGGAATGTGTTTTGACAATAATGTGAAATCTAGTGCATTTACAGCATCTTGAATTTTTCATTATGGCGACAGGTTATCCATGCAGTATTGGATGCTAGGTTAAAAGTGGTTCAAAGAATGAGATGGATAAATTCAAGCTGTAGTAAGGTATTTCAAGTAATTCTCTTTTTCTGGGAGTTTCTCTTGCTCTGATGATTGAATCTCCTAAGCTTTCTGTGCTTGTTTTCTTGCTGTAAAATTAGGGCAAGTAAATCTGGACTTAAAAATGATAGAACATGGATCCCTGGGTGGCTCAGCAGTTGGATGCCTGCCTTTGACCCAGGGTGTGATCTTGGAGTCCCGAGATCGAGTCCCACATCAGGCTCCCTGCGTGGAGCCTGCTTCTCCCTCTGCCTGTGTCTCTGCCTCTCTCTCTCTCTCTCTCTCTCTCTCTCTGTCTCTCATGAATAAATAAGTAAAATCTTTTAAAAAAAATTATAGAACAAGTGGTGTCTGTAATGATGGCTGAAATTCCAGTATTTGCTAGAAATTTATGCTTTATAATTATTCCCCTTCCTCAGAAGCACCCATACCTATTCTGGCATGTTACTTTAAATCACCTCAGTATGGTACGTTATTTATGGAGCAGATCTGTATGCAGTATTTCCAAAATGCCAGACACTATTTTAAGAACTTTGCTAACATTAGTTCATTTAGTCACCTGAAAAAGACACTAGTATATATCTCATCTCACAGATGAAGAAACTGAGGCACAGAGAGGATAAGACACTTACCCATTGTTCTAGTAAGTAGCTGAGCTGGGGTTAGCTCTCAGCATTCTGGTTCCAGAATCTTTGCTCTTAACTACCCTGTTTATTTTCCCCCTCCTTTCATGGCATTAAAACTCATTTCCCCGTATTTTATTTATTTGTCTAAAGGTGTGTCTTCCTCCACCCTCCCCAGGATGAGAGCTACTTAAAAGCAGAATTTTTGAGTTATTCATATGCTCCATAAAGAACTTTGTTTTGACTTATTTACTATTGAAATCTGGGTGTCTACAATCAAATAGATTTTCAGTAGGGGTGCTTGGGTGGTTCAATCAGTTTAGTGTAGGATTTGTGATTTCAGCTCAGGTCATGATTTCATGGTCGTGTGGTCTGACTCCATACTCAGCTCAGAGTCTGCTTGTTCCTTTACCTCCCCCTCTGCCTCTCCCACCATGTGCATTCTCTCTCTCTCAGATAAATAAACAAATCATTAAAAAATGGATTCTCAGTAAGTATTGGTTGGATAGTCTTTTCAGCCATACCACTAGTCGTAGTGACTCACATGTGATAGGCCCTATGGATGTTAAATAAATACATACATTTAGTGGTAGAGGATTCTGATCTTGACACATGTGTTCTTATATAACCCCCAAATATGAATTATAATAATATTACATTGTCCAAATTTAACGACTGTGTAGTGACTGTTTATTGGTGTAATTCCCTCCTATGGTATCCTCAATTATAGAACCATTATAAATAAGGGAGTGGATGACAAAGACATAAATTACTCAGGATTGTTGAAGTTTAGCAAGTGCTGCCAGGAGTATCTCTTTGGATACCTTGGAATGCCTGAAGAAGCTGACAGAGGATTTTCCACTCCCTTCACATACTGCTCCCAAGCTTTCAGATGAGCTGATGCATTTGGAAGTCAAAGCAGCTCTTTGCAGAGGCCAATTCTGGGAAGAAAAATATGTCTTTTTTTCCATCCCTCCTCTCTCTCAGGGTCTCTCTCCTTTCTTTCTTCACTCCTTTACTTCTTTTTCTTTTTTCTTTTTTTTCTTTACTTCTTTTTAAAAAGGGATTAGAAAAGCTGTTAAACCAAATAATTTCATTTTTACGATCTAATTTTTATTTTATGATACAGTTGAAATGAACTTCTTATTTGTTTAAAAAGCCCAAACCTTCACTAATGTTTTCCTGTGTTATATTCTGTTCCAATATGGTGTGATTGCCTTTATTTTCTTTATCTAAAAATGAAGCAAACACCTTTCTTCTAATATGAATTATTAATAATACTTGTCATGTGGTTATTTAGTGCTATGTTTTAATCATCCACAAGTAGGGCCATGGGTCATCCGTAGCTCTTCTGCCTTCATTTATGTTTTTTTTCCTTTGTTGCTTCTGCCTGCCCTTTTCCTCCAAAAATAGAATAAGGAAGCAACTTCTTCTGTGTTCTTCCTCTATACCTTCTATTATAATTGTCACATTTCTGTTGTAATATTGATTTGGAAAACTCGTTGACGTTCCAATGTATAAAGTAATAGAAATCTGAATCCTGCTGGAGAGAGTTATTTAGTCTTTAGCGAGGTTTACAGAGAGCTTTTTATCCAGTAACATGCTCAGAGAAATGGAGGAGATATAGTGAAAAAAATCATGACTGTCTCCTAAGCAGCAACAAAATATAGAGATTTGCTTTTTGTTGTTGTTTCATCTTTCCTTGATTTTATGTGTGAGTAATATTAAGGAAGTAAGTAAATGTGCACTGCATGTGGATTTCTGGAAAGTTATGGATAATATACACCTGGCAAAGTCCATTCTGTTAGCCTATCAAATAACTTAAAAACTTAAAATTTACTAGGAAAGCCTCTTTAAAAATGGTAGGAACAACGTTTTTTTGTGTGCAAGGAAAACTTTTTCAAAGCAGCCATTCCCTTTTTGTTTTTCCCACATAGTTTTCCAGAATGTCTTACTTTGACTTGCAACGTTCAGATAAAGACGGGAAAAGTGCTTTTGACTGATACATAAAAAGTGCTCCCAGTTCCCATAGCATTTGTCTAAGAGTTCAGCCAGGATGTTATTTCTATTTGATGTTATCTTGCTTAGGTCTCAGCAGGATTTCCATCAAAGAGCTCAATGAATATAAGATTATAAATTTGGGGTTCCTCGAGGAAGAACATATTTGAGGTAAGAAGGAGAAGGTTGCAATTGGTATAATGGATATATTGCACTTCTCTCCTCCTAGTATCATCAGCAAGTATCTTTTAAGTAAATGATATTCATGGCACTGCACCACAAGTTGTAGTTATACCTGCAAACCAAAGTAATGGAAAATTCTAGGTTTCATAAAACATTGTTTAGCTAAGGAGGTTCACCTGTGACCAGGCACTTCATGTGCATTCATTACCTCATCATTAATGCTTTCAAAGACCCTACCTAACACAAAGAAACATCTTACAGGGAGAAACAGAAAGTCTCAGAGAGTTTATAAGTCCCACAGGAAGTGGTAGAGTTTTGATCCATTTTGTCTTAGTTACTTCACACCCATACACAGACTGACACATACTCAGAAGGAAGGAAGGAAAGAAGGGAGGAAGGAAGGGAGGAAGGAATGAAGAAAGGAAGAAATAAGGAAGGAAAGAAGAGACGGAGGGAAGAAGAGAAGAGTATATACAAAAATTGGTGAAAACCAAGTAAGATCTGTACGTTAGCTGATTATATTGTATCATTGTACTGTTAGTTCTGTAGGATGCCACCACTGGAAGAAACTGAGTGATACTTACATAAGACTTGTCTGAACTATTTTTGCAACTTCTATTAGTCTATAATTAGTTCAAAACAAAAGTTTGTAGTTTTGTTTTTGTTTTAACTATAATCTAGGGTACTCCTGAAGTCCAAGAAATCAGTGTCCTTATATCTAGAAGTTGAAACTACAATGCAATCTAACATCCCTTTTATTTATTTTAAAACAAACATAGAAAAATATATTTTATCCAACTATGAGTTAGAGTCCCCACAAAAATATTAATGCTTTTCCTACTCCCTATTCTACTGTAACCAGTGTCCATGGGGCTTCTTGTGAGGAGTTGCCAGAAGAGCTTGTAGCCTATTCTTCTCAATATTCCCAGGAAATGTAATTTTATACTTGGACTACAGGTTTGGCTCTTGGAAAATCCAAGAGCCATCTATAATAGGTGAATTTTACTTGTAAATAAAGTAAAATAAACCAAATAGAATATAATGTCCATGTAGCATAAAATTTGGGTTCCATTTGGAAACAAAATGACAGCAACAAAAACCATGTTAAATGCCACATAATTCACAATTGAAAAAAATGGAGATATCTTCATGTAAGGCCTGAACACTGAGGCTATAGAAATGGATTTTACTTGTCATGTGCTATTTTTAAGATTAGAAACCATTTCTATAGACTCAGTTCAACATCATGTTAATATGATGAGTGTGAAGTGCTCAGTACAAGCCTGATGGGTAATAAGTGATCTGCTAAAATCTAGCAGCTTTAATCACAATGAGAATGATGATGATTATGATGATGAATTTTGCCCTTAGACAAATGCTTTCCTTTTTTGAAGCATTTTTTGTCATACACAAACACCCGGATTGAACAAAATGAGAGCTAAATTTTGCACCTTTGCCATTCAGTGACTTAGCGACTTGCACTCTGGGTTAGGTGTCAGGAGGCAGAGCAAAAGTGTGGAGAGTACAGGTGAGACCAAGCAGATTTGTTGTTTCTGAAATGATGTGACAGCTAAAACTGAGTTTTGATTCTTCCCCTTGACTTATCTCAGAGCGAGACCTATCTTCTTTTTTTCCTTCAGATTCTAGGGTTTTCATCATTTTGCTAACATCTCCAGGCTGCACTGACATATATTCTGACTAAGAAACATTGTAGAAAAAAATACCCAAGGAGTTCATTATGTGCCTGAACAGCCAGAACTATTAGGTAATTGATAATTGTTTGATAAATAGACTTGTGTCTCCCAGTGTGACTGCCATGTTTTTGCCAGGCCAGCGACTGTTGAATATCAGTTGCTTGAAAGATAGACAGACTTTTCCAGTGGGAAAAAAAAAAAAAAAGGTTCAGATATTAGAGGGTCCATTGCATTTAGTTGGTGATATATGACACTAATCCTCCAGTTGAAAAAATATCATCTGGAAAGAGCAGCTTCTGGAAAGTCAACACTAGTAGCTTCCTTGGCATACATTGAAAGACTGGCAAGCCCTGAACTAATAGAATTTAGCTTCTAGGTACCTTTGAGATGTGGTTTATAGAGGTAGAGTATGGGTTTAAATTCTAGGTACCTTTGAGATGTGGTTTATAGAGGAAGAGTATGGGTTTCTTTGTAGAGTTCAGCATGTTTGCCAGTGGGGCTTGAGACATGGGCATAGATAGGTTTGTACCTCATTGGGTAAAAGCCTATGCACAGAAGCAGGTGTGAGGTGATGAGGAAGTAAGAGGTAGGTGAGGGGTCTGTGACATTAGTTGGTTGGAAAACTTTTATCAAAACAGATGTTAGGTTTTCTCAAACTTTTCAACACATCTCAGTGCCTTATTTTTGGCTTTAGAATGTCTTTTCATTGTAATCTTGGCAAAGGCCATGTCAATATACTTTTAGAAAGAGACAATACAACCCTTAGACATGGGTAATATTAGCACCTGACCTGACATGGGTAATATTAGCACTTAGCTCTGTGCTTAGAGGCTTCTTCCAGGGACCCTCCTCCAGCATTCTCCTACCCACAGGGAGAAGAGTCAGTGCAGCCAAAGGAGTCTATGCAGAGCTCATACCATCTGCCATTTAGACTACACAGAAATCCCTGCCAAATAGCCCAGATCCAGTTCTAAGACCTACTTGGACCTTCTTCCTAGTCCATTCTTTTGAGGGCAGCTTGAGCTGCTGGTGTGAACACCTCTAGGCAAAGAAGCGGTCAGGGGAAATTGTTGGGAACAGGTTTGATGAGCCCTCTTATTAAGCAAGATAGAACTGAGTGTGGAAAGGAGAGAAAAGGGCTAGAACAAGATTTTGAGGACCATGGGCCAACTGTTTCCTACCTTCATATTCTGGCACAGAACTCCAAGGAGTCAGAGAATTCCAAAATTAAATTCTAGATTTAGAGTCTTGGTTCAGATCCCAAAATGTTGTGAGTAGGCTTGGGGAAAGGAAGAGTGCTCCCTGGTCCCAGCTCTTCTCCTGCCCGGGGTGTCACTCCATACCACAGCTAGCTGGACAACACTTGCCGATGAAGATAGGTAGAAGAACAGTTAATCACTATTGGTTCATTCATTTACCAAACATTCACTGAATACCTACTCTGCACCAGGTACTGTAATGGACACTGGGAGACACTGACTCAGACAAATATGTTCCTTATCCCATAAGACATGGTAGATAGAGTGAATATACAAGATATACTAGTAAACAGAAAAAATTAACTACAATTGTGATAAAAACCTTGAAACAGAGGGAAGGGAAAAAATGAGAAAGGAACTAATTTGAGATGAGCTGTTCTAATTGAGTCTCTCTGAGCAAGTGACATTTAAGCAGAGCCCTGAAGGGAGAGAAGAAGCCAGCCATGCAAGAGTAGAGTGAAGGGAAGGGTTCCAGCCCAGAGTTGAACACGCAGAAAGTCTGTGAGGCAGGAAAGAGTGTGTGGCATCATGTGCCGAGTCAGATCATAAAGGACCTTGCAAAGCAAGGGTTGGCATTTTATCCTAATTACAGGGAAGCCATGGAGGTCTTAAGCATAATGCAATTTACATTTTTTAAAGATCATTCTGACTCCTTTGTGGAAAATATCTGGAAGAATGGAAACAGGAAGACTAACTAGGGAGACATTTGTAAGAATTCAGGCAAGAGATGATGGTGCTGAGTTTTATCCGTTACAAAGCCTAGATGCTCCCACATCAAGATATCTTCCTTCTCCTGAAGTAGAACTCATTAAATCTTAAAGGCTGGAACTCTTACATCTGTTTGGGAAGAAGAGCTGCATTCTTTTAATCCTCCCTTTCTTCACTCATCCAACACATGCTTATTAAACATGGACTATGTTTTAGTGCTGCTTTAGGGCTGGGGATATGGAAGTAAAAGAGACATAGTCCCTACTTTTAGAATATGTAACGAGATCCATGCTGTCTAGAGGCAGGAGCCACGGGCAAGGGGGAAGGTGGCAGGAGTTGGGTAAGGAACGAAGATGACGTAGGTATTACTGAAGACAATGATATCAAAACAAAGGTTTATCTGATTTTCAACTGGCTCTGGCCCTGTGATATGGCCTCACAGTAGCCAGTTATTGCCTTGCTGGACTGTGAGTGATTTTAAAATGTTAATTATTTACTTTGCTCTCCTATAATGAATGGATGAAAAGAAGATAAACGACAATTAAAGTAATTTTGGGGGGAAGGGTGCTCCTTCCTCCTTAACTATATTTTAAAATACATAAAGATGGAGAGAAAAGATCTGCAACTGGAATGCTAGAGGCCCTACAGATAAGGATGGGATTTGGGGAGAGGTGAATGAATGGAATGAGAGTGGCCATGAACAGCTGGGAATGGGAGTATTATGAAGATCCTAATGGATGCATTGGCACTAGGAAGATCACATATTCCATGGACTGCCATGGCCAAAGACGGAATGGCGATCTCTAATGGTCAAACTACCCTTAAGTGGAAACTGATTTGGAAGGAGACCAGTTAGAAGGATGCCACTTCATTTCATCCTGAATGTTGCAGTGCATTCAACCTGAGTCAGTTCTGGTTGGAAGAGGAAATCTCTGCACTCACAGGCTAGAACCAAGAAAGCAACATCCATTCTTATTCTCTGATCACTTAGTGACAAATTTTTTGAAAGAAAGGATAATTTCCTACAATTTTAGTTTAGATTTGGATTCAGGCAATTCACGACCCACTAAAGTGTGGGTCCATTTAGATACCAGTTTCTCATGTACATTCATGAGGATGGATTCCACACCTCTTGGAAGAAGGAGCAGTGTCATGGGTTGAAGTGCTCAAGAGGAGATGGGACCTAAGAAGGCACATTTTTCTTGCTTTAAGGTGAGGAGGGATGGAGCCCAGGCAGAACTAGTCAACTTTAAGTCAAAATGAAACAGGGGTTGTGGGCTAAGTTAGAAGAGAATTAGCTGCCATATTTTTCAACACAGGATTTATATTTTTAATGCGCAGGCCTCCAGTTATTGACATTACACATGCTATTGCACTAGGAGAGAATGAGATCTGACTCATTCCACTCTATCTACTTGCTCAGTATGTCCAAAAAAATGTATTAACAGTCTGATAGATGCCCATTCCTCTGCTGAATCTTTTAAAGGCACCACATAGTCCCCAATTTGGCATACACAACTTCTGCTTTCAATTTAAGTGGTTAGAACTTAAACACTTAGTACCATTTGAGAACAATAAAGATAGGAATCAACTGAGCCCTTATCTGAATGGTAGAGAAGGCTATAATATTTGGAGTTGGGACATTCAGTGTAGACCCAATGCCTCCTCCAGCCTCAGGCTCCTCAGCTATTGAGCTGGATGTCAGATTATTCCAGGTGGTAGAAACACAGGAGCCAAAGACTAGATACCAGGTTATAGAGCCCTCAGTCACTGGTGCATTGCTGAGTGAGTTACAGTATGGAATAGTACGTGCTCATGTATGTAAGAAATAAATATATATGGAAAGACTTTCTCCAAAGTATTGGTTGTCTTTAGGTGTTTAATTAATGGGTGATTTCTAGTTTTGTTTTGTTTTTCCTATATCCTTGCCTATATAATTTTCCTAAAATGAAGATATATGCCATGTAATATATTTTACAAAATATGAACATTTCATCCATTCTTGTGATGGAAGTCTGGACATTTTGAAGAAGTCATAAATATCACAGTCTCTGGAACTTACTTTATCAGTAAAAGCTTACTTTATAATAAATATAGCAGTATGAGGATAAAGGCTTATGTTTTGATGTATGTGTTGGGGGGGTAATGATTTCTCCACCTCTAGGCAATGAAGCCAATTATAAGCAATTGAGGCAGTAATATTACTGTCATAGAGATTTGGGTATAAAAGTGTGGTAGTTGTTTCTGAAAGCCAACTTCAGGCCAGATATACTAAGGCTGGTCAGCTGTCAGTTTAAACTTTTACTAAATCTTATCAATCTCCATTCTAGAACTTTGACAGCAGAAAATGTTCAAAATCATGACTGTGGGTGCTTGAAAATCCTGTGATCAAAAATATTTCTAAATAATAGGTCAGATGCTGCAGGGAGGGGCCCTCAATTCTAATCTAGAGGTCCCTGACTGGTGGCTCACATATGTAGACTTAAGTTTTTATTTGCTTTTATTTGATTTTTGGCCAATGTAAAATTTTTAAAAATCAGCTAATATTAAAAATCAAGAGGTTGTATATACATACTTGAATCCCATCTTCTCTTTAAAAACCTAGGTATTTCATACCACTGGACTCATGTTCTTACATGGCTATGCTCAGCTCCAGTATAGGCATGACTTGCCCCCTTTGGGTAACTAATTCTCTATAGAATTCACAATACTCTCTTATTACCCAGTGCTCAGGCCAAAGGCAGCTGCCATTTACCTTCTTGTTGTTTTTTTTGTTCTTTTGTAATGGCAAAGTCTTATTTATCTATGTTTTTATCAAAGGTAAAAATAGAAAGGTATATAGGAAAGGCCATATATATCAAGAAAAAATGAGATAGCATATTTCTTTCTGGAAGTGAAAAATATTCAAATAGCATACAGACACCTATGTAGCATGGTTGGCTTCTTTTGGCATCTAAATTTTTGAGTTTTGCCTCAAGTCTTAAGATCTCTTTCAGTGTGGCTAGAGTGCTTACAAAGAAGACCTTAAGGAGAGAATGGGGGTGGGTGTTCCATTTACAAAGCATACTTCTCCATTTGAAAACCATCTCTACTTCCACCATGCCCCATTTCACCACCAAAACAACAAAACTGCAACAAAACAAGAGCTGGGTAATTCCCAGTTTAGAATGCTAAGAGATAAGGTTTGGGATTGCCTACTGATTCTGACCTAGCTTGTACTGTACATTTTCCAGCCACAAGTTGAACTATTTCCTTCCAATGTTCATTATAAACCAGTAAAATGCATAGTCCTTGTATTATCTAGACAGTGACTGAATGAAAAACCAGAGGGCCTTCCCCAGTGCTTTTTATTGAAATTTTCCAAGGAGCCATGAATTCCCTATTATTAGGGTAAATATCAGCGGAAGACCGTCTAGTTAGATAGCTACTTGGAAGTACCAGCAGGAAATTAAATTTGCAAAACAGGAGTAAAGTCATGATAGAATTTCTGTATACAGGGACAAAAGCAAGGAAATTGAATATTGAGATTTTTTTTATCATTCTTCCCTGGTGATGTAGAATTGAAGAGTACACAGTTTGTCATTTATTAGAAGGCCAGACCTAAGATGACTTAGCAAGATGTTCATTGTACAGACAAAAAAATCATCTGACAGGCCCAAATCTCAAAGATATAAAAAGGCTAAGCAAATGAAGTATCTCAGAGTTAGACATTTTTTCACTCATTGTGTTGATTTTTGTTTTCTTTTTGCAGTTTCTAGAGATGGTACCCCCACTTTTTTATCGTGTGAAGTCACTGTGGAGTATTAGCACCATTTTCTAAGCAAATATGAATGTTTCCTCAAATTAATTAACAATTTTATTCATAAATTCTTTGATGTTAATAGTAGATGCATGTGTCAATGAATGGAATGGCAACACTACTCCTCTACTAGGATGTTTAAATTATAACAGTGCATTTTGAGCTAACAAGAATTGGTGCATTTCAGAATTCTTTTTCTTTCTTTCTTTCTTTCTTCTTTCTTTCTTATTTCTTTCTTTCTTTCCATATTAATTCTCTTGATCCATGTAATATGCATGTGCTGGTGGCAGATTTAATAAAAAAGTGGAGAGGCAGTTCAGAAAGAGGAGAGAATTTGGGCAGCCCTGGTGACCCAGCAGTTTAGTGCCACCTTTGGCCTGGGGTGTGATCCTGGAGACCCGGGACTGAGTCCCACGTCAGGCTCCCTGCATGGAGCCTATTTCGCCCTCTGCCTGTGTCTCTGCCTCTCTCTCTCTCTCTTTCTCTCTCTCTGTCTGTCATGAATAAATAAATAAAATCTAAAAAAAAAAAGAATTTAAGATACATTTTTAATTTATTTACGAGAGCGTAATAGTCATACAGTTATTTATTTACCTATTTTTCATAACAAAAGGACTGGAACTCTTACCTACAAATTGAAGGTGAAGTGATGAAATATAAAGCCCTCTTGGGTGAGTCAGGAAATCTACTCTTCTGCTACTAAATGCCTATGAAACCTTGGAAAGTGAAGATGAAAGATTAGGTGTCTTTGAAGTCATTTCGGCTTCTACCATTCTCTAATGTAATAACTTTGTCCAGATATGCATTTTCAGATATAGTTTAAGCTTAAGATAAAATAATTTACTGATTGTCAACCTTCTGGGAGAGGTCTCAAACTGCCAAACTATGGATTACCTGAGGCCTGTTGTGCAAATGTATGTGGTTCACAAAGTATTGTCCCATATGCTATTTGGAAAAACAAACAAACAGAAAACAAACAAACAAACAAACAAAAAAGAGCTCATTGGTAATAGTTAAACTAATAGCTAAAATCACATTTTGTAATTGTCTTAAAAAAAATCATCCCTGGCAATCCTATAGACCCAAACAATACTGCTAGGGCCATTTCTGGGAGCATGGGACATGTATCCTTTTCATCAACAGCCTTCCTGCTACTGACTCACCAGTTCTGATACCCAGCCACCTCCTGATACTAAGGCCATGTGGGGTCGTTATCTTTCTCTTCACTGATTTGCATTACCTGCTTTGTGGGAAGTGAGCTAAATGCTATTTGGGAGATTAGTACCTATCTCCTTTAATTAGCAAAACCTATGGCCACAGACAATGTCTCACACACACTCCAAGGAGGCAGAAGCAAATGTATTGAAATAGCTGAGAAGTTGGGCTGAAATTTTTTCACTTGGGAACACTGTCTCATATTCATGTCAGTTGGAATATGACTTGTCAGAAACACATTTCAGACACTCCTTACACCCTAAATATTGAGTAAGGTTTATGAAACTACAAATTTCTTCCCTTCCTCAACTAACTTCTCTAGGTTAAAAGGTGAAATAATGATTGAATATTCTATCAGGAAACTTGGCTTTGATTCCAAGTATGATAATCAGTCAATTCCAAGAAAACAAAAAGTCCAAGAAGTAATTTTGCATCAGGAGTAAAAAGACCATTTCTCCATCTAATTGTTTTTTACAACTAAATTATTTACATGTTTTGAGGGGTTTAGGAATTATTAAGTGTACTCCCCCACCTGCCCTGATTCAGTTCTTTGCATTTCTCCCTTATTTCTCCCTTATATAAGTGAAACCCAGTTGGATGCCTACCAGGCAGATAGACCTGCAAATGGGTTTATTAACAGTCCTGTAACACTTCTCCTCCCCTCTTATTTTCTGGCTTCACATATAAAAGATAGAGCCTCTTCAGGAATCAAGTGGGGTACCATGGAATGAAAAAAAATGAAAGTCAGCTAATTATATGTATTTACCTGCTTAGCTTCAGAGGGTCGATTTGTGATTTGTGCTTGTTCAAAAAGAAAGTTGCTTGATAGCAGTGGCCATGCTATCAGGATTCATAAGAGGAAGATGATTATCTGTTAATTTTTGAGTAAAGAGGCCTTTTGCCACCAGGCAGAAAAGAAGAAGAACTCATGCGTTTCTCACACACACACAAAAATTCTTTGTTTTGATGGAATAATTACTATTTAGACCATATCAGGTTGGGCTTGTAAAATGACTAGTCTAGCATTTATAGATATCATTATCAATGTGGAAAATTCAGTCATGGAATATGTAGATGTCATGATATTGATAAGGAATAGAATATATTTGTATCTATGTAGCATACATACATGCGCACACATACACACATGCTATTTAGGAGGAAACAGGCTTTGGAAAGTCAGTATTTTTTTTTAAGACTTCAATTTTTAGAGAAATTTTAGGTTTAGGCAAAAGGAGAGGAAAGTACAGAGATTTCTTATAAGCCCATCTCCTACACACACACAGCCTCCTCCACTATCTACATCTCTCATAAGAGTGGTACGTTTGTTACAACTGATGAACCTGCATTGACACGCACAATCACCCAGAGTTCATAGGTTATATTATGGTTCAACTCATAGTGTTGTATATTATATGGATTTGGACAAATGTATTATGACATGATTCCACTATTATAGCACCCTAGAGTATTTTCACTGCCCTAAAAATTCTCTATGCTCAGCCTATTCATCATTTTCTTCCGCCATTTCCTGGCAAGTATCTTTTTCCTGTCTCCATTGTTTTGCCTTTTCCAAATGTCATATAGTTGGAATCCTACAGTACATAAATTTTCAGATTCAAAACCAAACATATTTGGGGATCCCTGGGTGGCTCAGCGGTTTAGTGCCTGCCTTTGGCCCAGGGCGCAATCCTGGGGTCCCGGGATTGAGTCCCACGTCGGGCTCCCGGCATGGAGCCTGCTTCTCCCTCCTCCTGTGTCTTTGCCTCTATGTCTATCATAAATAAATAAATTAATTAATTAAAAAAAGAACGTTTTCATTAAAAAAAAAAACTAAACTTATTTTTACCATATGATCCAGTAATTGCATTTGTTGGTATTCAAAAGAGTTGAAAATTTATGTCCACCCAAAAACCTACATATGGATGTTTATAGATGCCTTATTCATAATTGCCAAAATGTTGAAGCCACCAAGATGTCCTTCAGTAGATGAGTGGATAAACTGTGGTACATGCAGACAATGGAATAACAGTGCTAAAAACAATGAATTATCAAGTCATGAAAAAAACATGGAGGAAACATATGCATAATAGTTGGTTTTTATTCTGATTCTGTTAAGTGGTTTTAGTAATGGTGAATAAGGCTTGATTGCTATGCTTAATAGAAGTTACTTTTAGTTTGGGGAACATTTTATTATTTATTAAAAGATTTTCTTTTCCCGATCATTAGAATCCATTTATTGTACCTACTCTTAGAATCCCTTAGAACAGTGGTTATCAGTCAGAAGCTATTTTAACTCCTTAAAATTGAAATGTCTGGGGAAATATTTATTTGTCATGAGTAGGGATCGACGGAGATGTTACTGGTGTTAATCAAGTAGAGATCAAGGATGCTGATTAAGTATCCTTGGGTGTGCAGGACAGCCTCTCAAAACAATTATTTGGCGTAAATGTCAATAATTTCTAAGTTGACAAACTCTGCAGGGAACAGTTGCAGGGATGGGATCTTTAGCATGATGGAGAAAAAATAAAAAAGGTGAAACCTGGCGCTAATTTCAAGTTTCTGGAGGGCTTTGTGTGCAAGAAGGGTAACAATTGCTTTGCTTGCTCTTTGCTGGACACTTGGACCAATAGGTGGAAATGATAGAGGCAGATATAAAGAGAAGCCTTCTAACACATTATCTGCAAGGCTGGAATGTATCTCCTTGAGAACTTGTAAATTTCTCATCTATAGGTAACTAAAACAGAAATTTGCCTATCACTAGAAAGAGATGTCCAGTACCTAATTGTTATGCAAACTTAGTTTATTGAAAATAATTTTATTCCAAATAATGTGCTAGCGATTCAGAGTGCAGTGTTACAGAAGAAACTTAAATAAAAGAATCTAAGCTACCATTTCCAGATACAAAATTTGAATGAGTCCATTCTTCATAATTCTGGAAAAAGCCTGGCTCCATACACAGCATTGTAAATATACGTAGGTAGCATTTAGGAAAGATATGTAGATTCATTTCAACAAGCCTTTTACTTCTGTAAGGCTTTAGGAATAAATATAACATTTTCACATCTTGCCTTATATAATTTCTTAGATTAGCAACCTCCAAATTTGATCAATCAGTAATTTTTAAATCCTTATACATAATTTGCATATTTATGTAATTTAAAATTTATTTTATCACAAATGGAAATTTAAAAAGATGATAAAAAGAAAAATTCTGTATATTTTCCTACATGGAACTGAACCAATGGCTCTAAATTAATGTTTTCACCTATGAGAAGTGAAGGACCGTTGTTTTATTTTTCAAATAAAAAAAAAATCTAATTTGTTGTAAAATTCAAATGAATAGTAATTTTTTTAAAAAAACCTTCAAATAAAATACAGTTCCTAATTCAAAAGTTAACTTTGCCAAACATAAAATTACTCTTCCAAGTTCCTACAAGAGTTTTTAAATACTTGCTCTGAGTTTCTGTTTGTCTCATTGTAAATTGGTGACAGTTTGCAGATTGACCCTCATTTGCAGGTTACTCTTGGAGTGCACTTTTAAAAACAACCATGAGAAGTGGATTATGTTGCCCATAAGTAAATTGAGGCCAGAATTAAGTAACATGACCCTACTGATGAAAAATCCCATAATCTTAGATTGATACCTTGAATTTTCGATCCAGGGCTTATGTGTGTTGTCTTTAATAATTCAGAACCCTTCCCATCTAAAAATAGGCTGCTTGATTGGGAATTAGAAATCTGAGCTTCCACTGCTAGCTTTTACTCTAGTTATTACATGAAAGCGAGCTGTTCACTTATTCTTTTTGTATCTAGCTTTATTAATCTGCCAAATGGGCATGAAAGCACCTTCCATCCTTCCTTTATAAGATTCTTATATAGAGCTAGCAGCTATAAGAAAGCACCTTGATGAGATAGTTATGACACGTGAGTGAGTCCTAGAGATTCAATGCCCAGGAATGCATTTACATTCAACCAGATTTCCTAGCTCTAAATCTAAATGCCTTTTGTGCTACCTGTAAGTTTTTCAGGCAGAAGTGCAGTGTTTATCCAAGCCACTAATTAGTTGAAAACCGATCCTCATTGGGTTGTCTAGATATTCCTTTTCATTGCTAATGTACTTGATGCAGTTATAAAGCTAAATTGTATTCCAAAAGTCTGTAAGAATGAAAGTAACTCTGATGGTTAAGTTAAACCAAAGGAAGAGTTTAGATGTGGAAATAATCTCTATTCAAGTATGCTTTCATTTAGTCAAATCATGTTTAAATGCCTGTTAGAGGAGAAGCCATGGGACAAATATGTCTCTTCTCATTTCTTTGGGATATGATGTGCTTTTACTTAACACTGTTTCCCAAGTCCCTTGTTTGTAACATAGGGATGGATAATCATAGTACCTGCTTCATAGGGTTGTTGTTAAGGAATAAATCAGATAATTCAGTTAGGCACCTAAAAGTGTGTGACCCAAGATAAGGGCTTGATAAATGACAGGTATTATTAGTATTAATAGTGCTCATTTTAACAGAAGTGCTTGGCCATTCAGGACATTCTAGCACTTCATATTAAGTGGTACAATCATATAAAGATAGACTGGAAGGAAACTAGAAGGTTTTTAAGCTTGACTTTCCTGTTGGCCCCCACCAACCAAAGGCCCTCGGAGTTCTCCTTGTTCTACTTCCCGGTAGAGAAAATGTCATCTTTCAGATGGACACAAAGCAGTGGCCTGTTATTAGCTACTACATACTTGTTAAGCTTTTGCTTCACAGCTCACATGGGCCAAAGACTATTATACTTAATGACCTGGGTTAAAAGGCCCCCTGTTAAGTATGTATTATATGAGGGGGGGGCAAAAGTAAGAAAACAAATGATACTTTCAAAGGATTTCGTGCCTTCCATAGACCCAGGAGGCAAACTGTTTACTTGTTGGTAAAGCAACTGTAATTTCTAAGGAATATGTCTAGATTAAGAACCAACTTTGGACAGCAATAGCAATATTGGGAATATTATCCACCCCTCCAAATAGACCTTACCTGCCATGAAGTATGGACATTAATAATATATACAAACTATTAAGACTTAGAATTATATTTGCCAAGATCTTTTCTTAATTTTATTTAATTCAGTCAAATAATATATATACGTTTTAGAAATAAAGGCAATAGTCTTCTATCAGTCTGTTGGATGAGATCCTACTGTTTCTCACATAGGAACATCAGTCTGGTCTAGAATTATTTCAGGAACACATTGAAATCTAAGTATCTGAGTGTGGGCTTCACATATTCCCTTCAATAAGGAAGCTCTAACTTATAGAGGGTCTTTTTGCCATGTAGAGTAGTTATAAAAAAAACACTTCCTGGCAGTGGTTGGTGGTGGCTGGAAAAAGAATATTTAGAGCAGAGGTTAGCCAACTTTCTGTAAAGGGTCATGTCATAAATATTTCAGGCTTTGTGGGCCAGACAGCCTCTGCCACAACTATTCAACTCTGCTATTGTAATGCAAAAATGACTATAGGCAATATGTAAAAGAATAAGAATGGCTGTGCTCCAAGAGTACTGTATTTACAAAAAGAGACAGTGGCCTGGCTTTAATCCAAAGGTGATAGTTTGTTGCCCCCTCATTTAGAAGAAGGAATGATTGCTAGTTCAGAGGCCACCAACTAGCAGCCATTAGCCAAATTCAGCGGAAAGATTTTTTTTTACAGCATACTATTTGTATGTGTTCTTATTTTCAATTAGTTAACAATACTTAAAATTTAGATTTTTTTTTTTTTTACATACAAATCTGGACTCTGACATCTGAAAAACAAAGATCTGTTAACACTCATTTGTCTTCCTCCATGGCAATAGTAGAGGCAACCCCTTCAGAACTGTATTCTGTTGCTTATTTACTCCAGTACTCACCATTCTCTGGTGACTTCCAGAAATTCAGGCTTACTTCCTTATTTTACATTACCTGTCTTATCCTCTCTCTGCTCCGTGAAGAACTGGATCCTGTGAACACTTTATATAGTAGAGCCTATCTCTTTTCCTCCTTTATTCTCCAATTCTGAAAGCAGTTTCATTTTGGCTCCTTAAGGTTGAGGGCCAGGGGTCCATGTGTCCAGAGATACATGATCAGCGTCTCTGGGAAAGCAGCAGACCTGAGCTTCGGGAGTAGTGAACTTCTGCTTATTTTTTATGTCCATCCTAAAATAATTCCCAAGGTTCAAGTCTCTCTTCTTTTCTTTCTCCTGTCCCCATGCAATGGACCAGAAAGAGTATATGTGTCCCTATTCATGCTTTCAGTATTTTACACATTTTGATCATATGAGCGTTCAGTCTCTTTGTACATCTAAAGAATCCTGTTTATTGTACTATCTTTTTAAATAAAAATAGCTTTTTTACTGTGCATTAATAATGCTTAGATCTTCACTGGAGGTGGGATTGTTGATTACATTATTTAATTCATTTCATTCCATTATTTAGTACTCGTTATGTTCCAGGCACTGTGCCAGGCTTTGAACTGTAAAGTTAGAGAGTGTCTGTCATGGAGGAGGAAAGAGGGCAAGCATAACGTCCAAATGGAGAATCTTGTTTTATGGAGATCTTTGGATTTATAAATAAGCATATACCTGAACTAAGAACAATGGAAAACACAAAGAGCTATCAAAAACTTTTTTTTTTTAATCAAATGAACAGTGTTTATTTTAGTCTAGGAAACAAAGCTTTGGGATAAATGGAAAATTCTGTGGTTTGATAAGTGGAGTCAGTGGTGTTTTATTTAGCACGTGCAAAAGAAATCTATGCCTGAGAATATATAATGAGACTTCAGTATCTTTTAAAGTCCTACACAGGGTTATACAGGATAACCAAGTGCTAAGGAGATAAAAATTGACTAAAAAAATCTTACAGGGATATGTAAGGCAAGAAATGAACTTCATCACACAGGTCAATGGAAAGTAGCTACTTGAAGGAAAAACAAACCATTATGAGAAAGTGTCCTTTGGACTGTCAATAATGCAATATAAAGCTTCTGAAGAATGTTCATTGAAAGACATTAGCCCTTTATGTTCAATTATGTTGTTGTAAATAAAATATTGCTAAAGTATTGGTCACCACAAAGAAATCTATAGAAAAAAACAAATATTTACTTTTAAGGGTTTTTTTTTTTCATTAAAATTATACTCACTTTGTTCTAAAGTACTTGTTGTCAATAAACCTCAAGCAAAATTTGTGATATTGCTTTGTAAATACCTACAATACCTACAATAATCAGATGCTCAATAAAGAATAATTGAATAAGTTTGTGGTTGTACTTCCTGACACATGGTAGGTGCACATGCAAGAGTGTTGAAGTGAATGTGAACAGAATGGAATTGAAAATCATCAGAAAAGAGTAAGAATGAAGATAAAGAGACATGACTAGTTCTTTTAAATTAGTAATAGTAGGGATGCCTACTAGCTCGATAGGTTATGCATCTGGCTCTTTTTTTTAAGATTTTATTTATGCATGAGACACACACACACAGAGATAGATAGATAGAGAGAGAGAGAGAGAGAGAGAGGCATAGGGAAAAGCAGCTCTCTACAGGGAGCCTGATGTGCAACCATATCCCAGGACCCTGGGATCACGACCCAAGCCAAAGGCAGATGCCCAACCACCACACAGGTACCCCCAGCATCTGACTCTTGATTTTGGCTCAGATCATTGTCTCAGTGAGGTCCTGGGAGCAAGCCCCTCATCAGGCTATGTGCTCAGTGGGGAGTCTGCTTGAGATTCTCTCCCTCTGCAACCCTGAAATAAATAAATCTTTTAAAAAATAAAGCAAAATTAGTAATAATATTGATAATATGTGACTTATAAGGAAGTTAATCTAAAAAAAGATGAGGTTGAAATATGTGAAACCCTAATGATTATGGATCAGAAAACACCTCTTGCTCTGGTCCATTGCATAGGAATGGGAGGAAGGGGAGAGAGTAGGAGAGGAATGGAACCCTGGGAATTACTGTAGGATAGATATAAAGAACTACTTAAAAAAAAAAAAAAGAACTACTTTTGCTACCATATAATAAACATGAATCTCCTTGTTCTGTGATAATCTATACACTTGCAAAGACAGAAACAGACAGAAGAACAGATACATGAATGATTCTTGAAAATGCTTTACATATTTTTTTGGATAGTATTATACAATTCTGTGTGTGTGTTTGTACTTTCCCAAGTTCTTAAAGCAGAAAAGGAATGTATATGTAGATTCTATTTTTGTTTTCATTCACTGTCAACATAGCTTCTGTGAAATACCCTAGGAATCTTTTATCAGTATATATGTTTTTGGAAAGTAATTGACATCATTCATCTTTTTGACCCAAGTACAATCACTACTCCTTGCCAGGAAGGAATCAAAAATACCTTTACTGTTGTATTGACCCTTCCAAGAACTATCCTTCTGATAATTCTATGCAAAGGTTTTTTAACCTTTCTGATTATTTGCATCCGTAATAATTTGAGATTCTATTTAGTGGCTGAATTTTATTCACCCTGGAGCCTGACCAAGACCTCTAGCCTGACAGTCCTGTTAAGCATTTTGTAAATGGGAATAATGAATGAAAAGGTCAGACAATCTATTTAAGTAATAACATTTTTCAAATTTCAAGATGCCATAGTATTGCGACAGAATTCATATATGTTTCAGGAGAGCTAGAATGAAAGCAAGGTTTTAACCTTTGATTTTAATAAATATTTTCCAATAAAATATAGAAACATTTTGATACTTTAACCAATGAACTGAAAACAACAACTGAAAAAAAAAAAAAAAAAGTCAGCCAGGCCATTTTCTGGTTTCACAGAATTGGATAAAAGCAATTTAAACATACATCAGTCAACGTACTTTCAATCACTATCTGTTATTTAGAGCAGTGGGTTTGGGTTTTGCTTTAATGGTGTTTTATCTGCAGGTTCATGATGGTATTTTACAAAGCAAGTTAAGCTTTGGAGTTTAAAATTTGGTTTCAATATTATTTGTGTTTGTGTAGTATTATTCATGTTGAATTCAGTTTTATTCTTTTTCCAGCTTCTAATTACACCCTCAGACTCTGTAAAGATGCATTTGTTCCTAAGTGCAATCATGAAGCATATTAGAAATCAGCTGTACATAGTTAAGCTCTTAGAAGTGGAAAGTCTATTACATTTGAGTGAGAAACAGAATGTTCATACTGGAATTCAATTGTAGTTGATAGACATATATCGATTGCTTAGGACATGCAAAGTGCTGTACTAGACATTGTGAGGAATACAGCAATAAATAAAATACCATCCTCCCCCAGGGAGCTAAGGATTCAGAAGGCAGTATCATGTAATGACTTAAAGTTCAGGCTCTGCAATTAGGGCTCATGTTCAAATCTTGTCTTGTTTTGCTACCTACAAGCCCTGTGACTTCTGTAAGATATAATAATCTTCTCCACCAATGGGAACAATATTAATCATGGAAACACACTATACTATGTACTTCATATTATAAAAGCAATACATGTTCATTATTAAAAATTTAATTTTGACTGGTTCACTGCTATCTTATCTCCAATCCTGAAATAACCACTAAGAAGAGTTTGGCATATATATTTCAAGAAATTTTTCCTAGGTATATAAACTATTAATTTCTGTGTAAATTTCTTTTTTTTTTTCATTATTCATACTATTGAGGAATATGCTTGTTTTAAAAATAAACTTTTAACTTCTGGATGATTTTATCTTATTTTATTTTTTTAAAGATTTTATTTATTTATTCATGAGAGACACACACACACACAGAGGCAGAGGCATAGGCAGAGGGAGAAGCAGGCTCCATGCAGAGAACCGACGTGGGACTCGATCCCAGCTCTCCAGGATCACGCCCTGGACCAAAGGCAGGTGCTAAACCACTGAGCCACCCAGGGATCCCCAACTTCTGGATGATTTTAGATTCACATGAAAGTTGCAAAATTTATGCAGAATCCCATTTACACTTTGTTCGGTCCCTCTAGTATTACCATCATGTATAACTTTATACATTTACCAAAACAAAGAATTTAACATTAGTATGTTCAGATTAAATAAATTCCAGACTTTATTAGGATTTCACAAGTTCTTCCTCTAATGTCTTACTTGTGATCCAGGATTCAATCCAGGATATCACATTTCATTTAGTGCTGGCTTGGTTGTATCTAACAAAATGTTTTGGACATCTTTTCATATTGGTACACAGCATTCTGCTGCATTGTTTTCAACTAGTGCACAGTTTTAATCAATTTAGTCTATATAGATTAATTTATCCAACCTCTCATTGAGCATTAATGTTTTTCATATGAATCTTAAGTGGAATTAGCATGTCAGGACTCTCCATGTATTATATGACTTACCATGATCCGTATCTCCAGGATGTAACAGTAATGTTCTTTCATTAATACCTCAGTGGTTAATAAATGTCAATTTATTATTTTTGATATATTTTCCTTCTAACAATGGATCTCTTCAAATTTTAGTTGTGTACTTTTCATTGCTAGAACTTTTTACATTTTGAATGATCAAATTTGTAGGACTTTTTATTTGTGATTGCCTTTATTGCTTTCAAGCTGAGAAAATTATTTGAATAACCCAGTTTTAATGACTTACGCCAACATTTGGAATCCTATTCCATATTTGTGGTTTTGTAGTTGTTGACTAAAAATGACAGTGACCCTCCACTGGTGACTGACTTGTTCTCAGACAACGGTCAAAAAATGAGCACTCAGAAGATAGCTTTACCTCCCATGGATACAGTTTAGGATTATAAATCAGGAAGCTGTTTCTCCAAGCCTATTTCATGACATAAATCCACATAAATGTTGTGAATTTCCCAAAGTGATCCTGGGTTTTTTTGTTTATTTGTTTTTGTTTTGTTTTTCTACCTGGCTTGGTAATCAGGTATGTCGCTGGTTGTTAGCACCAGTATCTACATAGGAAAAATTCCCCATGTCTCTCAATTTGCTGCAATCTGTGCAGTCTTTCAGGAATCATTTTATGACAGGTGCCATCAATATGATGAGTTAGATTAAAACCTAAGAGAAAGGAAACATTTCTGCTGTGACTATGTCTGATGTTCACTGTGATTCAAGGGTAAGGAAGGGGTTAAAATCGGCACTGTTTCCACCTTGGACAAACATAATTGAGCAGGAGCCTGAGATAGCCACCTCTCAGCTCAGCTTGCTGTTATTCAGCTTCCATTCTAATGCAGTTTCTTCCCTGCCCAATATCAGTTTATAAAAGCATGTTACATGTCCACTGACCCCAGATAACTAAATAAATCCCAGTTTGTAGTCATAGAACTAAGTCCTGGTTTGTATCCGTACAAATACCTGCCAAGGACGGATACAAGGAATTCAAAATAATTCAACCGTTAAATCCCCATATCTTAGTGGAATAAAAGTAGGAACGAACAGTCCAGCTCACATGCCTTCTGCCCCCTCTTGTGCCTTGCTGGAGTGATACATTATTCATTTTCTTTGCTGAATTCATGTTTTGGTTTTGTTTTTCTTTGGGGGAGCTTTATGCAGACTTGGTTGTTGGGTTTGGAGCCTTGGACCCCAGGGAAGGTCATTCACTTACTTATGTCTTTGCTTGTGCCTTTGTAACCTGTATCTGATAAGTTTATGTTAGTCAGAGCTCTCCTTTGGATGAGGTGGCAACATCCTGCAAGTTATAAGTCCCTGAGATGGACATTTTTGCAGTTCTTTTCCATACATTTCCTGTAGAAATCTTTTAAATCACATTCGCAATGAAGCTTAAAATTACTGCTTTCTTAAAGAAAGAGGATATAATCCAGGGGGTTTATAAACTGCATTTGATAGAAATCTTTAGAGAGAAAATAAAAATCAGTTCATTTTAAGGATTGGCAATCAAAAAGATAAACCATCATTAAATTCTAAGAAAACCTGGTATATTGAGTAAAAAAAAAAAAAAAAAAAGCCCACATAAACTACCTTATAGATGCAGATGCAGAGCTGAATAATGTATTGTAGGTTCTTTCTTTTTCAGTCAATCATCCTGAACATATTAGCCCCAGGTTTCTGGAAATCAAAATAATGGCATGGTGATTATTAAGGGACCATGTTATATAAGGATGTTCTGATATTTAAATGAATACTTCACTTCTTGTTTCTGAAAGTGAATGTTGGTAGGTTGGTTTTGAATGTGCTTTGAATATTTTAATAGAACTGGATTCTGTCTAGGAGAAAATAAAAGTATCTCTGTGGTATATGCCACCATTCCTTTCCTTGGTTGTAAACCTTCCCGGTAGCATCAGTTCAGAATGTATTTTCATTGAAATAAATTCTATTTTAATGCTCTAACATGCTGATTGTGGAAAGACAGTGTAAGAATTCAACCTAAGGGCTCCGTCTGGTAATGAGAAAATAGTATCCTGTGTCTTTATGTTTAAAAATAAGAAAGATGATCTGTTTGGGGAGACAAATTAGTACTAATTGAATATAGGGTATAAGTGGAGACCAAATGTGAGGTCACTCAGGCCATGATGTCTTCTTAGAAGTAATTCATGACTCACTTCAAGTGACAGGGAACAGGTCCAGGGAGACAGGAGAGAACATGTGAATGAGGCCTAGGTTCAAGTTAGCCTTTTTGATACCTATGAGAAATTACTTAGCAAAATAGCCATGTGAACAACATAAAACGCTGTCTCTATTCAAGTGAATCAACTGCTTTGAGATCCTCATGCCTTAGCCATTTCCTGAGAGGTGAATTGCAATGTCCCTTACAAATCATTCTCATTTTTTCATCAGATCAGATCATAGAGTTGTATAAGTTACTTGAAAGTAATTAAGGTAAATCTTTAGATTTGGGATTGGCAAATGTTGTCTATGAAACATCAGATAACAAATAGTTTAAGCCTTGTGGGCTGCACATATCTCTGCCATGGGCACTCAATTCACTGTTTTATTACAAAAACAGCCACAAACAGTATGCAAGCTATTGAGAGTGACCATGTTCCAATAATGCATTATTTGCGGACATTGAAATTTGGATTTCATATAATTTTCATGTGTCATAAAATATTCTTCTTTAGCTTTTTTTTTTCAACCATTTAAAAGTGTAAAACTGCTCTTAGTTTTCAGGATCATACAAAAACAGACCATTGGCCAGATTTGACCAGCAGCAGTAATTTGCCGAGCATGGTGTTAGATAATTTAAGGTAATTGCTAATTCAAGCTGTTTTCTACATTGGTATAAAAGCTTTCCTATAGTTCCTTTTAAAAATAATTTCTAAAAAAAATGTTTGAGTTTTTCTTAAGGGGCAGCTTGTTATCCCCCAAAAAAGAATTGGCCACTGACAATTCTTTCTTTCCTTGCCACCAGCAAATCACTCTCTGATTTGTCAGGGAGTAAGTGCTACAACACTGTGCCATGTTCTCTTTTGAAATTTCAGTACTAGGAAGATATTTATTTGGTTTCATGTTAAAATGAAAATACCGTGTTTTCCAATGAACTACCACTAAAAATACAGTAGAAAGAATATACAACCCAGAAATCCAGGGGCATAGCTTCAGGCTGGCGGCTGACACATAAATTTTCTCTGAAATCTAGTGTTTTTTCTTAAAATATTATGGTATCTCAGTGTTCTATTTCACTACATATATATGTTTATTTTAACATACACAAACTGACCAATTTACTTCCTTTACCCACAACCTTTGAGTAATTATCCAGTACTCCTGGACTTATTGATTCAGCATACTTCAGAGGTCTGGACACACTGCAGGCTGAGAAATGAAACATTGAGTCAAATTGGTTGTATATCAGTCTGAACACTGTGGTCCTCTGAATATGTTTCTAATGGTGAGAGGAAAAGAATCCTGCTTGTCTTGTATAATGACCAGAATGGCCTGCATTCCCTTGATCTACATGGTTCCTACCTGCAGATCCAACTCTATCTAACTCCAGGTGGTATGATCAACATCTTTGAACTCATACAATGTAGGTTTAAATTTTGACCATTCCATGTATGGTTGGACTAATTACTGAATTAAGTTTCTTTGTCTGAAAGATGAGGGAAGATCACTTATAGTCCTTTGGTTATAAGCCAGAGACTGGCTAATATAATCCAAAAAGGATATGGTAGATGGCTACTGGAAGGCATATAGAAACAAAGGGAATATTAAAATACCTGGTTGAAGGAAGATAGAAACCAGAGGAATAGACAGGCAATCACCATTCCAGGGCTGATGCTATGAGTAAGGAGTCACTCATTCTCTGCGTGGGAGAGAACTGGTTAATAACCACTGTATTGACATAGTTATTATTCAAAGCTCCTTTTTCACTCTTGGAAATGGCTTTGTTTATAAGGCAAATTACATTGTCACCTTAAAGGATTCAACAATTTAATATTGCTTGGGCTGATAGTTGGTCTTACTCTTCCCTAAACACTTCAAAACCTGGTTTTATTCACTGTGTCCCAAACCAATCCTTATATTTCAGGATCAATTCTAGATTGTTCCAGAGCCACCTAGTAGGTTCTGGTTGAACCATCCACTAGAAGTAAAGAGATTTCAAGTCTTATTCAGGTCATCATGCTCCTGTTAGTCTGGGAAGGGGATTAGACAGGATAGTTCCATTGCACTTCAACATTTGCGACTATCCCTCACACTCCTTGGTCTGTCACTTCAACATTTGCCACTATCCCTCAAACTCCTTGGTCTGTTAATCTTCTGAGGTTAAATCTCCATATTGTCATAGGAGTTGGCTTTCTGAAACATGATTCTCTCTACAACCTCCTTTGCCCATTTACTTAGAAGGAAAGTAAAATTTAGCTTGACATACAAAACCCTTAATGACTCCTGTTTTTTTTTTTTTTTATCTTTATCTTTCTTCACATCCCCCTATATATTCTATATTGTTGATTCAGCTATTTGTAGTCTTTCTGTTATGCCAGACACTCACTCATTTCTAGCTGAACACCTACTGTTTCCTCTGTCCAGAATGTTTTGCTACACCAGGATTGGGCTGATTTTTCCTTCTAGGAGCAGAGCATAGGTTGTCTTCCTTCTCTAGCTCTCCTTTCTCTTCTAGATTAGTTATTACCTTAATTTGCTCCCATAATTACCTAAATTCATTTCAATCCTAAAATCTAGGCCCCTGTATTTTATTTGGTAGTTTTCCTGTCTGACTCCCTCACTAGGTTACTGGCTTCTTGGAGACAGATAACCTAATTTTTGACTCGGCAAAAGTAGGATACTTTATAGCAGTCAAGTGATAGTTGGATGGATAAATAAATAAGTATACATGAGAAAGGAAGGTTATCTCTGGAAGAAAAAAAAAACATAAACTTGAAGATAATGGTGATCAGGATTTTAGTAAGATGTAGAAAACTATATAGAAGACATTCTAGTGTTATCTAAATTTAAATGGGGCAAAATCAGTGTGAGTCTTTATGCCTCAGTGACAGCTGCCCATTCCAGCATGGTGAGAAGAAGAAAGGATTTTTTTGTAGCCAGCAAAGGATGTTCTTACCTTGTTGTCATCAATAAAAGTTTCTCATTTTTCTGAGTATAGGTGTTACGACAATGATCAGCACCTCTGATTTCTCTAGGAACTCCCTTAGTCCAATTGAATACAACTTAGAGTACCTAGAGAACTTATAGAATAGAAATTAGTGATCATTGACTAATTGTGGATGACTTACCTAGTCCAGGAAGATTGAATATAGTTAAATTATGTTCTGATTTTTAAAAATAATAAGCAGGTGAATTTCCCAACGTACAGTCTTTTGAGGTGAATGCTAGTCAAAGTTCTAAAAAGGATTATGAAGTGGATTATTTGTGAGTGTATAGTGTATCCATTGGGCTCCTCATGATCACCTCTTTTATGGGAGTCATTTGGATCATGCAAATCTATTTGTAGCAAAACCTCTTCTTAGAAAGAATATCTAGTTAATTGTTTGCACATATGTCTCTTTCATTAGATAAATAATTTTATACACATTTGAATTCTTAGTTTCTGGCACACTGTGATTATAGAGTAGTTGCTGAATGAATAGACTCATGAACATGTGAAGGAAAAACCAAAATGAGTCAAAAGTAGAATACGGTCATCAAAAAGTTTTCTGATCCCAGACAATGTTCATGGAAGTGAAGGTTCTACTCAGAGGGGCTTTAGACTTGTTTAATTCTGCCCTGAAAAGGCCAGAACAGGAGGGTTGTATTGAATCCATCATATTCCATATTAAGAGGATCACTGAAAAGCAGGAAAGCCTTTAGAGAAGAATGTCTGGGAGGGTCACAGTCTTGGAAAACATAAGTGCAATTTTAAAAACTGGGGCAATAATAAAAAATGATGCTTACAGAGAGTTCAATTTAAGGCACCTACATCAACATTAAGTGAGAACAAAAGAGAAAGTCACTGGAACAGAAGGCACATAGTCCATTTCAGGAAATCTGGGGTGGTTGTGGACTACAGAACAAATGAGTGTCAACTGGAAACTCACTCCAAAGACATCCACTGAAAGAGTAACAGTGGCTGACCCTGTTGAGAGATGTTTGCTTGATGGCTTGTTTTTTCAAATTTTCCAATAACGATGTAGTATTAGATGTTTTGTGGGAAACTATGCATAGGTATAGTTTTCTTCATTAAAAGCAAAACAGGAAGAACAGAGAATTCTCATGTGAAGAAGACTTAGGTGTAGGGGACCAGTTGGGAGAGTTGTTTTCTAATACTTATTGGGTCATGATGTGAAAAAGAGATTAGAATTATTCTGTCTGGCTTAGTTACATCCACTTAAGGAAAAGTTAGAGGAAAATACATTCTAGCTCATAGTACGTGTACATTATGGTTCTGTAGTATTAAAAGATACTTTCTAATAAAAGGAAAATTCGTGACTCTCATCCAATGGAAGTGAACATGGTGTTTAAAATTTCCTTAATTTATTAGTGAGGGAATTGGTGTGATGTTACAACCAGTTCAAAGGCAAATCTAAAGTACAAACAAATTTAGATTTGTAAAATAGCTCCCTTAGAATCAGAATCTGATAAGGCATAATTTTCCACTGAACCACAAAATTTTCCCTAATGTCTTCCTTTTTAAAAATAATGTCAAAGAGGGGCAGCCTGAGTGGCTCAGCGGTTTAGCACCACCTTCAGCCCAGGGCGTGATTCTGGACACCCAGGATCGAATCCCACGTTGGGCTCCCTGCATGGAGCCTGCTTCTCCCTCTGCCTGTGTCTCTGTGTGTGTGTGTGTCTCTCTCTCTCTCTCTCTTTCTCTCTCTATCTCTATCTCTCTCATAAAAAATAAATAAAATATTAAAAAAAATAATGTCAAAGAAAGATTATTCTTGATCAGCACTTATGGAATGTAGTGCTTCCTGGTTTTAAGTACTGTTTGCCACTAGAGATGATCTAGAAGTATCTGAATGATTACATGCTGGGGATATAGTAGAAACCATTTATTCATAGGATGGTTGGTTTGTCCAGGTGACTGTTAGGATAGCTAGTGATTCTAAATTTCTAAGATTTTACCTCACCACCCAGGGACCCAGATCCTGAATCAGAATCACTACAGCTAAATCCTTTTATAAAGTTAAGTCTTTGTAATACAACCCAACTACCCTTTCCCAACTAATGCAATTTTTCCTGTCTTTCACACCATGCCTTGATTATGTACCTGGGCTTTAGATTCTAGCTTTCTTGTTTTTGGTCTTTTCCAACTAAAATCTTTTCATATCTTAGCACGTTTGACTCAGAAAAAACAAGCGTAGAAAATAAATACCAGTACGTGGACTGTTGTTCGTTAATGTATCTTCCTCCCCCCGCCTCGCAAAAGAAAAGTCGAGGGGGGAAATAAGAAATGTCCTAGTGCTTCAGAATATGACCTTTTTTGAAAATGGTATCATTGCCTATGTAATTAGCTACACGAGGTTGTAGTGGAGCAGGGTAGACACCTAATACAAAAGACTATTTTTTTAATAAGAAGATGGCATGTGAAGACAGTGACATACAGAGAGAAAACCATGAAAATAAAGGCAGAGATTGGAGCAATGCAACTACATGCCAAGGATCACCAAAGATTATGGGCAAACTATAGAAACATGGAAAAATTATTCCCTTACAGGAGGCTATGGCCCTACCAAAAGGATGTTGGACTTCTAGCTTCTGGAACTTTGAAACAAATTTTCATTTTTTTAGGCCATCCAGTTTGTGTTACTTTGCTACAGCTGCCCCAGGAAACTAATACAGGGACAGACAAACTCCCCTGCCATGGACTGGTTTTGTACATTATTCTAAATGTGAAGAGCCCGGCATAATGTGCTGGACACATACATTACCTGGCAGATATGAAGCACTCAATAAATATTAGTTCCACCTCACCATCTTTTCTTTAATCTCCATACCTTTAATTCATAAATGAAGTGACTCTAGTATGATATTATGCAAGAGCATGAATTGGCCTCACAGTGGAGTTTAAATCCTAACTCCAATACTAGCTAGTTTTTCATTCTGAGCTTTTGTCTTCACATATATAGCCTGGATGATAAAACCATCTTTCTGCTCAGAGTACAGATGAGAAACCATGGCTACAGATCATGTGTTACATGGTAAGCACCCAGTACTTAGTGACTCATAATTTTATTCTTCTTGCATGATTATTCTTATTATATTAGTTCTTCATGACTTTCATTGCTGCTGAGTTTTTAATTGTGATATTTGCTCAAACAATTGAATTGATGATCATTGCGTATAAATTATAAAGAAAAATTTGACTTCCTTTAAAATTCTCTTTATATCCTAGACATTTTGAGACTTGAAAAATTAGCACTTTCTACTTTTATTTTAAAATTGTTACTAATTTTAGAGGACTATTAATCCCCCATGTTTATGACTCACCAATTCATCATCAACATGATGCCTTTTAAAGCAATATGTGACTCCAGAGAAACATGAAGCAAGCACCTTAGAGCACTTGGGGGTGTGAAGATGATTTTGTTGGAGATGGAGGAAGGATATTTGTTTAGCTTTATTTTTCTTCTGAAAAGTAGAGACTGAACAATTTTGCTGAATATAAAGAAATTTGTGCATGTGTTTGGAATTTGATTCATTAATTTCCAGTGTATTTTAAACCTTTCCTTGTTTTACTATCACAGGATCCATCAGCAGGAATGCCAAACAACAGTGCCATGGCCTTAATTACTTTTGATTTAGCTTTTTTTCTCTACCTTCCATCATTATCTAAACAGTTGATTCTATATATATATCTATCAAAGATAGTGCAAATAGTTCTGGAAATTAGCCTAGCTGAGGACTTTACTAGACTGCAGATGCATCCAGGACAAAAGGCTCCAAGCCAGTGACAGTAGTTACAAAAAGGGCAATTTAAAATATATAATTTGAAAAAAAATCACTGACTATGGGCACATAGAATAAAAGCAGTGTTATTTATCCCCATCCTAACTGAATGTATTAGCTTAAGTGCATGAAGATGATCCCAGGTCATCCAGAAAACGATGCATCATATATGACTCTGTAAGAGGTTATGCAGTTTAGAAATTATTTTAATAATAATCTACTTTTAAAATGTGAACACCCAAAGCAGTTACTTTTAATGATCAGAAATACTTATTCAAATGAAATCTGTATTGCCCACACCCCACTCTTATGTACGTAGTGCCCCTAGGGACTAAGGAAGATCCATAGGAATGTTATTTGCTACCTCCTTTCCATCATCTTATGCAAAATGGGCTGACTCTTGAGCCACACCTTCAGATACCAAATTCTAGAGCTGGAGCAGCCTAAAGAATGGGGTTGGGGAGTAAGCTCTGGAGGTAATTTCTCTCTTTAAGCATTTAGAGAGTAGAGTTGAGAGGGAATGGCTCGCCACTGAATTACTGTGTGCATAGAAAGCACAGTGAAGAGAATCTATGGGTAGGGGCGTGGTTACATGTATATAGTCACTTAGGTCTTCTTTTATGCATGTGTGTACATGTGCAATGCTAAGGACTATGGAATATGACTTTTCATTCAACAGGCACTCACTGAACAGCTAAACTGTGTGAGGCACAGGAGAGTTAAGGACAATAAGGAAATTCTCTCTTGAGACTGATTTTCTGAAATGCCAGATTGGCCACATTTCTGAGTGGCTAATGCAAGGGAAAGAAATCTACCTGTGACAAGGATAGGAAGACAAGAAGCTAATTCCCTTCTTAGCACCAGAAATCTCAGAGAATTTTTCTCTCATGGTCAAGATCAATATTTCCTCCTTCTTAAGCTCTATAACTCCCAAACAGCGTGTTTGTGCTAATGGGAAGAGATCATAGAACTCACCATGGCAAAGGATGAGCCTTTTTGTGTTTACTCCTAGTAGGCTGAAGCTGCTGGTTGTAGGCAGATTTCTGAGATGACATGCAAAATTTCTGTTTGTTGGTATGTGCATCCTGCAAAGTACCCTCCCATTACGTGTGGACAGGACTTATGAATATGATGGAATAGTCACTCCTTTGATTATATTATGCTATGTCATATTAAACTCCATTTTAGCAGAGAGAGACAGAAAGAGAGACAAAGACAGGCTCCCTTGCTGGTCTTGAAGGAGCACGTATGGAGAGGGCCATAGAACAGAAAATAGTGGGAGGCTTCTAAGAGCTAAGAATGGCTCCTGACAGCCAGCAAAAAAGTGAAAAAAAATGTAGAAAGTGTATACTCTTTAAAGTGTAGAACCTTATTTTTACAACTGCAAGGAATGGAATTCTGCCCAAAACCAGTGAGCATGGATGAGGTCTCAGATGGGATCAGACCTCAACTGATATTTTAATTTCAGCCTTGTGAAACCCTGAGCAGAAAGCCCACCTACCCTGTGCTGAACTCCTAGCCTATGGAAGCTGTGAGATAATAAATATGTGTTGCTTTAAGCCACCATGTTTGTGCTTATTTGTTATGCACCAGTAAAAAAGTAATGCAATTCTGATTTCCAAGTATGGGATAGCCAGTCTCTGAGTAAACTGATAAACAAGAAAAAATATTCTATGTACAACCATATCACCAAATTATCTTTGTTTAAGTAAGTCACAAAATATTCCTTCCCTTCTCATTAACATAGCCAAAAGTGGCAGCTTTTATAGTTTGGATATTGCTGTGGTCTACATGACTTTAAAGATTAGTCTACCTGAGCTTTTGCTGACTTATCAGAGCAATTATTTTGTGTAATAACTTGTGACTAATTAAATATCTATTATTCCACACTTTTATTATATGTCCTAAAGTTATTTTTTAAGAAGTTATTTTCTTAAGACAAATTACAATCTCATATTTCCCCCCCTCAAAAAAAAAATCTTAATCTTGAAGCTTCTCCTTTCTCATGCTGCTCCCACCTTTCTCTGAAATGTGTAGTCTAAAGGATTCTTTCAGGGGCACCTGGGTGGCTCAGTGGTTGAGCCTCTATCTCTGGCTGAGGTTGTGATCCTGGTGGGGTCCTGGGATCGAGTCCTGTGTCGGGCTCCCCACAGGGAGCCTGCTTCTCCCTCTGTCAGTGTCTCGATCTCTCAGGGAATGAATAAATAAAATCTTTTAAATGAATGAATGAATAAATAAATAAATGGATTCTTTCATTATATTGCTTATTTGGAGTGACTGTATGAAGATGCCTTTTTATGTGTGTGGAGAAGAAGAGACAAGATCATCTAGTAGAAATTTCCTATTGATTTCCCATCCAAGCAGATCTTACTCAGACAAATGGACACTACTGAGGACACTCTGGAAACCTGCTGACATTTCAGCATCCCATGCCTCCTATGCCTCACTCTCTCTTAATTAGGAAAACATACTGATTTCTTGAATTATTTGTTGGTTTTTGTTTTCTTGGTTTTTTGTTTTGTTTTGTTTTTAAAAGGAGAGAAAGAGCATGGGATGGAGTGGTGGGTGGGGACAGAGGGAGGGAGAGAGAGAGAATCTTAACAGTTGGCACACCTGGTGTGGAGCCTGAAGTAGGGCTTGATCTCATGATACTGAGCTCATGACCTGAGCCAAAACCAAGAGCTGGACACTTAACCAACTAAGCCACCCAGGTGCCCCTCTTGATGTTTTTGAATTCGTGTTTTCCACAGCATTCCAGATATGTCTGATAGGTTTATGGGTGTGAATTTTATGTGCTAACAAGCAAGGATTGTGTTGTTGTTTTGTTCTGTTTTGTATTTTTTGCCAGGAGGGGGAACAAGCAAGGATTGTGTTGTTGTTTTGTACTGTTTTGTATTTTTTGCCAGGAGGGAGAAGGTGGAGAGAGTTGGTTTTTCTGACTTATGGACCTATATTTATAGCTCTGTGATGTATATTAATTCACACCTTAAAAGGATACCTTTCCAATCTTTCAGGCCACTCAGTTGGTTTACACTCAGACACATGTTAAATGCTCTTAAAATGAAGGTGTCCATCAAGCAGTGAGTTATGTGATTTCTTTTTTTTTTTTTAAGATTTTATTTATTTATTTATTCATGAAAGACACACACAGAGAGAGAGGCAGAGACAAAGGCAGAGGGAGAAGCAGGCTCCATGCAGGGAGCCTGATGTGGAACTTGATCCTGGGACTCCAGGATCACGCCCTGGGTCAAAGGCAGGCACTAAACTGCTGAGCCACCCAGGGATTCCCTGAGTTATGTGATTTCTTAATTGTCCTTTCTGTAGATTGAGACAGGTCTAGGTGGGACAATTTTTCAAGAGTGCTGAGGAATGTCTCCAAAATATTCCTCAACTCTCTCTCTTTACTGGTGGCCAGTATTCCATTATTATATAATGATTCTTCTGATCCCTGTTAAGGTGAAAGTAAGCCTGCGAAAGATGTAACCCAGTATAAACCCAGTTTGAGAAACTGTAAATCAGGTTACCATATTTTACAACTATAAAGGGCACAGTTCTCACATTATTCTATGTGAATAGTGCCCCCTGGTGCTGTGCAACATCTGTGCTGCAATGAACTTGATGTATTTCTCAAGATTTCTGCTTTTTTTTTCCTTTAAACTAGCTTGCACGATACTCTAAATTAAAAAAAAAAAAATCATGTGATTCAACTGAGTTCTTTCAGTCTTCATGTTTTCATAGGAATTATCTTATCAGTTCATCTCTTGAGAACATGTTTGATCAGAAGGAGTACAAAGATGTAAATGAGAGGATATTGTGGACTGGGCTCTAGGAAAAGGTATAGGAAGAAGAGAAAAGTGTACTTTCTTTACCTTTTTATTAAGCAATATCTCTCCTACTACTTCATTCAACATCTCTACACCTTTATCCATCCACCCATTCATTATTTATCCATACATTCATCCATCCATCCACCAATGTACCCACTCATCCATCCACCCACCCAATCATCCATTCATCCCTTCCTGTGTATATCTGCTGATTCGACAAACACTGGTTAAATGTCTCTCATTTGCCAAGCAGTAATGAGTGATTCAATAGTCATTGTGAATTTCTTTACGTAATACCTCAGTGGTACAGAAAGAAGAACTAAGACTGGACCATTGTCTGTCATTTAGAGACTGGAGACTGACATGCAGCTGAATACATCCAAACCTTTGAAAATAGCTTTTTCAATTGTGTCTCCCACTCCTTATTCCTCGTAGAATACTGAAAGGGTCCCAGACTTAGTGCTAATGGGCACAGTGCACAGGCTGTAGCCTGAGGGTATGCAGTGTGGCAGCCCTACAGACTTCAGGAGCTTTGTCTTACAATAAAAATTTCTGTTTGTTTCTTTTCCGTTCATAAGCTATTTTCCATTAAAACTTAAAGTTTGTTGTCTGCTCCAAGAGGCTCATTTTCTAATAAGGTTAGATCATTTTTCTCTCTTAGTTTTCTCTTATTTATTTATTTATAGATAGAGGAGTGAATGTCTCTATTCTGAGTCAGAGTCACTTCAATTTCTTCATTCTAAGATGAATTCAAATGTAATGAATCTCATAAGCCAGACAGGGATTCTTGTTAAATATCACATCCTCCATTTCAGTTTAGTCTTCTACTTAATGGAAAACTGAATAGGTCCAAAGATTGCAATTCCTGCTTTATTTGGAGTAATGCTGATATAAAGATCAATTACATCTTGATTATTATATCCTTTATACACTTGATTGCTTAGGCCAGTATCGGTCCCATTATTTGAAGCAATCAGAATGCTTTCACCATCTCAGAAAGAGAATAACTTGGTTCTGCACAATCAAAAATATGTCATTGTTACTCTTCCCTTCTGAAACAGAGAGCCATATTCTTTTGACCAGATAACTGAAATGGGAAAAGCTGACATTGTATTATTAACCAATCCCCTAGGCATTTGCTATAGAATTAAGTATGACACATTGAAAGACGTGGTTAGAGAACTGCTTAGTTCTCTGCCAATTCAAGAGCATAAACAATATGAACTGGGGCTAGAAACTCCCTAAAGATTTGATGGAAGAGAAATTCATTAAATAAGGTAAAATAGTGGGGGAGGGGAAACTGCAATATCATTCATTTAAAATGCCCTCAAAAAGTTGTATCTTTGTGTCTCCAAGAAAGCAGCCCTAAGACAAGGAATTGGGTGTAAGAGATTTATTACTAAAGTGCTTTCAGGAGGAACGCCTGGAGGATTGGGGAAAGCAAAACAGGAAAGGGGAAAGACCCCAGTATTGGGGTCAGCCTGACCCCGAAATAAATTTCTGAAGCATAAGTTCCACCAGTCCATCCTTAGAGAGTTGTAGGTACCAAGCGTATGAAGATAGAAAATGAACACATCAAGCTTGGGAAAGAATCTGCCTTGACTTGGATAGGGTACCACCAGTGTCCACTGCATTCAAACACTGAACTCGAGATTGGAGAGCTTTGCTAGAGGTTGGCTTCTGTGAAATTGTCCAATTTTGTCCCAACTCATTTTTTTCTGGGGCCCTTTAGAATAGTAGTACAAAAGAAAACATGTCTGTGGAGTCAGAGACACATAGGTTTGAATCCTAACCCTGTTATTTACTAGCGAAAGAGGAAATACCTGGCCTAGAGTCAATTGCCCTCCCCCCAAATAAACACACAAGCAATGAGCAATGCCCCTCCTCAGGCACTGCTGCTTCCTGTAAGGGTTGACATTTGGAACTTTTCCACCATAAGTCATTTAAACCTTAGTTTTTGACTTCTCTCCTCCAGGGATATTTTAATTTTCAAACTTATTTCTCATTGCAAAATGATGGGATTTAACCCAATTTAAAAGGATTCCTGGCATCAGAGAAATGGTTACGGCATGCTTATTTGTGGAAACAGAATGTCCTTCGTCTTCCCAGAATCCTCTTTGCAGATGTATCTGCCCACTCAGCCTGCCCACAATGCTGGCCCCGTTTTCACACCCCCTTGGAAGAAAATTCTCCAAGGAAGCCTAAGCTCAAAGACAAATTATGAGAAGACATTGCATTTATTTTCATTGTTTTTCTAATCAGGCTCCTGACCTACAATTATTACTGTTATTTTTATTTTTCTCCTCCTATGAAGCTGATTTTTCTGTCTTCCCACCAAGATCCCTGATCCCAGGGTATTTGGCAGTTGGAGGCTAGCAACCTGCCATTTGGATCAGAATCCAGGTTACCTTTGGTCCTCTCTACTGAAGCCTTCCATATGTAGCCTGGTGGTTTTGGAGGGAAGATAAATGTCCCTCTGGGAACCAGGCAGCCAGAAGGAACGGTATGGCCCTTCTTGTACTTGGATGGGGTGAGACTCTTATTCCTGAGTCAGTCATTAGGTCAGCAGGTCAAGCGATTCTGCCAACTGCAAAGTGTTAGGCGTAACAGTCTTTTTTACTCATAAGATATGTAGCTAGAAGGGGCTTTAGATATTATCTTTCCCAATCTACTCATTTCGGAGAGGAATGGCCTGAACCCCATAGAGCCTAAATGTCTTTCTCACGAACATAAACTACATAGTACGGGAACCACTCTTCCATTACATCAATGGTTGCCAAACTTTTGTTTATTTATTTGCATTATAGCTTTTGTTTGGAATAAGACCTTGATACACAGGTAGGAGCAGACCTGTATGAAGTGGAAGACAAGGAGACTGGAACCGTGTCTGCATTGTTTTTTCTTTTTTATAGCTCTGTACCCACCTCACCCCAAAACAAAAATATTTGGTGGCTTGCAGAGACCTAATCCAGAGCTTCACATCTCTTCTTAATATTGTTCAGAAGGTGCTTCAGTTAACACATTAAATGCTTGGAATGTCCCTTCAGATAGGGAAGCCCTGGTCACACAGGTGAGTGCCAGAGTTAGGTTCAGAGCCTGGTGGGAGTATAAAGGAAGCAGGAGAAAGAACCAACTAGTGGCTGATTTGAGCCCAGTTCTTCCAATTCTAGAAGTTGAAATCTAGGGAGTAGTTTGCAAGAGCAAGTGGAGGTGGTGGACCTGAAATCAGGATGATGGAACAAGGGTGAGGAGCTGGCTTAGAACTGAATGGAGGGAAAGTTAGAGGAATCGTATTAGTTTTCTATCCTGTTTTTTACTCAAATTACTATAATTGTTCAAATTGCTATAATCTTCATAGTTTAAAACAATATAAATTTATCATATCAACATTTTTCTATAGGTCCAAAGTCTAAGCATAGTTGAGCACAATTCTTCACTCAGGGCCTCACAGGGCTTAAATCCAGGCATTGGCCAGGCTGAGATACTTTCTTGAGCTCAGGGTCTTCTTCCTAGCCCATGTAGTTGCCGGAAGAATTCAGTACCTTGTGGTTGTAGAATTGATGTCTCTTTTCTTGTTGGCCATCAGCCATGGGACTCTCTTAGCTCCTAGAAGTCACTTGCTGCTTCCTGCCATATGGCCCTCTCTACAATATGACAGTTTTCTTCTTCCTTGAGGTTACCAGAAGAGCAGATCTTTGATGTTTCACCTTCTTTGAAAAGACTGCACTGATTAGGTCAGTCTCACCTGGAGGAAGGGGTGGGGGGAAATCTCTTTTTGATTAAATCATAGTAGACTAACATGGGAGTAGTAAACTCATCATATTCATTGATCTCTCCCACTCTCAAGGGGATGGGGTTATATAGCATGCGGCCATCTTAGAATTCTGCCTACAACAGGAATGAAGCAAGGGAAAATACGTGCAGATTTTTACTTCGAATCCAGACTGTACAACAAAGAACCTATAAGGCCTTGATTAGGAAAGGTTTCCTAGGTTTCCTTTATTTTATACCAGTAAGATAGGATGAGTAATCACACTTATCTCTGAAGATTATAATGCATATTCAGTGGAATTATGCACAAAAGTCCTTAGATCAGTGCCTGGCTTAGGGCCAATGCTTAACGAATCCCAGCTTTTTAAACAGGTAGCCCATGGCTCACCTTCTGAGAGCCATCCATACTCTGGTGGATGTGTTGGCTAAGAGGTCCAGGATCAGGGCAGAAATAGGAGGTCACAAAGCAGCTCAGAACCTTGTTGAGAGGATATGACTGCCAGGACTATAATTCCTAATTCCCCACAAATCTTCAACAGGATGCACTAAGTCCTTGTCAGATGGCGTCCTGAGTGGATACCTTATGGAGGTTATATGCAAAGCAAAAGATTAAGTCTCAGCCCCAAGCCAGAAAAGTAACATCAGAGTTTCCTGGAGACCTGAAGGTGGATAGGATTTGGATTTCTGGTCAGAGAGGCAGGAAGAAGGTTTTCTTGATAAATGATGAAAAGTACCAGCATTTGGCCTCTCATGCATTGATGGTGGCTTATTTTCCTCCTATCATGCTGAGGTAGAAAGTAACATATATTGTGTTAAGATCTTATTTCATTTTAAAATTAATTAAATATCCTTTAAAGCTTCCCATGGTCTCTAATGTGTGTGCACCATAGTTAAAGTGTAAGTGGAGACCAAGCATATCAACAACTGTCACCTCCTTTCTGAAATTGAAAGTGTATATCTTACACTGATTCATAGGCTGTGAGTTAATTCAGCTGGGAAGATGAAGGATGATAATGGGGTGTGATATCTGAAGCCCCCCTAAAGGTGGGCATGTACCCACTTCCAATGTAGGGGAAGATAATTCAAGTTGTTTCTGAAGTCCAGTAAGTCATGTACATTTCCATTTGTTGCACAAAATGCAACTGCACAATTTTGCAGATATCTTGCTAACTCACTTCCTGCCCCACAAATGTTCCTGGATGTGAGAATTTCCAGGTGCTTTCTTTCTTTAGCTGTTTGTGCTATTAAAGTTAGTTAAAAAGTTAACTGTAAGTGCTATACCTTTTTTGAGAATGCTGCAGCTGTTTGAGCCAGTTATAAAAGATCTGTAAAGCAGTCTCAAGGGATATATGGAGGATTTTCATCAGCTAGGTAATTTATAGTTCTGTTTGGTTCCTGCTAGATGTCACGTATTCCAAAAAAAGTGACAATAGCGTCAGCTTCAGCCTTATTATTAGTGCACAACTGAAAACAATTTGGAAATAAAGATCCATCTAAAGACTTTCAGTGGGATTTTATAGGCACAATGCATGAACCATTTGCTAAGGATGAGTTAGCATCGAAGCAGCAGTGGTCACAAGTAGACTGTCTTCCCCGAGGGACCAGTGGAGTCCATCAGACAACTATTCGCAAGTTACTGGTTAGAAGAGCTGGGGTGAGGTGGGGGGCTTCCTGGAGGAGGCAGTACTCGGGCTGATTTTTTAAACGATGGATAGAAACCAGGTAAAATGGAGGATGATTCTAGGGAAATTCATTCTACACAGGAAGGCCAGGCAAGAAATAGAGTATTAGGAGGAGCTTCTAGCAGTTCAGAGTTATTGGAGGCTGAACTGCAAGGAGGTGAGAGAGCAATGTGGGGAGTTGAAACCAAAGAAGAAGAAAGGGGCTGGATAGATCTTCACCAGCCTGTTGGGCAACATTACTAGTTTGGGTCTTTGCCATGGGCAGTGGGAAACAATTGAAGGATTTTAGTCAAGGCAGTGTTAAAGGTAGAACTGCTTTAAGATGGATCCTGAGCAGAGTCCAGCTTGCATGTCGTGTGGGGGCGTGGGATTGGGAGGGGCAAGGCTGGAAGCAGTAGGCTGGTTAGGAAGCAGCTGAAGTAGTTCAGGCTGGAGAGGAGGAAATCTCAGGACATCCTCAGGACATTTCCCGGTTCTGGAGAGGACTCGAACATACCAGTTACAAGGATAGATACAGAGACCAGCCTGCTCAGTGTGCTTCCCAGCTCCACTACTGTCTGTGTGACCTGTGCAAACTTCTCAGCCTCTTCGTGCTTTAGTTTCCTCCTCTGTAAACAAAGATGAGAATGTCAAGTCGCCCCTGTTAATACACAAACACACTTAGAATAGTTTTGGAAGTGGCACATTTTATGTGTCCAATATATGTTTGTGATCGTTGTTACAAAAGAGATTAGGCTGGAAACGTATATCCCCCAGTGAGACTCTGTGAGTTGGAATCCTGGATTAAATACTTCTTAGGTTAACCATTCATTCATCAGTGTTTCCATCTACAAACGTGAATAACAGTAATATTTACCTCCTTGGGTTGCCTTGGAAACAAGTGTAAAGCACTTAGCAAGTGCCCGACGTGTCATAAATGCCAGTGACTTTTTTTTTTTTTTTAATCATCATTGTCAGCATCTAGGCAGTTCTTTCATTTCTGCCTTTTACTTTGCAGGTGGTTAAATTGAGAATTGATGTTTATTAGTAATATATAAAATGAAATGTGCCCCACATACTTTGATTTTTGGGAATGTATTTAAAATTTCTCATTATATAAAACTACTTAGTCTGCTAAATTAACTGTAATGCTTCAAGAAAAAAAATATAACAAGTTTGCTAATCTTATAATTTTATATTTGTGTAGCACCTTTGACCCAGAAGAGATGAAGGTGAAAGTAAAAGTGCTAATGTTTTCTTAATTCTGGCTGCAGTTTTATTGAAAAATACCACTGGGCTCTGGTATTTACATAATCTATTTAGTAGGAAATGTCATTGCTGTAGGGTTGCTCACTGCCAGGAACTGAGGGACGGACTGGAATTTGGCACTGAATCTTCAAATATTAATGGAAAGTCCTCAATTTACTTCTACTTGCATCCATTACTTGGGCAATATTAAGCACCTACTATGTTGCCAGCTCTGGGCTTTGTGTGAAGATGGAAATGAATATACTACCTAGGTTGGGAGACCCAACTGGCCGTGACAGGGTGCTGAATGGGTATTATGTCTTGGGAGTGATGGCAGAGAGGTTAAGCCTGCAATTGCTCAGAAGTGGAGTAACAAGCAGTTTCCTGCACCTTAAAGAGGGCTGGACCTGAAATCAGAAGGTTCGGGTGCCAGCAGCTAGAGTCTGTACGAGGGACACTGTTAACTCTTCCGTGATAAAAGTAACCCCTTACGTGGGTATAGCACATTTCAATTTGGAAAATACTCCTCAAATTTTCATTACTACCTATTCTCCTCATTTTCAGCTGTAAAAACTGAGGCCTGGCAAGGCCAAGCAATTTGCTGCATGTTGCTCTGTCTGGCAAGGGTATGAGATCTGGATTTAGGAGCAAGCTTACATGGGGCCATTTGCCAGCCAAGGTTCAGCAAGAGTAGGTTCACAGTCCCCTATTAACCTCATCTCTCAGAGAGGTGTGCTGAGGCCAGGACAATACTGGCACCATGCAGTAGTACCCTAAAGATGAAAAACCGTCCTGCTTACGCTGATGCTCTCTCTTATGGAACTGGTGTGAGGATAGTCTTCTGTAGTGAAACACCATATTGGGCTCAGGAAAAAAGACAGACCAGCCTCTTCTGTTTAAGAAAGTTCTGGGAAATGTCAACTACCTAACACCTATTTTCTCCACATAATAGGTGTTATAGGGTAATAGGGTTATAGAGCCTGGACTTGAAGCTAGGCTTTCTGACCTCAGATCTACAATTCTCGCCATTATCACATTAGTTTGGTTATAGGGCTGGGGTGTGCAGCTATCAAAAGCAGTATCCTCTGTGCAATTTCTCAGGACAGAAATAATGGCTTTTTTTCTATTTTGCTCATTGAACTTAATCCTTTATCAGATTTGTTGACCCACCTGCATTTCTTTCCCACTTTGTTCCTGATGACTCTCTTGTGAGTCCCTATAGGGCAGTGTCTATGTTCCACTAATTTTGGTAGTCTGTAGAGTTTACTACAGTTTATGGTACACAATAGACACTTAAGAAAAAAAATCACTTAGCATAAGAATTCAATAACTCCTTGTTAACTTTTGAAAATAAATTTCTTAGTTTGCTTCAATTTTGTGTGTGTGTGTCCAGTTACTCACTGATCTTTGTTACAAAACACCAAACTTGAATGCCTCTTGTTGATGATTAAGACCTATTGAGATACCCTTCCAGTTATCTCAGGAAGGTATTCTTTTCTCTATACTCCCTCTTGCCTCAGACCTCATCATTTTGTCATTTGAGATATTATACTATTATCTGAAGTCTCCTTACTGATTTCTCTCTCCCCTGTTCCAACTGGTCCCATCTTCCACCTTGTATCCTACCCTTGTGACCTACCTGTCAGACCCTAAGGACTTCTGAAGAAGTCTTCCCATTCATTCTTCAACACTCAACAATCAAAGCACTTTGTTGTATACCACACTTATCAGTGGTTTTCTAGGTCACTTCCCAGGAGGAGTTCTGGGCTTTAGTTTTTGTTTCTGGATGTCTGCTGTAAAACTGGTCATATACTCTGGAATTTATTGATCATCACCATTTGTAATGGCATTTGAATCATTAAAAAGCAAATTAACTTTCAGTCTAGAAACTTGAGAAGGCATAACTTTTAGGGTTCAGGGCAAGAGCATAGGGTTATCATGGCATTAGAGGTATAAAATAAAATCATTGTCTGGAGCAGGCCACCCTGTTCCTTGCTATGTAGCAGAGGATTCTGGTCTATATATTCTTTATCAGATCTACTCAGAGAAATGAATTGTCTCACAGTATTGTTAGCAAAGAGCCACTGTGTTATCTTTCCCAGGACATTTGTATTTTAGTATCACCCCTCGTCATGGAAAGAAAGGCTTTGGTGGCTACTCATAAAATAATTGCAAAGAATCAGTGAGCAAGCATGGAAGTTAAAATGGAAAGCCACTGTTTTTGCTTTGGCTATCCCCAGTCATTTGCTGGGAAGTAAACTCATAAGCACCTGTAATATTCATTCATTTTTTATGCCTGCTGAACTGTATGTGTATCCTCAGTGTGCATCTAGCTGGGCCACTCTAGGGCAGAAATGTAACATAGAATCACAGTTTCCGAGATGGAAAGATATTAGAGATCTCTCTTCCATGATAAATTTTGCCCTGTACTAACATTAGTTATAGGGATTTGAAGCCTTTTGTCCAAAACAATTGTAAAGCCATGACTAGGCACTGTAGCCAAGATGTCCTTATATGCCACGGTCATAGGTGGGTGCAAAGTGTACCTGCTGTTTCTTACACAACTTCTTTCCAGTACAGGGAGCACTTCTTCAAACAGATGGTACTCCTACCACTTTTTTTTTTTTTTCTAACACATTCATGGGTCAAGGCTCTCTATTTTATAACATGGGCTTGTAGCATTATATATCGACAAAATATGTATCATTGTCAAATTTCCTGAACCTCAAGATAGGAACATACTGAATAAAATCTGAGTAAGGATTAAAAGGGGAGTTGAAGTCAGTTGGTGTCTATAGTTTGCTCAACCTGGTAGAGGAGAGAGTGCTGAATTTCTTGTAGAAATTACAGAATTATAACGAAGGTTAAATTTAAAAATTGATAGGCTATTTCAACTTCTCCTATACCAACTATGTATCCATATCTTTCAGAAATATAGCATCTACTACATTCAAGGATGATTTTTCCATAATGACTTTGTTGGGAGCATGTAGGAAGCCATAATGGTGACTTTTGCTCTGATTTTAATTCTTATCTGTTAGATAATGTTGGAATTAGATATAAGTAAGGCTTTGGAAAAAATCTGACCATAACCTCTTAGAGTTCATAATAGTAAAGGAAAAGAAAATAGGGCACAGAACCATACATACAGGAGAGTTCACAAAAGCAAGTTTAAAAATAAAAGTTCAAAGAAAAAAATGGTAATAAATCTGTGGCTGAAGCTCTGTAGGTTTAGAATATAAAAGTCTGGACCACGTTGCTGCAAAGACTTTGAGGGAATATGGGATGGACATTCTCTGATGAGATTCTAGGGCATGTACAGAAGTTGGAAGAAGAGGCTCTTCGTTCTTTTCCACCAAGACTCAGGGTACATTTTAAAGTTGTCTTTAATTCTGGATACCATTTTAGAGTGACCTCATTTATTATATACACATTTTCTGCTTTGGTGTATATAAATGGCTATAAATATTTATCTTCCTCTTTTTCCCTTTATATTTTTTCCTCTAAAAATCACATTTGTGCACCTATGCCAACGTTTCTTTTTTTTTATTACTGTCCTCCTAAGGAACTTTTTTAAAAACTATTTTTCTGGGGCGCCTGGGTGGCTCAGTTGGTTAAGCATCTGCCTTCGGCTCAGGTCATGATCTCAGGGTCCTGGGATAGAGCCCCACGTTAGTTTCCCTGCTCAGCGGGGAGTCTGCTTCTCCTTCTCCCTCTGCCATACCCCCTGCTTGTGCTTTCTGGCTCTCTCTCTTTTTCTCTCTGTCAAATCAATCAATTAATCTTTAAAAAAATAAATAAATAAAACTTTATTCCTAATCAACTTGTACATAAAAAATTAATACCATATTTATGCACCATGGTCTTTTGGAAGGGCATGTGCCATTGTAGTATCTAAGATTGTTTTGTTCCCACCTTCCAGGAACTATGGTTTACCCCTTTGAAATGCATGGTTTATGCCACAACTGTTTTCCTCTATAGACAGCATAGAGATTTGAGCTATGTTTTTTGGCATTTTTCTCTTTCCCTTAACATTTTGCTCTGTAACTCCCTTGTGTACAGAAGAGATATGTGTTCCTTTTTCAGTCAGTTGCAGATGCATCCCTCGCTTTGCAGGATCCTGTGGTTCTCTTAAGAGAAACCGTGATGCCATCTGCATAACTATGAAATTCCCATTTGCTCTTCTTTCAGAAACATAAAGTGGAGAGGAAAAAAATATTACCTGGCTTCTTCCTTTCTTTCAATTTTCTTCTCAAGACTTAAGTTTCAGAAATACAGCCCAGGTTTCTTAATTTTTCTGATGATTACAGTTACCGAGCTGTGTTTCCACAAATGTTGGTGAGCTCATTTTTGGCAGGTTCTTTGTACCATACCACCTCGGGTGTATACTCCAGGAAGACAAGGAGTCCTGTATCATTTTTGTGTGATTTCTTTCATTTTCCTCCAGAAAGAAAGATTTTTTGAGGCCACTGTACAGCTTTGTATTTATTTTATGAAAATTATGGATGTGTATCCGTCAGGATAAATTAGGTTATGCTGCATTAACAAAGCACCCTTCAAAGTCTCAGCACCATATGTCCAATATTACTGGCTACATACCAGAGGGAGAGAAAGCTCTAGAGGGTCTTACCTTTACCACAGAAGTAGTACTTATAACTTCCATTTGCAACCCATTAGCTAGAACTAATCATATGGCTCCATCCAACCATAAGGAAGGAGGAAGTGCAACCCTAGTATGCTCCAAAACAAGAGGAACTCGGATTTTGGTGAGCAGAACTAATGAGTACCCTAGGATACTACTAGATTCTCTCTCTTTTATATTTTTTTCCCTTCCATAAATAGATAGGTTCTCATTCTTCAGTATTTTTATGTTATTTATAATTATTCCATAATGCAAAACCTCCGTTTCTTTCTCTTCTCCTGAACTATATATCTTTTTCATCAACTGCTGGGCCCTTGATTTTAATTTCTCTCTGCTTCCTCATAATCTTTATTTCTGTCTCGTTTGTTTTTGTGACTTTAAACTTGATCTTCCAGCTAGATTTGTGTATTTCTAGCCTGTATCAGCAAGTACTCTGTAAAATAAGCTGGTTTATGGGGAGAAGTGCCTCAAGACCTTTGGTGTCTCCTTCTGCAGGGAGATTTGTAGCATACATTCTTAGGGAAACTAAAAGCCTTCAAGTATATGAAATGAATCTCATGGTACCTATCATTTCTAGGTGAACTGCTTTCTTTTTGCTGTTTCCACTTGGAAACTGTTCATTTTCTGGCCCATTCTTATGAGTTTCATAAGATTTTCCCTCCCCTGAGTTCTACCCACTGCTTCTCCCATCAGCAAGAGAATGCTCAGTTCTGCTATGATAGAAATTTCTCTTCCTGTGTCTCAGGGCTTCCAATGTGAAAAAGGAGATAAGATGATAAATTAATTGCTAATGGGACAGAACAAAAGGAAGATTTGACAGTCGCCTCTTTTATACCTTTGGATGGGTCAGAAAAGCATAATAGTACTTCTGACTCAGAAGCTAAAGCTGAGACACAAAAAAGAAATACTGGGGCCTTAGATAACTTTTTGACATGTCGATGATATTGTTGCCTCTGCATTTCTCTAGAAATTGATTATTTCAATTGCCAGGGGCTGACTTTGGAAATCTTTCCTCTTGAGTTGCATTAGAGTGAGAAAGCATTTATCCTTCTCTAATGCTTAAAAGAAACTTCCGTTATGTATTCTATAAATTTGAAATGTGTTTTCCATTATTCACCACATGAGCTCAGATTTGTAAAGAAACGTAGAAACCGAAGACCTAATTTACTCTTTGTTCCGCTTTGTGGAAAACAAAACAGAAAAGGATAATAGCCAAGGTCTAGTGGCTTCAGAGGAAATCAATTGGGGCTTCGGATTCTGTATGAATGGCAAAAGCCTTGGCATCACTGAAATGCACCTCTATTTCATCCTTATAGTTATGCACAAAAACATCCCCAAGTCCAGATAAAAGGAACCAGATCTGACATGTTTTCTGTTTGTTTTTTCTAAGGTCTGACTGTACTTTCTTATTACCTCTCTCTTCCACTTTTCTGTGTCTTCTCTCCCCTCTTTCTCACTCTATGCCTTTCATGTTTGGCGTTTGGAAGACCTTCTCTTAGAGACAGCCAATGGAATTCATTAGGAATAGCACAGTCTCCCTAAGGCAGAGTGCAGAGCCACTAAGTGTAACCTTCTCCAGGGCAGGAGGAGGCCTGTCTTTCTTCCCCTGACACAGACGTGCTCAATCCACATTCAGCTGACTGGCTAAGTTGAAGCCCCTTTGGGCCACTTCATAACATGAATATCTGAGTAACATTAGAATGTGTTCTCAGAGCAGGAGCAGAGAGAATGGACCATACCAGGAAGGTGTTGGACACCTGTTTGAAAGATGCCATCTAAGGAAAACAAGCAAAAAAACCCAATAGACTTCGTTTCTATTAGATTTTGTTGTGGTTGTGTACTTGTGGCAAGGACAGGGTGGCTCTCTTCGATGAACTGCCTGCTTGCTTTGCCCCCACAAGGCTCTGCCCCTTCCCATGAAAGCTATTCCTTTGGCCCTAACAGCTCCTTAACTATGTCCATGATTAACTCCTGCTGACAGGAGTAGGTCATTTGTCACACATGGCTGACTAAGTGGCCGGCACTGAGTGAATATCGGCTCTTCTTTCTCAGGGACACGTGAACTTTTTTAGTGTGAAGAAAAAGCCGAAAAATATTCATCTTTAATGAAGAGTTTGTTTATACTCTCAGAAAATAGAATTAACCATTTTTAGTTTCACATGCATGTTTAGTTCCCTATGCAATCTTCGGAAGTTACCTGCCAAGGACAGAATTTGGTCTCAAGTGAGCAAGAAATACAAATTAGGTGACAGATTCCACTTGTCTAAAAATGGTAAATTAATAGTCCTTACCTAATGGTGTTCTTCTTACTTGAGTTAAAGCATAACTGAAATTTTCTCTTCCATGTAAAAACAGAAGAGATTTTTTAAAAAAGATTTTATTTATTTATTCATGAGAGCCACTCAGAGAGAGGCAGGGACATAGGCAGAGGGAGAAGCAGGCTCCCTGCGGGAAGCCCAATGCAGGACTCCCTCCCAGGGCACCCAGATCACGCCCTGAGTGCTAAGGCAGATGCTCAACCACTGAGCCACCCAGGCATCCCAACACAAGAGATTCTCATGTCTTTGCTTCATCCCTCTCATGGGGGATATGCTAAGTTTTGTTTTCAGTAGAAAACTCGTAAATTCCAGTTGTTCTCTTTTTTGTCACCCCAGCCCCTCCACAGAAACCAATCCTCCCTTTAGTTTGAAATTAAAAAGAAAAACCACTTGGTGCTGCTCAGGATGGTAAAGGGAGATGGATGGGAACATTTGTTTCTGACCTTCAGCAAAAGAATTCTGTTAGTTAGGCACTATAAATTTGTTTTCTGAGAATGGGAGAGCATAAATGTGCTTCATCAGGATGGAGAAAGCATTTGCACCCGAAACGTGAAACACACAAAATAAATCGATCAAATTAATTTCTAGCTGTCAGCCCTGGAGTCTCACTTCCCATCAGCCACATCAGGAGGCAAAGGAGCAGTTAACTTGTCATGATTGGGAAAGGTGGAGACCACCTATGGATTAGCTCACCAGTGATGGCACATTCTTTCTTTCACATTCCCACCATGAATTTGCTTTGTCTGTAATCACAGTCATCCACTGCTGCCTGGTGAGAGTGGGTTAGATGGCCTGAGGCCTATCTGCCCTGGAATTGTCTGCTGGAGTTACTCCTTTGAGTTAAAGAATGACAGACCACCCAGGCACCTATTCATTCTCTAACTGCTCAGTCACCAGGCAAAGAAAAGACTTGTAGGGGATGAGTAATGTCAAGTTGTGTTGAGAAAATTTCTAAAGCTAAATGTAGCAATGGGGAATTCTTCCACAGAAGGGTGCTCGAGTTAAGTGTTGAACCATATAGCACCAAATCATTCATAACACTTAAAGTTTTATGCATTGCATTAACAGAGTCACTTCCTGGGCAATATTTTGTTTACTCTTTGTTGCCTAAAGCTGCTTCTGTGTACTGCCAAATTTGGCCTGTGTGGATCATATGAAGCAGATATTTGCCAGAATTCACTTCCCTAAAGTAGGTTGTTTCTAGGGATTACACGTAAAATACGTGTAAGGTATTTACAGGTGACAGTCAATGAGTGAATTAGTTCTAAAGCAAGACATTAGACAATAGTTGAGACAGTTGGGCTGAAAGTACTATACTTCACTTAAAGCTATTTGTATTAAAAACATTGATTCTGACCTGTGGTTTGATAGTTTAAGATCCCAATGGATTATTGCAGTGACTCTTAAAGAATGTCTTGTATGTTTAGTTCAATGATGAAATATCATTTACTTAAAAGCAAAGTGAGCTGGTGATCTCTTGGTAGATGTGGGATGTCATAATGGAATAATTGGATCAATCTGGTCTTCTGGTTTGGAACATCATTTGCCCAATCTGTCAAATTTTCCGCTCCTCCTACACCCACAGAAGCACAGATTTTGGTTATGACACAGGGAAGTCCCCAACTGTCCAAGAACATTCCATGATGTCCATCTTGTCTTTCTGGATAGAGGCTAATACTCCTGCTCAAACACACACACACACACACACACACACACACACACACCATGAATATTGGATATATATATAAAATATTTTATTTTTAAGTACTCTCTACACCCAATGTGGGGCTTAAACTCACAATCTTGAGATCAAGAGTTGCATGCTTTATCAATGGAGCCAGTCAGGTGACCCGAATATTTGGCATATTGAAATATATGGAAGCAATAAAATTGGAAGCTATTCTCAATTGAGTTTCTGCCTAAACCTGGGACTCCATTTGTTGGTTCTACTTCCCGGTTATAATCACTCCTCAATCTTTAGATGGTATGCAGTGCCAAGTATTTTGTACTTATTGCTGGTGATAATAATAATAGTCATTATCTGGAGTGGAATGTTTTAATCAATCATAAAAACACAGTGGGGTTTTTCTATTAGATTTGTAAATATCCTTGACTTGATTCTCAAAGTGAATAAATGCCATTTAATTTTAGGAAAAGTTTGGTTTCCAAAGTCGAATCTGTAATCATCTTTTTGTTGATTAAAAACCCCAAAACTGCAGTGCCTGGGTGGCTTAGTCAGTTAAGCATCTGACTCTTGGTTTTGGCTCATGATTTCAGGGTCCTGGGATCAAGCCCCTCATCAGGCTCCTCACTGAGTGGGGAGTCAGCTTCAGGATTCTCTCTGCCTCTACCCTTCCCCCCACTCACACATGCTCTCCCTAAAATAAATAAAATCTTAAAAAAAAACCCAAACTTATGAAACCCAATATTTTTCTGATCTACATCTGAATCTGGTATCCAGTATAGGTGATAGACTTATCTGTGAACTTACTCATCCTGGTTTTTGTTTATTTCTGGCCCTGAGTAATTGAAAGAGTAGGATAATTTACTTACTAGTATACATAAGAATGATTTTTTTTCTCTTGAACCCATAAGCATAATTTGTTGTCACATAGAAGGGAACTCATAATTATTAGGTTCAAATGGGGTGGTGTAAAATATAAAAGAAGTAAAAGGTTGAGTTGAGGAGGGATTATACAAAATAGCAGTGTGTCTGTGTGCACTTTACATTTACAAAATCAGGGAGCACCTGAGATGGAAAAGAATGTGTGGCTGAGAAGGCTCAGGAAAGGAACATGCAGAAGGAAAACAAATTAGCATTGGCAAATCCTAGGAACACTTTTTGAACACTGCCATACATCATGCTTTGTGCTGATGAAACAGTGAAACACAGAAACTCATTGCCAAATCCAGACTGAAAGAGTAGTAAGATCATTAGATTAGTAGTTGAGGTGCCTGCTTTTAAGTCCTGGCTTGGTCACTAACTAATAGAGAATCTTTGAGAAAAATCACACTTTCTTTAGGACTCTGTTTCTTCATCTTAACAGGAGAGGTAGGAATTAGATACTCTCTAAATCCCCTTAAGACTTTAACATCATGAGTCATTTAAAAAGTGCTTCCATATTGCACAAGTATTGGGAACAGCATTGTCACTCCCCAGCATGTGGCTTGACCACAGCTCTGAGCTATAGATAATAATAGGTTGGAACTGATCTCTTGACCTGGTCTGTTCTGACCTCCTCTGGATTCTGTGTCCCAGAAATTTTTATACTTATTCAAAGGGTGACATGTCTGTTTGGTAATGCTCCTTTAAATTGTGGGAAATGACTGCATGCTGGTGTATTTCCTGCCTTGCCGAAATAGCACAGTAGACCCATAGCATGGTAGTCTTGGAATAGCTCTCATGGATTTATTGAAATAGCTGAGTCCCAAAAGACTCAGCTGCTCATCAGACCAGACACATAAAGGATAGGTGACAGCCATGAGACCACCCTATGGAATAACACATACTGGACCACTCTGGGATACTGGCCATGTCTTTCACTGACCATTCACTTTAGGGTAGAGTCTCATTTTTTATCTATTATTACTTGAAAGCCCTTTCTCGTGCACCCCATATACGGGGACTGTCTCCTGTGTTTTCCTAATTCCCTCATTCCTCCTTCATCAGCAATGCTAATAAAATAGAAAATCTAATTGTCACTTTCCAAATTGAGGTGTAAGACCAGAGGTGTGTTTTTCTGAGCAGCTGGTTGAAAGCTAGTTAGCAAATTCTTAGTATCCTCATCCACTCTGGAGGTATAAAGGGATGGGTATTTAGATATTAGAGGGAAGATACTTTTGGAGAGGGCTATTAGTATGCTGTGCTGGCCCCTCTCTTTGGGAAGTCAATAGGTTCAGACAAAAGCACTAGAGAGGTAAGTCCTGCATATGCCAGTGGAGAACATAGATAAATGGGGTCTCATCAAGTTGGGAGACTCCAAAGAGTGAGAGTCAGGCTGCAGCTGCTTCCACAGTGAAGCAGTAAAGTCACTTGCACTGGATTTGTCCTACACTGCCAAAGTCTGTCCATGAAAGAACTGGTATTTCCTGTGGTTTTGAGATTTGCTGTGGAGTGATCCACGCTCCTATTCAGGATGGCCCCTTGGAGAGAGAGTAAACCTCAGTGGAGAAACAGGATGTATTCTAGATTCCTAGGGACTGAGGTTGGGATAAAGGGCCAGGGTGGAGAAGATGCATTAGCCCTCAGCAGGGGAAGCCATGATGACAGAGGCATTGTGAGCACCTGCCAGGCTCAGATGGAGCTCTGTGTTGGGGCAGCATCACTGTACAGTGAGAGAAGGCATTGCTGTTTCCCCTTTCTCTTCTCTTGTCACCTGCCCCACCCTGGAGCCTTTGAAGACTCTTGTTATTGAGTTAAAGGAGCAAGAGTTGAAGCTGCTAAGTGAGGAAACAGAAGAGAAACTAACCAAGTGCCTCCTGATGCTTATTCCAGTACTATCAGGGAAAGGAGAGGAACTTTAAATCAAGATTAAGCTTTTACTTTTACATATAGTTGTATGTGGTAAGCAGATGGATGCCCTCACCCTGCAAAGAGGACCACATCCTAATCCCAGGCACCTGTGAATATTAGTTTACATGGCAAAAGACAATTGAGGTTGTGGATGGAATAAAGATTGCTAATCAGCTGACTCTAAGGAGATTATCCTGGAGATTCCAGGTGGGCCCAATGTAATTACAAGCATCCTTACCAGTGAAAGAGGGAGGCAAGAGAGGCAGAGGCAGAGGCAGAGTGAGACAACTGGAGAAAGACTCAACTGGACAGTGCTGGTTTTGAAGATGGAAAAGGACTGCAAGCCAGCAGACACAGCCTCTAGAGGATAGAGAAGACAGGAAGTGGATTCTCTTTTGGAGCCTCCAAAAAAGAGCACAGCCCTGCTGACTCCTTGATTTGAGCCCAGTGAGACCCACTCCAGATTTCTGACCTTCAGAAATGTAAGATGATAAATTTTTGCTGTTTTACGCCACTAATTTTGTGGAAATTTGTTACAGCAGCTATAGGAAAGTAATATACTAAATAACTGAATTGTGGCTGTAATGCTTCAGAATGGCTAGAAAAGTCAAGAAGAGTGAAGAACTAGGCCTAGGGAATCAATTAAATGAAGAGAGGGAAACAAACAAACAAAAAAAAGTTGCTTTAAAAACATAAGCCCTGCAATGTGGTAGCAATTACATTACTACATCGTATTATTTGTTGCTGTTTCTGGAAGTTCCCTACAAGGCAGACCTGGAACCGGGGTCCTGTCCTGTGTTTCTGTTAAAGGAGTCACACATTCTCTGGCTCTGAGTCTGAAGTCCAAATCTGGAGATGTTTTTTGTGGGGCTTCCTTCAGTTGCAAAAACAGTTCCATCAAGTGATTGGTTGCTAATATGACCTTCTGCTGTATTGCAAGCGTCCTTGAAACAGAGGGCTGAAAAGGCGGGTCTCAATGAAAACTGATTCTCTTGTGCCTAGAGGATTGAGCTGCAAATGGGTGTAGTGAGGGATGAAGCTGGAGATCCAGGCTGGAGCCAGCTTGAAGGGCTTCAGATACTATAAGATACAGATTACATTTTTATCCCAGTAATTGAGGTCAGGGTTGAAGATTTGAACTAGGGCAGTGGTAAAGGAATTATGAAGGAAGTTGACTGTAGACAGCTTGTAATTAAAGGTGACAGCATTTGGGGGGGCTCCTAGGTAGCTCAGTCGGTTAAGCACCTGCCTTCAGCTCAGGTCATGATCCTGGGGTCATGGGATCCAGCCCTGCTCAGTGGGAAGCTGCTTCTCCTTCTTCCTCTGTCCCTCCCTCCTGCTTGTACATGCACATGTGTCTGTGTTCTCTCTCTCAAATAGTTCAAAAAAGTGACAGCGTCTGTGTTTAAATAAGACTCTTAGTTTTCTATCCTGTGTAATTAGGAGACCAGGCATGTCCTTACAGAAACTAAGCAAAAGAAAATGGGAGGGGAGAATAGTTTTTGGTAGAATCATACCTTTGAGGTGAGTGTGGGCCACCTTTTTGGAGAAAACTGACCAACTCAGAAAATTACATCAAGAGTATAAGAGAGAATTCAGAGATTAGGGTGACGGTTTGAGTATTTTCAACTCAAAGATGAAAATAAGGTCACAGGAGTGAATGAGATCATCTAAGAGAATGTTGAAAATCCTCTAGGTACCATACCTGTGCGGTAGCAGGAAGAGCTTTTTCATGAAAAAACCATTTATAGCAATCTTGAACATCTCAAGCAGGCTGAATGGGAGAGCAGAATTGAGAGAAATTGGTGAGCAGGAATGAAAGCGGACGTGTAAACGTGACAACGGCTGAGTAAATATTAGGTTGTTCCCGATGAGTGGAGAGAAGCAACTTTTAACAGAATCAAAAAAGATGTATAAATCTAAGCTGTAAATTGAGAGGAGAAACTCAATGTGAATGACTGGAGCATGGGAAAGGTAAGCAAAAGGAGGGAAATGTTAGTGATTTGGCGATAATGGCAGGCCTGTGTGAAGAGAAAGTTATAAGGTAGAAGATGGAGAGAGGAAGATAGGCTATGTCAATTCCTATTGCTGAAATTAAACTTAAATGACAGTACTTATGCCACAGCAGGGCCTTTTATATTGCAGTTGTGAGCATGTGAAGGGGCTAGTTCCAAGGTGAATTCCTGTCCCCTGTCAGGAGTGGGGGACAGAGGGACCTGAAGTGGAAGCTTGCATACAGGAGAGTTTGGTAGCTGTTGTGTTCTCAACATATTTCACGCTGAGATTACTAGAGGGGAACAGTGCCTACCTTTGAGAAGCAGATGATCTGAATGGGAAGGCAAGCTCTTCACAGAGAACATGTTTAACATCATCAAAACTGAGAGAGTATTTTTAAACTAATAGAGTAAGATTTCAAGGTCCTGGGAAGACTTATTAGCCTTTGTGTAGTTGGTCAGGGAAGACTTCCTGGATTATGTGGGGCTTGGATTTGACCTCTGGCTGGGTGGGTGGGGGAGTTAAGTGAAAGCATAGATCTTTTGATCTTGGCCCCCATGAGTTGCCAATCCCTGGCCATGCTGTCTCAGCTGAAGGGTAGCTGTTGTGGGGAATGCAGCCTTCATGAGGAGATGGAACTGCAGGGGAACTGCTGTGGAGAAGTGGTACATAGCTGGGCAAGCACAGGTTTGGGAGACAGACCATGGGTTAGACCTGGCTCTGAATCTGACCAACTGAGCAATGATGGGAGATGTACTTGGATTTTGGGTTACAATGTCCTCATCTGTAAAATAGTGGCCAGAAGAGGTACCTTTTGAAAACTCCACACACCTTGTTTTCTTTTATCTTGTGTAATAGTACATGTTTTTTTTTTTTTTCCATAAGAATCTGACTCTGTACGTATGATCCTGCTCTGTCTCCTTCTCTTCCACTCTGTCTTCCAAATAGGTTCCTGAATGCTTTTCTTTAAAAAAATCTGTCCAATCATCACTCACCGGCTTAAAACTCTCACCATTGCCCACATGGAGAGTGAAATTTCTACCGTCTGTAGCACTGACCTCTATCCCCTGTTGTGTTTCCTGCTGTCCTTTCCTACACACTCAATCTTACAGGCCTGTTTCCAAGCTCTTTGCATGTGGCTCACATTTTTTTCTCTCTGGAATGTCCTCCCTATGCACCCAGCCTCTTGACCTTAACCTTCTCCTCCACCTTAGGGTCTACCATATGCTTGACTTTGGATTTGTGTCATTAAAGCAAGCCCTCTGCCCCTTCCACTCAAGTAATGTAGACTTCTACTGCAGCACATTTTATGTGTCACTGCATTCGCTCCTTTCTGTGCTGGCTCACCCAAATGTGTAGGAGGTTCTGTGGAGGGAGAGGTGATACTTTCTTTTGCTTGACTTCACTGAGTTTACCATGGTGATTGCATTGAGTGAGTGAATGAATGAAGCCAAAGCCAAGCAGTGTTCTCTCACTGATTCTCCTTTTCTGGTGGTCCCTGGTTAGCCTAGGATAGAATCACACAGCCGGATTTTCATTTAGGGAAACTTTTGCTATCTCCTTTCTTTTTTACTTAGAGTCAGGAGGCAGGAAGCTAGCCCAGGGTGTGCTTTTAGGCTGAATTTTACTTTGAAACCCCCTCTCCTTCTGTCTTGGTAAGATGAACTCAGTGTATCCATGGAAGTGTCCTTGCCTAGGAGCTAGAATCTGGTAAGGCAGATCCTTGAAGGCTTTGCTTGAGGACCAGATTGGTCAATGCCTTGTCAATTCCAAATGAGCTGCATTCATGCCAACCTCTCCGTTTGGTGGAGACCCCTTCCTCCTGTTTGTGAGATAAGGGGGAAATAGTAACATGGTCAAATTAGGGCAATCCAAATTACCTTATGTCTTTGGTAAACCTCAGGAGTAAGACTTGCCTCAGGTTAAAAACAAAAACAAAAACAACAACAACAACAACAACAACAAAAACTGTAGCAACCAAGCTTGATTCTCCAATATTTCTGTTTTTCTCCGATTTGCTCTCTATGGTCACTATTGAATCGCCTCTTTCATGCCTTTGTGTTCTCTCTCCTATTGTAGCCTCTTCCTTGAAAAGTACATTTTCTGCTGAAGGTCTTTCTCTAGAGGGGCATTCATCTCCCTTACCGTGTCAGCTCTTCCTAAATTCCTCTCAAGAAACTGACTTTAAGTTAAAGGTGAGAGACGGCCTCGTTGGCTCTTAACTATCTATAAAGACAATGGCTGCCTTCCCCACTGGCAGGATTACAGGCGATGCAATAGTGCTATATATAGTATTAGGTATGTTATCTGTGTATGTATTACATATACACATGTGGCCTGGAAACAGGCTCTGCCACTTATTAGCGTGTATGATCCAGACAAGCTACTTACCCTCTGTTTTGTTATCGGTAAAATGAAGTAAATTACAGTCTGTTTTTGAGGTTTGTGATGAGTCATAAATGAAGATCACATAGGAGTTTGGAGAATATGCTTTGGAGTTAGTGTGGAGTTCAAACCTGACCTTTCTGCTTATTGTTGTGTGACCTTAAGCTACTGACCACTTTGTTCTAATTTGCTCATCTATAATATGGGAATGATAATAATAGTACCTACCTCATAGGGTTTTATATAACGAGAAAATACATGGAGCTTCCTAAGAAAGTACACAATTACTAGACATTCTAAGTCTTATTTCAAGTTGTGAGCATTGAGTGAAAAAGTAATTTTAATTAAGAAAGAATCTTAAGCACACTGTATAGGTATCCAGGAATCCCTTCAATATAAACTTCTCTAAGAATCCTGGAGATAAAGAACTACATGGATTTTTATCTTCCTCTTGTCACTCTATAACATTGGAAGTGGGGAGTGGATAATAAAAGGTGGTTGTTGTGTGTGCATGCATCTGAATTTCAGTGGAAAAAAATCTGAGCAACATGACCCAGTTGACTTCACCACCCTGAATGCCCAGGAAAGTGCTTTGTGTCACATCACAGGATTTCACTCCTACTCAGAATATTCATGAATAATTAGAGGCCGAAAAATTAGGTCTCTCTAATTAAAAGTGTAAAAAAAAAAAAAAAGCCTCTCAAATTGCTTCCTTCTATAGATAAAAAAAGTGATGTTATATAGAAAATCTCTGCCCCCCCCCCCGCCCCCCAAAGGTAAAACAGGTACAGTATGGAAGAAATTCTTATAAACTAGAGATTAGAAGACTGGGTGGCTGGGCCCCCATGAGTTTCTGAATTAGCAGGTCTCAGGGTGGGAGGCATTGAGAATTTACATTTCTAATGAATTCCCAGGGGATACTGATACTAGCCTTGGGTTAGAACAGCTTTATCTGAAATTTGGTCCCACCTGGGGGAGTCCTTTAGAAGAAGGAATTGTAGGCTCATTGCAGACCTCCAGAATCAGAATCTCTTTTGGTGAAATGTTTAGTTCACAAGCAAGAAGCATATCAGAATCTGTGAGAGTAAATCCTGGGCATCACATCTTTTTTTGGTTAATGCTTCTTGGGAGTTTTCAATACGCATCCAAAGTTAAAAATGAGAGAAATCAGGAGACCTGAATCCTGGCCTCAGCTTTACAGAAAATTAGCTGTATGACCAAGGGAAAGTTTTCTGAGACCTTTTAGAACAAATTTTCTTTTTGGTAAAATGGTTGGAGGTAGGGCACATTGGAAAGGGAATAAGTTTGTTTGGACAAATCAGTAATTTTCAACCTTTACACTTGAATCATCTAACGGGTTAAAAAAAAAATAAAAATCTGATTTGTAAGCTCTACTCCAGAATCTTGGTGGTAAGACCTGGGCATTGGAATTATTTTTAACTCTAGATGATTAGAATGTGCACCTAAGGCTGGAACCATTGGATGAAGATTTCTAAAGTCCCTTCTGAGTCCTGGTCATTGACTTTCTATAGCCAGTGTCAAATCCCTTGCTGTGAAGAGAACAGACTCAATTTTTGTGTCCAACATCTTCTATCAACTCACTTTTCCTACCATGCTTTCGTATTTATTGCCTTGTAGCAGCTCACTTAATCATATAACAGGATTTAACCTTTGGTGGAACACTATTTGACACCTGTTAACCTTTATCCTTGTGATGAAAGTTAGGCATTCTATTTTATAGAGAAAGACATGCCAACTTAAAGAGAACAACTTGCTCACCTAGAAGAACTATCCAGTTTCACATCTGATGCTGGTTGCACTATGCTGATACTTTTTGAACTGCAATGCGCCTGGGGATTACCTGAGTATTTTATAAAATGCAGACTGTGATTCAGCAGGTCTTGGCAGACTCAAAATTTTGGGTTTCTAACTATCCCCAAGAAGATGGCTCTCCTACTAGCCTGTGAACAATACTTTGCATAGCAAAGTTCTTCCCCGTATTCTATTGATGTGAAAACAGTGAGCCAGCTTCCACTCTTTGGCATTATTATGGGATTAATATGTCCTGGTACATACAAGGTACAACTCCTACATACAATATATTCATCCAAAAATGTGCTCTATTCTTCAGAGTGGACCCTTTGTAAGTTTTAATTCTTCCTAAATTGTATTTATTTAAGAGAGCACAGGTGAAGAGAGGAGCAAAGGGAGAGAAAGAAGTAGACTTCTTGCTGAGCAGGGAGCTCAATGTGGGGCTCCATCCCAGGACTCTGAAATCATAAGCTGAGCCAAAGTCAGACACTTAACTGACTGAGCCACCCAGGCATGCTGACCCTTTTTAAGTTTTGCCCATTTTCTAGAGATACTGCTTCAACATGATTTTTATACTGATTCTTTATGAATTCTCTTACAAGACTTGGATATACTTTTTGCAACATTATTATTTTTTTAATTTTATTTATTGGGAGCACACCAGAGAGCATGAACAGGGGGAGGGGCAGAGGAACAAGCAGGCTCCCTACCAAGAAGGCTGGATCAGAGATGCCAGGCTGGATCGCAGGACTCTGAGATCATGACCTGAGCTGAAGCCAGATGCTTAACCAGAGCATCTGGTTGAGGTCACCCAGGTGACCCTCTTTGCAACATTCTTAAACTTAGCAGCTCTTAGTACCTAAAGATATATTGGATTTTTAGGGAAGCTATATCTGGTGAATTGATGAATGAAGTAATATGGTTTAGATAAATAAATACAAAAGGATGAGGAATAAAAAGATCCTTACCTTTGAAGAACATTTCCCAAGGTCTTTTTTGGTATAATATAGTATAAGCACAGAGGCCTTCATCGAACAGAGGCAAGGACATCCAGGACTGAAGCATTTTGAACAACTCTTATCCTGGTCTATGCACAGACAGACACCAGAGAAGTCTTCATATTTACAAGAATACCCTACCCAGCCTAGCAGACTTTTATTGTTAAAAGTACTAAATATTTTAGGCTTTGTGAGTCACATAGGGTCACGTATTTTTCTGTGTGTGTCTTATTGAAGTATAATTGACATACAATGTTATTTTAGTTTCAGGTGTACAACATAGTGATTCAACAGCTTTGCACATTAGTCAGTGTTCACCATGATAAGTATAGTCACCATCTGTCACCATACAATGTTATTATAGTATTATTGACTATATTTCCTATGTTGTACTTTTCATCTCTGTGACTTATTTATGTTGTAACTGAAAGTTTGTACTTCTTAATCTCCTTTATCTCCTTTACTCATCTTCTCACCCACTTCCTCTCTGGCAACAATCAGTTCTCTGTACTTCAGTGTCTCTCTATTAATTTGTTTTCTGTTTTAGATTTCACATGCATGTGAAATCATATAGCATTTGTCTTTCTCTGGCTGACTTACTTCCCTCCAGGTCTATCCCTGTCACAAATGGTAGGATCTCATTTTTTTGTGGCTAAGTAATATTTCATGGTAAATAGTTGTGTGTGTGTGTGTGTGTGTGTGTGTGTGTGTATGTGTATATATATGTGTATATCACATCTTTATCTATTCATGTATTAATGATTAGGTTGCTTCCATATTTGGCTATTGTAGATAATGTTATAATAAAATAAGGTACATACAACTTTTTGAAATAGTACTTTCGATTTTGTTGGGTAAATGCCCGGTAGTGGTATTACTGGATCACATGGTATTCCTATTTTTAATTTTTTGAGGAAAGTCCTTACTGTTTTCCACAGTGGCTGCCGCAATTTACATTCCCACCATCAGTACATGAGAGTTCCCTTTTCTCCAACATTCTTGCCAAAATTTACTTCTTATCTTCTTCATATTAGCCATTCTGACTGTTGTGAGATGATAGTTCATTGTTTTGATTGCATTTCCCTGATGATTAGTGATGTTGACTGTCTTTTCATGTGTCTGTTGGCCACCTGTATGTCTACTTTGGAAAAGTGTCTTACTTCTCTGCCTATTTTTCAATCAGTTTGTTTGTAGAGGTGTGTGCATATGTTTTAATTATCCTTTAAGAATGTAAAAAGCATTCTTTGCTTAAAGATCATACAGAAACAAGCCAGTAGTTACATTTGGCTCATGGGACATACTTTGTTATTCCTATTTCATTGGTAAATAATGCCAACTAAAATATAGACCTCTTCATCTGTATAATAGTCTGTTGTGAAATAACAGGTATGAAGCCCTGTGAAAGTTAGAAGTTTACTCTGGCTTCAGAGGAATGTTAAAATAATGATTATAATTCTAGCTTGCTTAGCTAAGAGCATTTTTGTTGACAAAGACCCTCGAACATCTTTATAGCCCTCTTTCTCTCCCTTCCTCTATGTGTACATACAATATTACTGGTGTTCCCACAACAAGTGTACTTGCTATACCTGGATCCCATGGAGAAAAAAAATACAGAGCTTATGCCAGGCAAAAGGCCACAGTTAAACAGCTAGCCTGGAGAGCACAAAGCTAAACAGAAGCAAGATGTATAGAATTTCCTCATTACATGCTCTCTCTAGGGACTACTAGTCAGAACACCATCTTTAGCTTTATTTCACACAGCAGATTGAAAGGTCAGGCTGACTGGCCATTCACTCAGACGACTGATTCAGCTAGGAGGGGAAAATAAATGACCCACTGAGAATGATAGCAAAATGGGTCTGTTGTAGAAAGTTGCCAAACTGAGGCACATTTGAAGGGCATTATGGGGCTTGACCTATTCCTACGAGCATTGGTTATGAACGTAATCATGGCTGGGAGTTGACATGAGCTTTTGTAGGCCCAGCTGTTCCTTCCATCTAGACCTGGCCATGGTCTCCTGAGGTCCTGCTGATGAAACCAGGATGCATCTGGGGTCCAAACCTCACTATGGCTCTTGACTGTGATAGCTGCATCTGTTGCCCGACAAGGTAGAAGTGGCTGCTTGAAGGTCACCTAAGAAAAACAGGAGTTCTGTGCAGCAGAGTCCACTTTGATATGGCTCTCAGGTGACATGGACTAACTTTACTGCATACTCTCTGGCATAGTTCTGCCCTGCTCTTTGAGCACCATGGGAATGAGTCAAATTTCAGAGGTGAGCAAGGCACTGGTACATTTGCATGCATCAGTAGAGGCTTGTGGACCATAGCAGGATGAGGATGTGGGACAGTCAACAAGAGAGTTTCTAGCTAGGGAAGGATTTGTAAAGACATTGGTTATCAATGAAATCAATGAGAAAAGGATGCTTTTGGCTGGCTGTGTTCTTGTAGGAAAGAGCTATAATAGCTACAGGTAATGATAGAAGTGAGGGATTTTGTGCCCCTTGGCAAGACCAAGATTGATAGTAAGCAAAGGAGAACTTGAAGCAGAAGCAAGAATATGGAGGCAGGTCAAGAGAGAAGAACTGGGCTGAATATGAATACCTGCAACAGGATATGAGAGGATATTAGTGCTTCTACATGTGAGTGACTTTGTTGGTATCGTTTCATGAGCCTGCAATGCAGTAGACACCGACAGCTCTATTCCCTCCCTCATAACTGTGGGACCCGGACTACCAACTCCTCTGGGTGTGGGCTTGCCCCTAGGGGAAAGCCCTATGGAAGGGAAGCTGTGCTCTGCACTGACACAAGTGTGGACTCAGACTAAGGGGAGAAATGAAATTTAATGAGAGATCTGGAGGAATAATGAAATGAGAGATCTGAAATGAAAAAAGGAAGAGCTGACAATCAAGTACAGATGAGATGGATCTAGCAGCTTTTAGGGACCAAGCCTGGAAAGATTCCAATAGGCAATGAAGAAAAAGAATGTATAGGTGCCTGAGGGCTGGGAAGGTGGCTATTAAGGAATGGAGCTTGTTTGAAGGTCATTTCTTCAGTTTCTTCCCTTGCATGGTTAAGGATCAGTGTTGAGTTACCTCCCATACCCCTTTGCTCTAGTCCACTTAGAGCCTTCCAAAGCTGTAATAAGATGGGTTCCCAGGATTTTTCCTCAGAACATTGCCCATTGCAGTGAGCAGGCATAAGCTTCTGCCACAGAGCCACTAGGGGACCAGTAACTTCTGTTAGCTATACTCTAGGTCTTTGTCTTTGAGTCCCTAACGTCCAGGGGGAGACAGAGTTTCAGGGGGGTTATAGGTGGAGTAGGGAGTAATGAAAGATGTAAAGTGTATATCCAAGAAGGATGTGAGTGCAAATGGAAAGCTACAAAAATGGACCATGATGGCTTATTCAAAGAAGCCCAGAGAGTGGAGAGTCATCCTCCTGTTTCAGGAAGTGGTGGTTCAAGGGACTATACTATGAGATAAGCCACAGGGCATTATTGACACTCATTTGCTTCTCTTGAGACTGTTTACCAGAAAATCCCTTGTGTAAATGCTTGGGGTAGTGGAGAACGTACTTGATGTCCTTCCAGGTGTCCCACCACTGTCCCTCTCTGTGATCCTGTCTTCCCTTACTCCCAACCTCAACCTCTTTTGTTTGTTTGTTGTTTGTTTATTTATATTATTTTTGGTCTCAGAACTTACTGTTAAGTAGACCTTAAGACTTAGGCCTTAAGACCTAAGAGACTTAGCCTCTTTTGTAGGCTAAGAATATGAGGCCCTCCGTAATCTACTTGATAGTGTTCATTGGACTTGTGTTATAATACCTTCCCCATTTCTTGCTCAAAGATGCTTTGGCATATTTGACAGGTCTGACAAAATTGACTGGTTGATTGTACCAAAGTTTTCATCTAAATCAGGAGTTTGCAACCTTCTATAAAGGGCTGGATAGGAAATATTCATAGCCTGTGGATGTATGAACCCTTTGCAACTAGTCAAGTCTGCCCTTAAAGTACAAAAGCCATCATAGACAATATCCAAGTGAATGGGCAAAATATGCCCCAATACTACTTTATTTACCAAAACAGGTGGTCAGAGAAAGGAAAGACAAAAGGAATTTTAGATAAAGATTAGAGCTTAAAGAAAGCTCCATATCCTTACATATTTCTCTAATAGCTTGCATGCAGGGGCTGAAGTTTATACAATATACATTTTTCCTTAAATTCTTAAGGACTTGGCCATATTTATTGGGTTAAGGTGTTATAGTAGGAAGAATATTTTAGAGAATATTATATTTTCTTTGAAGAAGAAAATATTTACCTTTATGGATAGTTACTTTGATCAATTAGCATCCTTCTTCTGGTAAACCATGAGAAGAGAACTCATTAGAGGTATGTTTATGTGGGGCAAAAGGTAGGAAAACATCTGGGATAGGGAGGCTGCCTTAGAACCACAAGATCTTGTATAGACAGCTGTAGAGGCCATAAGGATGAATAAAACATAACTATTCTCAAAAAGGTTGAAATTTAATTGAAGATGTGTGATACTATATTTCTGTATATCTAATTGTGCATGTATGAATTTATCCTTCTATCAACACATATCACAAATAATGAATAAAATAATAGCATGTGATAAGTAGTCACTAGTGGTATAGGCAGTAGCCAGAAGAGATTTAAAAGAGAGATCTCAGGCAGCCTGGGTGGCTTGGCGGTTTAGTGCCACCTTCAGCCCAGGGCCTGATCCTGGAGACCTAGGATGGAGTCCCATGTCAGGCTCCTTGCATGAGGTCTGCTTCTCCCTCTGCCTGTGTCTCTGCCTCTCTCTCTCTGCCTGTGTCTCTCATGAATGGGTGAATAAAATATTTAAAAGAAAAAAAATAAAGAGAGGTGTCTTCCGATTGGCCAGTGTGAATGGGAGGTCTTCAAGGACACTTGTACCATGAACTAAACATTGGCCAATTACTAAGAATTTAATTGAGGAAGGCATCTTCACTCCCCACCACAAAAACAAAAAATACCCTGGAGGCATAAAGTAGAGGAAATAAGGACTCCTCTCTTATCAAGTTGGAATTTTGTGCAAAGGAGACTGAAGTAACAGATTCAATATTGGTTTGGATAGTTAGATTCCCTCTGCACTGTGGTTATGGCCTTGATTCCACTCTTTCACCTGTCCTCTCAAAATGTATGACCAAGCTATACAGAGTAGATGTACTCATTTATTCATTTGGATCTTTTGTAAAAGTTCCTTGACTTCTACTAAAAGTTAAGCACTGGATGGGATGGTTCCAGTATAGGTTTATCCACTGCCAGAGATAGATCCTGGAGCTCCAGGCCCCCTGATACACAGCAGGGTATTCATCTCCCATATATGAAGGTCAACATGTTCTATTCACTAGAAATCAGTGAAAATTACATTTATTACATGGGACTCTGAGAAACTAAATAACAGTGGACAATAATAATTCATTTCTTCAATGAAAGGCTGGAGGAAGCAGAATCTCAGGAGGCCGTCAGTAATTAAAATGGCATTATTTCACTGCAAGATTCTAGATAACATATTCTAAGTCTCTCCTATTCTTTTCACATAACCACACATTATTGATGAACAGGCATCAAGAAGGCATTAGGTGATATTTTATTACATTATTTTAAGCCACTGAGGTTTTTATATATGAAGGGTATAGATTTATGCTGATGATTCAGCTATGAAGCAAGCACATCAATTTGTTCATGAATGTGAACTGGTGATTACCTCCATTAAAGTCAACAGGGCAGACTGATCACTTTAATTTGGGCAGAGGCATGCAAACAGCATTTGCTAGTGGTGTATGTACCTAAGAACACAGGCAAAAGAGCCGTTCTGCATCCCCAAGGAGCCCTAGGAATGCAGATTTGTGTTCTTATAGGTTATAAGTATAGGCCAGAGTATGAAGAGTGGTGGGACAGGAAGAAATTGCTGCCTAGCATCATGTGGCAGGATTTTGTATAAATTTCAATGATGTTAACTTCTCAATGCTGATTTGATGATAACTGCAAAAAAGGTAGCACAGAGAACATATACCTGCTCCCAATTTCAGATCCTAGAATTCGGGGCCCTCCTAGGTATGACTAGATTATGACAAGTTGAATGATGCTCTGCTTTATACAGAGTTGAGGGAACCTATTGGATTTAGTAAATTAAAAAAATCGAATTGACTATCTGTGATCCCAGCTATGTGCTAGGTGTAGTGAAGGTTTCTGTCCTGAAAGAATTTACAGTCTCACTGGATAATGTGGAGTGACTTTTTAAGCAATATTGATTTACACTAGTACAGTGTAGTTGGTTTAGAGAATGAAGGTTGGAAAGGCATTCAGATGATGTGGCTATGGCCAAGAAGGCAAGGAGAAACAGTGTAAGACTCTGGGATTGGAAGCTAGTGACATTGGAGCATTAGCAATTCACTTGTTGCTAGGGAACTTTCGGGAAGCACTTTGGCCATATATAAGCAAGTGCTGTATGGTTTCCCTGACCCAGAAAGTCCCACTTCTGACAAGAGCAAAAACTGGATACCTAAAGACCTATGCCACTTTGTTTTTGGTAGTAGCAAACATTGGAAACTCCTTTAAATGTATGACAGCTGGGAACTGACTTATCAAATAATGAAGCAAAAACACTTAGGGGTCTTATTCAACTATTAAAAAATAATTTACAAGTATCTAGAATATTTGGAAAATACTTGTGATATAATCGGTGACAAAGATGCAAACTGAGATTGCAACTTTATGAAAATGATACATAATTGAAGTATAAAATATATGAATGACCACGTAGAGAGTAGATCTCCCTTTATTCCCTATTACTGCCTCTATTTTAGTACTTTTTAAAAAAATATTTATTTATTTACTCATGAGAGACAGAGAGAGAGAGACGCAGAGGGAGAAGCAGGCTCCATGCAGGGAGCCTGACGTGGGACTTGATCCCAGGTCTCCAGGATCAGGCCCTGGGCTGAAGGCGGCGCTAAACCGCTGAGCCACCCGGGCTGCCCTATTTTACTACTTTCATAATAATATCCACAATATGAAGTTTTAAAAATGCATTTACATGTTTAATTCTACCAAAATATAAGCTTCTCTAGGAAATACGAATACTATTTGTTTTTCCTCTATATCTTCAATGTATAGTACATATTAGGCACTCAAAATTTGAATGGTTGACTACATCTGTGACTGGATATCATGAAAATATTTCTTTTTATAGTGACCTTTCAATAAAATGTACAATATGAGAATAGCATTTATTAACTCCTTACTGGGTGCTAGGTTAAGTGCGCTAGTCATGTTTCATTTCGACCTTATCACTGCTTTGTTATTTTTTAGTTCTCCTTTATACTTAAGGAAATTGAAGCTTTACAGAGGCAAAGTACTCTGCTCAGCTAGAGAGAATAAGAGTCAACATGTAAACCCCAGGCTGCTGAATTCCATAGCCCAACATCCTGACCATTTTATGATTTGGAAAAATTAAAATATATAGAATAATCCAGAGTTTTAGATGCTTCAGAGAGGTCATTTAAAACAAGAGCATGAAAGTATTTCTTAATTCCTCCTGTCCCCTCAGTGTCTTCTTACTGCCCCTGGCTGCCAACCTCTACTAAGCCATCCTTCCCTGATCAAATGGTCCCTGTTGGTTGAGTCCTGTAGCCTTCAGAATTTCAGTTACTAGCAGTGAGGTTGATAAACTTCCTCTCAGTCTGAGGCAGCTGAATTTTTAAAGGATTTCATAATATTTCCGCATAAGAGACGTGGCTACAAACATGTTTTGGGACATCCAGACCTTTCAGGCTCTTTTCAAATCAAGTTGTAAAGGTGGCCATGAAGCCTACTCAGACATTTATCTCTGTGGAAATCCATCATCCTCTTAAGGTCAAATCCCTCTGTCTTAACCACTCACTCCTTCTATTTTGCCTCTCAGAGATTTCAGGGAAGTGTATCATTTTGTCTCTTGCTGAATTAAAAAATTCCATCTGTAATATAGATGGCATATTCTGGAGAAGCCTACAAATTCTATACAAGATAGACATGTATGTATTAACGCCATATGTATGCTGATCTTATCAGTTCAAAAAACTGAGTAAATTTGCAGGCAGAGACCATAGCACCCTTCATTGTCCTGATTGTTATAGAAAACAATAGTTGGTGTGGAATTTGTCCCATCATATCTTCTCTTTATGGTTTTATATAACTAGGTAACTGTGGTGACATATCATAAATTCCTTTTTATTTTATTTATTTTTAAAGATTTTATTTATTCATCACACACACACACACACACACACACACAGGAAGAGGCATAAGCAGAGGGAGAAGCAGGCTCCCTGTAAGGAGCCCCATGTGGGACTTGATCCCAGGATCACTACCGGAGCCAAAGGCAGATGCTCAACCACTGAGCCACCCAGGCGTCCCCAAAAATTCCCTTTTAATGGTAAATAAGTTCATTTTATTCTCAAACTTATGACGATGATGATGCAATATTAACATAAGAATCAAGTGCTTTATAACCTCTGAATTGTTATCCTGCTTTTTTTCAATAGTGTGCTCTTCTTAAAAAACCACTATGATACCTGAAGCTGTAAAAATTAATGAAATGGTAGAGTTTCGGGGGTTGAATGCACTGAATATATGCTGGTGTTTGGAACTGAACAGAATTACGAATATTAAAAAATGTAATTTGATTTCTAGAAAAGAAAATGTTCTCCCTTTTTCTGATGTACCTCATATCACTTTGGAGTTAAATGCCTAAATACTTTATTAGCAGAGGTTTTTAATGTTTAATTAAAGCTCAGCCTTCCAGGCATTTTGGCTTTTCTTGTAAGTGTTCAAATAGGCTTATGGCATTTCTGAGGTGGAGCTACTTTTGTAGTGATGTTCATACAAAACCAAATTTCACAGTTAGGATAGGCCATTCATCTGGAGCTTTGAACTGTGTAGGTTTTGTTTTGTTTTGTTGTTTGGTGATTAAAAACATCTTGCATTTTAAATGATCACTGTATATTTTTGTGAGAGCTTTATGCATTTGTGATTTTTGTCAGTTTTAACTCTGCCATCATTGTCTCTGGAATATTTACTTTTGGTCAACTGTGGTGATTATTGAAGGGTTAGGGAATGGATGCCAATAGTACAAATTCAGTTCAAGGAGCAAGTTACTTTCTTAACAGAATCTGCATCAGTTTTCCTTGCCGGCTTATTCTCTTTCTAATCTTGCTGGTCATATTCTCCTTTGTTTCACATCTTTCAATGTGCCTCCAGAACAGGAAACATCATAATCTTTGAGCATCCTAACAATTGTGCTAATCAGGCAATCAGAAAAGAAGTGTTATAAGATGGATAGCCTACCTCTCCATGATGTGTTGACCGATTCCCATCCAGGAGTACTAATTGTTCCTTTCTCTGGACTCCTAAAGCTCTTATATTCTGGAGCATACAATTGAGTGATGGCTTCTAAGCCTCCTCCTTTTCCTCAAGATAACTGGTTTTTGAGATATTAAGTGAGAGATCAAAGACTTGGCTCACTCTTTTTAGCTTTTGCTTCCCCAAATCTGTTGTTTTCAGAAGGTATAGAGGATTTCCTTTCCTAAAAGATTGTTGGGAATTTAGTATGGTTAGCTAAACTAAGGAGCAATGCTACTTTTTCTTGTGACTAGTCTCTCTCAGAAATCCCAAATCAATCTAATTAGCCTAACATCTAATGATTAATGATATGCTTTATTGTTTCCTAAGCTTCTAAGATGGCAGATGACTCTTGTTCCCTTAGCTAAGTTGTAAACAAACCAAGAACAGAGAAAGCAGAGGCATGGCCCCATGAATGTTACCTGCTTGCTTGGTTGACTCAAACAAGTTTCAGAGTTTTATTAAACATAATCACAGGGATGCCTGAGTGGCTCAGGGGTTGAGCATCTGCCTTTGGCTCAGAGCGTGATCCTGGGATAGGATCCGGGCTCCTGTCCCACATCGGGCTCCTTGCAGGGAGCCTGTTTCTCTCTCTGCCTGTGTCTCTGCCTCTCTTTTTGTGTGTCTCTCATGAATAAATAAATTAAATCTTTAAAAAATGTAATCATATTGCTCAACATCTTTTCAGTTGCAACCTAGTAACACTAGTCAATTAATGATCTATTTTCCTTTTTTTTATTTCTCTCACATTAATCCTTTTCAAATATCTCATGTTTCTAGTCCACCAATTTCTACCTGTCTTCCACCTCCTGTTTAGGAAGATCATCATGCTAAATTGGTTAAAAAAGCAAGGTGTTTCATCAGATTTATATACTACCTAATGCTCCTATACGACTGATGAATCACTGACCTCTACCTCTGAAATCAATAATGCATTATATGTTAATTAATAGAATTTAAATTTTAAAATGTGGGAAAAAATGTAGAAACCTAAAAACCTCTCATAGATATCTCAAAGGGATTCCTGAATTCTAGTAACAGCTCTTGAATAATACATTACTTTGCCATTTATCCTAACTGAAAAAATACCTCTTGGGACAACCCAATACTTCTTAAATGGAAATACTGAGAAAAAGGAAGACCTGGGAATCTATTTTCCTTGAGCAGTGCAGTATCTGAGGATTCCCATTCCTGTGGCACTAACTTCCACTATGTATTCAATCTTACACTTCCTACTCTGAGATATACTGTTCCCCTATTCTTAAGATCCTCATCATAGAACCCTTCCCTCTGTACTGCATTAAAATATTCATTCTTGATATACAGCTACTAGATTGCTTTTTCATGTACCCTTCTATTTATCTTACCCTTCATGGATTTGGAAATGGAGTTGGTTATAAATTAAGAATCAGAAGAATAGTCATCTTTCCATATTTGGAGAATCCAGCTGTCTCTAATGATTCATTTAAAATAAACAAAATAGTATTTCTGTGAAATAAAAGAAAACCAAGTTATATGGGGCAGGGGGAATATTGTGATTTGACAAAATAGGACATTTTATTTTTTCTGAGTCTCTAGTATTATAGCATCAGAGTTATAGTTAAAGAAGAGGTAAGCTGAATCATCAAGTACTGGGCAGCCCGGGTGGCTCAGAAGTTTAGCGCTGCCTTCAGCCCAGGACGTGATCCTGGAGACCCCGGATCGAGTCCCATGTCCGGCTCCCTGCATGGAGCCTGCTTCTCCCTCTGCCCGTGTCTCTGCCCGCCACCCCCCCTCCCCACCCGTGTGTGTGTGTGTGTGTGTGTGTGTGTGTGTGTGTCTAATGAATAAATAAAATCTTAAAAAAAATAAAGATTTAAATCATCAAGTACTTACTATGAGCAATAGACTTGGACTGGAGCTGGAATGTTAGCTAGCATTTCAAGCTACAGTAATGATTGAGAACTACCTTGAAGACCAAAACTTAGCGTTTGGTACCACAGTCATGGAAATCATAATATATTAAAACCATATTCAGAGTCACCATGATACAGTGGGTCCAGTAAGAAGCAGAAAGGCAAGCTTAAGAAAGATAGGAATTTGGATGGAGTCCATGGCCAGTTTAAGACCTGTAAACTTGCCTGTTTTGGAGATATTGAAATCTTGAGCATCATGTTGGAAATATTTTCAGAGTGTTCCGGAATACAATACAAGATAAATAAAATTCTGATTTTAAGTTGACTTAAACAGCAGGAGTACATTGCTGAGTGGAGGCCGATAGACTTTAGGATTTATGGGTCAGTAAATTAAAGAGAATAATTAAAGGACTATCAGGAGTTGCCAGCCCTTAATTTTTTTCTAGGTGTTATTAGCACTGTCCCCTCCCCCCCGCCCCCTAATTAGATTTTACTGGACAATGAGGTTCCAATATTAGATCTAAGCCATAATAGAATTTACTTAAAGAATGAAGATCCATTTCAAAAGATGCACAAAACTTCATTATCACCACATAGAAGTTACTGATTGGCATCTCCTTCTCTCAGGATCCCCCTTTTCTCAGCTCTCACTCTCCCTTGTCATTATATAGAGCCACATGCCAAAGCCTTCAGCTTATGTCCACTGCTGTGCAAAAGTGTGACCTCAAGTCTTAACACCAAGCATGGATGATAGAGAGCAAACAAGACCATCTGAAATCCTCATTTCATAGAAAGGAAGGTTGTTCAACAGCAGAAATAGGAAGAACTTAATTGAAGATTAAAATAATTATAAATACATATATATTTCTGGAAAATTCATACCATCCTGACTTTTTTCAGGCCACCATGAACAGAGACACTACATTCTGGACTCAAACAATGGACCAAAATATAGGAATTATTGTTTAGTGCCATAATGCTGATAAATAGCTGCTGGAAGGTAATATAAACTTCATCTAGCCAAATTAAAGGGGTAGTTCAGCTAGATCTTTGAGAATATCTTTATGATGTATTCCAAATAATATATGTAATAAAAAGCTATTAAAGGCTATTCTTTAACTCAATACAACATATTGAGCACCAGTTCTATATCACATACTTAATGTGGCTTTTGGAGTATAAAATGCACTAGAATACAAATATAAAAAAGACTAGTGAACAATGTGGAGTGGAGACAATAGAACAAAAATCAAGAACACATGTTATTCTTGCTCTGCCTCCAAGAAATCTCATGCCTCTGGACATTTAGTATCCTATAAATGGGTATAGTAAGGCATGTTTCTATTTCAAACAGTCTTAGTTTTCACCATTTTAGTTTTCAAAGTATCTGAAGAATCAGAGGTAAACAAAAATATAAGAAACTGATAATGTTTGGAATTCCATCAGTGGTATCTCAGAGTACATATTCTCACTGCAATAGACTTCAAGTGTTCTTCCTTAAAACCTTCAAAATGGGATTCTTAACACTAACGATTTATTGAAGTGATCTTTGAAAGTATTCCTAGTATCACCATTTATCCATCTCCTTTTGCTGATAAGAAAACAGTCCTTTAGATGTGAAGTGACTATATAACTATTTAGTGGTTAAGCCTCCTGACCTCCAGTTCTTGTTTCCACACTGTCAGGCTAAGCTTTCTTTTGCATTTGGAACTACACACATGTGTAGTGCATTTTAATCTCCCAGAGCATTGAGGCATGGTAGGGAGGCAGCCTGGTTTTGGAGAGCAGAGGTGGGAGGATACAAAAGGGCAGATGGCCACAAGACTCAGAGGAGGATTCTTGCTCTGCTAATCACTTGTTCTACTTGCCCTACGCTCCTAGCCCTGGTGGCCCTTCTCTTCTCCATTGCCCTTTCTAATCCTCATTCTCTTGTCCTCTTGGCACCAGCCTGATGGGACTGATCAGTGTTTTGATGGTGGCTCTGTGTGCTGTTGACCTTGGCCAGTCAATCTGACCTTGTATTACCAGCTCTGCCTCCTTGAAGAGGATGAATGACAAATTGAAATGCTCAACCAGGGAGCTTAAATTCAGTACAGCTGTTTTGGCTGGTATAATATGTTTAAAAATTAAACTTGAGTTTCTTTATACTAGACCCACATATTCCAATTTGTTGTATACTCTATCATTGCCTACTACATTAAATCTGCTTTTTCTTTTTTTTTTTTAAGAGATTTTTTTTTTAAATTTATTTATGATAGTCACAGAGAGAGAGAGAGAGAGAGAGAGGGAGAGGCAGAGACACAGGCAGAGGGAGAAGCAGGCTCCATGCACCAGGAGCCCGACGTGGGATTCGATCCTGGGTCTCCAGGATCGCGCCCTGGGCCAAAGGCAGGCGCTAAACCGCTGTGCCACCCAGGGTTCCCTAAATCTGCTTTTTCTATGTGTTTCTCAGACCTGCCTGGCCCCTGAAAGCACTTGAGTGGGCAACCGGTGACTAGCATTTTCCTGACAGACTCCAACAGGCAGATATGGGTTCCTTTGGGTAGAACTCTCTTTTTCAGCTTCCTGTGAGTCTCTTTTAAATCCAAAGCGCACTGTAGTATCTTTTATTGGTCAGAGTTTAGCACCATGTGACCAAAATCATAGTGTTCTATACTCCATGGTGAGTGTCCGAGGGCTCAAGTGAGAGTGTAGGTCATGAGAGCAGTCCATAGGGGAAAATGGATCAAAACAACCCAGTTAAAATACATTATTGTGAGTGCTTGAAACAATAATTTACTAATAGCACCCTGCTTTTCTGACATAAATGTCTAATATCACATATGAACTAGTAATACTTGGTAAATCATTAAAAGCTGCCCGTATTTGTGGTTCTCCTGGATGTAGGACTCCAGAGAAGGTGCAAGATCGTGCAGCAGTATACTTCCCCTTTGCCCCAACATGATTTTCACTCCAATCCTCTTCCATCCAGGTTGCCAACTTGGCCTGTTCCATTTCCAACAATGAGGAGGGGGTGAAATTAGTCCGGATGGCAGCCACCCAGATTGACAGCCTGTGTCCCCAGGTAAGCCTCATTCACTTTGTTTCAAAAGCCCATTGGTGTCCTAATATTCGGGGTCATCTCCATTGAGGCCCTCATATCTTGCCTTGCCATCATTCCTGGGCTATTTCAAGGTCTTTCTCATAAAGAATTTCTAACTGCTCCAGCCTTCAAAATTACTGTAGTAATTATTGTGTTTTCCACTCATATTGACTTTGTTCTGTTTATTTGGGGGCTATATTTAAATGCTCCATATCTCTTTACCTTGTCTCATCTAAATTCTAACCTTGCACATGTAGGACAGGAGTTAGCTTTCTACCACACCTGTGCTAAGAAAATACAACTTGTACCAGTACACACTTCTTGAAACCTGAGGCCAATTACTATATCTTTAAACAAAACAAAGCAAACAAAAACTAATGGTAGTCGATAATATACTTCATCTTTTATGTTTTTGATTATCTTCTAAACACTGAGAACCCACTTATCTGTAGCAACCACCTGGTCCAGGGTTTCAATGTGGTCTTTGACCTTCTGGTTTCTTTCTTGAATAGTGTAGTCAGTATGTTTCTGGATTGTTTCTAACAAATAGGTCATCAATGCTGCTCTCACACTGGCTGCCCGACCACAGAGCAAAGTTGCTCAGGACAACATGGATGTCTTCAAAGACCAGTGGGAGAAGCAGGTCCGAGTGCTGACAGAGGCTGTGGATGATATCACCTCAGTGGATGACTTCCTTTCTGTCTCAGGTAATCACAAATAGGACCCTTCCAAGGCAGCTGGAGGAGAACAGATTAGGAATATTTTATAAAGGTCATGGGTCTCTTTTTCAAATGCTCTTCTTGGCCCTTTGAGCTTTCACTTCTCTCTGGAAATGTTATTGTAGCACTCTCTTAGAAATTCTTCTTTTAAGTGCACATTATTTCAAAACACTGAGTCAAAGCATTTGAGGGGAAAACACAACTTTCTGATAGAGAGATCAGCAATCTGAAAAGAATATTTAAGGTGACATAGATTCTTCTTTAGTTCCTAGAGTTTTTAAAGCAGGTGGGCCTTGTATCCATCTGAATTACCCATCTTGAAAAAGGGGGTGGTATGTGAGATTGGTTAATCCTCATGGTTTATATTTAAGAATCAAAAAAACAATCAGCTAGCCCAGTTTGGCTATGTTTAAAGGGGTCTTTTTTCCCCAATAAGTGAAGTCACCCAGGTTTGTGATAAGGCAGGTAGAAATACTAGTTATCAAATATACACCTTAGGAGATACTTTGGAGCTATAGAGGTGTTGAACACTTAACTATGAGAATGTGTAAGAAAGTGAGAGAAAACAAATACAACCAGATGCTCCTTGAAATTGTGACTTTTTTTTTCTTTGTAAATGAAGCCAGACTGAAGGATGTTAGTATATTTGAATAACCATGTAGTCAATTTGACCTTTAATGGTACTCATCAATGCTGTTTCAAAACTGGGCTACCTGCCAGCAAATGGGCCTTTGTCCAAACACATTTGGCACAGTTCATCTAGAAGAGTCTCTGTGGGAGGAATGGGAGAGGAGGTTGCTGGAAACATCAGCCTCCTTTGTGAGGCATTAAAATAATCAGGTGACCCTTGGAAATTCAAATGGACCAGATGTGGACTCTACCCACAGGTGGTCCTAGCCTTGACCAGGGTCTGCCTGTCTTTGGCTACCCGAGGCCTGACAGGAAAGGGGTTGCAGCACTCCTAGTGGGATTCAGGCAGAAGGGGCTTCTGATTGTAGTAATTTAGAAGGAATTTCTGGGGGAGGTTTATCATATTTGGAAATTTTGTCTAGGTGCAGTTTTTGCTTTTTATAAAAAAAAAAATTCCTAATGGAGGCTTCTGTTTGAAGCTTGTCTGAGAGCGGCAGAGTCAAATCTGTAGGTCTGATGGATAATCAAAACCCAAGTTTGAAACCATGGAGAGCAAGAGAAGGCAGATGGAAAAAAAATGAGGAACATGTGTTCGGTGTCTGTAATTTACCCGGCTCTCTGCTGTTTGCTTTAATTCTCCCCAAAATTCTGTAAGATAGGTATTAGTTTTCCAAGGCTTCCTTCGAGAAAACTAAGACATTGAAGGGATAGGTAATCGGGCAGAGATGGTATGAAAATCTAGATTATCTTCTTTTCAGAAGCTAGGTATTTTTCAGTAAGTCAAGATAGCAGGAAATTTCCTTTGACAAGTCCAGCTTTCACTGTGGTTCTCTTCTCCCCATCTCTGGTATCCTCATTCCACTCTCTCATTTATTTCAGAAACATTTCCGGTTTTTCATTTCCAAGCTATAGTTTGGTGACTTTTCAAGCACTTAAATATCCCTATATCTGTGGGTTAGCTGATGAAGAACTCCATATGTTGCCATTTCTGAGATTTGCTTTGGTGATACCTGAGTCCTAACAATGTAAAAGATATGAGAAAATACATATACTGTATTTTCCTGTCTAGTATCTAGTCACCCCTGTCTAGTATCTAGTCAGTCTTTGCAAGGATGAATGTAGTGGCCCTAAGACAGGGCAGGGGCTCTCCCTAACCAGCCTCAGATCTCACAGCAATCCTGATAGCGCCTGGAAATTTTATTCTGCATCCCCTTTTGTGTGCAAATGAGTAGAAAATATTCATGGACTACCTATCCCAATGAGGAATCATTTCAGAACTTTAAAAACTTCCCAACTTTTCCTTTTCTTTAAATACATGTACAAAAATTTCTGAAGGTAGGGAAAAGCAAAGTGAGGAGGTCTTATCTCCGACTGTTTCAATACGCAAAGCTTTTCCTAATTTTCTTCCACCCTGCCTCTTTGCCACCTTTCTCCCTGCCATTGCTTTGTGCATCTCATTATTACCAGCAACAAGAAAAGGCTTTGGCTTCCGCTGATAACACTGTGCAGTCCAACCCCAGTGGTACAAATGCCGTGGCATGCCATGACGGGAAAATGAACAGGTGCTGTCAGGGAGCCAGGCTTGGCAGGGCCTGCTGGAGCATGCTTTTGGAGTTGACAATTGGAGGTGGCAGGTACCTTTCCACAGCCGGGCTTGACAAATAATGACACAGCCTACTCTCTCCTGCTGGTAGGCTATGGATACGGCCCAGTTGTTGGGGAAACTATTTCTTATCTCCTCTCCGAGCTGAAGCCAAAACATTTGCATCAGTAAATTGCAAGTTTGGCCCAGGAGATGTTTTGGAATGGCATTAATGACATTTTATGTATGCGTTTCTTCTTAAGGGAATATCTATTCTGGCAGAAAGCTCTATTTTAAAAACAAGCAAAGATCTTTGTTTTTAAAAGACTACAGTTTTGTTTTGTTCATGCTACCTGAACCTGTGTGCCTGAGTGCTTAATTTGTCCATATGAAAAGCAACAAGTTTGAAGAGCAATGATCTAAGCTAATAACATTACAGGAGCAAAACCAATTTTCAGATGTGGCCCGGGCTCATAAAAACGTGGAATGGCTGTGTTAGAACACTTAAGTTTTTCCCACTGGGTAAAAACTACAATTTTTAATAGTGTTTTAAAATGAGTGTCTTAGCATTAACCATGTGACAGTTTAATTCTTGGGTTTGGCTCAAAAAAATAGCAGGCCTCTAAGATCTGAGGAAGAGATTAACTCATTCCCATAATATCCAAGATTTTTGTTTTGTTTGTCTTTTCTTATTTTTCTTTTGACTTCAGGGTCTTGAGTTTGTGTGAATTTTTAAAGGGAACAGTGAACTTTGATTTTTGAATTTAGAATCTATACCTTTGAGGTTTATGATATTCAGGTAGTTTGGTCATCAGTGATTTTTATAACAAAATTACGTCTTTTCTGAAATCGTAAGGTTCCAAAAAAGTTCAAGCAAGTTTATGATATGTTTAAAAATCGTACTTCATATCTGAGTGTAATATCCAAAGAACCTGAGTGGTTTTTCCCAGCAATGGAGCCCTCTCTAGAAACCCTCTGCTTTTTATTATTACTTTTGCTGCTGTATTCTTTTCTAGTTGGGACAGCATTCCTGTCTTCTTGAGTTCTTCCTTTTGAAAATTCCTTAGGATAAAAATACATAATGGTCTCTTTTCAATGGACATGTTTATGCAGTGTTTTTTCTTTGATTAACTGCTGTGTATAAGGCACTATCAGGAATGCAAATATGAATCAAATATGAGAGTCTGCCTTCAAATAATTCACTGTATCTTTTGATAGATCCTAGACCATTGTGCTTCCAAATTTGTGGTTCAAAGACATGAGGATGGAGGGAGAAGGAAAAGAGGGGAGAAGTTATTACAAGGGGTTTGGGAATCCATATATATATTATTTAGGATCTTTTGATCAAATAACGTGTCTATGTGAACAGGTCCTATTAAATACATTGTTCAAACTGAGCTTAATAAAATACAAATCTATTTTAAAAAATTCTAAATCCTAACTTTTACATATACACCATCTACCATATAACTACTATCAGAAGGAAATTGTGATTCATTTTTCCATAAAAGGGATATCCCTAATTGGAAAAAGCTGGGAAATGCTGAGTAAACTATCTTAGCATTTCAAAAAAACAAAAACCAAAACAAAAACTGATTAAGAAAAATTAGTCAATAAATAGTAAAATCTATACTTTATTCATTTGGCATGATTAACTAGACTAACCACTGAACAAATTAGTTGATTTGTCTAATTAAAGCAATGCTTTTGATATCCTATATTCCCAGCTTCTGCTAGCCTCCTTCAAATATGTATCATTTCTATCTATTAAAGCCTATTCTTACATCTTAATTAAATTAGTTGCACATTTCCAGTTTGGGAAATAGGTTTTAAAGAAAAAAAAAAAAAAGAACCTTATCATTTCATTTCAAGATACTAGGTCATAGTAGGCTTCTTAGAATTAATATTTTTTATCAACACCAGAGAGTATTAGGATCTAATATAATTAACACACTCCATCTCTGTTCTGCATTCAGAGCAGAGATGGAATCCAAATTTCAATCTATCAGCTATGCTGTGGAAAAGCAGTGGCTGTTGCTGTTCTTCTACTGTGTTATTCAAAGAAAATAGCAGATGGATGCATGTTTTTGTCATGGAGGCCCACCCAGTTGCTTACTTTTGGGGACAAGGGCACATTTGAATAGTCTGGAGAGATCTAGCAGGGTAGTAAGTTGGGCAGTAAGAGAGGCCTTTCAAAATAAAACTTTTGAATTTGAAATCCTATGCCAAGTTTTATTTGAGGAAACCTTTTTCTCAGGTGTCCTGTTAAGTGAGTTTGTATGATACAATCCAGGATCTCAGAAAGGTGTGGTTTTCAGAAGTTCCATAACCAAACTGAAAACTTCTTAAAGTCTGTATTTTCATAACTATTTCTGTTTTACTCAGGAAAATGTCAGCATTCAGAAAGTACTACTTTTTGTGAGTTTAAAAAATCTGGATATTAAAATTAAAATATCTCAGACTTTCTGTTTTAATTTCTATTTGAAATTAAAGAATTAGAGAATGTAGAAATTTCTGATGGTTTGAATGAAGAAATCATATTGTATAAGGTCAAAACAGAGGTTCCATTATGAAAAGTAAGTTATACTTTGCAAGTTTCTTCCTGGGTTCCTGAAAGAACAGATATTCCTTCTGAGTGACTAACCTAGTAATGAAAGTAGGAGAGATCCATGGTGGAGACTGGTGTGGGCTCAGTACCTTCCCCTCTTTCTGTTTTTAGAAATTTTTAATTCAGAGCTAGCCTGAGAAAATTCCCAAGGAGATAATAATTTATTTTAATCCTTTATTAACTATTTATTGAATTTGACAGTTATAATTTTTAAAAAGTTATCAGATTATTTAAGACTGTTTCTCACTTGTTCTCCTTTTTAATAGTGAGTAAATGTGTGTGTGTGTACTCACACATGCATCTCTTTGGCTTAAGTAGTTTTCTTTCTACAGAACACAAAACTTTTCAACATTTCCTTAAAATTATGTTTTTTAAAGAATATTCAAGGGGCATAATTACAGATCTCACTTTGGACATAAGAAATAAAAATTGCATATGTGCAAAACCATAAGGGACCAGATTGCATATTTTCTCTATGCTACTAGAGAGTGAAAGTCCAGCCTGCCTGCCTGGATTCTACTTTGGGCAATGAGAGAGAGAGAGATCCCTGACCTTGACTCTAATCTGAGGGAACTAGCCACAAGACTGGATTTTATTTTAACTGTGGAGAACACTGCCATCTTCTTCTTCTGGTCAATTTGCCTATTTTATATACCATGTGCATGACATGACCTTAAAAGACTGATGAGGTGGTATTGGTCATTTTATAATTTCCCTTAAATGTCTCCTTAATAAAAACTGATCAAACAAGCATGCACCCGAGCTTGATTCTGGTCCTGTTTGGAAATGTTTCTATCTGATCAGGTTGGCTTCATGTTAACTGCCACACCTCTCTCTCTCTCTCTCTCTCTCTCTTGTTTTCCTTAAGATTTATTCACTTATTTGACAGAAAGAGTGCAAGTGCAGAAGTGGTGGGGAGGCAGGGGGAGGAGTAGAGGGAGAGGGACCCTGATGACATGGGGCTCCATCCCAGGACCTGACCCCATGACCAGAGCTGAAACCAAGAGTCTGGTGCTTAACTGAGCCACCCAGCCACAGCTGCTGCAACCACTCTTAAAATGCAATACATCTCAAACATTGAAAGCAATGTTCAAAGTATGGTCCCCAAACCCACAGCATTAGCATCACCTGGAGCTATGTAGAAATGCATTTTCTTGGGCCCCACTCCAGACCTACTGAATCAGAAATGCTAGTAGGAGTGGCTCCTTGGCATTCTGTATGATGCTGTGAGCCCTCTAGCTGGTGCTCAAATTTGAGAACTGCTACTGTAATTTTAAACTATATTATTTAAATATTAGTGTTATAAGGTATGTATTGAGATGTGCAAGGTGATGTCTCATGAAGTTGATGAATCTCTTATATTTCTTAAGTGTGCAAGTGGTATAAAATCATATAAATGTGTGTGTTTCCTCTATAGAAAATCACATCTTGGAGGATGTGAACAAGTGCGTGATAGCCCTCCAAGAAGGGGATGTGGACACCCTGGACCGGACTGCAGGGGCCATCAGGGGCCGGGCAGCTCGAGTGATACACATCATCAATGCTGAGATGGAGAACTATGAAGCTGGTGTTTATACGGAGAAGGTTCTGGAAGCTACAAAATTGCTTTCTGAGACAGGTAAACACGGATAGTAGATTCAACCAGAATGTCCATGCCATGATTAATTTCCATATTTGAATAAGTCTTTCTCATTATCTTTTATAGGCCTCTGTGCTTCTAAATTATAACTGACCATTAAAGGGATCCTCTTGGTTTCTTAAGTTTGAATTTGAATAACTTTACCAGGATAACAACTTTATTGCTTTGCATGTATATATCACTTTATAATTTTCACCTATAATCTCACTTGATTCTTGCAAGGGCCTTGTGAAGTAGGCAGATTTTTACTATCTCCAAGTATGGGTGTGAAAGTGGAAGTTTAAATGACTCAAGAGACTGGAGGAAAGGTCACAAGTCTAGAAAACAGTGGAGATGTGATGGAGACTTGGAATGTTGAACTTGAAGCTATTTCTCCATCTATTTCTTGAGAAGCTAGGACCTTGAGGAAAGAGAAAGCATAAAGTTTCCAGGTAGTCTCTGGATATGAAATGCTCGAGGAAAGGGGGTGGTGGCTACTGTAAAAGGGTCAGAGTTTGAATATGTGCCTTGTCCCTCTAGGAAAGTCTTCCATACCCTCTTCTAAGGCATGTGCTGCCCACTGGGGGATCACTGATGTGAGAAGACTGGGTAACTCATGGGAGCCTTTCCTAGCTCTGGTGTATTGGGACTGAGAAAAAGGGCTTATTCTCACTGAGTTAGTGGAACAACTCATTCCTTTGAGTAGTTATGTCAAAGACTGACCAATTTTTAGTAGTTTTTGCTCTTGACTAATGTCACTGGGCTTCAGACCCTTTCTCAAATCCCTAATACCATTAGTATTTATATATGTATATATGGGGTGGGGAGAGCAGTGCTTAGAAAGTACAGGGAAGGAGTGAACACAAAGGGATAGGAAAAGAGAAGTTTATTTTGGATGGGGTTGTGAATAGGTAATGAACTGGGCCCTCTGTATGCTCACAAGGACCTCCCCTAAAACTTCAATGGCCTTTCCTAGTCTGTAGATGGACTGTGGAATCTATTAGGGTTTTTTTTTTTTTTTAAAAATGTGTTTCTGAAAGGTCAGATAAAGCAGTGTTCCAAGTGCTACATGATACAACATGTTAGTTGAAATAGGTTTCCTCCTACCGGGAAAAGGTTATTTAAAAAGACCCCTGTAGATGTTTGTTTGTCTTAAATAGCAAAGAAAACAGCAGATAAATGCAGACCTTTGTTGTTCTGTCTGAAATATAAGCAGGAAGGAAATAAGGTAACATCACATAATAAAGAGCAACAGTCCAGGGATTGTTGAGAATCATCACAGATTTAGTAGAAATAATGATTAATAAGATATGTCCACATTTTAAGTAGTTGAAATTTAGCACTGTTTTCTTTCAAATAGGCTTGTCCTTTGCCTTCAATAAAACAGCACAAAGCAAACCATTTGGTTTCTTTCCTCACTTGGAAGAATTAGAAACGGGCATTTTACTCTCCAATAGAAGGACTTTTTTTCTTCACCCTCCAGAGGACCCTCTCATGTTTCTGTGCCTCTCAGTTTCTGGCCTGTTAGCTGTATTCTGTTACAAATTCTCCAGCTTCACATGGTGTATTACCTACATAGCTGCACTCCCTTGGATCTGACACTGGGGAAAAAGAGTAGCAGAGAGGGTGGAAGACATGAAGACAGGTGGAAGACAGGAAGACATGAGCACATGCCTGCTCATGACTGGTTGGAATGTTCATTGTAACAGATGAAAGACACAGAAAAAGTGCCAATTTACATGGGACTTTGCACACCGAGAACTCAGGTATTGTTTAAGAGACATTTTGGAATTGTTTTCTCATTGTATTTTGGGTTGCTTTAATGAACAGAAGGTACGGTGCCTAGTAGGTCAAAATCTGCTTAAAGGCAAGGCAGTCTGCTTAGTTGATTGAAATATTTTTACATGATTTTCACTCTAACTTTTGAAATGTAAGTAATTTTCTGGTTGCTTTTTAAACAACAAAATCAATGAAATATGAAACGGAGCAATCCATCGAGGATTGTTGTTGATCATCAAGATTTTGCTCTTATTTGTTCACTGTCAGAGCTTTTATTTTTTATTTATTTATTTATTTATTTATTTATTTATTTATTTATTTTGTCAGAGCTTTTATTTATTTATTTATTTTTTATTTTTTTATTTTATTTTTTTATTTTTTTTATTGGTGTTCAATTTACTAACATACAGAATAACACCCAGTGCCCGTCACCCATTCACTCCCACCCCCCGCCCTCCTCCCCTTCTACCACCCCTAGTTCGTTTCCCAGAGTTAGCAGTCTTTATGTTCTGTCTCCCTTTCTGATATTTCCCACACATTTCTTCTCCCTTCCCTTATTTTCCCTTTCACTATTATTTATATTCCCCAAATGAATGAGAACATATAATGTTTGTCCTTCTCCGACTGACTTACTTCACTCAGCATAATACCCTCCAGTTCCATCCACGTTGAAGCAAATGGTGGGTATTTGTCATTTCTAATAGCTGAGTAATATTCCATTGTATACATAAACCACATCTTCTTTATCCATTCATCTTTCGTTGGACACCGAGGCTCCTTCCACAGTTTGGCTATCGTGGCCATTGCTGTTAGAAACATCGGGGTGCAGGTGTCCCGGCGTTTCATTGCATTTGTATCTTTGGGGTAAATCCCCAACAGTGCAATTGCTGGGTCGTAGGGCAGGTATATTTTTAACTGTTTGAGGAACCTCCACACAGTTTTCCAGAGTGGCTGCACCAGTTCACATTCCCACCAACAGTGTAAGAGGGTTCCCTTTTCTCCACATCCTCTCCAACATTTGTTGTTTCCTGCCTTGTTAATTTTTCCCATTCTCACTGGTGTGAGATGGTATCTCATTGTGGTTTTGATTTGTATTTCCCTGATGGCAAGTGATGCAGAGCATTTTCTCATGTGCATGTTGGCCATGTCTATGTCTTCTTCTGTGAGATTTCTGTTCATCTCTTTTGCCCATTTCATGATTGGATTGTTTGTTTCTTTGGTGTTGAGTTTAAGAAGTTCTTTATAGATCTTGGAAACTAGCCCTTTATCTGATATGTCATTTGCAAATATCTTCTCCCATTCTGTAGGTTGTCTTTGAGTTTTGTTGACTGTATCCTTTGCTGTGCAAAAGCTTCTTATCTTGATGAAGTCCCAATAGTTCATTTTTGCTTTTGTTTCTTTTGCCTTCGTGGATGTATCTTGCAAGAAGTTACTATGGCCGAGTTCAAAAAGGGTGTTGCCTGTGTTCTTCTCTAGGATTTTGATGGAATCTTGTCTCACATTTAGATCTTTCATCCATTTTGAGTTTATCTTTGTGTATGGTGAAAGAGAGTGGTCTAGTTTCATTCTTCTGCATGTGGATGTCCAATTTTCCCAGCACCATTTATTGAAGAGACTGTCTTTCTTCCAATGGATAGTCTTTCCTCCTTTATCGAATATTAGTTGCCCATAAAGTTCAGGGTCCACTTCTGGATTCTCTGTTCTGTTCCACTGATCTATGTGTCTGTTTTTGTGCCAGTACCACACTGTCTTGATGACCACAGCTTTGTAGTACAACCTGAAATCTGGCATTGTGATGCCCCCAGCTATGGTTTTCTTTTTTAAAATTCCCCTGGCTATTCGGGGTCTTTTCTGATTCCACACAAATCTTAAAATAATTTGTTCTAACTCTCTGAAGAAAGTCCATGGTATTTTGATAGGGATTGCATTAAACGTGTATATTGCCCTGGGTAACATTGACATTTTCACAATATTAATTCTGCCAATCCATGAGCATGGAATATTTTTCCATCTCTTTGTGTCTTCCTCAATTTCTTTCAGAAGTGTTCTATAGTTTTGAGGGTATAGATCCTTTACATCTTTGGTGAGGTTTATTCCTAGGTATCTTATGCTTTTGGGTGCAATTGTAAATGGGATTGACTCCTTAATTTCTCTTTCTTCAGTCTCATTGTTAGTGTATAGAAATGCCACTGACTTCTGGGCATTGATTTTGTATCCTGCCACGCTACCGAATTGCTGTATGAGTTCTAGCAATCTTGGGGTGGAGACTTTTGGGTTTTCTATGTAGAGTATCATGTCATCGGCGAAGAGGGAGAGTTTGACTTCTTCTTTGCCAATTTGAATGCCTTTAATGTCTTTTTGTTGTCTGATTGCTGAGGCTAGGACTTCCAGTACTATGTTGAATAGCAGTGGTGAGAGTGGACATCCCTGTCTTGTTCCTGATCTTAGGGGAAAGGCTCCCAGTGCTTCCCCATTGAGAATGATATTTGCTGTGGGCTTTTCATAGATGGCTTTTAAGATGTCGAGGAATGTTCCCTCTATCCCTACACTCTGAAGAGTTTTGATCAGGAATGGATGCTGTATTTTGTCGAATGCTTTCTCTGCATCCAATGAGAGGATCATATGGTTCTTGGTTTTTCTCTTGCTGATATGATGAATCACATTGATTGTTTTACGGGTGTTGAACCAGCCTTGTGTCCCAGGGATAAATCCTACTTGGTCATGGTGAATAATTTTCTTAATGTACTGTTGGATCCTATTGGCCAGTATCTTGTTGAGAATTTTTGCATCCATGTTCATCAGGGATATTGGTCTGTAATTCTCCTTTTTGGCGGGGTCTTTGTCTGGCTTTGGAATTAAGGTGATGCTGGCTTCATAGAACGAATTTGGAAGTACTCCATCTCTTTCTATCTTTCCAAACAGCTTTAGGAGAATAGGTATGATTTCTTCTTTAAATGTTTGATAAAATTCTCCTGGGAAGCCATCTGGCCCTGGACTCTTGTGTCTTGGGAGGTTTTTGATGACTGCTTCAATTTCCTCCCTGGTTATTGGCCTGTTCAGGTTTTCTATTTCTTCCTGTTCCAGTTTTGGTAGTTTGTGGCTTTCCAGGAATGCGTCCATTTCTTCTAGATTGCCTAATTTATTGGCGTATAGCTGTTCATAATAGGTTTTTAAAATCGTTTGTATTTCCTTGGTGTTGGTAGTGATCTCTCCTTTCTCATTCATGATTTTATTAATTTGAGTCTTCTCTCTCTTCTTTTTAATAAGGCTGGCTAATGGTTTATCTATCTTATTAATTCTTTCAAAGAACCAACTCCTGGTTCTGTTGATCTGTTCCACAGTTCTTCTGGTCTCGATTTCGTTGAGTTCTGCTCGAATCTTTATTAGCTCCCTTCTTCTCTTGGGTGTAGGATCTATTTGCTGTTTTTTCTCTAGCTCCTTTATGTGTAAGGTTAGCTTTTGTATTTGAGTTCTTTCCAGTTTTTGAATGGATGCTTGTATTGCGATGTATTTCCCCCTTAGGACTGCTTTTGCTGCATCCCAAAGATTTTGAACGGTTGTATCTTCATTCTCATTAGTTTCCATGAATCTTTTTAATTCTTCCTTAATTTCCTGGTTGACCCTTTTATCTTTTAGCAGGATGGTCCTTAACCTCCATGTGTTTGAGGTCCTTCCAAACTTCTTGTTGTGATTTAGTTCTAATTTCAAGGCATTATGGTCCGAGAATATGCAGGGGACAATCCCAATCTTTTGGTATCGGTTCAGACCCGATTTGTGACCCAATATGTGGTCTATTCTGGAGAAAGTTCCATGTGCGCTTGAGAAGAATGTGTATTCAGTTGAGTTTGGATGTAAAGTTCTGTAGATATCTGTGAAATCCATCTGGTCCAGTGTATCATTTAAAGCTCTCGTTTCTTTGGAGATGTTTTGCTTAGAAGACCTATCGAGTATAGAAAGAGCTAGATTGAAGTCACCAAGTATAAGTGTATTATTATCTAAGTATTTCTTCACTTTGGTTAATAATTGATTTATATATTTGGCAGCTCCCACATTTGGAGCATATATATTGAGGATTGTTAAGTCCTCTTGTTGAATAGATCCTTTAAGTATGATATAGTGTCCCTCTTCATCTCTCACTACAGTCTTTGGGGTAAATTTTAGTTTATCTGATATAAGGATGGCTACCCCTGCTTTCTTTTGAGGACCATTCGAATGGTAAATGGTTCTCCAACCTTTTATTTTCAGGCTGTAGGTGTCCTTCTGTCTAAAATGAGTCTCTTGTAGACAGCAAATAGATGGGTCCTGCTTTTTTATCCAGTCTGAAACCCTGCGCCTTTTGATGGGGTCATTAAGCCCGTTCACATTCAGAGTTACTATTGAGAGATATGAGTTTAGTGTCATCATGATATCTATTCAGTCTTTGTTTTTGTGGACTGTTCCACTGAACTTCTTCTTAAAGGGGAATTTTAAGAGGCCCCCTTAAAATTTCTTGCAGAGCTGGTTTGGAGGTCACATATTCTTTTAGTTGCTGCCTGTCTTGGAAGCTCTTTATCTCTCCTTCCATTTTGAATGAGAGCCTTGCTGGATAAAGTATTCTTGGTTGCATGTTCTTTTCATTTAGGACCCTGAATATATCCTGCCAGCCCTTTCTGGCCTGCCAGGTCTCTGTGGAGAGGTCTGCTGTTACCCTAATACTCCTCCCCATAAAAGTCAGGGATTTCTTGTCTCTTGCTGCTTTAAGGATCTTCTCTTTATCTTTGGAATTTGCAAGCTTCACAATTAAATGTCGAGGTGTTGAACGGTTTTTATTGATTTTAGGGGGGGATCTCTCTATTTCCTGGATCTGAATGCCTGTTTCCCTTCCCAGATTAGGAAAGTTTTCAGCTAGAATTTGTTCAAATACATATTCTGGCCCTCTGTCCCTTTCGGCGCCCTCGGGAACCCCAATTAAACGTAGGTTTTTCTTCCTCAGGCTGTCGTTTATTTCCCTTAATCTATCTTCATGGTCTTTTAATTGTTTGTCTCTTTTTTCCTCAGTTTCCCTCTTTGCTGTCAACTTGTCTTCTAGGTCACTCACTCGTTCTTCCACCTCGTTAACCCTCGTCGTTAGGACTTCTAGTTTGGATTGCATCTCATTCAATTGGTTTTTAATTTCTGCCTGATTAGCTCTAAATTCTGCAGTCATGAAGTCTCTTGAGTCCTTTATACTTTTTTCTAGAGCCACCAGTAGCTGTATAATAGTGCTTCTGAATTGGCTTTCTGACATTGAATTGTAATCCAGATTTTGTAACTCTGTGGGAGAGAGGACTGTTTCTGATTCTTTCTTTTGAGGTGAGGTTTTCCTTCTAGTCATTTTGCTCAGTGCAGAGTGGCCAAAAGCAAGTTGTATTGGGAAAAAGAGAAAAAGAGAGGAGAGAAAGAAGGAAAGAAAAGAGAAAGAGAAAAAAAAAGGGAAGAAAAAGAAAAAAAAAACGAAAAAAAAAAAAAAGAAGAAAAAGAGAAAGAAAAAGAAAGGAGAAAAAAAGGGGGTGGGGGAAGGAAACAAATCAAAAAGCAAAACAAAACAAAAACAAAAACAAACAAACAAAAAAAGAACCACCGGGGAGTATCTTCTGATTCTGTGTTCTTTAAGTCCCTTGGCTTCTCCTGGAAGTTGTCAGTCTAGCTGGTGTTCTGGGGGAGGGGCCTGTTGTGCTGATTTTCAGGTGTTAGCAGTTGGGGGAGCTGCTGTGCCCCTGCCTGGTGCAGGGCTCGGTGGGGGTTGTTTACCCCGTGAGGCCGCAGGAGGAACAGCCCCAGTGGCGGGGCAGCTCTGGAAACCTGGATTCAGCTCCGGCAGGAACTCCGTCTGCAGGGCCTGGAGGCTCCGGGCGGGGCCGCTGATCTGCTCAGCTGGGGCAGGAGCGTCCTCGCTGTCCTGGGCCCTCCCGGCCTCTGCCTGTCCCGGGGGGAGGCCGGATCCTGGGCTGTGTCCCGGCGCCCTGTGCTCCGGAGCCTGCGCTGGTGGATTCGCGCTCCCGGGCCGCGCAACCCCCTCCGCGGAGCTGCCGCCCGAGCCCCTCCGAGCTGCTCCTGGAACCGCGCAGCCCCCTCCGCACGGAGCCTCTTCCTCTGCCCGAGCCCCTCCGAGCTGCTCCCGGGGCCGCGCAGCCCCCTCCGCGGAGCCGCCGCCCGAGCCCCTTCAGCTGCTCCGGGTCCCGCCGGGTCCCGCCGTGCGCGCTGCAGCCCTTAGGGAGCTCGGCGCACTCTCCTGGGCGCGCAGGTGTCTGTTACTGTCCCCGGGAGCCCGAGGGCATCCCTGCCCTCCTGGGTCCTGCTCCAACTCCCCGCGAGCCCCTTTCCGCCCGGGAAGGTCGGTGCAGCTCCTGCTCCTCCGGGACGGGGCTCTCCTGTCCTGGGGACACTCGCCCCGGCCTCAGCCCGGCTCCTCGCGGGGCCCCTCCCCCTTGGAGGCCTTTGTTTCTTTATTTCTTTTTCCCCGTCTTCCTACCTTGATAGAAGCGCGAACTCTCCTCACTGTTGCATTCCAGCTGGTCTCTCTTTAAATCTCAGGCCGAATTCATAGATTTTCAGGATAATTTGAAGGTTTTCTAGGTAGTTTGGTGGAGACAGGTGATTTGGAGACCCTGCTCTTCCGCCATCTTGCTCCTCTGTCAGAGCTTTTAAAACTCTCATTTCAACCCCTCCTTGCAGTGACTGAATATTTTGGGGACTTCACTAAAGGCACACTTGAGATTCTGGTGTCCACATACAATTCTTAATTGAACAGAGAAGATGCACGAGGTTTTTAAGTACTTTTCAAGAATTATTGATAATAACTAGGAAAGTCTTCAGGTAGAAGAGATTGAAATAGTTTCTACACAACTGTAATTGAAAACACAGGAATACGCGTTAAGGAAAAATAGATATTGGTGTGCTAAAACCTAGAATATACAATGTGTATACATTCTAAACAGAAACAATATTGCTTCTTATGAGTAACTAGAGAGATTATCAAAGAAATGAAAGCAAAAGCTTGAGCTGTTAACTCACTGGTGCTAATGAAAATTGTTAGGACTATACTAGATCTTTGGAGTTGGAGGAAGATGGTAGGAGCAGTTCTGTGATTATAGCTGTGTAGTTTTGTTGAATTAGTCTTCTGGTCACTGTGTGGCTGTGCATATCATGCATGTCCAGATTTCTACCTTTGGACTAATGCTTTATTTCTGATTTTTTTTTTTCTAAATTAGGGCCACAGTGAAATGTTCACTTTTTTAAAAAAAATGATCTTATCAAATTTTGTCCTGAGTACATTTTATTTCAGGGATAGAACACAGGGGCAGTGAGAAAGGAGAGAGAAGGTGCCAAAAGGAAGGATGACAAAAAAGGAGTCCAGAACATGGAAGACAAAATGTCACATTTTCTTCTGTCTGCCACAACCTACCTGATTCTACCCAATTTTATGTCAGAATTGTTACATTCAAGACCTTAAGGCAGACGTTCTCCATGTCTGCCACTGACCATTTAGTCTAGATAATTATTTCTTGAGGGAGGGGAGCTGTCCTTTGCATTACAGGATACCTAGCACCCCTGGCCTCTACCTATTAGTTGCTTAGAGGACCTCTTTTCTTCTCTATTCCAAGTTATGACAATTAAAAGTATCTCTAGACATTGCCAGATGTTCTTGAAGGGTAGGCAAAATAACCACCATTGAGGATAGCTACTCCAAGGGAAGAAATATCCCCAAATAGTGACAAGTTTAAACAAGGCAAAATGGAACTTATAAACTGTGGCCACAGGATAAAAGAAGTGAAGGGGGTGGGGTAAGAGAGGAATTACATATATATTACAAAGAAAAAATCTAAAAAAGGGCTGAACATTCCAAGTCTTGACTAGACCAGACTTTGCTGCTGAAGGGGTTTGCAAACATAGGCCAGCCTCCGTTTAGACAAGTAAATGTTGCCAGGGAGGGCCTCTGCAGAAGGACTCCCATTTTACCACCTGGCTGCCTTCTCTGAGTGGCTAGAAATTGAAAGGCATCCAAAGAGTGACATAACAGTCTGTAGTTGATTTTTTTTTTTCTTTACTTTCTCAGTAAAGCTAGTGTTGTGTTGAAAAGTGCTTTTTGTTTTTATGAATGCTGAATTAAATTCGAGAAAATAATTTTGTGGATTATTAGTATGCTAAAATCCTAGGGCAACATTATATAAAATTTTACCTATTTTTATAAAAGTATCTAGGGTGAAAACACACAAACCCAATTACATTATAGCCATTAAATACTTACATAGCATATTTGATGGGCTCTTCAATAAAACCTGAATTATAACAAGTTGTCAACAACTTGGTAGGAAGCGCACACATGGTTGACTAGACCCATCATCAGAGATCTCATTTACAAAGTCAGATTGCTGCAGGAGGTTGAGTGGGGTGAAAGTACATTCAGTGATAGCATATTTAGATGTATAAAGAGGAGCTCATCTTCACTGAATGGATTATATTGAAATGTCATTTTTATAAATTTGATATCTGAGGCAAGCTTGTGGCAATGTGAATGTGGTTGGGTTGAGAGATCTTCGAGATTCTGCCAACAGTTCCCTCTTCAGAGGGCACAAATAAAATGAGGGAGAGAAAAAAAAAAGAGGAAAAAGGAAAATAAATATTTAATGAGGACTCCATGTCACCTCCATATGTGGAGATTAAAATTCCCATATTTTGGAAAACATGTGGTCCAAACAGATAGTATGGTTTTCTTTCTTTATCTTTCTTCCTCCCCCTTTTGCTCTCTTTTTCTTTCTCTCTTTTTTTTTTTTAATTAAGTCTATTTTTTAGAGCAGTATAATGTTCACCACAAAACTGAGGGGAAAGTACAGAGATTTCCCAACCACTCTCTGACCCTACACAAGCATAGGCTCCGCTATGATCAAGATGCCCTACTAGAATAGTATATTTGTTATAATTAAAGAAACTGCCCTGACACATCGTAATGGCCCAACGTCCATAGTGTATAATTTTGTTCACTCATGTTATACTTCCTGTGGATTTAGGCTAATGTATAATGACCTGTATCCATTATTATGGTATCATACTGTATATTTTCATTGTCCTTAAAGTCCTCTGTGCTCCACCTTTTTACCCCTCTCCCCCCACACCTCACCCCTGGTACCACTGATCTTTTTACTGTGTCTACAGTATCGCCGTTTCCAGAATGTCCTATATTTGGAATCATACTATATATACCCTTCTTAGATCGTCTTCCTTCACTAAATAGAGGTGGTATAATTTTTACTTCCATGTGTTTGTAATGGAAAGTTAAAAAGTTTTCATAAGGACAAAGAGGGATTTTTTTACACCATTTCTATATATATTTGCCTAGAAAATATAAGCAGATTAGCAAATAAAAGGTACAAAAATTGGAAATATTAAAGAGGGGTAAAGCTGTGTCAGCACAGTCCAGATTAAGAATCAGAAGAACTCATTTCTTTGACTTTTAGCAACTATAACTTGAAACTAATTAATGCCTGTAGGCCACAGCTTCTCCTATGTTGCCTGATGTTTTGTCATCCAAGGATGGTCAATGTCCTTGTTTTTTTGTTTTGTTTTGTTTTTTAAATAAATTGTCACTATTTCCTGGCTTTCCAGTGATTGCAACTAACATGGACAATTGTTGCCCCATGAATCCTCTGTTTGAAGCCTTTGCTTTATCAAGACAGATATGGTCATTATTTTCTAGGCAAAATATATCCATGCTTGCTGCTTCTACTCTCCTTCCTGCGATGTTCTCCTTTTCTTCCTCCCTCTCTGCATCTGTATACTGAACTTATACTTTAAGACGTGGCTCATTCTCAGTTGAAGACAACAGGGAACTGTATCAGTCTTTCGATGTTCAGTATGTCCTCTTCAGTGTCTGCTTTAGTGGTCCACAACTAGGTTGTCCAGTCCTAGAGGCAGGTGTTTCTATAAGTACCTAGGACCTAGAGCAGTGTTATCGCATAGTTAACATTTAGTGTACATAAATTGATGACAGGAATATAAAAATTTAGGATATTATGTTTCTCTAATTTTCAGTAGAGAATATGTCCACTAGCAGCCTTTGGCTTTCAACTCAAGAGTCTATGATAGAGACTTCCTTTCCTCCCCACACTTTATATGTAGTAAAAGGAGAGCAATCTGTTTGACCACCTGGGGTATAGACTGATTTCTGTTGCTAGTGGGATTAGTTTTTATGATTGGATAGGTCTGGATGACCTGCCTGTCCCAGGGGCTGGATTGTGGAGTGTGTAGACAGAGGTAAGGTCAACATCAGAAGGAGGTGGTAGGGACAGCTTATTAAGAAGACAAAATGTTAGATATTATGGACAAGAAAGGCCATTACAGCCTAGGTCACTTCTCCATGACTGACTTTGAAATTAGATTATGAAAGTAATGAATTTCAACAGAAGCTGTAATGACCAAGATTGTTCACCCTACACATCTTTTAAATACATTTTAATATAATCCTGACTGTTGGCATAAAGTATCTTATTTCTCTTGGAAAGGTCAAAATGATTAAAATATGCAGGAAATATCTTACTTGTTTGGTGGGTGTGGTATTCATGGTTTTGAGAAATCAGAAGTACAGGAGAAATGAGAAGTTAATTACATCTACTTAACAGTCCTTCAATAGGTAATTTATAGTTTGTCTCAGTGCCTTTTCTGTATTACCGAAACCTAGATTCTCTAGATATCTGGCTGATGTGCTTTAATATCTGTACTTTATCCTGAAGCAAATGCAAAGTTTCTGGCTCAGAGGACAAACTTACTACTTACGGCACCAGTTTCCCATGCCTCATTCTCTGTCTGAAGGCAATGCAATGAGGGAAGGTGAATTCCACACATGCAAAGGAGGTCAATGCTACAGGAGAGGAACCACACAATTATGCATCTGGGAGCTCATCTAGGAATTGGTGTTCACAGTCTCCTTCCCCTCCTGAGAGGAGGAGAGAAACCTTTGCTCTTTAATGTTAATAAACTCCCTCCAGGAAAGGTCCCCTACCTGTTACAACCCTTTGGGATATAAATGACTATTTCCTGATTTTATTCCCCTTTAAAAGGTAAACACACATTTCTGCAGAGATAAACATGTAAATCTCTCTCCTGGTTCTTTCACTATTTTTGGACTGCTATTGAGTCATGCTTTCAACCAGGTTACTGGTCATTTTAGCTCAGAAAACCCTGGCCAAGCAAAAACATTGAAAGTATCTACCCCGCATTGGTCTGTTCATAAATAATGCGTTCTGCTAGAATTCAGACATGTCCAGCTCTCTTAACATGGGGTGCTGAAGGGCCATAGGAGATGATACAACTTGAGAAAGTAAAAGATGCATTTTTAGGCTAATAATAAACCTCTAACGTGGAAGTGGAAATGGGATGAAGTGGATATAGAAAGGCCAATGATAACACAATTCATGGGCCATAAGTTTGGAGCAACATAGTGGAACAAATAGCACTTTTCTAGTGCCTGTTTGTCAAAGTAAAACCAAAAGGAAGGATCTTCATTTAATTCTGTGTGAGTCACATAATGGGTTTAGAATCCTAGGGACTGCAAACACCATGGTACTTCTTTGTCACTTGACAGGCATCTGGGGCATCCGTGGCAGGAGGGCCTGTGAATTCTATGTAGCAGGGCTAGTATTGGTGTCCTTAGGAATTGGTGGCCAGGATATATTAATTTTGTACAACTGAGGCAGTGGGGTGTTCCCTTCACCCAGATTCTCTGCCACATCAGTAATAGTTATTTGAATCCTAGAGAAGAATTGCTGACATGTGATATGTCATTTGAATAGCCCAGAAACAGTTTGATTTGGAAAAATGGGAAACTTTGCTTGTGGCTGGAAGACCTGGCATAACAGAAGGACATAAAAAGTCAAGTTCTGTTTATTCTTGTCACCTCCAAAATTAATCTCCTCACCTGGTTTGCCTTTCTGTATTTTACCTGTTCCCCAGCACTAGCTGGATTCCTCCTTGTCAGTGAATTCCTCCCTAGCCACACCAGGCAATCCCACTTCTCTGTACTCTCACTCCTCCTATTGTCTGTGTTATAAGGCACCTACCACATTCTCCGCTGTGTTGAAAGCTCCGTTTGCCCATTTGTCTCTTAATGTCACTATCTGCCTGTCTGCCTTTCTGTCTAGATAAATGCATGTATGTATTGCTTCCTAATTAAACGTTAACCCCTTGAGAACTAAGACCACCTGTAATCTTCCAGGCTGATTATAATTGAAGCTCCAAAATGTTTAACATAAATGAAAAATCTAACTAACACGGTATACCATCTTATTTGAGAGGTTATATCCTTTTAAAAAATTATATGCTTAATGATCAAGGTCAGAATCTTAGCAGTCATTTTATAACATCTTAATCCTTTAACTCTCACTAATGCCAAATTGAATTGTAGTTACCAAGTTTGGTCTTCACAGACACTATAAACTCCATAAAGCACCGTGTTCAATTCTTTATTCATTCCTTAAGTTTCAGAATTAAATGTGCCATTCTTTCCTTTTAACTTATAAACCATTTGTGATTATTTTTGAAACACTTATCTTAAAATATAAGAACTGTCCAAGCAAGCATTTCTTTCCCAAGGGAAAGGAACTTGTGTCTAGACAAGAGCAGATGGATGCTCCCTGATTCTCTTAGGGTAGTTATCATGAATGAAATTTAGAGTTTTTTTCCCCTCTTCTTCTAGGCAGTTCTTTTTCATCTTTCATCAAACAATTCAGCTCATGGGTTATGTATGGCCTTCTGGAGCTTGAATTTGATTTTGATGTTTGAAATGTACATTATCATTTTCTAAACATGAATTTATGAAAATGGCAGCCTTCAGGAACTCCCACAGAGGGAACAGATGACTGACTCTGACGAAAGAAAGTCCAAGAATACACACAGGATGGGGGGAAAAATACACATAGGATGGAAGAATTAGGACTAGCTGGAATGATGCTGAGGGTTGTCTGGAAAGTAGAAACAGCTGACAAATAGTCACCAGGGAATAAGAAGCAGCTTAAACTGGGCTTCCTCTTTACTCCCACTTTCTAGTGTTCAACATCTTCTAACCTAATTAGGAGTCATCAGGATAAATCATGGTAAGTGTATCGCTGGTTTGGACAAGATAAAATTTAAATTTAAAGAGTATTTAAACATTTTTTGTACTATTCCTTCTACCACATTTCAAAAGGTTTTAAAAGGATACTTCACTCTAAATTCAATTAATCAACTAACATAAGTTTGATATAGGAGGGAAATACTTTCACAAGAATATTAGATTAAGTTGGAGGGTTTTTTGGGGAGAAAATGAGGGAGAGAAATGAATTTTGATTTTTTTTCCAGTTATGAGCTTTATGATTTAAATCTCATAACTTTTAAAGCTCCCCTTTCCTCAGAGATCTGATGAGGTCATAATAGATACAATGTTTAACACTGGCCTTCTTGGCAATCAAGATAAAATGGAAAATTCTAGGAATGAGTATATCAAATCTTGTCCTGAGGGCAGATTTTATTAGGAAATTCACTATTAAGAATATAAAACCATCCAAAAGATGATGTTGTCCTGCCAAGGAGAGAGAAGGGCACTGAATCAGGGAAACTAAGTTTTCAAGATAAGTTGTATGAACTTCCCAATTAGAGAGTTTAGCACTAATTTGAGTATTATTTTCAGTTTATTTTGCTCTCAGAAAGCCCACTTTTTGGTGATGAGTCATGTAGTTGTGCCTCTATCCAAAAGCTGGATGATTTTTGCCTCCTCATAAACAAGGAAACAGGTATATGGATTAGTAGATACAGAGACTCATGTGAAGATGATAAGTATAAGAGCTATTTTATGAATGTGAATCTTATATGCTAGTTATGATGGTATCTTGCATATATTCCACTCTTTTCTGTGTCTTGAAGGCAAGATCATACTTGTTTTGTCACTGTATTCCCAGTAGATAAGTACTGCCTAGGTTTATATAAAAAACTATATACAAAATTTGTTGAGTGTATTATTTTTAAATCTTTTATAAAACCTAAAGGGAAGCTATCATCCCTCTTTTACACTTGAATAAACTGAGGTTCAAATTGGCTAACTTGTAAAAAAAAAAAAAAATCAAATTTCAAGATTCATTTGCACATCTTCTTGGACCCAATAAATATAATAGAAACCTAGACCAGGGCACTGGGGGTTATTCTGTATGTTAGTAAATTGAACACCAATAAAAAAATAAATAAATAAAAAAAAAAAAAAAAAAAGAAACCTAGACCAAACATAGTTGTTACAATTGAACAGAAATTTTAGTATGTCCTGCTAACTATTTTTACTGATATTTCCACTTCTGGCATAGCACATTTGTTTAGGTACCTATTGCTATGTAACAAAGTATACCAAGGCTTAATGGATTAACATTATAAACATTTGGTATCTCATAGTTTCTGTGAACCAGGCCAGGTACTATTTAGCTGTGTACCATTGCCTCCAGATCTCTCAGAAGGATGCAATCTTCTTAAGGATCAATTGGCAAAAAAGCTACCTCTAAACTCACTCATGTGTTGTTGGAAAGCCTCAGTTCCTCATTTGTTGTTGGACTTGGGGCCTCAATACCTTATTCACTGTTGACCAGAGGCCCCTCCCTGTTACCTGTCCTAAAGACTTTTCCATAGATCAACTGTATATCATCAGAGTGATCAAGTGAGAGAGTAAGAAAAGGCAAGCAAAATAGGAAGCCAGCATCTTCTTGTAACCTACTCTCAGAAATGACATCCCATCCTCCTTGCTATATTTTATTGGTTAGGAGCAAGTCACTAGTCTCAGCCCATGTCCAAAGTGAGAGGATCACACAGTGGCATGAATACCAGGAAAAGAGGGATCATTGGGGCCCATCTCAGAAGCTGTCACATACGTAATTGCAAATGCATAAAGCAGGGATGGACAATATGGTTGATGACTAACATAATTAGACATGTAGACAAATCCCACAACATGAACTTCATAGGGACATATCTAACTTCTGGCATAGTGTACCTATTTGCTTATATAATGGCTTCTAGAAAACAAAAGTTCCACTGAATCAACATAGAGCTATGCAGTATATGACCAGGAGTGGGAGTGGCAGGAGAACAGTGGAGCTACATACTGGAGAAAGGAAGGCCAAGATTGGCTCAAGGTGATTGGAGAAGAGATTTGGAGCAGAGGACAGATCTGAGAAGCTGTACAGAACCTGAAGCTAGTGTATAATTCAAAGATAACAATGTGCATGTCAAAGAGAAAGAAAAAAAATACCTCACTAGCAAAAAATTTCCTCACTAGGAAGAATTTTATTTGACTTAGGTTCTGATACTCAAACATTAATCCCCCCTCCCTCTCCCCCTTCCTCCCTCCCTCTCCCTCTCCCACCCCCCCATAACTAACTAACTAACTAACTAACTAACTAAATCTTTTTTTTTTTTCCCTAAAAAAAGTGAAAGGTCTAGATAACTCAGGAAACCCTATCCAAGTGCTTGAACAAAATTCTGGTCATTCATGTATCTTGAAGGAAAGCATCTATGTCTAATAGGAGTATATGCTTCTGTAAATACTTAGAGAAATGAAACAGCCATTATTCATGAGGTAGATGTATGGATACATTTGATTATCAAGCAGGTCAAAAAAAGATTCTAAGTTCAGAATTTTGAAAGATCCCTGTGTGTGTGTGGGGGGGGGAGAACTTAGAATGCCCTCTAATAACTTAATTAATTACCATGATATTCTTTACTAAAGCTACCGAACCAGTATAAAATGGTGGCTGGCTTCATTGGTTTGTCCTTAGTTATTTTTGAGTGGTGCCAAAGCTACAAAAGTGTCGTCACAGCTTCAGTTTGCATTGGACTTTTCTTCTCCACTGAGTATGACTTGGAGCTTCAGACTCTGATGGTCTCCTCACTAAATAATTATACTTCACAGATGTGCTGAACTGTCAAGATACACCCAGGGCCTTTTAAATGCCAGTCACTCTTTCATTTAGGCAAATTTAGGCCCCCAGTGGTTTAGATCTACTCCCCTATATACTCTCTTCTCCTATTACTGAACATCTAATTGGGGGCCACTTGAATAAAATCTCTTAGCAGTGTTTGATAAAAACCATTTTGGGGAAAGGATGCCTAATATATAGAAAGCACTTGAAACAGTACTTTCCTGCTATAGGGGGATACTGATCTTGCTGCCAGAAAGTCTCTCCAAAATAATATCTTCTGACCCCAGTTATTCTGATAATTTTTAATTCTCTGACTCCAACTGTTAAAATGGAGGCATAGTAACTATTTGTTATTGGCAGGACAGTGGGGGGATATCATGTATTCCTCCATTGGAGTTGGCCAAAATTCCAACCCACTTTGGATGTTTTATTTTCTCTCTAGATTTTTTCAAGTGTTCTCATTCTTTTTACTTTATATTTACATGTATTAGACTGGCTTTTCTCTAGAGCAAAGGGCCCTTGTTGACGTTCTCTTCTCTTCCCTTGACAATGAAGTTTGGGCAAAGAATACAAGATTGGGCAAGGAATACTCACAAGATTGTGTTGGCTAACCACACCACAATTGAGTGATCCATATGCATGCAGATTTCCTAATTTGGCTCTGGTGAATTACTCAAGGATATACTAATGAATCCTCTCCTTCCTTGGTGGTGATGTTCCTACTCAAGCAGTCCTGAAAGATTCTGAGCTCAGGTTTCTGAAAGGACCCTAAAGATCAAACCTAGATGCCCGTTAATAACTTGGTTAATGACTCATGAAATGATTTAATAAAATTACTGAACTAATAGGAAATGATGGGTAGAAAGAGGCTTAGTATGTGATATGTGATACTGCTCTTTTGGTCTCTGAAATACTGAATAGTGAGTTGTTCTTTACATTCTATTCTTTCACTTCTCATCCTTTTCCCACTTGGATAGATTAGCTGTGCCAGAAGCATGATATGGGCCTAAGACGCAAAGAAGAAGAACGAGCTGGTCTCTTTCTAAAAGTGATTCCTAATATAAAACAGTTGACTTACAGATGTGTCAAACAATTTAATACATTATACTAAGTACTATAATGGTTCATACGTGACTAGGAGGCTAGAAAATGATAGAGAACAGACAATTTTGTCAATTAAGGACGTTTAACAATGGCAGTTAATTCTAAATAAGATACCAGAGATTGAAGAGGAATTTGCCTGGGCCAAAGAAAAAGAGATTTATTTTATTTTATTAAGATTCTATTTATTTATTCATGAGAGAGACAAAGAGGCAGAGACATAGGCAGAGGGAGACATAGGTTCCCCGCAGGGAACCTGATGTGGGACTCCATCCCAGGACCCCAGGATCATGACCGGAGCCAAAGGCAGATGTTCAACCATCTGAGCCACCCAGGTGCCCCAGAGAAATATTTTAGTATGAGAATAAATTCATCATGGGCATGTTGATGTGACATGGCATGTTTCCATATCATCTTTGAATACATTAAATCGGTCTAATTGAAACATTTAAATATATGTAGGAATAGGTGGAAAGACACAGATAAGAAACCATAGGCAGATGTCTGATGTTTGTATCTTGTAAAGATTTTAGAATCCCTCTATATTAAAAGGAATCATCAGAGTGTTTAAAGTTAGTTGTGGACTTTTTAGATGTTTACTCAAGGGCAGTGGAGTTGGTTGGCTGTATATTTCCATTACCTCTAGTTAACCTTGTATTTTGCTCTTATGGTTGTCAGCAGTCCTATTTGCATCTATTGTACAACTTCTTGTTCATTTCCTGATTCACCCTGTGCTCTGAAACGTCACCTCCAATGTCTCTCTGGAGGATTCAGTCTAGATCTTTCTCACCTTTGTTTTAGGATCTCAATAGACACTAGAATCAGGTGACCTTGATTTTTATATGCATGCTGAACTGTGATTTCATTACTCTTGGAATGTCATCATTCTGTGGCCTAGTGTGCACTCTGCATACAAAAGTATAGCAAGAACTTATAAGCTTATTTCCAACTTTGATCACACTTTCAGGATATGAGCCATTAAGAGCAATTCAGTATTTCTGATAAATAGCAGTAAAGTGGTATCTACATTTTTGAATGTAATTTAGAAACTAGAAAGAAATTTCTATTTTTATAATCCCATATCAAAACCCTGTTAATATATAATGTGTGAATCAGAAAGGCAATACTGTGTTTCATCCTAATTAGTGGAAAGTAGAAGCAGCATCATACTTGAAGTGGTTTCAGACTTTTTCTATCTCAGAATTACTTTTGGGATATTGATTTTTTAAGACCTTACCAGAGGCATTAGAAGAATTCATAGTTTAACATCTTAGGTCCTGTCAAGTTGGATCATTTTTCTATGAACTTTTATTTTTCTGTCTTATCGCTTTAAAAAACAAAACAAGATAAAACTAAAACAGCAAAGAGAACAGCAGCATGGAGAGCAAAGGTATATTGGTTAAAGAGTGGTAGCAGTTGACCAAGACCTATATAAATAAGTATTGAATGTGTTTAAGAACAGAGCATGGAGAAAGATTTTCTTAAGGGTCAGACCTAGAAAAACCACTGACTTGAGGTAAGAGAAATGAATGTCTTGACAGTTAAAGTAAATAAGATAAAATTTAATTAGTTCAAGTTGTGGGTTTTACCAGGTTGAGGAATATAATAAGATCATTGGAATATTAAGGATAAATTGAACTCTGAGACCCCATTTCTACGTAAGGATTCTGTACCTCTTCTCCTATCATTTTTCCCCCTTACATAGGAGGTTGATGTTATGTTCTGTTCCAATCTTTTTACTAAAGAACATTGTTTTTTCTACTTCTTTTGACAATGCTATATCCACAGCAGTGTTGCCACGTCCTCAATTCCCCTAGAGAGATTCTGTACTCCATGTTGGAGCAAACGGAATACTTTCTCCAATCTTGGGGTTTTATAGCAGTTCTGGGCATGTTTTGGGCCCCAGAGCATCCCTTATAAAAGTGGTCCCTTTTTAGAGTAGATTTTAGCTTTCCTCTCTCTCCCTTGGGCACAGAATCAGACCAAGAAGCTGGTGGAGAAAGATAGCATGACACCTCCTACATTTTCCTCCTCCTCAGCTCTTCTTCAGGGCAATGTTGCATAAACAGAACAAAGCCCCACAACAACACTGATCGCCCTTTTATACTCCATCAAAGACCTGTATGGAAATAGAGGTGTGTGCCCAAGAGCCCAGGGTCTAGTGGGTAGCTATTACCTAACTCAACTTAAAAAAAAAAAAAAAAAAAGATTGATTGATTTTGGGGCGGGGGGGTGGTGAGCGGAGGAGGAAGAGGGAGAGAAAGACTTCCCACTGAGCCGGAACATGAAGCAGGGCTTCATCTCACAACCCTGAGATCATGACCTGAGCCGAAGTCAAGAGCTGGATGTTCAACCAAGTCCCCCAGGCATCCCTACCAAACTCTGTTCTGCAATGGACAGTTATTAATTAAAGTCGAATAGTAGGCATTTGATCAGTCACAATATCTGAGGGACTTCCTCACATAATACTGTTGATCAAAGTGGTTTCTATTGCATTCTGGTCCATGAGCTAGAACTTTATTTTTTCAGAGCCTTATTCTATAAAAAGTACAGCCTTGAGCATAATATGTTGATCTTTTAAAAATATTTGAATCATAAGAAGATTCAAAGTTATATAACTAAGACCCTGCTTCTACCCTGAGGTGTCACAAATATTAACATTTTACAATATCAGATTCATATTATTATTTTCCTAAGAATTAAGATATTTCAAGCCACCTCTACTTGATCTCATGACCCTCCATTCCCCTCAAAGACATTTCCTATACTTAAGGTGGTATACATCCTCTCAGAGCATGTGTAATAAAGTTTATTTATGTTTAAATTATGCACAGTATTCTTTTGTGAATTTTTCAATTTCTCACAAATAATATCTCTTTTCAGTTTCATCTTCCCAGTCAGCATTTTGACTTTAGGAGCTTACTCACCTGACTATGTTGGCTGTCTCCTGACTTACATCCCAAAGTCCATTTGGTTCCATTTCGATGTACTGCCCATGATCTTGGAGTGAACAGCTTACCGTGTCTCCCCAGTGTCCCACTTAGTGGAGTCTACAGCCCTGAGATAGTGCCAGTTGGAAGGGATTAAAGCTGTCACTTTTATCCCTAGGTTTAATATAACTCTTATCAATTCTTGGAATATTCAACCTCTTAAGAAACAACTATAACCATAGGGACAAAAAGATGTTCCTGTGACTCCAGTGTATACATCCCTCCTCATCAGTAACTCTTTAGAAGATACCCTAGAGGGGCACCTGGGTGGCTTTGTGGTTGAGTGTCTGCCTTTGGCTCAGGTCATGATCCCAGGGTCCTGGAATCGAGTTCCGCATCAAGCTCCTCACAGGGAGCCTGCTTCTCCCTCTGCCTTTGTTCCCGCCTCTCTCTGCGTGTCTCGTGAATAAATAAATAAAATTTTAAAACAAGAAGGTGACCTAGAAAATGTCTCAGCTTACTGGTTGGGACTGGAAGGCTTTATTTCATTTGATTTTGTCCAGGTGTTTGTCGGAATGATGTGTGCCCACTTGACTCCTATCTACATTAGGAGGGTTCCCTTTTTTCCACATGCTCTGTAACATGGGTGTTATTACACTTTCATTTGTTTGCCCATTCCTAGAGGTATGAAATGATCTCCCACTGTTTACACTATAAGTTTTTCAATTATTAGTGAAGTAAAGTGTCATGTATTAATAACATGGGGTTTAGTGTTTTGTGAATACCTGTTCTGCTCCATGGTCTATTTTTTTAGTTTTTGTCTTATTCATTTGTAGGCATAGTTATTTTGTTTACACGGAGGAGTACCAATTATCAGTAAATCAATAGGGACAAAACATCAGGCAGCTCGCTGCTACTGATGATACCATGTAAATATGTAAAATTGTTGATGGTCATGATGGCAGCTTAGACATCAAATAGAATGAAATTAATATTCAGAATCTTCACTTTAGGAAGGGAAGGGAATTTGTAATTGGTTTTAAGAAGGGTACTCAAGGGAAAATGCCAAATACATGTAACAGTATTTTCATGTCTAGGGAGGTCAATTTCAATGATCTATATTATTTAGTCATGTAAAACAGCTTATTCCCAATACCAATGGAAAGCTGAAGTGGCTTTTAATGTGGTATTTAGAAGTACATTTTTATTTGATTTTTCCAGCAGTACAACTCAATGTCCATCAAATTCCCTTTATGTAAAGCATTTCAAAGGCACAAATGAAAAATTCAAATGATATAGAGAACCAATCATAGTCATTCACTCACAGAAGTAAATTCACCCCATGCATGCTTTGGTTTTGATCATTTCTATTGAAAGAATGGCTACTCTGTTTTCCTGTAACCCTCCTCTTTTTTTTTAAGTATACTTTTTAACGTTTGACTTTTCCTAGTAGAAGTACATTTTTCTAGAAAGGTTTTATCCTGAATACTTTGACCCTAGAAAGTAAAGCAATTTAGCAGAGTTTCTCACACTAGGGATTAAAATAGATGTTAAAGTATCCACAGAGGATGAAAATGAGTATAAAGATGAATCAGGCATGAAAGTTCAGAAATGGAAAATAGATGAATGATGTTTCTATTTTATTGTCCTTGTAAATAAAATGAATTGTGCTTTTGGCTTTCATTCGCCATATAAATTGATTGTTACAAGATAAAATCTGAGAAAATTGAATTATAATTTTTGAGAATCCGTGAATCAGCAGCATTTTTTAAGTAGCCAGTGGAAGTGTTCCAGACATTCCACTGAATTTACTTTCCACAAACCTCCATTATGTATGTAGGTATCTTGTTTTAAAGAAAGAGGTGCTTAACATTTTAGGAGTTTATAAATGCATCTTTTTTCACATCAAAATGGTCCTGGTAAAATGAAATAAAACTGAATTCAGTTATGATCCCAATGGTCTCTAACCCTAGGCTTTGTGCTAGAGTTCCCTGGGATTCCCTTTCCCCTCTTTTATGGTCCTTCTATGAGCCTTCCTCTACTGCCATCCTCCTTCCTCCAATCTCAAGTCCTGTCTTGACAAAAGTGGAATACACTGGATTACTTCATTCACAGGTTACTATGAAGTCATATAGGTTAAGATCTATTACTCATTACCTATGACTTTAGCATATGATATTAATTAAATATTTATCAAGGCTTTTTGAGGGCCAAATACCATCCAATAAATATGTATGTATTATCTCATTGAAACTTAAGATAGGATCTTATATTTTATAGACAAAGAAGCAGGTTTAGAAGGAGTTAAGAAAACTTGGCCAAAGTTTCACAGCTAGTAATCAGCAGAAGTGAAATTCAACTCAGGTTAGAATAACACGAAATATGTATGTATATACACTATGCCACACAATCCTGAACAGGTTTCAAAACTTTGCTGTTACATATCCTCACCATTCATGGAGTAATGGCGTGCTTCCTCTGCTGAAGGTAAGTGGTAGAAGACCACTGAATTGAGTCCACCCCAAACTGGACAGGTAGACACACAGTTCCACTGAACTACTGGAATACTTGGAGTGTGCCACCTTCCCCAAGGGCTGGAACAGGGAGCATGAGAGAAAGATCACCTAATCCATTGTTTCTCACTTTGTTTAATGCAGTGATGCCACGCTTTGCCGAGCAAGTAGAGGTTGCCATTGAAGCCCTGAGTGCCAATGTCCCTCAACCATTTGAAGAGAATGAGTTCATTGATGCCTCTCGCCTGGTATATGATGGTGTTCGAGACATCAGAAAAGCTGTGCTGATGATCAGGGTATGTAAGGCCTCTATAGTTTGGAGCTGATAGAGCTTCTGGTATGGACCCCAAAGAATTTACTTTTGTTTTTTAATTACTTAGTTTAACTTGTTAAGCTGTTTGGTTCCTCATTTAGCCAGACAAGGGGGACTAGTGATCCCAACAAGCCTACATTCACACTGAATAACCTGAAGAGTGATTCCCTGCTTATTTCTTGCATGCATTGTTCTCTAAATTTGATACTAACTTTCAAGTGCCCCCTGCTATTATCCATGTGCTCCTTTGGGTAACATTATTTTCCTATCAGGATCAGAAAAGCCATGGGGTGGTAAGAAAGGAAGGTTACGCAACTTAGCAGTATCAATAATAATAATGATGATGTGATACATAGTTACATATCTTTGTAACATATAAATAAAGCTATATAACTTTGCAGCAACCCTCCCTTCACTCACCCTACTATCTTTCCAATTTCAGTCTTAGCGGTGAGTCTTCTAAAGGATTGCCCAAGTAATTATATAGAGATGTAGACTAGAATAGTACATGTAAGACAGTAGGTTATAATTCAACATAAGTATCATTTGCAGCTTGCTTTGTTCACCCATAATATATCTTCATTTATTTATATTATTAAGACACATAGCTCACCTCGTTCCATTTAACCACATAACATTTCATTGTAAGATGAGATTTTTTTCCTCCTTACCTTACCAACAATTTGGCATGGTTTTCAAATAATTTTTTTACCCATAGAACTCTTTCTTAAAGTAAACTTAAATATTCAAAAGCATAATTGATGATACAAATACATTTGTGGCTATTATTTATGACTGAAGCAGAGATGGGGCTTCTGCAGTGCCAATCATAAGAACATGAGAACATGTTGTCTTCTAGCAATATAATGTAAGCCGTGATTGTAGTTGTAAATTTTTTAGTGGACACATTGGAAAAAGAAAAGGAAACAGGTGAAATTAATTTTAATATATTTAACTTAATCAAATGTATCCAAAATGTTATCATTTTTGACAAATGTGGCATTAGCTACATTTAAAGTTCTCAGTAGTACATTGTAGCTCATGTCTACCATATTGGATGAGATAGCACTGGAGTGTATCCCCACATTGATCCTTCACAGTGTCTTTGAGGCTGCTCAATAAAACCATGAGGTATCTGCTGACTGCATTCTGAAACACTTTCTCTCAGGGTGATCATTGAACATCTAAACCAATGTACCCTCAAATACTGCAAAACAATAATAACCAAATGATATCTGTGGTATATTTTTCTTTCTGGACAATATAAACCTAGTCCTTTGAGTATTTCATCTATGCCATTAATTCTCCTACAAATCTTTGTATCTTTGAGGTCATTAAATCCATGAATGATCCTCTTCAACTGTGGTATCCAGAGTGCAACATGATGCTTCTATGGTGATCCGAGTTGGTGGAATAGAGTATCACCAGGAAGAGTCTCCCTTCCTTCTTTGTTTGATATCCATGCTTCCCTCCAGGGAATATTTCAATATTACCAAATTCCTTTACTTGAAAGCACAAAAAGTATCAGGATTTTGTCTTCAAATTCAGCTTGATTGTTTTCACATTAAATATGTCTGTCTTAAAAAAATAAATATGTCTGTCATAATAATTTCATGATCAGTTCAAAGTGTTCAGATCACTGCATAAGTTATGTCAGACAATTCTCATTATACTTAACTCTTTGAAGTTCAAATTTGGAATTTGGAGACTATCAGATGTATTTCCTGTTCTAACTTGCCCATTTTGGATCTGTCAGACTCTTACCATCTCGTAAGAGTTGGCTGAAACCTTCTTCAAATTTTCTCCAGCAAAAATATTGACCTCTTTTAACTATGTATAACTGTTTCTGCTTGTGATAGTATTTATTACATCATTCCCATTTATGTCTATTACCTTCTTTATTTTTTTTTTCTATTACCTTCTTTAGACTGAAATTTTAGAAAGCAAATTCTGTTTTTATTTTCCTTTCCCTGTGGTGCAGTGTCTGGCACAGTGGTTAAGTGTGTGTGTGTGTGTGTGTGTGTGTGTGTGTGTGTGTTGGAAACATACTTGGGAAGATAGGAAGTTGACAGAAAAACGATGAGAATTGGAGAAGAAAGAAAAAAAAAAGGTAGTCAGGCTTTTAAACCTGTAACAAATTAGATCATTTTTATCCATTATCTACTAACTTATGAAATACGGTAATAGACCATGAGAGTTATGTTTTCAAAGCATTTGACACTAAATCCCACTATAATCCTTAAGACATATTCCCTCTTTTGCCATTTTTCTGCTTTGTTAGCCTTCACATTTTTGTGACAATCATTCATCTGGGAGGCTGAGGAAGTTTCTAGCCATCACTCATTTATTCATTCATGAGCTGTAAAAAAACATAATTTTAGATGAAATGCCATATCTTTGTTACATGAAGTGTCATTCCTACATCTTGACATTTCAAGTGATTTGATCAGATAGATTTCACACCACTTAAAACTTAAGAGACAAATGTACAATATGTACAAATTGTGATTTTTAAAGTTCTCCATTCAGCACCCACATGGCTTTATATTATACTTAATTTCTTGGTTTGCTTTTTGAGTATAATGATTAAATCTACTTAATAGACTGCGCTAAGTTCAAAAGACAGACAGTGAGACAAGCAGAGTTATTTATTTCCCAGCAAACCTAGCCATGCCTCCTTCCCTCCCAAAGTATTGATTATACTTTGTAAAAATAAGAAATATTTTTCCTCAAAAAAATAAATGCAGAACAAACCCTGAAGGGTTAAGTTTTCCATTACCTTGCCTCACAGTGATCAATACATATTTAATGTGGTGTTGATATCCAGGCACTCCAGACAACCCTCTGAAGTAGACAAAACTTGTCCTTCCTGTATCCCAATCTCCCCTTTCAGGAGCCCACTTCTCCCTTGGAACAGGTCTACTCTGCCCCTCAGATGTGAAAGTATTGTTTGCTTCTTGCTGAGAATTGTCTTTTGTGATCTATCAGTTACAAAGGAATTTCATAACTACCCCAGCATAGTAATTCAAAAAATTAATAGACAAACCTGGCACACAACCATACAGTTGATTCTCATTTTTGCAGTAGTTCTATCCTATGACATTGCTGTGAATACTGAGTTACAGAATGCTGAAACACTCTTCCTGAGGGAACATCATTAGGTTCTTGTGAGCCTCTGGTTATGTTTTCATCCACTGATCAATATACAACTGTGTTTTATGCATGTTTTTGTTTAAAGACACTTTAATATATACTATTGATTCATTAACATTGAACTCACAGCCAATCTGACTATATAATTTATTCCTAAAAGAAGTTTATCTAACACATGCAGTTTCTCTGTAAAGGACATCACAACTTTCTTACACTTAGGGCACTAAACAACATTTCAGCACTGTACTTGGAAGCTGTTGTAAGCAGAGAAGTCACCAACAAAAGGCACCAAGATGCAAAAATATGTGCCACTAAATGAATGCAAAAAGGATACTTATTTACAGTATAAGACCTGAAACAAAAAGAAGATGAAGCTTCTGTACACATTGCATGGTATAGGTCCCAGCTGTTGGACCTCAGCTGGGAACACAAGGTTAGGTGACTCAAGTTTTTTTCCACGCTATATATGTCTGTGAAAAACGATACAGGCATTGATTTGGTGTGTAGGCACCAAAATTGTTAAATCGTTATTATCATAACAGTTAATTTGGTTGCACATGATACTTTTGAAAGAAGGTCAGGGAAACAGTAGGGCCTGATAAAAGTCTAAAGTTTTTTTTTTGTTTTGTTTTGTTTTTTTTTATTCATGAGAGACAGAGAGAGAAACAGAGAGAGGCAGAGACACAGGCAGAGGGAGAAGCAGGCTCCATGCAGGGAGCCCGACGTGGGACTCAGTCCCGGGTCTCCAGGATCAGGCCCTGGACTGAAGGTGATGCTAAACCACTGGGCCACTGGCACTGCCCAAAAGTCTAAAGTTTAACTTGATAAATCCCAAACTGCCTAAAAGGGCTCTTGGAGCATTGTAAGATGTTTAAAATTTCAAGGGAAACACACAGATGTCTCTCAGATATTATGTGAAATAATAGCCAAAATTAGCTCACAGTTTAAACATTAGGTTGGTATATTCCTTTTAATAATATATTATATTTGTGAAGCTGGGTTTTGGGTGGTTGTTGTGAGAAAAAGAAGGTTCAATGAATGCTTGGTTGTATTCCAAGATTTGAGAAGTCATGCAATGTGTACCAGGCACTAAGATGTTAAGTCTAATCAACTTAATCCATTTTTGTGATCTTACTGCTTAACACATCTGTTTGGTTTGTGGCTGTTTTTTTTTGTTTGTTTTTGTTTTTGTTTTGTTTTTTTTTGTTGTTGTTTTTAGTTAAGAGGCATCTTGAAAAAATTACTGAGGCAGAGAGAATACTTGAAGCAGTAGAGTTTGGGAACCTACAGCCTAAGTGTTTTTTGGTCATTGGCAGGCATGCTTGTTTTCCTGTCTCTACTTCAGTTTCCTTATCTGCAAATAAGGATAAATATTGCCTTGGCTATAGAGCACTAGCCTAGACCTGGCATTGAGTAGGTTCTTGAGAAATATTTTTCTTTTCTCATGCTGCTAGGATGAAGTTTCTTATTACAATCAATTAATGAAATAGAATTTGTTAAATAAATGAACAATATTATTAAAACTGAAGGGATTGGAGTTACTCATCAGAGCTAGAAATGAAGAACTGGAAAGGCTTTTGTGACAAAACTGATTTTCCTTTTGCAGATTGCTATTATCCAGTTAATTGACATGGTCCCATAAGAGTCCTAGTTTTGATTTCCTAACTCAAGTCATTAGAAATAATTTCATATAATTTTTCAGAAAAATTTGGTAATTCGATCTTGGTCATTTATTTATTATTTGTTGAATGCTTATTAGAAGCGTCACACTGTTGGATGGACTCTGAATGGAGAGGTGAACAAAACAGAAGTCTCTGTTTTCAGAAAATTTATATTCTTCTGGTGGGAGACAGAGAGTATAATAAGCAAAAATATAGAACATGCTGGACTGTGCCATGGAGAAAACCAAGGCAGTATACAGGGATAGAACACGAGGTGGGTATGAGTTTTATGAAGGATGGTCACTGATTAGGTAGCACTGGAGAATAGACTTGGAGAAGGAGGAGGAAACAAACCATAAAAATATTAGGAAAAATTGTGCTCCCAGCAGAGGGAAAGGAAGCCTAAAGACACTGCTGAATCCGATGTGAGCCATTGACGTGTTCCAAGCTACTTAGCTCTTCAGGGATTACCAGCCTGACTCTCCTGGAGAGAGTAGAATATATGGAGAAAAAAACAGTAGCAAGGAGATCAATCTGGAAGCTTCCAGAATAATCCACGATAGAGATGCCAATGGCCAATCATTCTTGCCTGTGAGAGGATTTTGTTCTATATTGATTTTAGGAAAATGTAATTCCAGTATTTTGTTTGGGGAATCCTTCTTCTGGTGTCACCCAAACTATCCTGGTGCTTTCCCATGTCCTCATATTTCTGTTCCCAATGGAACTCTCATATAAATTTGAGCATTTCTTTTAAATGGCCCTTAATATATTTTTCATGTGTCTTGGTAAAACAACTCTAAAACCTGCAGTCTTTTCTCATTTTTCTTTACTCCAGAAGCTGTTGTAGAGAAGATTAAGCATTTGATTGGGAGCCAGAAGCAGGTAGATTGATTCTGTACTATAACTGATGTGTGGAGTGACCCTGAACAAGCACATGCTTTTCTTGAGCCTCTGTAATAGGCACAAGTTAATTTCCTAGAGGGGTGGGGGAGATTTTAGGCCAAATACTTTAATCATGCCATTTTACAAATAAAATCCACTTTTGCAATCTAATAGTTAGATAATAGACCTAGGAGACCAACTGTAGACCCCAAAGTGGTTTTTGATGGTTATAAGAAGCCTTCCCAGGGAGCACAGAAAGGCAAAATTGAGGCTTGACCCTCAGTTTCCAGCTTCCAATCCAGTGAATTATACATTTGTTGATTCTTTTTTACTCAATAAACACTACCTAATGATAACAAATATTATTATCTCTGGGCCCATTTGCAGATCTTCACTATTTTTCCAGGTCTCCTTTAATGTATGGAGGTCCTTGACCAACCAAAATATAACACTGCTACTTGTTAAAATGAATAATTCAAAAATAACAGCATGAGAAGTAGACACATTTACATTCAATTAGCAAACTGCACATGCACAGAACTATTTATATGGGTTGCTTGGATGGGTTTACTGAATGATTAAGACACAAGAAAATATTTTAAGCTCATCCATTTGCCTGGTGTTACTTGTGATGGTTGAAAGCATGGGCTCTGGAGCCCCTTCAATGTGCAGGTGTAATACCCTGGAAAACTGACTGAACAAATCTGAACTTGTTTATACAACTATAAAATTGGCATTTTTTTTTTTTTTTCGGAAGAGAAGGGCAGAGGGAGAGAGAGAATATTAAGCAGGCTGTGTGGAACCTGCTATGGGGCTTGAGTCCACAACTCTGAGATCATGACCTGAGCTGAAATTAAGAGTCAGATACTTAACTGACTGAGCCACTCAGGTGCCTCAGGTATAAGATTCATTTCATTAGGTTGTTATAAGGATTAAATTCTTTAGCTGAATGCCTGGCCCATAGTGGCTGATGAAAATTATTTCTATTATTATGATTATTGCAGTTGTTATTAGGTATATATTAAACATAATAAGCATCACTATCACTTATTACTTGAGTTCATTTTTATCATTTACAAAGCATTTTCATATATATATTTACCCTAGAATCCTGTGAGGCAGACAATGCAAATAGGAATTATCTCCATTTTATGATTGAGGAGAAAGAGACACAGAAAAACTGTAAGTGACTTGCCAAAGACACATGGTTTATGAGTGGCAGAGTTAGGCCAAAAACATTCAGATTCCCTGGGTCCACGTCTATGATATTATTTCTTTCTTCATTATTAAACTTTGTTTTGGTTTCTGAGCCCTAGTCACTTGAATGAAAGCTCATCATAATTAACCTTATGCTACCAGGTTGTGTTTGTCATTGACTCATCCGCTAAACACACAGATCATTGAAATGTTTGGACACAGTACTATAGGCACTGTCATATTTTCCTTTTTTTCTGTTGAGTGAGGTTTTTCATTTTACTTTTCTCTCTCCTTTTAAAAAACTAATGATGAAAAGCGCTTGCAATCTTGTCATCTCATCTGTCAGCAGAATTTACCAACTTGCTGTAATTGTTCTGCAGTACATTCCAGAAGAGTGAAAAATGATGAGAGATTATTGTCTCTGTCCACAATGAAAATACAACCAGTTATTTGAACCAGGTTCTGCCCACCCCACCCCTGCTTTAGTTAATAAAGTATGGGAACAAAGCCTCTTTCTTCCTTCTTTCTTTTAATAATTCTGTGAAAGAAAATTGGACATCTGTGGATGACTGAGTGAATATTAATAAGGTTGATGGGGAGAGAGAAGGAAAACAAGAAGGATATGCCAAAGCTTGGAAATTACTACACATAATGTGATATTGGCATGAAGACCCCATTTTATCCCTGTATGACCAATCTCAAGGCTTCATCAATAATCGCACCTGATTAATTACACTGAGGTAGCCGAAGAAACCAGCAGAATAAAAATGTGCCCTTTTGGAAGGGGAATGGGCAACTGCATCATCAATACTACTGTGGTCTGCTTCTTCCTTTTGAAATGCAAAGCCCTAGGAGGTGGTGCCACTGTGTACCAAGAAGCAGATTTTGGTTGACTGTCAGCTGTCTAAGAAACATTGATCTGAGAAGGTCACACTAATGCACTGTCTCCTCTTCATGTACCATCGTCACCAACTCTGAGTTTATCTTTTTAGAATTAGCAGAGGATGATAGTCTACACAGTACATGCTGCAGGTTACACCTCAAAACAAAGTGTAACCACTCATGCCTCAGTTTCCTCATCTGTAAAGTGGAGAAAATTATGTCCACATCACAGGACTGTGAAGAAAACTGTATGAATTAGTGTACATACAGTCATTAGAGAACACCATTATTGGCACAAGAAAAGCATTTAGTGTATGTTATCTATTATGGTCATTAAAGATAGGGAGTATTTTTGCTTCTGGGTTTATGGATTAAATCATGTCCTCTGACACAGAATGGACAGGATCTTCATGTAACTACTTACTTTAAAGCCATTCCATAGCTCCAGTTCTTACCTGATTTATAATGTGAAAAAGTTAGACACATTTGGGCATTTGGGTCTAAATTCTAATTCTGTTATTAACTAGTTTTAGTGACATTGGGCATGTTGTTTCTCAGAACATTGGTTTTCTTATCCCTAAATAGAGAATAAATTAGAGAATCCTAATAGGAAACCAGACCTGTGCTGGTTTTAGTTAAATTGATACTATATAAGAAGGAGTTATTTAATCCTGGATGGTTTTGTAAGTGATTGGTAGCTTCACTTTTAAAAGTGTATGAATGAATTGATTTCAAAATTCTAAGTAATGGTGATGGCAAATATTTTTTATTTTTTATTTTTTTTAAAGATTTATTTATTTATGATAGACATAGAGAGAGAGAGAGAGAGAGAGAGAGAGAGGCGCAGAGACACAGGAGGAGGGAGAAGCAGGCTCCATGCAGGGAGCCCAATGTGGGACTCGATCCCGGGACTCCAGGATCGCGCCCTGGGCCAAAGGCAGGCGCTAAACCACTGAGCCACCCAGGGATCCCCGCAAACATTTTTTAAATGCCTATTATGCGCCAGGCTCTCTACACAAAGTACATTATTTAATCTTCACAAAAATCCTAGAGGAACTTTTATCGACAGCAGTTCACAGGGGAGGAAATCAAAGCTAAGAGGATTTTTCCAGTGATCACACAGATGCTCATATTCAGGCAGTCTTGACTCTGGAGTCTATAGTTGCAACCTATTCACTATACGGTTTAGTGACCACATCAGGTATTTCATCTGGACTAACCATTGGCTTGGAGATGATCAATTCTTTTTGCTTATTAAGACTAGAAAAGACTTGTAATAGAGCAAAAAAAAATAATTATAGACTAAGTCTAGGTACAACTTTTGCTATTGATGGTGATTTTCTATCTTAGAATAGATTTCCATGGGTGGAAAAACACACAAATATAATTTTTCTTAAAATTAGAAAGCATGTCATGTCAAGAGTTAGACTTTTTATACCTACAGGAGGAAGTAATAGAGTTATTGTTGTTTTTGTTTTGTTTTTTTATGGATAAATTGGGGTAGCTTGGTTTTTCTGACTCCATTACAGCCAATACCCTCCTCCATAACCCCCTACATGTAACTGCCCACAAGTTTTCTTTCCTGGGAGCTACTTAGCTTTTGCAGCCACAAAGTACATGGGTGGGTTGAAGGTTATCAATTTAAAATATGCTGATTTTTCTCTTTTCCTTTGTACCTTTAGACCCCAGAAGAACTAGAGGATGATTCTGACTTTGAACAGGAAGATTATGATGTGCGCAGCCGGACAAGTGTTCAGACTGAGGACGACCAGCTAATTGCAGGGCAGAGTGCACGGGTGAGTGGACATCCAGGACTTGGGTTTCATGCACCTACGTATGGCAAGGGCAGTAATCCTAGATCTGTCTGCTATATGACAGAGAAAGAAACTCTAGAGACATATGAGAAATATTCCAGCTTAAGGCATGGAGCAAGAAG